>NC_081326.1:45921286-46592952 GCF_026419965.1 Kogia breviceps
CTACTGCACACTGAATACAGAAGCCCAAGCCCTCTGACCCCACTTGTCTTCTAGAATGCTAGCAGATGGCCCATTACCCTTCAGGAAGGAGACATGATGTGTTCACTGAGAATGAGCAAAGACTTCAAAATTATGACATGAGGTTCCCTAACCAATACACTAGGACAGAGCACATTCTGTTGACAAACTGCACTCACAGCCTCCCATTCGCTCTTTAGCCTCCCCACTCAGACAGAAGGGTTACCACACATCCGAAGAATGCCTCTAATAAAGATACCGACCAATCCAAAAACATATAGAGGAAAAAAAAAAAGACTATCTAGGTCTGGGCTGGGGGTGAGAGGTGCGAGGGAGAAGGGCTGGCTGGGGGGAACTTCCAAAAAGCTTTCTTGGAGATCATTAGGTTGTAAAAATTGCAGAGATTTAAAAAAAGACTTGGGGGACGTCTTCGCAGTCCAGTGGGTAAGACTCCCAACGCAGGGGGACCTGGGTTCCATCCCTGGCCAGGGAACTAGATCCCACATGCATGCTGCAACTAAGAGTCCACATGCAGCAACTAAGACCCAATGCAGCCTAAATAAATAACTCCGCGCTTTCACTGCAGGGGGCGCAGGTTCCAACCCTGGTCAGAGAACTAAGATCCCGCATACCACACAGTGCGGCCAAAAATTTTAAAAAAACAGATGGGAGGAAATCCATGAGATCCAGAGAATTAAACATTTCTGAATTTTAACCGTGTCCCCCTTGCTCTGTATACCGTTGCTAAAAACTGAGTGGTGACAAAATTTTAAGCACAGGCGAACAGGATGAAGTCTGGCACTGTCATTTAGGAAAAGCTCTAACTGGAATCTGGGACTGAAATCTAATCAGAATAAGATCCTGCTGGTTTACCAAAGGATCTTTCTTCTCTTGCACTCTCATGCAACCTCTTTTTTCTATTGCCAATACATGATCACTTCATCTGTTAGCCAGCTGTGGATTAACTTTCCAATTTCCCATAATTGATCCAGTGCTAAATTTCTTCCTAAGCCATCAACTACAAAGGGTTTTGACAGGCATAAGCAGTATTATGGTAGAATCAGGATTTCAAAGATTAAAATGGAACTGCTTTTGAAACTGAAGCCAATATAGGTCATGGAATTCAGGAGTAAGAAAGATGGTGCTTACCTGCTCCATAGCTTATCCCTTAAGGAGGTAGAGATCAGCCTCCAGCAGAAGCTAGACTAGAACTAGCTTTTGTTTCTTACCCCTAGGCCAGGTTTATTCCCCTGAAAGCCTGCATCTGCAAACACTTTATACCATACTTCTATCCCTACTTCAGGATGGATAAGGCAGGGATTAAAGTACTTGTAGGATTTATTCACAACTTGAATATGCAAGAATATTAAGATTTTTTTTCTGATTTCATAGTTTCAAGACAATTAAGCAAGTATTCTTTACTACATTACTGCTCAAGTTGCTAATAACTACTGTGAGGAAATCAAGAGTAACTCCCCAAAAAGAGACCAAAAAAAAAAAAAAAAAACCTGGTGTGGCTTTTTCAACCCAAATTTGCATTCAATATGTGCCCACATTTACTTGGAAGGAATATCTAGCTTAATTAATACAGAACTATTTAAGTCTAAGTTTAAAACTGTTAGGAAGCTGGTGAATATGTGACCCAAAGAAAAATCATTGGGCTCACATATATATTGGACTTTATCAAAGCCTTCAGTATTCCGTATGTAATATCCAGAATCATTTTACCAGATTCAGTTTGTTACTATGTGATAAAGCAAGTTAAGATTCTGAAAGAATGCTTACAAGTTAACACACAAAGCTGATATGTAAAATTACAACTCTTTCACGACAGAAGCCAAAGCAAAGCAAAACTAAAATGTAAGGAGGAATAAAAACATTTTATCTGTGTATTCAGAATCACACACAAGTTACCTTTACAGTTCAATTTACTATATAGAAATCATTTGGGTTTTATAGTTTCAGTTAAATTCTGAACTGAGATTACAATATTGTTTAAAAAATTGTTACATTAATTCATTATTTTAAGCAAACCAAATTGAAATACATAAGTTCAAACTTCAGATTTATGGAAAAGTCTTCAAATACAATACAGATATTTCTTAAAGTTACCATATTCACGTCTTACTTGCAACTCTGATCTGTTATACACAGAATAGTTCTCCCATAAATATGGCAAAATCGACACGCCATGAAGCTCAAAGTTGTATAGTCAGGCCAATGACTCAAAGTTGTACCATCTCTTAAAAGATTTGGCATTTCTGGACCAAAAAGCACAACAAGTAAAGAAGGTTAGGAACAATTCCTCCTCATTACAGTTAAAAAAAGTTGCATGGTAGCTTGGAATTTTGCATAAAACCCCACATTACATCTTGGAAAAGCCCAAGGGTAATTAGATGACAACAGATTGGGGTCTTTTTTTTTTAATTAATAGAACCCACAAAATTCAAATGGGAATTAATCAAATCAAAAATATTAAGCACCTACTGGTTTAAGAGATTGAAATTTATTAGAGATTCATGATCAATTTCCTTCCACCTTGAAATCAAGGTGTAAAAACCAGCTATTAAGTGCATTCCAAACTTCTCCTATGTAGCACAGGTAGAATTTTCTGTCCATTGGCACCAAAGTGAAGTCACATTTCCTCTTGGTAGACAGAAATTCCACATCTGAACATAGAGTAAGTTAGGAAAAAATGACCCCTGTTGTTTATTACTATTGTGATTCTGAGATCTAGGATTACTAATATACTAGCAGTGAACAACGCAAATTCCTGGCAACAACTGTCATGTTAGTGACTCTAACTCACTTCCTCCAATCACCATAAAATTTTAGTATGAAAAGAATTAACACTAAACTAAGCTGAACAAATGGGAAATAACAAAAAGCTAAGTGAATAGCTAAAATAAAACAAACCCTAAGTCTGAAATCACTGCAACTGAGAAACCGAAAATAGGTGTGCTTCTCCCCACCCCACCTCACAATTTTCAATTTAAATAATATTCCGTGCAAAGGAGCATCAGGTTTCTGGATATAGATGTAGCCCTTCTTTAAGATTTAGTGCGCTGCAGAGTTTTCTGCTATTTTATTTCCCTCCCCCAAAGTTTTTTCAAGGTACTTAAGAGAATCTTCCATTTCAGCCAAAAGATTTGTGATTCAAAGATTTACTAAGGTACTCTATGCATTCTATCTGTACAGAAACACCTATTAATTATTACAATTGGTTTATGCAGGATTAACATTTTTGGTGTTAAAATTGTTAAACATCATGCTTACTGCACATCAACTCTCCATAATGAATCTCAACTTCACAATGATTTACCAAACATTTTACTTAAATTACTAATTAAATAACTGAAAAATGTACTGAGCCAAACTAAACTTAAATGGGCTATAAAGGAAAATAACCTTCTAAACAGTCCATATACACATCTATTTCGAAACTACCTTTGCTAACTAGCCCCTTTCCCAAAGTTTTAGCCTGAAAAAACAGTAAAATCTACACAAAATTTTATTGCAATCATACAAGGGTTACATTAGGTCAAATACAACAAATACTATGATGCAATTGTACATTTATTAAACTACAGTTCAAAGCACAAATTTACACATTCTAAATACACTAAACGTATCTAATGAAATCACACTGGTCTTCCACTGACATTTGATATATCTGGGTGAAAGACATTAACTTTACAAGACTTTTTAAACACGAATCCTTAGTATAAAAACTGTGTACTTGTATGTAAACGGTTTAATGGGGAACCCAATTAATGGGCTTCCATCTCCACTAAGTCATCCATTTTGTTGCATATTTTATTTTAAACGCTTAAGGGGTAGGGCAAACTGGTTAAGTTTAAATGTGGATACATTATCTTAATCTCCCAATTACCCCCAGTGAATTATAGATGAGAGCTAATTTTGTCTGGTCCCAAATAGCTATTACTAGTAGTTTTTTGTTTCCAAGAGAATTAACAGAATAAGATTGTTCAAATTTTTTCCACACTGGAATGTAGACCAGACAAGCTTAACCTGCAACTTCATATCTAAAAAAGCGTTAATGCCTGCTTAAGCTTCAGTGGAAAAGTTGTCTTCTTGGCTCAACTGAATGCAAGAAGGCACAAAGAAGAAGTTCTTCATCATTGTGTCTGAAGTAATTCCAGCATCTTGCATCTCATACCTACATAAGAAAAAAGTAGAAAATTTGAATTTAAGGATAAAGACCACACAACCACATAACAAATGGACAATGAAATAGGACTGTAAAATAAGTGGTCTTCCAATTACTCTTTTTTTTAAAAAATTTTATTTATTTGGTTGTGTTGGGTCTTCATTGCCGCACCCGGGCTTTCTCTAATTACATCGAGCGGGGGCTACTCTTCTTAGCAGTGTGCGGGGCTTCTCATTGCAGTGGTTTCTCTTGTTGCGGAGCTCAGGCTTTAGGTGCGCGGGCTTCAGTAGTTGAGACACATGGGCTCAGTAGTTGTGGCTCGCGGGCTCTAGAGCGCAGGCTCAGTAGTTGTGGCGCACGGGCTTAGTTGCTCCGCGGCATGTGGGATCTTCCTGGACCAGGGCTCGAACCTGTGTTCCCTGCATTGGCAGGCGGATTCTTAACCACTGCGTCACCAGGCAAGTCCCCCAATTACTTTTAAAAGATAATTTTGCTATTACTTTTAAGTTGTGCGTTCATTACAGAATTAAAATTAGCAAATGTTCTGTTACCTCAAATACCCAATCCGCTTTAAAACAAAAACACCATCTTACCAATCACTGTATGACATCATGTAATAAATAGCTGGCCTCTGAAAATCATTAAAAGCAGATGGTTCATGGAAAGAATCTGCTCCCATGTTATCAAAGATAAGCCAATCTCCCACATTCAGCTCAGGAAGAAGACAGTTTTCCACAATTTGATCAAGCTCATCACAGGATGGACCCCAAAGGCTGCTTGTAAACAGAGGCTCATCTTCCTTGTATTTCTGTAGGGAAAAAAAGGTGGTTGTTTTGTTAGGTTTTTACTCAGGCAGGCACTGAATTTGAAGGTGGGCAAGAGCATTTTTTCACTATCTCAGATCAAATGTGCCCCTGGAAGAAAAGCCTAGAACCAGCGGCAGTGATGCTCCTTAACTCCATCTAAGGAAGCAATAAAGGAACTCAGCCAGAGATATGCAAATCCTCAAAAATGGGGCAACCTTCCCCAATCCTAAAATATTTCTCCAAAAACTGGGATGTGTCTTAAAAATAACAGCTTGTTCATAAACTGCCATATAAGCAGTTTTTATATTATTTGTAATAAAACTTGCCTTGTGAACCTCTGGAATGGTATTTAAGTCCTCAGACAGTTTACTTGCAAAAGAACCATAAACACCATCATTCATATAATACATGAAGGTTGGTTCATCACTTCCGGTTTTTCCTACTGAAACAGGAAAAGTAAAGATGAGTTTATAGTAAAACATCTAAAAGGTGTATCAAAGTCTGAATTAGTATTTACAGAACTGACTTGTAGGTTTCACATTCCTCAAAACATAAACACCAATATATATATACTGCCATACCTTAAAACTGTTAGCCTAAAATACTGAACATACTTTCACAAAGGAGGATAACCAATAAAGACATGAAAAAAGTGCCCTACATCATTTATCACCAGGTAAATGCAAATTAAAACTACAGTGAGATACCACCACCACACGCCTACTGAATGGATAAAATTTAAAACACTGACAACCCCCAAAAAGTCAGTGAAGGTGGGGAGCAACCAGAACTTGCAAATATACATTGTCATTGGAGGGGCAAAATAGTAACACCATTCTGAAATCTTTGCAGACACCTACTCTGTGACCCAGCAATTCTATTCTTAATCATTTACCTAAGAGAAATGAAAAATGTCCACAATACCAGTAGTACAAGAATGACAGTTTTATTCTTAATTGCCAAAAACTGGGAACGATCAAATAATCATCAGCAAGAGAATGGATATAATGAATATACAATGTATATTCATTCAGAAAATGGAATATTAATTGGCAATAAATGTAAAACAAAATGGTTCAGACATTATATCGAGCTCTCTTAAACAGAGGAATATATGTTATATGACCTCATTTATATGAAGTTCAAGAGCAGCCAAACTAATCTATGGTGGAAAAATAATCAGAGTGATTATCTGGCAAAGGAACAAAACTGAGAAAAAACTTTAAGATAAGAAAATTATTTGTAGCTAGATAGGGATGACAGTGTAAGCCTTCAGTAACTTGTCAAATCATACATTTAAGACTGTCCTGGTTCTTAAGAGGAATCAATCACCTGGGTAAGTTTATCTAAAATAAGCCTATCTCAACATCAGTATCAAGAACAGTTGGATTTAGAAAGTCTTATTATGGAATGGGACCTTGGCTAGGGCATTTTGAAAAGCTCCCTAGCTGCTGCCCACTGATGGATGAAGACCACCCACAACTTTATAATCCATGAAATGTCCTACAGTAAATTTACACCAGAGTATTATCTGATAAACTCATCTTTGAACTAATTGGAATTACCTACTAACAGAAACAAAACTATAAACTTTGTAACTTACCTCCAGAGGAAAACTTATTTTCAACAACTTTCTTTGCAATGATATTAACTGCAAGTGTAAATGCAGAAGACACATAGTAGCTACCGGGTTCAGAAATTATCTTAATGCCAGATCCTTCAGGAAAGTAGACATCCAACAAAGGGCTGATAACATGATTAACCTATGGATTTAAAACCCCACATTATGGTTTTAATATTGGATTAGATAATTCACAATATTAAGAGACTGACAGCTATTAAATTTTCTAGGAAAATTAAGTAGTTGAATTATAGACCATGGAGCTTTGCAATAAAGCAAGCTTTCAAGTCATCGAAGTTTATTTTCTAACTATCAGAATGGCATAGGAAAAAAAATATCATAACTCCAATGGCAAATGGCTACTGGTGATTGTTTAAAGTCATGTCTCTATATTCAATCACTATAAAGTTTCTATATATTTCAATACAGTTTCTATATATTAGGAAGGTGAGGAGTGGTGTATATCTGGATAAAATAGCTCAAGCTCTCCAAAGTTATGAATTCATCTGTGCCATCAAGTACTGAAAATAGAAACTTTCTGTGATAAAATTATGCTATAGAGTTTAAACTTTTCAAAAATGTTACACCTTTAGTTGCTGCTGTAAAAACTCTAGTCTACAAATCTACCAGGTAAGTAGTAAAGAATGAGAGATTATTCCAGTATGTCCACCCACTGAACAAGGTTTTACCTCTTCCAATTGAAATTCGGTTCCTGTGAAGCCTCCACCAATGTCTAACATGTTCATTGTGAAGCCAAATTCTCCCTAGAGATGTGGAGGGGGGAAAATCTTTAAATGCTTTTCCAAATTGTAATGCATATAAGGACATTTCAAAAAAAAAAAAAAGGGGGCAGTAAATAATCTCTGTTTTGACCTTTAGTACAGTAAATTTCTTGCTTTCTACTAACAGAAGCAGATTCATTCAATGTTTTATATATTGTCTTCCTGATGTTTCTGTATTATCTTTAGACATATGCAAGTAGATTACTATTTCATCCCTTCACACCCATTTTTTAAAATGTGCATGTCACAAAAAAGAATGAATGAGAGTACTTCAGAGGCAGAAAACCACTCAATCTTAGATAACATCCTGGCTTAAAATATCAAAATAATTTAAGGGAAAAACTTACAGCCATGTCAAATACACATCGAGCATCAGATAAAGCATGTACATATACTTGAGATTCTTTGCAAGCACTTGACACATGAAATCTGAAAGAAATAAGAGTAATAAATTTGAAGCTGCTGCAAGTTTTAGAGGCCTTTCCTGTAAGTCCTTTCTCATTCACCATACTGACACAAAAAATATTCAGATTAACCTTACCAAATATTTAAAGCATTGGAAGCACGAGCCTCTAATCATGCAAGTTACAATACCAGCCTTTTAGAAAAGTTATTATCCAATATTAGGATAATACTGTAATTTTATAAACAATTTTTTATAAGTTATCAGTTATGCTTCATGATTATCAGATAGGGACATGCTTTTTATGCATATATGGTAAAGTAACAAGCCATCACCCTACAAAACCTTTAATTTGAACGCACAATTTTATCTAAAAATGTATCTATTGTGAAATAAATACAACTGAACATTAACTCAGCTGAGTAGTAATGATATTTGTTAGTATTCATTAACAGTGATACTTATCAATGATTCAGACTATTTAAATTTATTTTATTTATTTATTTTTTGCGGTACGCGGGCCTCTCACTGTTGCAGCCTCTCCCGTTGCAGAGCACAGGCTCCAGATGCGCAAGCCCAGCGGCCATGGCTCACGGGCCCAGCTGCTCTGCGGCATGTGGGATCCTCCCGGACCGGGGCACGAACCTGTGGTCCCCTGCATCGGCAGGCAGACTCTCAACCACTGCGCCACCAGGGAAGCCCAAGACTATTTAAATTTAAATAGGGAATTCCCTAGCAGTCCAGTGGTTAGGACTCCATGCTTCCACTGCAGGCGGCCAGGGTTCAATCCCTGGTTGAGGAACTAAGATCCCACAAACTGCGTGGTGCAGCCAAAAAATAAAATAAAATAAATTGAATTGAAATATGGTTCTTTCTGTACCCTGACTGTGGCAGTGGTTACAAAAATGTTAAAATTCATAGAAGAATATACCCCAAATCAATTTTCCTATGTGTTAACAATAAAATTTAGCTGAACTATGAAAACTCTCCAATACTGTTAATATTATCAAGTAAGGTAGATTTAAGCTTAACAGTGGTGATTCTTTGTTTACCTTTATGAGCAATTTTAAAATTTGGAGCATTAAGCTGCTCCAAATTTGATTCAGATCATGGTTCTGAAACTATGATCAAAATCATTAACTCTCTGGGTCTTTGTTTCCTCACACATAAAATTGAGAGGGTAAAATAAAGTCTACTGATTTTTTTGAAGTGCTCCTAAGGAATTAAAAAGGAGAAGAGAAAAAGTCTTAGGATAGGAAAAAGAAAAAGTGAAATGACATCTCCAACAACTTAGAAGCTGAATGCCATTTTGGTATTCATTAGAATTCTAGTAAATCCCTCCATTCAGTTTAAAAAGAGGTGATTTACATTATTAACTGAATTGTTATTTACTATTTTCTCTCTTTACTGGGTATGGGGAAGGTACAGGTACAAAATAGTATGAAGGATAAGCATATTTAATTGCTTTCCTGAACTAAGGGAAATGTGTATATTAAACCCAAAGTTGAATCTATTAGAGTTCATGCAAATGAAATTCTAAATCAGTAAACAGAAAGACAAAGATTATCACCACAAAATGAAGTTTAAAACAAATACTCACTTAACCCCAATAATTTGGACATCAAGTTCCTTAGCACATTCCAAAAGATGCCTACTGTTCTTCAGGGTAGTGCCAAACTTCATGTTACCCTCTTCACCTCCAATATTATCTTCTGTTGCAATATGTAGTAAGACCCTAAGAGAAGGGGAAGATGATTGGGGCAGAGTTGGTTTACATCATCATCAGCACATGTGAAGCCTGAAGATTGTAGGAAGTGTGTTGATAATGTTGTCAGCGCTCCAAAATCCAGCGTCGGATGAATCAAGTGAACCTAATGAAAAACAATCCTGTATAGAGAAAAAACTAGCAATTAGGGCCTAAAGTATGAAGCTTACAAGGATGGGAATTTGGAAAATGCAGGAAGTTAAGACTCTGTTGTAGCATCAAGAGTCGGTTGGGCTCTGTAATGAAAGACATTACTTTCAAATCAAGTCCATCAGTCCATAAATCCACCTAGAAAGACTAAATTGAATAGCAATGCCATCATTGTCTTTCAGTAAAAACGATCAGGGATTTAAATGTTCCAAATTTCCTAAACTGTTCTAGTTAGCTAACCTTCTACCACTTATTCTGAACATTCCTCCCATTAATTTTGTACATCTAACAAAAAAATTAGGATGTCCTAAGTTATTTTACGTATCTCAACAGCAGCCTTTTAGACTGCTGATTCAAATCTCTTTGGTATTTCCTTCCAAACCACGACAACCAAGACAAAATGATCACGACTGTCAGGCAATCTCCAAGTAATTACAAACCACTAAAAAATGCAATTATACAAAAATGCTGTTTGTAAAAGCAAAATTATTCTACTTACAAGTAGAACCAGCTCTATCAAGAATATACCATTCCATTTATAATCTAATACAGTAAACACCCCAAATCAGGTCACAGAAAAGGAACACTTCCCCGCCACCGCCCCCAGAAGACTTTTAAGAGAGACAAGCAGTTCCCTAGAACCACTTTATCAAAAAACGGGCCTTTATCAAAACAAAGGTTTTCAGAGTAATAAATCCTGTCAGGATACCTTTCTAAGAATACCATTAAAGTCAATAAGAAAATTATGAATACAAGGAAAATATGGATATGATTCACATTTTCGGCAACATGTAACATACACAATAACTTATTAAAAAGAAAACAATTTTGTACTAATATACTTTCAGTATATTGTAAAATCCTCTTGATACACCAATTCATGGCAATATTAATTTTGCCTTAAATTTTTTGCTTTTAAACAGTTAAGTTTTTAGTTAAAAAAATAACTCTTGGGATGCATGTAGGTAACAAGTAAAAACATTAAACTTCCTGTTTGAGGAGAAGGGCCTTAAAGAAATCCCAGGAGTCTATGGACTAGGTTCCTAAGACACTGACAACAAAGGACTACCTCTCAAGAAACCACATCTAGGGCAGATTAAACCCTCAGCTAACCAGGAAAAAAAGCTGACCAAAACACGTCCTGTTCCCAATATGACAAATTAACTAGCATGGTTAATGTAATTGTGAAAATATAGCTGTGATTATCCTACCAACCAGATTCTCTTCCTTGAATTAAAGATTATAAATTCATATCCCAAAATGCCCTTATCTCATCCCAGCTCCACAGGAAGGATCAGAAGTAGCCAATAAAATGCTAGTAGTTTTTTCCATAAAGGAACTTGAAATAAGTCACAGTTATCACAACATGTACCACTGCTCTACATAAATGCCCCCTTTTCCCAGGCTAAAGACAACCCCAAACCCTAGGTAATAATATTCCCATGTACCTAGTTTTACACTTACTTGGCATTTGGGTGATTACGTGCAATTTTCTTCAATTCGACTTCATTGTCACATGTCATGATATTCACTCCAACTTTTGCTGCATACTTTATTTGAGACACTTGCTTGCAAGGACTTATGTAAATGATGTTTTCTGGAGATACACCCAATTCTTGCACTAAAGCCATTTCAGTCTAAAAACAGATTTTAAACAGTGTCATCTAAAAGGCAAGCTTTCTATTACTTTTCAATCACTACCACATACCTTTACTTTTTTGTTAAATTCAAATTATGTAAGGTTAAATTAGGATTATGTATGTCATAGTTCAGATTCCGGTAATGCTTACTATACTGTACTCTGTTAAAAAAACCTTTTAAAAAGGTATACAGGGACATCCCTGGTGGCGCAGCGGTTAAGAATCCACCTGCTAATGCAGGGGACACAGGTTCGAGCCCTGGTTCAGGAAGATCCCACAAGCTGCGGAGCAACTAAGCCTGTGTGCCACAACTACTGAGCCTGCGCACTAGAGCCCGTGAGCCACAACTACAACTACTGAAGCCCGTGCACCTAGGCCCATGCTCCGCAACGAAGAAAAGCCACCACAATGAGAAGCCTGCACACCACAACAAAGAGCAGCCCCTGCTTGCACTAGAGAAAGCCCACACGCAGCAACAAAGACCCAAAGCAGCCAAAAAATAAAATTAAATACTGATCCTCTTTTTTAAAAAAAAGGTATACACGCATATCTCATTTTATTGCACTTTGCAGATACTGCATTTTTACAATTGAAGATTTGTGGCAACTTTGTGTTGAGCCAAGTCTACTGGCACCATTTTTTCAACAGCATTATTTTTTTATTTGATGTATGTACATTACATTTTAGACATAATGCTATTGCACACTTAACAGACCACAATATAGTATGAAGATAACTTTTATACAGACTGAGAAACGAAAAAAATTCATGTGACTCGCTTTATTGCAGTGGTCTAGAACCCAATCTGCAGTACCTCGGAGGTACGCCTGTAATCACCATCAGAGAAATCTCATAGTTTAGGATATTATCTTGCTGTCAATAAGAAGTAATTTGGTCAAGCTAGCTCTAGGCTAAAAATGAGGAACAAATAACATTTTTTTTTTTTTTTTTTTTTTTTTTCCGGTATGCGGGCCTCTCACTGCTGTGGCCTCTCCCGTTGCAGAGCACAGGCTCCGGACGCGCAGGCCTAGCGGCCATGGCTCACGGGCGCAGCCGCTCCGCGGCATGTGGGATCTTCCCGGACCAGGGCACGAACCCGTGTCTCCTGCATCAGCAGGCGGATTCTCAACCACTGCGCCACCAGGGAAGCCCAAATAACAGTTTTTGATTGAAGAAAAATAAAGCTTATAAAATCTCATCTCACTGAAATGTTCCTTGAAAGGTACACTTGAAAGTTTGTAAATTTCCAATATTAACTGCAAATTTAAACAACAGTTAGGAAACACATTCAAAAGTCAAAACTTTCTTGCAATTGTTCTACTGCTGTGGGTCACCAAAAATTAGTCAATTTTAAAATGTTGCAGTTTAGTAACAAAGTAATGAAAATGACTTACTTTACTGGAACAAGCAAATCCAGTTCCAAGAGCTGCCAAAATCTCAAGTACAGCTGGAGTGGAGTTGCACTTTACCGTGTAGAATGGCTTTATCTGAGCCACTATGTTCTGCCACTGACTGTGTTTCTTCACAATCTTTCCAAGATCTCCCACAAAAAATGCATTTTTCCCTGTCTATTATGGTTATGAAAAAGAGAAACATAAAAAAACTATTGAAAACTCAGTATCACAAGTAGGAAAGAACTCCCTTTTCCTCCACAAATGAGCCAAGACAAACATTTACATACTAGCACACTTAAGTCTTGTTTCTTTTAAAATTTGACTCTGTGCTGTGCTATGCTGGTATAGAAAATATTCTCTTTGATTAAAAAAATATCAATTATAGTGACTTTCTACTTCAGAACTGCCTCAATTTTACTTTTGGGGTGTGGAGGGGAAGGAGACTACCTATTTCCTTCCATGCTTTCCTTAACTGTTTAAAATAAACCTACTTTAGCAGTATAGGATCTAATCTCCTAATCTGGTGAATAGAATGAGGAATCCTAAACAAAAAGCTGTATCTCCATTATGAATTTCATTTAAAGACAGTAAAACAAGGAAACAAAAGAAACCCATTTTTAAGGAGATAAAGTTGGTAGTTTGTGTGCACATAGGTGGCAAACTTGAATTTAAAAATACAGAAGTATACTAAATGTCAGATAAATCTGAGTAAGGATATTCTTCCCTCAAAAGAAAGAAAACTGGGGGATTTCCCTGGAGGTCCAGTGGTTAGGACTTGTGCTTTCACTACCATGGCCTGGGTTCAATCCCTGGTTGGAGAACTAAGATCCCACAAGCCACACAGTGTGACACAAACAAACAGATTTTAATTAGGGATTGGGAGAGACGTGTAACGATTTCGAAGTTGGGGCTACTCTAGGGGTAGAGAGATGACTATGCATGTCATCCAGAGCATAAATTACCCAATGTTAGATGGCAGACAAAATAATCTTATTAAAAACATACAACATCCAAATATTGTTTGAAAAGCCATGAAGATATTGCTGTTTTCCATACTCCACATTATTTGAAGATATACATTACTGGAACATACTGACCAAGAAATAGACACGACTAGATATTATGGGTTATGGGTGGCAGATATAGGACAGTTGTACTGAAGTTACCCCATCCTTAAAAAACATGCTGCCATCCCCAGGAAGTGTGCTGTAAAAATGACTAAGACTAATGACATCAGAGAATTAACTGTAGAATGACTTAGCTATAGAACAGACTGAACGGTAGGACAAGTGTCACTCTTCCCCACCCTCCAAAAAGAATTCTGATGGCAGAAGATACAACAGGATTTTGCTGGTGTGTGAGAAGACTTAAGCACATTTGTAAAGGTCAAGAGAAGAAGGAAGTTTTTTAGATATCCTATTACTGAACACCAGTAACACAAAAACAATTCTTCGAATTTGGGGAATATGGGAAATTAGCTTCAACAAAAATTCTATCAGTAAGGCAATAAACAAAATTTTTCTATCAGTAGGTACAAAACAAAAATGATCTTAAGTAGCAATAAATATGATTCTATAGAAACTGACACTTGGTCAGTGTAGAGTAAGCATTCAGTATAAATTCTCATTCAATATACACAACCAAAATTATCTGAAATATAAATTAAAATCTACGGAAGAAAAAAAAAAAAATCTACGGAAGTACACAGTTGAGAAAAATGGGTAAGAAGCCATGTACTGATTAAGTGGATAGCTGGCAACATATCAAGAAAATAAAAGAACATACAAAAACAGGTGCTATAAAGCACAGAAGAGAAAGGGCTGTCAAGGAAGCATTTTTTTATTTTTAATGTGAGCTAGAAAGAAAATCTCATCACTTCTCAAGGGGAACTGGGGTTGTCAAGTCAAGACAACCTGGAAGAAAGTACTTTTATCAGATTAAGACCTTGGAAACAAAGCATTGATGCTTCATATTTCAGAAATTTATAACACTTTTCAGAAATGTGAGATGACACACTTACCAGGGTATGTTCATAAACATAGTTATCAATAACATTTCCAAGGTTTGTTCCTTCATCCAACAGGCCAACGGAGTAGTTTGCATCGTCAATAAATCCTTTCATCTCAGCCGTATTCCACAAAGCCGAAAGTCATAAACCAGGAAAAACAAGAGACGGGCCACCAAGCCTTACGTCTGGGTCCTTAGAATATGCAACAAACTGTCAAAATAGAAGTTATTTCCAAGTCTGTATTATTTCATTAGTCAAACCTAATGTATGAGTTGTCAATGAGAGTGTGTTAATAAGAAGTACCCAATTTAGTGAAGAATCTGTGATCACTTAACACTTTCAGAAACACTAGGTCACTAATATCCTTTCCTTTAGTGCCCATTTTAAAGCAAATAAATGTGAATTTATACATTAAAAAAATAAGCTTAATATGACAATTTCTTGAGAAGGTAATTGACACATATGCACAAAATATTACAAGTAAACATGGTCACCTTACATACAGACTTGCAGAGCCAGTCTGTTTTATTCATCTTGTTTCGTGATTCCGCCATCACACACACAATTTTACTCATTTTAAGTAAAGAAAGCTAGTGGAATAAATGTCTGCAGCTAAGAAAGCAAAATAGTCTGAACGTCAATACACTGCCAGCCATATAGCAGTGTGCTACCAGGTAACTGCAGATAAACGTCTTCTAAGTAAAATTCTAGAGTAGGTGATGTGTAAATATCAACAATAGGAATGACTGAAAGTGGAGGCCAACTTCAGGGGACAATCCGTAGCTTTGATACACACTATCTAGATCCCACCACAAGCTAAAATGGACTAGTTAAATCAAGTTAACAATGTTAAGTCTCTTATGAGGTGAGATGATTGGTGAAAATGTTACTGGACTAGAAGTCAGAAGACCTAGTCCTGGCTGTGTCATTTAATAGCTGTGCAATCTGAGGTCAACTTCAGTTAACTACCTTAAATACTTCCTCAAAAGATTGTTGTAAAAAACAAAATTAAAATCACTTGTTTAAGTGTTGACTTGGAAGAGCTAAAATTAAGTCACCAACTGCCAGAAATACAAAAATGCCATCATAATTTGAAACTAGGCATAAGCTAGGGACCTATACATCCTAAACCATTTATTTACTAAGAACTCTGATTTTTAGAAGGGCATCAGACTAAATCCAACCCCTCCCCAATCAAATAAAGTATTCCCTCTTTCTCCAAATCACCCACTGTCCCCTGGAGTGGCACACACAATAAGTTTATGTTCTTTGCTGAATTCACTGGTCCTTACATTACTTTAGGCAAAGATTTATTTTAATATGAGGTCCATAAACAAAACAAGTCCTCTAGACAGGATGCTACTCATTGCCTGGGACTGATTTCTGGTTGCCACATTAATTACAACGGACAAAGACCAGCTCTTGGCAACCTATTTTAAAACCTGCACAGCTTTTCCTACATCCTTGATTGCCCCCTTTCCTTTCCCCTCTCCCTGCTCTATGCAAGAGTTCACCATGGGTAACGGCACTTGTCCTAAAAATATACTCCATTTATTTCAATGGTTCTCAAAAGTGTCGGCTTTCACAGAGCAACTAAGCCCGCGCGCCACAACTACTGAGCTTGCGCTCTAGAGCCCACGAACTACAACTACTGAGCCCAAGTGCCACAACTACTGAAGCCCATGCGCCTAGAGCCCGTGCTCCACAATAAGAGAAGCCACTGCAATGAGAAGAAGCCTACGCACCACAACAGAGTAGCTCCTGCTCGCTGCAACTAGAGAAAAGCCCACATGCAGCAACAAAGACCCAATGCAGCCAAAAAAAAAAAAAAAAAAAAAAAAAAGTGTCAGCTTTTTGGTTGTACCAAAACAAACTCATCAATAAGCCAGAGCATTAGTCAAATTTCATAAAATACAAGCAGTATTTTAAAAATGACAATTTTATTTCCAAGAACTCAACTACATTCAGTTTAGCTGAGCAAATCTCTTAGATTATGATACCAGAAATGATTTAAATATGTGCCCAGAAAGTACACATTTTAGGCTTGAGGATACATGTTTATTTTAAGCAATATAAGACCAGCTGGAACATCAATTTTAGAGGGATATTCAACTATGTACTAAAGCAACAGAACAGATAAAACCTACTCATTCAAAAAGATCAATTATTTCTTTTAATGATGAAAAATACTTAATCACGATCTTTAGCCTAGTATTTCCGCTCATGAGACTCCTAAGGAGACTCTACTCTCTATGCAGTATTTACCTGGGAACCTTGAGTTATCAATTACTGACCATCACAGGCAACTGCTACCAAATGTAAAGTCTAGCTTTTAAAGCCAGGACAAGATGAACCTCAATTTCCTACAGCTAGTGTTTACCTGCCGCGGAGCAACTAAGCCTGCGCACCTAGAGCTCGTGCCCCGCAGCAAGAGGAGCCACCCCCACTGAGAAGCCCGCGCACCACAATGAAGAGTAGCCCCCGCTCGCCGCAACTCGAGAAAGCCCACACGCAGCAACGAAGACCCAATGCAGCCAAAAATAAATGAATAAATAAATATTTTTAAAAACCCATTATGACAGTATTATTCTGTTTTACGGATGAAGACACTGAGGCACAGAACAACTAATTAGGCTAGCTCTAGAGATGCTGAAGATCAAATCAACAGGCATACCTTGGAGGTTCAGTTCCAAACCACTGTAATAAAGTGAGTATTGCATTAAAGCGAGTCACACAAACTTTTTGGTTTCCCAGTTCCTATAAAAGTTATGCTTACACTACCCTCTAGTCTATTAAGTGTGAAAAAAAAAACCCCAAAAACCCACACACACCAAAAAAACACAAACAATGTATATACCTTAACTAAAAAATAATGCTGTTGGAAAAATGGCACCAATAGACTTACTCAAAGCAAGGTCACCACAAACCTTTAGTCTGTAAAAAATGCAGTATTTGCCAAGCACAATAAAATGAGGTATGCCTGTCTGTTAAAAGGAGAACTCTGTCTCGCAGTACCGTTCCTAGAAAACACAGGATTCATCTTTTGGAAATCAAACACAACTTTCAGTCTCTTTGATAGACTAAATGACACTCCCATAATCAATTAACATTTCTCAGACATATAAATTCCCATAGTTCTTAAACCTCTGTATAATAAAGTTTATTCACATGTGGTACCAAAACATCCTATCATGCCTTCTCATAGCCTTTCAAACCTTTCTTTATGACTAGTTTCTACATTTCCACCTTGCTCCTTCTATATCTTTTGTCTAAAACTCTCAGGTAAACTCTAAATATGAATTTTTCTTTCTTTTCCATCCATCTTATCAACAGTTTACATGCAATAATGTACACCCACGCTTTGACTAATGTACACACCACTGTAACCAGCACTACCATAAAGACAAATTTCTTCATGTCCCTTTTGTCCACCTCAGGCAACCATTTATCTGCTTTCTGTCACTACAGACTTTTGTGAAGTGGAATAATTTTAAACAGTAAAGGCCAAACTAAAACAGCTGACAAATAAATGTACTACCAACATAAATAAAGATATGTTAAAGCACGCCCTGCTCTAAAGGAAAGATTGAGAGTACACGACAGTGGCTATATTACCATCACTGAAATGGAACTCTGACTTCTGAAGTAACCATAGGGTTAGTTTACCAATCCTTAGCTTACTCACAAAAGGACTGTGACAGAAAAATAAAATAAAATTTGCTATATTGGCAGGACCTGACAAAAAGGATTCTGGGACCAACACACCTGAAACAACTAAGACAGATGTAAACGTAGTATTTTTTACTTTGGTAATTATACCAAGCACTGCAACAATAGTTAAAACCAATACTAATAACGTCTATACATAAAAGATGGTAAATGTTGAGATAAGTGAGCTCTATCTCAGTTTATCTTCTTAGATGCTCCCTAGGAAGGTCTTGAGATTTCCCTAATTTCCTAGCCCAGAGTAGGTGCTGAGAAACAGATGGACAAAGGATGATTCTAAGAATGGGGAGTTCTGAAACTTAAGGGTTGTGGTGATGACAGGAAAGAACTCCCTGAAGTGTGTTGAAAAAGAGGTCCATCAAGGGGCTTCCCTGGTGGCGCAGCGGTTGGGAGTCTGCCTGCCAATGCAGGGGACATGGGTTCGAGCCCTGGCCTGAGAGGATCCCACATGCCACGGAGCCACTAGGCCCGTGAGCCACAACTACTGAGCCTGTGCTCCGCAACGGAAGAGGCCGCGACAGTGAGAGGCCCGTGCACCACGATGAAGAGTGGCCCCCGCTCGCTGCAACCGGAGAAAGCCCTTGCACAGAAACGAAGACCCAACACAGCCAAAAATAAATAAATAAACAAATTTTTTAAATAAGAAGAGGTCCATCTTTCACATCCTTAAAAGGAGCCCAAAACCTTGATATACAAGTGACCCACATGTAGATGCAAAGCTCAACTGTCACTTAAAAACTAACTCCTCAAAAGAATCCACAAACACAAAGACCTTCGGGAAAGAGGGTTTCTAACACATTTTGAGCCAACAAACCCTGTGCTCAAATGAAATGTTCACTTGGAAGCCCAGTATTTCCAACAATTGAAAAGGCTTAAGTTGGTGGCTAAGCATAGACTGTTTTTGAGTCTTTCCTATGCCTGATCTCACTGAAAGAGTCCTAAAAGCAGTTCATAACCATACCCTCAGAAGCTTATGCTTGCAATTTTCTTAACATGTGAGCAAAAAGTTTGCTTTAAAGTTTCACTGTTGCAAAAAGGTTCATGTTCTACATTTCTGCTTTACAAGGCACTAAAGTAAAGAAATATTTGAGTAAAATGTTTTCAAGAGGCATTTAAAGTTACTTGGTGGTAATGTTAAACCAAAAATCTGACACACAGCATGTCCTAGGGAGTCAAAATGAAAATAAATGTCCATGTGTTGGGGGTGAGCAGAGTTTATACTGTATGCCAGAGCCACCAAGTTAATCCATACCACAGGGAATTTCCAGGGAGCTCTCCATTAAGAATGCAGACTCAGGGAATTCCCCTGGTGGTCCAGTGGTTAGGACTCTGCACTTCCACTGCCCAGGTTCAATCCCTGGTTGGGGAACTAAGATCCTGCAAAGTGCTCCGGCCAAAAAAAAAAGAATGCAGCAGACTCAAACCCAGATGATGCCAAACTTCCCCCATGTTCCAATCTAATCCTGGTTATAATTCCCAACAGATACTGCACCATTTTTTTTTAATGGTGTATAAATCAGAAACAGGACTGATTTATTGGTTCAGACATGTTACAGACCACTACATACTATAGTCTAGTGTTGCTGGACATTGACCTTAAAAGAGCAAATCCATATTTAATAAAAGCTCCCAAGTTTATTTTTATCAATAGACACTAGAATGTGCTCTCTACTCACAAGAGCCTTTGAGCTATTTTCACAACCAAACACCTTAATATATGGTGATTTTATGCTAATACAACTGCTGCAATCACAATACTATGTTTATAAACGAAATAATTTCCTCTTGGACATCATAGCTGGGAAGAAAAGAACATGTTTAACATTCCTTATTTACACCTTCATATTGGTGTTTTTTGATAATACATTTTTCAGGAAGAGCTGCCAAGGAAAGAAAAGGCTCCCAAGAACCACACACTGCTCCCTGGAGTCTTTCATGAGGTCGTGAGTCCTCATGTCATTGAGAGGGTAGCTCCAAGAGGAGTGGTTGCAGCAGCTGGGCACTTGCCTTGTTACACACCTGCTACACAGGCTTCTACAGTTGATTGTACTTCAGAAGAAACTGATACATCTCTCAAATAATCACAAGATAATTCTGGCAGCAACAGCCCACTTGACACCAAGCTGGATGAATATGAGTCTTGGATTTCTGAAGTGAAGACCTCCCTGGAAGTAGAACAGGGAGAGCTGAAAGTTTGAGAGTACTGTTTCAGAGACAACTAAGCAGGAAACCCAACCTTAACACATGACCAGTTTTCTAAAAGGACTTTTACTCATTAAAAATGAGAACTTAAGATATTTTGAAATTTACACTATTATTCTGAAGAAGCCTAAGGGTATTTCTACCTTTATTATTACTTTTATATAGGCATTTGATGACTTAGCACTCAGCTCACAGCTTTAAAAATAGATACAATGGGGAAAAAAAAAGATAGATACAATGCTGTCAAAGTCACCTATGCATTCTACATCCCATAGAAAAATGTTACTTACCACAGAGAATACCTTTAGAAATAATAGGCCAGAAGGATGACACTGGTACTACAAATATGAGGTCTGGAGCAGGCCTCCAGGAAGGTAGTTCCAGGAAGCTACATGATCAGAACTGGTAGGTAGAAGTTCCAATAAATTGTGTGATCATAAGACCGTATGAACTTTTGCCATGTTGGACCAAAAGTGATGGATAATAACAATAGCCTACACTGAGTACTTAAGATCATCAGGACAGGGGTTGCTTTAACTGACAGCAAGAGGAAAGCCAATAATGGCAATAAAACACCCTTAAGTTTATTTTTCAGCTGATAAGGTTGAAAAAAAACTAACTCTAGAGGAAGAACACTAAAGGTGACTGCTGAAGAATTATTTTTTAAAAAACAGACAAGAACAAGAATGAATAGGAAATACATAAAGGTGGGGGGAATCCTAAAGGAAATGAGCCCAACAGGCTAAGTTTGAAATGCTTGGGTAAAGGCTGCCCAATGAAATGCCTCACATTAAACTCTAAAATAAATCTAAATGAGAAAATGGAAATACAGGATTTTCATAGCAATATACTTTTGCAAGTGAAATCAACAAGATCAGGCTCTCTTTAAAAAATGTGTCTTCGTATGCTAACACATATATATGGAATCTAAGAAAAAAAAACATGAAGAGCCTAGGGGTAGGACGGGAATAAAACACAGACCTACTAGAGCATGGACTTGAGGATATGGGGAGGGGGAAGGGTAAGCTGTGACGAAGTGAGAGTGGCATGGACATATATACACTACCAAACGTAGGGTGGATAGCTAGTGAGAAGCAGCCGCATGGCACAGGGAAATCAGCTCGGTGCTTTGTGATCACCTAGAGGGGTGGGATAGGGAGGGTGGGAGGGAGACGCAAGAGGGAGGAGATATGGGAACATATGTATATGTATAACTGATTCACTTTGTTGTAAAGCAGAAACTAACACACCATTGTAAAGCAATTATACTCCAATAAAGAAAAAAATGTGCCTTGACTATCTGATGTGAAGACTACATTTCTTCTGGAGCAAGTATGTACCTGTACAGAAGTGAAATATGTAAATCCCTATGGTAATTAAAATGTAGTAACATTACAGATAACTATTATAATGCAACATGAACAGCAGCAAATACATAACCATATTATTTCAAGCTTTCTAGTTTTCCTGGTGCAGCACAGGAAATAACCTTTTAAACAAATGCACTTAACTACTTTGATTACCCTAGGGCAGATCTCATTGCCACCTCACCAACAGGAAAATTTATTTTTATTATATAAAGCATGTGTCCATTACAATGACTGCAGTAAACCCCAGGTTAAGGAAGACTGAATAACTCAGAAGCCCCTAAACATCTTTACCAGGTAGCAGTGGTTGCATCTCCTCTAGAATAAGCATATTCAGACTTTTCCAATCATCATTCCCTTGTTATTTAATCTTTTTATTCCTCTATCTGCCCTCTAAAACATCAGCTTTACTGGTTTTGAACCATGAACGGAGTCACTGTTGTTTTCCTACTATGACGTCTTTTGCTCAACTTTATAATTTCAATTCCTTCACGCAGATAGATGGGACTGGAGTCCATTAATTTTCATTGCTGTGGACTATTCTTTGTAGATGTACAACATTTATTTATCCAGAGGACCTATAGGTTGTCCCATTTTTTCTATATTGTTTATAAACACCATAATATAATTTCTTGCTGTTATTTATGTACCCAAGGGGAACCACTGCTCAAGTTGTGGTCTGCAAACTAGCTGATCCACAAATGAAGAACCAAGCAATGTGCTACAGTCTAGGGCCACATATGTGGGAGTGAAACTGCTATGTTGTTAGTGAAAAATTGTTTTTAAGCCTTTTGCTCATTTTCCTACATGTTTTTTGCTTTTTCTTATTGACCTATAAGAGCTCTTCATGAATTCAGGATAGCAAATCTCTCTCATTTTGAGTTTTATTTATTTTGCTATAGTATCCATGTTGAACATACTAGGATATCCCACCCTATTCTTGGTCATGCCAAATATAACATGCCAACCATGCTGAACCTAGATGATGAACTAAGGAGAGACTATACTTATTTAGGAGCTCTTTATAAACTGGGCACCACAGTATCTTTGCAGTAAAAAACAAAAAATATGGAATTTCCTGGCGGTCCAGTGGTTAGGACTCCACGCCTCCACTGCAGGGGACCAGGGTTCAATTCCTGGTTGGGGAACAAAGATCCCACAAGCCACTCCCCGCCAAAAGAAAGAAACAAATCAAAAATAATCATATATTCAACGTAAACCTAATATTAAGTTCAGTCTGTATAAGCACATGAAGTACAGCAGGGAGCTGGATCTTAAGAACATGCTGGGCAACTAAAGAATTCAACTAGAATATAAAACTGAAAAGCCCCTACAGTCAAGAACAGTTTATTAGACAAACCTAAGGAGAAAGAAGAGAATGTGTAATTCTTATGATTCTTATTGATATTTTAAGATTAATATGGCTAATACCACTCACATTCACAGTAACAATTATCCTAGAGTGATGCTGTCCAACAGAACTTTCTATGATGATTGAAACGTTCGTCACTGTCCAAAACAATAGCCATTAGCCACATGTAATTCCCAAGCACTCAAAATGTGCCCAAGCAACTGAACAGCTGAATTTTTAATTTTATTTGATTGGAATTCTTTAAATTTATATGGCTACCTGGCTAGTGGCTACTGTACTGAACAGAGCAGTTCTAGAGAATGCTGTTTTCATTAAAAAATTTTTAAACTTCCAAGGATCAAGTCCACACACATCACAGATAAAAAAAAACAAGAACAAAAACCATGGTATCCCCAAATAATTTTGCTCAAGGTAACAAAGATCAATTCACAAGTTTACAAAACTAGACAGCAAAGGAAAGATAGGTCAAAACTCCACACCAAGTAAATGCTAGAGAAATAAAATGTGTGCTGACACAAGATAATGAAGAAAGGTGGAAAAGTTTAGAGCAGAGCATTCCAAAAGGGTTTTATCATCTTGGCTCCTGCCGCAACTCACTCAGTTACTATAGGCATTTAAGACCTCATGGTGGCTGCATATGGTTCGGGCAGGCTGAACGTCATCAGCCTAATCCTTGCAACTCAATACGCTGCACAAATATTTTCTACTTATGCCATAATGTTCTTCACATTATTCCCTGGATTAGAAAAAAGGATGGCCAAATCTTTGTTTCAGTTAGGTTGTGACAAACTGCTTCAGTGTGCATGGATGGCCCTGGAATGGAAGTGAAGGACAAAACCATCTGTGTCTTCTAGGCCTTACCAGCATGACAGCATTGCACTTGCAACGGCCTCCTTAGGCCGGTCTGAACAATGGCCAGCCTAAAACTTTAGCCTACCATTTACCTAGATTTTATAGCTTATGACGTACAGTTTATATAATATCTTATTTACTCCTAATCAGAAGAATTAAGTGTCTCTAAATGCTTTTTTGAGGGCAGAGGAGAAAAACCCCAAACTCAAAAACTCTGAAATTAAGACCAAAGGGAGTGTAATGGAATACACAGATGGGTAGTGACTATTAACTTTCTCAGCTCACTATCTTCTGTAATAAATGCAAGAACAATTTTATTCCCTTTAAAAATGATCTACGCTGTTTTCTAATCTATTTGGCCCCCCCAAGAAAAGTCTAAATTTGCCCCCCATGTCCCCCAAGCCGTTTTATCCATTAACATCCTATTATTCCCATTAGGTTTATATAGAATGCTCTTTTGCTACTTTACACAAGCAATGAGGCACCACCGAATACTACTTTTTGCATGCCAAGGGGATACACACACTTTAAAAACTGGTCCCTAAATCTGTGTGTTTTCAATGATAGTTTTATTCGGCTTCATGGTCAAAGAGCACCAACAACCATTAATAAAAGTTCTGTGAATTTGATTACATCACAGAATCTTTAAATTTCCAAAATTGGTAATTTAAATTGAATATTTAAAATTTCAGACAAAATTTGTCCATTTAGACAAATCAATTAATTGAATCCCTTTTTTCTATTCTTAGAAACAAAACATTAAAAGGTATATGTTAATAATTAATTCAATCTGACTTTATCACTAGATCTGCTAATAAAAGCAGCTAGTTAGAAGAGAATTTAGTTTTCTGAAACAGCCTTTAAAATTTTTCCATTAGGCTGATCTATTAATTATAATTGGAGCTCTAGCTAAAATAACTTGAAAATACAGCCCACTGAAAAAACTACTGCAGCATAGAGCCTAAGAAATTTAAAACGTACACAAAAACGTTTCTACAATTAGAGCCCTTCAGTAATCTGAGATATTATTAAGCTTAAGCATTTGTTATGATATCTTTACAGTGCTCAAACATTACACCACACACATATCCAAAAGAAAAAATTTTACTATGCAAGCAGCTTATAAAGTTTCCATATACTTAAAGAAATGAACTATCTAAAAATTCAGAAGGTTACGTGATTTGAAAACCTAACTCTGAAGCCAAATCCTAGAGCTTAGACCACCTGCGCAGAAATCCTACTGGAGTGCTGGAAGCATAACATGGTTCATGGAATTATACATTTTGCAATGCTATGTGCTAAGTGTTTTTCATGAAGGCCAGTGTGTTAAATCCTTTGACTTCTAATTTTCTAAACAGTACTGTTGCTCCACAGGAAATATCAGGATTTCAATGTCTAGTGTTGCAAACAGCTATTGATATCTAAGGACATTTCTGGAATGTAGAATTTCTCTTGCCACCTTTACTAATTCTAGTCAAGAAAACTTTGGGGCAAGATATCTTTCTGGATTCAAAATTTCTCAGATTTTAGAATGGCAATTTAGTACATATACGTTTAATATATTATTTAACGCTCTCCAGGAGGCAGAATTACGAATATTAGCACTAAATGGGATAAGTCAAAATAAAAATAGGCTCAAATTAGCTCAGACTCAGGTCAACTTTTTGTTCCCAAATCAGGTTAGGTCACATCAAGGAAACTATAAAATTTTTTTTAACATTTGGATTTTGGAATTATATGAATAGGGATTGTGGCTGTAGCTTTATAGCAAAGCACCAAGAACTAAAGTTTCACTTAACATAATATACACTGTACCTGGGCATAATAAATAAGCCAGTCACTTTGGCTGCCAGAACCTTCAGAATGAAGTGTTAGCATTTTCTATCTGTGCCTATATACACTACACCTCCACAAAACAAAAAAAGATGGGGAAATTATAGACTTTCTGAATTCTACAATATTAATTATCTTAAAAGACTTTTCCCTGAGTTGGCAGAATCATTTATAAATGTATGAGCTCACTAATATGTTTCTCAAGTCTAAGAGGAAAACTCCAGTAGAAATATAAAATGCAAAGTTAGGTTTCCATTAAAGAGACTTGAAGTAAAAATCTTATCCTTTAATATGGTCTTGCTTAAAACATGAAGCTTGTTATGAAACTTCCATCTTAGAATCTATTCCCCTCTCAACTGTGGAGTCAACTACACCCCACCCAGAAAAGTTTTATATCTCTAAGCCAACTTGGGAGAAAACATCAGATATGCTGGAAGGAGAATAGATGACTAACAAAAATTAAAGAGATAACTGGCTTGGCACTGAACTGGTGGCAACTGTACTTCTCTTTAATATGCATACAAGCCACTTGGGTTAAAATGCAGATTTCTGATTCAGGTTTGGGTGGAGCTGAGAGTCTGCAGTTCTATTCTAGGTTATGCTAATGCTACTGTTCCAAAGACCACACACTGTATTAACAAAAGGGTGATTAAAACCCTCAAAAAAAGAGAAATCATTGTATCAATTTACAGTTAAAGGAACTGTTCTAAGTTCAACTTTATTTTACAGCTGTGATTTAAAAAATAAGCAGTTTGCTCAAATTCACACAGCTAGGAGAAAGCCAGTACGGGAAACCCTCCAGTACGGGTTCCAAGTCGGTAGAACTTTCAAGAATTCGTATTATTTAAACTGTTTCTCCCCCTTTCTCTTTAGACTTAAAAAAAGAAGTCTAAAATTGTAATTTGAGGTTAACAGTAAATGTGTTGAAAAGGTCTGCTTTAACATACGCTACCCAATTAGATCTCTTTCCTGAAATTTTCTAATGCCCACTCAAAGACATCCAAACCTCAACACCAAAACCCAAATTTCAATCGCAAGAAATCTACGAAAAATAAAAAATTTTAAATGAACCACACAAATCTAGCAGCACAAGTTCGAACAGTTTACTGTGGAACTGCATTTTGCACAGAGGTTTAAATTCAAAGTTAAATCCATACACAGAAAATCAAGTATAGTCAAAAACTATCCCTGAAAATCTCTTGGGAAGGTAGCCAGTTCAGAGATAAGCATGTATCATCTCTCAGTAATACCTCCAAAAACAACCAGTTTTTCTACCAGGTGAGTATTATACAAAGTCATTTTGTGAAAAAGAACATAAAACTCTTAGAAATTACATTGTATTTGGCAAGATGCTCATAACTAGGAAAACAAGAACTAAGATTCACCTCTTATATCCCATGTTCTGTGGTAGAGTTTTGAGTGGAATGGAGAGCAGAATTTTTTTGCCTGAATACTTGAATTCAAGTATTGAATACTTGAATACTCCAAATACTTGAATCTAACAAGGTAAATGGTTAAATGGCATGCTAAACTATTACCAACACCTCATTAAAACACAAACAAAAAAAAAACCACCTCTCCAACTTATATTAAAATCTGGAATAGTAAGATTTCCTAAAGCTTACCCTGTAGTATGTACTTAGATATAGTAACAAATAAGGATCCAGCCACTCGTAAACAATGCATACAACTGAATCAACTTTAAGGGTAAGCGGGGGAGTTCCCTGGTGGCCTAGTGGTTATGATTTCAGGCTCTCTCACTGCCATGGCCTGGGTTCAAGCCCTGGTGAGGGAGCTGAGATCCCTCAAGCCACCCAGTTCGGCCAAAAAAAAAAAAAAAGGTGGGGGGGCGGGAGGGGCGCGTAAGTGGTAAATACAATTTCAAGTTTTGAAAAAGACTGAGCAACAAGAACTCTCCTTTACTTCTATTTTACAAGACCCTCCCTCACCCTTTGCAGATGTGAAAATACTTACATGGACAAGTTAGGAGATGGAACCCCCCTATCATCAGCTAGGTTCCCAAGGTGGCTCAGCGTTGAAGTCGAACTGCTCTCTATACAGCACTTCTCCTAGGCCCTCTGGGTAGTTGTATACTTGGTCAGAAAGTTCGCCCTAAAGAAGAAAATAAAAGTATAAGTCCAGTGGTAAAAAATGTTAGATGGCACTTGAAGAAGGTTAAATTGATGTAAAGATTAAGTGCAGGAAGAAGTTTTAGTTTGAAGTGTTTCATTAAAGCACATTACACAAAATGATGTTTTCAAAGGGTTTATCACAGTACCAAGTACTTTTTTTTTTTTTCCTGGTACGTGGGCCTCCCACTGCCGTCCCCCCGCCGCCCCGGAGCACAGGCCCCGGACACGCAGGCCCAGCGGCACCGCGGCACGTGGGATCCTCCCAGACCGGGGCACGAACCCGCGTTCCCTGCATCGGCAGTCGGACCCCCAACCACTGCGCCACCAGGGAAGCCCCCAAAGTACTTTTTTATGTAGTAAGCATTTCCAAGCTGCTAGAGTACAGAACTGACAGAATTTGAGGTCATAGTCATCTTACCAAGTTACTCTATCTACCTACTCAGTTTCCAGCCTTCACCAAATTTCATTTTTGCTTTTATTTGTCCTCCAAAACCCAAACTTCTAAGTGGCCTAAAATTTTAAGATGTCCAAGTGCCCTCACTAACCTGGTGTGTGTGCAAGACTTTATATGTATATCTAATAGTCTGAAACTACCCACAAGCCTTCTTCTACTCTCCAAATTCTAAGTTCTTCTTTGCTTAACAGTAAAATCCTACTACATATCAAAAAGAAAAACATTTTGTGACTTAGCTAATACACTAAGTACACATGTGAAATAACTTTTGAGACCTGCCTTACATATCTGACAAGTAAGGTTTACCTCCTCCTCATTCCTAACCTAAAGTCACTCTACTATCACCAGGAACAACATATGAATGTGAACGTGCTTGGCACGCTACAAAATGCTAAATAAGTTTAAGAAATGGTTTTTACCTATTATGATTTGACAGGATAGACATCACCTCTAACCTAAACAGCTACATCTACACTTCTATTTGTAATTCAGTGATTGTTACCTTAAAGTAATACAACCTGACAGTATCTGCTAGAAGATGGGTGGTAAGAAGGGAACCAGAAAAATAATGAAATTTAGGAATTAGAAGAATCTGAGATTTCAGAAACACTCTAGACACATCTTAAGCATATCTCATCTCAACCAGGACAGAGGCACCCTTAGGGGAGGTAAAATGTTCTTTCAATCTACTAGGGGTATCCTGCTCACATGCTCAATGACATGGGCAATGAGGCAAAAATCCATACTAATATGCAACAGTGAGCGACTATATCATCACGTTAGATTCCAACTAAGTACTCCAAAACAAAGGTTCCAATTCTTCCCAAACCAAGGTAATTTTAAACGTAACTTAAAAGCCGATTCACGCTAGAGACAGAGACAGAGTTTATTCTTAACTGTTCTAAGGAATAGGATAATTATCCTGGCTGAGACATTTTCATCCACCCCCCCACACACCCCGACCCGCTACAGATCAATAGCTATTTTGCTGCTTAATGCAACCCAGGAGCAATACTGTGAAATGTTGAGAACATTACACTTCAGACATTCAAGAATGTTCTTCAGCAGGATCTCTGAAATATTTCCACCTAATGAAAAAGATACTAGTAGGAAATGAAGGGTCTAACTTTGAAAGGCACCCTTTAACATAAATAAAAGGGGTACAGGGCCATTTACATACAGGATGAACTGAATGTTCATCTGTACAGTCAAGATAAACCATAAGAGGAGGTTAAATAAAAATATGGAGGGCTTCCCTGGTGGCTCAGTAGTTGGGAGTCTGCCTGCCAGCTCAGGGGACATGAGTTCGGTCTGGGGAGATCCCACCTGCCGCAGAGCAACTAGGCCCGTGCGCCATAACTACTGAGCCTGCGCTCTAGAGCCCGCGAGCCACAACTACTGAAGCGTGCATGCCTAGAGCCCGTGCTCCACAAGAAGAGAATCTACTGCAATGAGAAGCCCACGTGCAGCGATGACCGACCCAACACAGCCAAAAATAAATAAATAACTTTATAAAAAAAATAAAATAAAGTTAAAATAGAAGGTATAGGGAAAGATAAATTTTTCTCATTTAGAATGGTGTTTCTACCAGTTGGATCATGTACAACACTGCAATCAAATTCCTTAACTGTTTGAAGAGAATGTCCCTTGCTACACTATCTTGGCAGACAGCACAGGGAAAACTAGAGTTAACCGAGTCAGCAGCTGGCCAATTAATCACCAAAAACCTCCCATCAGTTTGACAGTAACTACCCAGAAACTTAGTATCCCCCAAACTATCAGTATTTCTCTGAACAACTTACATTGCCTTTACCAATGACTTTTCAAGTTGTTCCGGGTATTCTTTCCCAAAACCCCAAACCCTAGTCCAATCATGAGAAAAATATCAAACAAACCCAAATTGGGGACATTTTACTGGGTATCTGGCCAGTACTTCTCCAGACTGTCAAAGACATGAGAAACTGTCACAAATCAGATGACTGGGGAAGACATGACAACTAAATGTAGTGTGGTATCTTGGATTGGCCCCTGGACAGAAAGCACATTAAAAACTGGTGAAATCCAAAGAAAGTCTGGAGTTTAGGTGGTAGTAATGTATCAAAGTCAGTTTCTTAATTTTGACAAATGTACTATCGATACCTCTTATAATAAGGTAAACTAGGTGAGAAGTACAAAGTAACTCCATGTTATCTTTGTAACTTTTCCATAAATCTAAAATTATTCCAAAATAAAGTTGTTTAAAAAAAATCAGGCAAGGTATTCATATAATGGACTACTACTCGGCAGTTAAAAGTAACAATTTACTGATGAATGGATGAATATCAAAAACATTCTGAGTTAAAGAAGCCTTTAACAAAATACAATGCATACAGTATATATGCCTATGGAAGTTCTAGAATAGGCTTCCATAATAATCTATATGGTTAGTAAAAAATCAGAACAGTGGTTGCCTCTGTGGGTAGTGAGGGATGGAGTTTGAAGGGGCAAAAGAGAATTTTCTGGGTTTGATGGCAATGTTCTCATCTTTGTTAAAGGTTTGGATTACACAGCTGTATTTCTGTCAAAACTCGTCAAATGGTATACTTAAGATTTGTGCATTTCTGCTGTTTTGTGAATTTTGCCCTATTAAACTCTACTTAATGATATGTGCATACTGAAGTTGGAGGGGTGAAGTGTTCTGGTTCTCCAACTTACTTTGAAATACATAGAAAAATAAGACTGATGAATGCACAGTGGAATGGCAAATAAAGGAAAATGTTAAGTGTTTACTGAACGTAGGTGAGGGTACAATTCTTTCACTCCCTCTGTTATGTTTGACAATTTATAAGTTAAACCTGGGTGGTGAGAGGGACGGCACTGATTATTACTTGATTCCGGCACCTACCATATCACCTATAATCATCAAGAGCCTATCTTTCCTTCTAACTCTTCTGGGCTTATTTGCCTTCATGACCAGCATCTGTACTCTCCTATAGTTGCAATGCAAAAGAAATCAAAGGATTGTTAGAGCCTTGCCCTATAATCATTAGCTGTTATTTCTGCCAGGCTCGTCCACATCAACCTTTCCTTGATCACACATCAATTCTCTCCCTTAAGTGTCCTCCGGTTCCCATCCAAGCAGGGGGTTCAATGGTGGAAACCCGACGGGACACAAAACATCTTAATGTATCCGCGAGGCAACCACAAAAGCCAGTTAAATCTGCTGAAACATCATGGGGCCGTAAACTGTGTTCCCGACCGTTTCAGGTCGCCGAACCAGCAGCTTAGCCTAAGAAACACACGTTCAGGATATACACTGGGGAAAGGTTAAAACAGCACCATTAACTTCCAGAACAGTGCTTGATAAGCCACCCAAGCCTACCGCTCTCCCTCTCTCGGCCCTGGAATCGTGGCGCGGCCGGGAAAACGAAGCCATGGTGACTAATCCTCGAGCTCCAGGAGGTGGCTGGGGTGAGTGAAGGCGACTCGGCCCAATCAGGAGCGCCGCAGGGGGCGGAGCAGCAGCCCCGAGGCTTCCAGAAGGGGCCAAAGGCCTCTCGGTCGCTACCTGACACCGGGGCTTCCCCGCCGCCTGGCCCCTTGCGGCGTCAACTTTCCTCCAGCAGAGGGGGGCCGCACTCCCCGCACCCTCGAGCACCCGTCCTCCTCCGGCAGCTGTCACAGGAGGCCGGCGCCGGGCCCGCCCCGCTCCATTCATAACCTAAGGCCGCGGCGGTTGCAACCGGTCGCGCTCCCGCCAGGCTCCCGGAGGCGAAGGCGCGGCGCCGCTCAGGGTCGGGCGGCGGGACCAAGGCCCCTCAGGGCTGCAGCCCGTCCCCCTCCCCGGAAACAGCAATGCACCACGGGAGCGGGGTGGGGGCCGCACGCCGCCCGGAGGCGCCGCCGACCCCCGGCGGCGAGACCCGCGCGCGCGCCCCCCCACACACGCCCCCTCACCCCAACAGCAGCTGCTCGGGCTCGGCCCGGCGGCCAGCGGCCGCCCGCTGCCCCAGCCCACCGCGCCGCCGCCACCGCGGAAGCACCGGCAGCCGCCACACACGCCGCCATCCGCCATGTTCGAGGCGGCCGGCCGCGGGGCGCTGCGGGGACGCCGGCCGGGCGGCGGGGCCCAGCCGGAGGCACCCGGCAGCACCCCAAGGCCGGCCCCGCGCCCCGGCCCCGACCGCGCCCCTCGGGTCGGTACTCACGTGAGATAACGGCCCAAAGAGTCGGGTAAAGCGTCTTCTCTTTTTAGGCGGAATTTTTAAAGAGGGATGTGGTTACCTTGAGCAGAAATACCCAAGGCGGCCTGGGCCATAGGCTGCGGGGACGACGTGGGGGGAAAAGCGCGGCACCGACACCAGCTGTGCAGCAGTGGCGGCGGCGGCCGAAGGAGAGAAATAGAACAGCGCGGGCAGAAGAAGAAAGGCGAGGGCTGGGTGCGGAGAGGATTCAGCCTCGTCACACCGCAGAGCAGAGAGCGAGAAAGGGTGAAAAGAGGCAGAGAAGGCGAAGAAACGAAACACTGCAACCCAGCGAAGAGCCAGAGAGTGTGAGAAGGCGGTGCCAGAGACGCCATTATTTATAACAAGGGGGCGGGGGTCTAGTGACGTCACAGAGGCCGGGTCGCCGCGGGAGCCGGGCGGAGCGGGGCTGCGGCCCGGAGAGAAGGGAGGGGGCGGAAGAGAAAGGGGTACGGCTCGGAGGGAGAGAAAGGGGGTGGGGCCGGGCAACCCAGCTATGCAGGTGCCGGTCGTCCGGTAGCTTCCCGCCCTCGGCAGCTTCCCAGCCCGTGGAAGGCCGCCGCGCGGACGTGGGCGGGCGGGGGATAAGGGAGGTGGCTCCGGCAGAACGCTGCATCGCCCGTGCCCCCGCTGCCTGGGCGCCTGCGCTCATGTCCGAGGCGGGCCCGGGCGCTTTAGGAACTGGGCCCGGCGGCCGCGGCGCCGAGTGCAGTCCGGGACCATGGGCTGCGCTATGCGTGCACTGCCTGGAGAGGGTGAAAGGGAGGTCCGTGCCAGCCACCCCGGAGACTACCCCCCTCGAGAGCCTCCGCTTTGGAGGGCTCTGTAGGCTGTGCCTGGGGACTGCCCTCCCAGGGTGAAGCTCCAGCCCCCGCGGGATGCAACTCTCCTTTTTGGAAGCGAGTTCCTAATGGCCAGGACGGCTCGGCCCAGTGTTTGGGTGGTTGCAGAGGCTCGTGACCGCGTGGAAATGTCCCCGTGCTCGCACGTTGCAGTGTGGTGCAGTAGGAATTTTTTTTTTAAAGGAGTGGCATTTATGTCTTCCTTTTAAAAGAGTTGGTGTAGTCAGACCCAGTCCTTATTAATGAAGGACCAGTGTCGGAGAGTGCATTACCGACGTTACAAGGGCACATTACTTTAACCCCCTGCGTCTCGTTGCGCGGTCATTTGAATTTTACTACTACATTAACAAACTTATTTTTACTGGCGAACCTAGGGCGACCTGCATGGCTTTTAGTTTATTCTCATCTTTTTAAAATGTCTTCGCGCTACTCATCAGAAACCCTGAGTCCTCCCGTGCTAATGCCTTGCAACTCAGACTCAGTGAAATATGTACTGACACACCCCTCCAAAATCTTTGAGATAAAGACCCAGACTTTTTTCCTCTGGTACTTCCAGACCGTCTGTTTACTTTGTGAGTTGCACTGTGGTTGATTACTAAATCATGAGATAAGAAAGTAAGAGAACATTCCTGAGTAGAACGGTAGCAACGCTGAAATGTAGGCTCTGGGATGAAAGTATTAGGTAGAAATCAGGAGCTGTGGACTCTTTTCCTGATTTCATATCTCCATATTTCACTCTGCTGTATCTTGATTTTCTCTTTCATTCCATAAAAATTCTTTTCGCTTCAGAACATTTATAAGCACAGCACTTTACTAGACCCCCTCCCTAGTGGAGGGAGGAGGGCTAGAGATGAATACCCCACTTGAAATCTTGCTTACAATCTAGCAGGGGAAATAAAACAACTACACAAAATAACTAAATTGTTGACAGATAAAATGTTGCATGGAACCTAGTGGAAGTGGGAAATGATTGCAGCTAAGTGAGAGAAAGGCTGGTGGGGAAAGGTAGAGATAGATTTTGAGAGCAGACATTCCAGACATGGGAAATAAGTGATTTTGAGAGCAGCTATTCCAGGCGAGGGAACTGTGTGAGAGAAGGCACAGAAATGGGCCAGTTCAGAGAACCGTGAGTGACCTTTGTGACTCCAACTTAGGGCATCGTGTTGCAAATGAGATGGAAAAGGTGGGTTAGGGTGAGATCAAGAAGGGATCAGAGCTTGGACTTCATTCTGGAAGCATTTAATCAGGGACATGATATCCTCAAAGATATTTTTATTTTTTTTATTTATTTATTTTTTTTTTTTGTGGTACGCGGGCCTCTCACTGTTGTGGCCTCTCCCATTGCGGAGCACAGGCTCCGGACGCACAGGCTCAGCGGCCACGGCTCACGGGCCCAGCCGCTCCGCGGCACGTGGGATCTTCCCGGACCGGGGCACGAACCCACGTCCCGTGCATCGGCACGCGGATTCTCAACCACTGCGCCACCAGGGAAGCCCTCAAAGATATTTTTAAAAGATTACTCTGGCATCAGTGGAATTGAAAACAGAAAATGTGGAAGAGGGAAGCAGTGAAGGATACTCTTATAGCAGTTAAGAAGAGTACCAGGAGGTTCAGAATAGATGGGAGAGAAAAGTCAAAGAAAGAGTAGAGGTAATCTTGAATGTCAAGGGAAAGGAGAAGTTGTCAAATGATTTGGAGATATGAAACTAATCAACAGGGAGAATTCTGGAATCATGAACAGATATAGAAATAGAATGACCTAGTTTGGAGGGAAGGCTATGAGCCTTCCTTGAGCATAGTTTGAGCTGTTGATGAGATATCCATGTAAAAATGGTCCAAAAGCCCCTGGAAATAGGGAGATCTGGAACCCTTTTGGCTGTGAATTTAGGAGCCTCTCCTACAGACATGAAAATTAAGAAAGTGTTAAGGTCTACAGGAAAAGGGATATAAGCACAGGACTTAAAGAAATGCCAGAGAGAAGATAGGCCAGTAAAGAGGACCAGCCAGAGGAGTAGGAGGAGAATCACAGTAGTACGATGTCAAGCCATTCAAGGAAGGCATTTCAAGATGGAATGAATGATCAGGATGTCATACCCCTGAAATGGCTAAAAGGGGGTTCTGATTTAAGAAAATGGCAAGTCACCGGTAAACTCCAAACTCAGGTTAAGAAGTCTGGATTTTTAACACAAAAACGTTTCAATCATGGGAGTGATTTGAATTTTAGAAAAGGGGAGAGTGTAGGGGTGGGAAGAAAAAGGACTATACATGTGTGGTAGGGAGAACACTTGGAAAGCTATTATAAGGATCCAGTAAGGAGAATGATAAGGGCCTGAAAACAAGTTATGTGTGACCTTTAACTGAATTTCAGTGGAGTGGGAGGCACGGACACATGGCAGAGGTTCCAGTGGGGGAGCAGCTGAAGTGAAGTCAGTGAATGTCCACTCTTTCAACTGGGATTAGACCCTAATCCAACATCATTTATACAATGAAGCAACCCAACAATTCATCATTCAAACTATGTGCCCTCACAATTAGTATTTGTGTATTCAAATCTAAATAATGCTAGCTTTTAATGAATACAATATAGTCTTAAAAACTGTATTTCAATGAACTAGACAACATAGTACGTAACTTTAACAGAATGATAGCTGCCTAATGAGAACAGCATATTTAATTGTGTTTCGGGTTTGAGGTTTGGGGTTTTTTTGCCAAGTCAGGTTACACATACACAAAAACACAGGTAGTGCCAGAGAAAGTATTATCATTAAATAGAGAGCCTTAAGGTAAAATGATATAATACCATTCACACTTAGATCATACTGGTCTGTTGATTCAAAGTTGTTTGCCTTTGTGCCAGTAGATATAAAAGACTGAATGAGTTAGATTGTTGATAAAGACAAGTCACTCAAAAAACAATAGGTAAACCTAAAATTACTAGCCTGTAATAGAAATATCTTGTAGTCACATATATAAATGTGACAAAATAAAGAGTCCAGTGGTAACTGAGAGTGAAAATCCTAATTTAATGGGAATGTTTAAAGAGAGCTTAATAAGAATTTCTGTTGCTAAGGTACATTCTTGGAGTATGCCTTATTATGTAGAAAAGCAAAATATATAGATTTCGAATAGTTAAAACATTCACACTTTAATATGTTATGATATTTCAGTTGTCCACCACATCTTTTTGTGCACTGATAATATTCGAAAAAGCTAACTTGCTTATCAAGAATCTGGTGCTATGTCTTTTATGGACAGGTAAAAATGAGTAATTACTCACTTGCTCTGTAAATTACAGAGCAAAAAATTGCTCACTTGCTCTCTCTCTTTGCTGAGCACAGAGTTCAGATTATACACCATTCTCTCTTTGAACAGAATTGATATAAGGTGCTCTCCTTTATTTGCTAAGAATATGTTGTTATAATCTTTTAGAGTCGTAATTCCTTTTTTTTTTTTTTTTTTTTTTTTTTTTGCGGTATGCGGGCCTCTCACTGTTGTGGCCTCTCCCGTTGCGGAGCACAGGCTCCGGACGCGCAGGCCTAGCGGCCATGGCTCACGGGCTTAGTTGCTCCGCGGCATGTGGGATCTTCCCGGACCAGGGCACGAACCCGTGTCTCCTGCATCGGCAGGCGGATTCTCAACCACTGCGCCACCAGGGAAGCCCGAGTCGTAATTCCTTTACCTAGGTTGATTTTCACCTCAGATGAGGAATCACTTAATTTGGAAGGAGACTTTTTATTGTCATATTTAATTTTTTTTTCTCACAAAATGTAGGGATCAGGTCAACAGGGGTTATGTGGCATTCCAATCCAGGTGCCCTGCATTCCAGCACTGATTTGAAATCGCTCATGTCCATCACCCCTATCTTTGTCCACAGGACAATTTGAACTATAGAATGGTATGCCTGGCAAGCAGAGGGTGAGAGAGCCCAGATACAAACCCAGTTTGAGGGAAAAGAATTTTTTTCTATTTTCATTGCAGTGGTTGTGTATGTCATTAGATATGGGTCAGCACATCTCCCAAGTGATTTGGATGGTTTCTAAGATAAGCACGTCATAAGCAATACACTGACGTCTTTTATTACTTCAAGAAATAACAAATTACTCACTGTTAATTTAAGAGGACTGTTTTTGAAACCTATGTAAAAGGGCAAAGCAATAATCCAGTTTTACAAATTAAATGTAACATACAAGTATTCCCTGGTGCTCCAGTGGTTAGGACTCCAAGCATCCACTGCGGGGGACACGGGTTCGATCCCTGGTCAGGGAACTAAGATCCCACATGCCACACAGCTTGGCCAATAAATAAATAAATAAATAAATAAATTTAAAATAAATGTAACATACATGACTAGAATAATCAATGGATGTGACCCATGAGTTTACTCCCTCATATCTTTCTCTAATCCTTGGAAGTTAGGAAGTCCTTGGAAAATTAATCTCATTTTTCACTTTGCTGTCAGGCATTATCTCATAAGTGTTTTGTTTGTTGGGTAATACATAGCAAGATAAGCTTGTATCTCTCTGTCTCAAAACAACTTCCTGGCAGACATCCTAAACTTTTTGGTTCAGGGCATATAGAAGATAGGAGCTCTGAAATCTATTCTTGTCCCATTTTAATTATGATTTACTCTATTTTTAAAAATAAATACCCTAGCCTAGGTGCTGTCACCTGAGCACCTAAATGATTATTAATAAGTAACTGCAGGCTACATTTTATTTAATGAGAATTTTTTGTTACTTTGTCATTTAACTTGAAGTTTTGCAAGTTCTCGGATAAACATTTATATCAATCTAAATTTGCTTTACCTAATACTAACTAAAAGGAGAAAAGGCCATGCAGTAAAGACAATGAAAGATTAGTTCCTTCTTTACTTAAATAGGGAGAAGAAACATAAATGACTTGATTTCACAAAAGTAATATTTTTGTGTCATTCAACCATCTGTAACAACAGTAGGTTGAGAATCTTCATTTCATCTAGGTCCTACTTGTCTAAATCACTTAATTCTAAGCCACCTCCATTGCTTTTATTTATCTATTTAATTTTTTTTGGCCACGCAGCATGCAGGATACTAGTTCCCTGACCAGGGAGGGATCAAACTCGTGACCCCTGCAGTGGAAGCTCAAGAGTCCTAACCAGTAGACCGCCAGGGAATTCCCCTCCATTGCTTTTAGAAAATGTATTCCTCATTCCTTTGGGAGACCATCTCCCCTGCCATACCCTGAGTTCTACTGGGAACTGCTACCTTCTCAACCTTCTGCCTTGCTGGGACAAAGTAACCAGTTTATTTTTTTATTTATTTATTTATTTATTTTTTTTGTGGTATGCGGGCCTCACTGTTGTGGCCTCTCCCATTGCGGAGCACAGGCTCCGGACGCACAGGCTCAGCGGCCATGGCTCACGGGCCCAGCCGCTCCGCGGCATGTGGGATCTTCCCGGACCAGGGCACGAACCCGTGTCCCCTGCATCGGCAGGCGGATTCTCAACCACTGCGCCACCAGGGAAGCCCAAAGACCACCTTTGGTTTTTTTTTTTTTTTTTTTTGGTATGCGGGCCTCTCACTGTTGTGGCCTCTCCCGTTGCGGGGCACAGGCTCCGGATGCGCAGGCCCAGCGGCCATGGCTCACGTGCCCAGCCGCTCCGCGGCATGTGGGATTTTCCCGGACCGGGACACGAACCCGTATCCCCTGCATCGGCAGGCGGAGTCTCAACCACTGCGCCACCAGGGAAGCCCTAAAGTAACCAGTTTAAGGGTTGACAACTTCTCACCCTCTCTTGGGGGCAGAGGCAGCTCAATAACGATTGGCACATATTTGATTCAGACCTTGGTTGGAGGGAGGAGGAATGGACGAGGCAATCATTGTTTCTATGGCTCAAGTCATAACAGTATGAGCCAGGAGCTGCTGCCATAAGGGTCCCAGTAGAAAGCTATGTGAGAAAATGAAGCCACTGCTCATCGTGAAGAAGGGATAGTCAGCATTCTAGCTGTCCCATTTTTCTTGCTCTTCAGTTATGCCAACAGAAAAATTCATCTTTCTTACTTAAGTTTTTAGTTCCAACTAGCTTTCTGTTACTTGCTACTAAGAATCAAGGCCTACACAAGAGAGTGAAAGGAAAAGACCTTCATTTAGGTTAAAAAAATCAATTGCATGGGAATTCCCAGGCAGTCTAGTGGTTAGTGCTTTCACTGCCGTGGCCCTGATTCAATCCCTGGTAGGGGAACTAAGATCCCACAAACTGTCTGACCAGCAAAAAAAAAAAAAAAAAAAAAAAAAATCAATAGCACAGGTATAAGACAGGAGAGACCTATTGTTCATTAATTATCTAAATAGTACCTAGAGAAAGTAGTTGGCCACAAGCTTGCCATGAACTGATAAGGCATGTGTGGAATTGCTAAAAAACAAAAACAAAACCAAAAAAACTTGAATGCAATAATTTTGAACATTCAATAAATTAATGCATTAACAGAAGTACAGGTTAGAAGGGAAGTAGTGGTTTGGTTTACTATTTTGGTCAGAAACCAACCAACAGAAAAAGTAACATTTTGGGGGGAAATTTTTATTGTTGTAAAGTTCTAGGTAGCACATTGTACAGGAGAATGAAAACGAGATAGTTTGGAGGAGGATAGCCATAAAGGTGAGGAGGTCTAGAAACAACACATTATTAGGAGTGATAAAAATATTAGAGATAAATTGGGGAGAAAAAAACACAGGGAAAATGAAGAAAAGGTAAAAGCAAAAGCTACGATTTTTTATACACCAAGTGCCAGGCACTAATGCTAAAGCCCCTTATATTATTATTTAATTCTTCAGTAAGCTTGTCAGGTAGGTCTTACTATGCCCATTTTACAAATGAAAAAACAGAAGTACAGTGAGGCTATGTAACTTGCTCAAGGTCACCCAGCTAAAAAAGAAAAGGTCCAGATTCATGTCCAAAGATGTCTAATGACCAAGACCCAGCTTCAAGCCCCTCAACTATATTGCCTCTTTGGACTCATCTATAGACTATGTCAAGCTCTACAAGCGGACAAGAGAAACTACAGTGTCAGTCCAGACAGCAGAGCTAGGACCAGTGGGTTTCCTTGGCTAGATGTGCTATCGCATTCCTCCCCTTGAGTTTCCACAAGGTTTGGTTTGTGCCTTTCTATAGCCCCTTTAATTTCTGTCTTATGTTATTGTAATTATTGTCTGAACTTTGTGAAAAGTTCACAAACTTCTTTATGGAAAGGATTTTTTTTTTTTTTTTTTTTGTGATACGCGGGCCTCTCACTGTCGTGGCCTCTCCCGTTGAGGAGCACAGGCTCCGGACACGCAGGCTCAGCGGCCTTGGCTCACGGGCCCAGCTGCTCCGCGGCATGTGGGATCTTCCCGGACCGGGGCACGAACCCGTGACCCCTGCATCGGCAGGCGGATTCTCAACCACTGCTCCACCAGGGAAGCCCTGGAAAGGATTTTTGTCTTATTTTTTTTAACTGATGGAACACTCAGCACAGTGCCTTGCACATAGACCTCTGATTACTTCCTGACAGCATAGTAACTGGCAGTGCCCTAGGATGTCTTGTGGAGCAAAAAGCTATCAGTATCTTGTCACTGGACTCACTCAGAGATACAGAGGGGATTTCTGCCCTGGGAGGATGTTGGAGAAGAGGGACCTCTTAGACACTTTCCTTACTTAATCACAAAGTAAAGGTGAAACATATTCATTACTACTCATTAAATATTATTTTTTAAAAACCAGCAAAATTTAGCATTATTTTAACTTTAAATGTGATGATTGCATATTAACATATGAAGTTCTATTTCTTTATAATGCATTATTTACTCATACTAAAATTAGGAAAAAAAATTAAAAAAAAAAAGGGGCTTCCCTGGTGGCGCAGTGGTTGAGAGTCCGCCTGCCGATGTGGGGGACACGGGTTCGTGCCCCGATCCGGGAAGATCCCACATGCCGCGGAGCGGCTGGGCCCATGAGCCACGGCCGCTGGGCCCGCGCGTCCGGAGCCTGTGCTCCACAACGGGAGAGGCCACAACAGTGAGAGGCCCGCGTACAGCAAGAAAATAAAAATTTTTTTTTAAATTCAAAAAAATAAAATTAGAATGCATTTTATCTGTGATTAGCCATTATTAATTCTTCCTCCTCCCCAAGGAAATCAATAGCCTACAGTAGGAAAAAAGAAAAAGAAAGAAAAGAAAATGCCTCTAATTTGAGAGAACTGAATAGTGCTTGTTTGTTTGTTTGTTGGAATTTTAAATGGTAGTCATAAAAATGGAGGTAAACTATCCAAGAAAAACTGGGGTGTTTTATGTTTACTTGTGTGCCTAATTACCAAGAAAAGTGTTTGCTTTTCAAAGAAAGTGAAGAAATAGAAAATGAGGGACACTATAATAGCATAACATTAAGAATGCTTTAAAAGAAAAAAGTCTCAGTCATTGTTCTCTGTACACAAAAACAATGGTGCTTAACAACGTATTTGATTCCTAAGTCAAATTTCCAGCTGCCAGCAGCAGCCCTTGAGTGGGAGATGATTTAACACAGAGGGTCTGTGTTGTGGCATGCCTCTTACTTCCCAGGCACCGTACCCACTGGCAGCAGTTACATGACTATCAAGCACTGGGATCCAACATTTGGTTGCTAATACCACAGTAAAATGATGAACCAGACCTTTTAGTTGTTAGAGAACAATGGTCAGAAAATCAAAATCAATATTCTTCCAAATATGATGAGCTGGCATTACTCAGGGCGTCCCGTCACTTCTTGATCTGCCTTCTGGTTGCTTAGATCTGGGGGAGTTAGATTAGACTGGGCCAAAGCCTGAGTGATCAGATGGCCCCAGAGTAATTCAGACTTACAGGGAAGAAATGGGACTACCCATTCTACAGTGAGAGCCCTAGTCATGAGGAGTGAAGCCCTTAGAGAAGCTCCCTCATGTTCTGTCATTTTTGACACTTTGGGAAACTGCCAAACCAGCTTACTTGAAGTTCAGCCATACTCATAATCCTACGTATCCATATGGGTGAGGAAAAGAAGAAGGTACTAGAATGTGTGTCAACTATGGGGGCCTACAAAGCTCACAGAATTAGTAAAATCAACAATGAAAAATAAAACTAGAATTTCAGCTTTATCGTACTAGAGTAATAGCACTGAAAATGGGAGAATAGCCTTTGTTTTTCCTAAGTACATTCTAAATTGTAATCTTTTTTTTTTTTTTTTTTTTGTGGTACGCGGGCCTCTCACTGCTGTGGCCTCCCCCGTTGTGGAGCACAGGCTCCAGACGCGCAGGTTTAGCGGCCATGGCTCACGGGCCCAGCCGCTCCGCGGCATGTGGGATCCTCCCAGACCGGGGCACGAACCCGTGTCCCCTGCATCGGCAGGCGGATTCTCAACCACTGCGCCACCAGGGAAGCCCCCTAAATTGTAATCTTAAATTTCTGAATTGTTTCATGCAAGTCTTTAGTTGATCAGTGTGCTCATAAAATATTTTTAGAAAACAGATGAAACTTAGGAGTGCTAATTTAGTAAAATGGGTATCAAGATCTTGTAGACTGTGTTAAACTATTGGGATTTCTAAAGATATATTTGAAATCAAATGATAAAATCCCGTGAATCACTCAATGTTTCACATTTTGATAAGATTGGAGACTTTTCAAATTAGGAAATATTTTCTTCATGCCTGCCATATTTCCACTCAACTTTAAAATCAATATCTAAGAACTCCACAGTCCAAATTATAATCGTTGGATAAACTTATAACTTGGCCATCTTGTCTCCTGATAAACTCCTGTTTATCCGTTAAGAATCAGTGCAAGTGGGACTTCCCTGGTGGTCCAGTGGTTAAGAATCTGCCTTCCAATGCAGGGGACTCGGGTTCCATCCCTGGTCAGGGAACTATGATCCCACGTGCCACAGGGCTACTGAGCCCACGTGCCGCAACTACAGAGCCCACCCGCTCTGGAGCCCATGCACCGAAGGGAAAGATTCCACCTGCGGCAACTAAGACCAACACAGCCAAAAAAAAAAAAAAAAAAAAAAAGATCAGTGCAAGCATAATTTCCTCTCTTGAAATTTCTATGACTTTTCCCTCTAGGTAGAATTGCCTTCTTTGTGCCCCACCTGTGCCTGTGCCCACCTCAGTGGATTCAATATTTATTAAACTGCCAATTTAAGTGAACTAGCTACAAAAGTAATGAGTATGAGTGTCTATGAATATAACTGTTAGATATTATGGCAGGCAGTCACTAAAATGGCCTCCAATAATCCTGGCCCCTAGTATTCACACCCTTATGTAACCCTTTCTCCTTGACTTGTTTCTAATGAATAGAATTTGGCAAAAGTGATGAGATGTTACCTGTGAGATTCAGTTGTATGAGACCGGGGCCCTCTCTCATTCACTGACTTTCAGAGAGAAGACAGCTGCCATGTTCTAAGTGCCCTTGTGGAGAAGCTTACATGGTAAGATACCAATGTCTCCAGCCAACAGCCAGGGACTGGAAGCTGCTTCCAAGCTCACTCAAAGCTTGGAAGCAGATTCCCCAACCACACCCCACCCCGACCCTGGCAAGCCTCGATATGACTGTAGTCTGAGACCCAGAGAAGGTCAATAAATTGTCAAGTTCCTGTAGCTAACAAATAGCAAAGCCAAAATTCCTGTCTCTTTTCTGCCTCTTGATTCAATTCTCTGCTGTCTCCTCCTATGGCTTTTCTCCTCTTCTCACTGTTTCCTCGCCCTTGGATAATTCATCCTTTCCTACAATTATTTGACAAGACGATTCCTATGACACCAAAATGGATATCACTAGTTTTGACTTGTCGTTAAAGTACAGCTCTGAATGGCCAACTGCCTCTAGGACATCTCTTCTAGGATGTCCTGTGTTATCTCAAATTCAAGATTTCTTTATCTATATAACATGATACTTAGTTGTTCCACACGGTTAGATGCAAAGTCTCACTTAGCTGTAAGAGTCAAATGAATCTAGGTCCCAAACTAAATTCATCACTGTCCACTCCTTCCCCCTAAACTGATCCTCCTCTTTCAGGTCTCCCCTGCCCATGCTTGATATAACTCTCAGCCAGGTTCAAATTTTTGAAAAATTTTAATCCCTTCTTTTCCTTCTTTTCTTTATATCTCCCACATATAAACCAAGTTCTATTTGTTTTTATTTTGAAATTAACATTTTTTCTCCTCCCTAGTCCAATCCTATACCACATCATGTTTGGATAGTTGCAAAATCTGTGGCAAGCCCAATTTTTCCTGCCCCAATCCACTTAGCATGGATATTTCTCATACTAATCTTCCTTAAATGCTGTTTTCATGTCCTTTCACCTGTAAAAACCCATAATGAAGCTTTGTTTCTTACAAATCATATCTTTTTTTTTTAGCATCTTTATTGGAGTGTAATTGCTTTACAATGGTGTGTTAGTTTCTGCTTTATAACAAAGTGAATCAGCTATACATATACATGTATCCCCATATCTCCTCCCACTTGTGTCTCCCTCCCACCCTCCCTACCCCACCCCTCTAGGTGGTCAAAAGTAGACTGCCTATTTCCTCTTCATTTGTTTGGTCTGGTGGGTTTTTACCTTCCTCCTTCATCTGCTGTGTGGTTCTCTGTCTTCTCATTTTCCTTAACTTACTGTGTTTGGGGTCTCCTTTTCGCAGGCTGCAGGTTCGTAGTTCCTGTTGTTTTTGGTGTCTGCCCCCAGTGGCTAAAGTTGATTCAGTGGGTTGTGTAGGCTTCCTGGTGGAAGGGACTGGTGCCTGTGTTCTGGAGGATGAGGCTGGATCTTGTCTTTCTGGTGGGCAGTACCGCGTCCGGTGGTGTGTTTGGGGCTGTCTGTGACCTTATTATGATTTTAGGCAGCCTCTCTGCTAATGGGTGGGGTTGTGTTCCTGTCTTGCTAGTTGTTTGGCATAGGGTGTCCAGCACTGTAGCTTGCTGGTCGTTGAGTGGAGCTGAGTCTTAGCGCTGAGATGGAGATCTCTGGGAGAGCTTTTACCATTTGATATTACGTGGAGCCGGGAGGTCTCTGGTGGACCGATGTCCTGCACTCAGCTCTCCCACCTCAGAGGCTCAGGCCTGACACCCGGCCGGAGCACCAAGACCCTGTCAGCCACACGGCTGCTAGTGTTGGAGGGTCTCCTGAAAAGGCGGGGGGTGGCTGTGGCTCACCGTGGGGACAAGGACACTGGCAGCAGAAGTTCTGGGAAGTACTCCTTGGCGTGAAGCCTCCCAGAGTCTGCCCACAAATCATGTCTTGACTCCTCTGCTGGCTTATAAGGCTCTTCAGACCCCAGCCCCACCCTTGGGAGCCAGCCTTCTAAACCCCCATACAAACCTTCAGCTTCGGTTTTTCTGGTTTGCTCGTGGGCCCTCGAGTTATCCATGATCGTGTCTGCCTCAGGGACTTTGTACTATTGTTTTATTGTCTACCCAAATTCTACTGTCCAAAGTCCCAGCTGAAGTCCAATATCCTGTTTGGATCCCAGGAGGCCTGTCCCACTGTTACTAAACTTGACATCACAGGTCTTTCTGGGCCTTTAAGGCCACTGTGACTCACTGCACCACCCTATTCCCATTCCATATAAGTGCCAGAATGTGAACGCCTCTGGTCATCCATCTTATCCTGCACACTGGCCCCCAAACTGCCCTGTGCCTTCCCACACGCATTCCCCAGCTGCTCCTTTCCTTCTCACACTTTTCTCTTTTCTCTGGAACCGTCATTTCGTGGTGAACAAATCCTTCCACATCCCCAGTCTGTCTCCCATTCCTTGCCTTAACTGAAACCTGGCTATCGTCTTGAATTGAGGGGTGTTCACACTAACACGCCTCACATACTTCAGGGTTGGAAGGCAGGATTGGCCATTTCCCAGCTCCACAATATTACTGCCAGACCATTACTCTGAAAATAAATAGGAGATTAAGTCAGCTGGCCTGCCCACGCCCTATCCTTGCCTGTATCATCTGACACCTTGCTACCACTCCCACGACAATTAAAAAAAAAGGCACTTAGGTCATTGTCCTCCTTTCCTAAATTAAAGTTCTTATATTATAGCTTTAAAACAACTTTCATTATTTTTTCTCCTTAAAAAGATACTATAGTAATAAAATTACCCCTATAATCTTAGCTATCCCCACCCCCACTCCAGGGATGGCCACCATCCCTAACTGGACATGTATCCTTCTGAAGTTGCAGTCTTGAATCTCCTTGTGAAGTCAGTGTCTTTGGAGATAAGCTTTGGGTCACCTTAGCCATTTTTACTGCTCAACTCCAGGGGCCCTCACCTGCCCTAAACTATTCAGTATTGGGGTCTTCAATCCCAACATTCCCCCCTCTGATCACAACCTCCTTTACCTTACAGCAGCCTCATGCTATCCCCATACCTGCTTTTCAGGTATAATTGCCCAATGGTTTTTTTTTTTTTTAAATCAAGCTGAAATTCACAAAATGTATAATTAACCATTTTAAAGTATAAATTCTGTGACATTTAGTGCATTCAAAATGCTGTGTAAATACTACCCAATCTACAGATTCAAACGTGATTGCTATTAAAATCTCAATGGCTTTGTTTGCAGAAATAGAAAAACCCATCCTAAAATTCAAATGGGATCTCAAGAGAATAGCCAAAATAACCTTGAAAAAGAACCAAATCAGAAGACTCACACTTCTTAATTTCAAAACTTACTACAAAGGTGTAGTAATCAAAACAATATGGTACTATCATAGGACAGACATATAGACCAATGGAAGCTAATAGAGAGCCCAGAAATAAACCCTGAATATACGGTCAAATGCTTTTTAACAAAGGTGCTAAGACCATTCAATGAGGAAAAGACTGTCTTTTTAACAAACATTGCTGGGAAAACTGTATATCCACATGCAAAAGAATGAAGTTGGACCTTACTTTACGTCATATACAAAAATCAGCTCAAGCTCTCTCTGCCAGCCGTTCAAGATGCCAAAGGGAAAGAAGGCCCAGGGGAAGAAGGCGGCCCCGGCCCCTGCTGCCGTGAAGAAGCAGCAGGCCAAGAAGGTGATCAATCCCGTTTGAAAAAAGGCCCAAGAATTTTGGCATTGGACAGGACATCCAGCCCAAAAGGGACCTCACCCACGTCGTCAAACGGCCCCGCTATATCCGGCTGCAGTGGCAAATCCTCTATAAGCAGCTGAAAGTGCCTCCTGCTTTTAACCAATTCACCCAGGCCTTGGACCGCCAAACAGCTACTCACCTGCTTAAGCTGGCCCACAAGTACAGACCAGAGATGAAGCAAGAGAAGAAGCAGAGGTTGCTGGCCTGAGCTGAGAAGAAAGCTGAGGGCAAAGGGGGTGTCCCCACCAAGAGCCCACCTGTCCTTCAAGCGGGGGTTAATACTGTCCCCACCTTGGTGGAGAACAAGAAGGCTTAGCTGGTGGTGATTGTACATGACGTGGATCCCATTGAGCTGGTAATCTTCCTGCCTGCCCTGTGCTGTAAGATGGGGGATCCTTACTGCATCGTCAAGGGGATGGCCAGGCTGGGACATGTGGGCCACAGGAAGACCTACACCACCATTTCCTTCACACAAGTCAACTCGGAAGACAAAGGGGCTCTGGCTAAGCTGGTGGAAGCCATCAGGACTGATTACGATGATGATATGACAACATCTGCCATCACTGGGGAAGCAACATCCTTGGTCCAAAATCAGGGGCTCACATTGGCAAGCTGGAAAAGGCAAAGGCCAAAGAGCTGCCTACCAAACTGGCCAGGTGAGTGTACACTATTGAGTTTTCTGTACATAAAAGTAATAAAAATTCTTTGGCCAAAAATAAACCCAAACAAACAAAGAAAAATTAGCTCAAATGGGAATTCCCCGGAAGTCCAGTGGTTAGGACACAGCGCTTTCACTGCGGGGTCCCGGGTTCAACCCCTGGTCAGGGAACTAAGATCCTGCAAGCCACATGGCGCAGCCAAATAAAATAAAATAAAATAAAATAGTATAATAGTATATATGAGCTATGTGTTATATGCACACACACAGAAACTGTAAACTTCGTGAGATCTGGAGCTGTATCTCGCCCCAGACATTTTTTCCCACAGGTCTGGTACACCACAGTCTTGTCCCACAGGAAGTTTTCAATATATTTTTTAAATTAAATGAATGAAGGAGAGAGAAAGAATACTCTAATTCTTCCATTACCACCAGCATTATTTTTCTAAAATTCAGAGGCAATCAGGCCATTCTTGGCTCAGAATTCTTGCATGACTTCCCACCCAGTGCCTCCAGAGTCGAGTGTGGGCTCGTTACGTGGCAGGCAATCTCCCACCCTCTGCGTGCTGCCATCCTCTCCACTCATCCTCACCACGGTACGATGGAGGGAATGGCTTTGGCCTTTGTGCACTTGGTAAAATAGGGGCAATAGACCCCACCTCAAGAATTGCTGAAACGATTAAATGAGGTGACATCTGAAAATGTCCGGCATATACTTCAGACCAGTCAATTTGTGCTGGTTTTTTTTTTCCCTCCTGCACCCTGCTCTTCAGCCACACTGTAATTTTTGCTGTCTCAGAGCACACACATGGTTTTACTCCTCCAAGTTTTTGCTTATCCTTTTCCCACTGCTTCACATATATCCTCCTGGTCACTCTATAAAAATTTAATGAACACTTCAAGACATATCTCAAAGTGCATTTACTCAGTGAAAGTTTTCTGACTCCCCCAGAAGATTTAAAATTGTCTGGGGGCTTCCCTGGTGACACAGTGGTTAAGAGTCTGCCTGCCAATGCAGGGGATATCGGTTTGAGGCCGGGTCCGGGAGGATCTCACACACCGCGGAGCAACTAAGCCTGTGCACGACAACTACTGAGCCTGTGTGCCACAACTACTGAAGCCCGCGTGCCTAGAGCTGATGCTCTGCAACAAGAGAAGCCACGGCAGTGAGAAGCCGGCGCACCTCAATGAAGAGTGGCCCCTGCTCGCCGCAACTAGAGAAAGCCCGCGCACAGCAACAAAGACCCAACGCAGCCAATAAATAAATAAATAAAATAAATTCATGTATTTAAAAAAAAGCTGTCTGGGAGGAAGAAAAGCTTACCTCTACCCTTCTAGGTTCTTCTGGCTGGTCTAAGAATGAAATTGATGTAAGACTGATGAACAGGAGAAAATCAAATTTTAATCTGTGCATATGGAAACCCTACATACATGAGAGGTTCAGAGACAGAAAGATAAAATGAGGCATATATGCCATCCTGAGCTAAGGAATGGGATCGGGGCCTGGAATTTCCAAGGACAGAAAGGCAATTTCAGAATAAGAGCAGATGGCTGGGAATTAGATGTTTAATCTGCCATATAGATGGCGCTGCTTAGATAAACTTTATTTCTGGTAATAACCCTTTTTTCTGGGAAAAATCCCCAATTTTAATTATTCCAGGTAGTTAAGGGAGGCGCAGTGGTTTCTCTTGAGCCTTCAGGGTCTCCATTGCCTTGAGCACAAAATAATCCACATGCCAAATTAGCACACCTTAGGGAAGTTCTTAACCCTTAAAATCCTTTTTAAAGCTTTCACGTAATTTTGTAAGTTTCTTAAAAGTTTTCATTTTAAAAAATATTTATTTATTTATTTATTTTTGGCTGCCTTGGGTCTGCGTTGCCGAGCGCAGGCTTTCTCTAGTTGCAGCGAGCGGGGGCTACTCTTTGTTGCGGTGCGCGGGCTTCTCGTCGCAGTGGCTTCTCTTGTTGCTGAGCACGGGCTCTAGGCACGCGGGCTTCAGTAGTTGTGGAGCGTGGTCTCAGTAGTTGTGGCTCGTGGGCTCTAGAGCTCAGGCTCAGTAGCTGTGGCGCACGGGCTTAGTTGCTCCAAGGCATGTGGGATCTTCCCGGACCAGGGCTCGAAGCTGTGTCCCCTGCATTGACAGGCAGATTCTTAACCACTGTGCCACCAGGGAAGCCCCAGTTTCTTAAAAGTTTTCTAAGAAACTTTCATAGAATTGGGTTGTATTATAATTATTTGTGGGCATATCTTATGGGCATATATGTCTTATCTTCAGAGCCCAACACAATATTTATTAAATTTAATTGATTTTTTTTTTTTTTTTTGGCCGTGCTTCAAGGCTTTTGCGATCTTAGTTCCCTGACCAGGGATTGAGCCCTGGGCCCTCAGCAGTGAAAGCATGGAGTCCTAACCACTGGACTGCTAGGGAGTTCCCTTGAATTGAATTATTTTGACCGGGAAATTTGGGGCTTAGGTTTCAAAAGTGAAATACATCATAAAGTCTTTCCAAGTACAGTCTCCCTATAAATAGCTTCTCTCGGAGCTTCCCTTCCCTGGTGGCGCAGTGGTTGAGAGTCCGCTTGCCGATGTAGGAGACACGGGCTCGTGCCCTGGTCCGGGAAAATCCCACATGCCGCGGAGCGGCTGGGCCCGTGAGCCATGGCCGCTGCGCCTGCGCGTCCGGATCCTGTGCTCCGCGGCGGGAGAGGGCACAGCGGTGGGAGGCCCGCGGTGGGAGGCCCGCGTACCACACACAAAAAAATAAATAAAGAGAGAAACTTTTTTTTTTTTTTTTTGGCGGTACACAGGCCTCCCACACACACGAAAATAAATAAAGAGAGAAACTTTTTTTTTTTTGGCGGTACACGGGCCTCCCACCGCTGTGGCCTCTCCCGCCGCGGAGCACAGGATCCGGACGCGCAGGCACAGCGGCCATGGTTCACGGGCCCAGCCGCTCCGCGTCATGTGGGATTTTCCCGGACCAGGGCACGAGCCCGTGTCCCCTACATCGGCAAGCGGACTCTCAACCACTGCGCCACCAGGGAAGCCTTAGCTTCTCTTTTTTTTTTTTTTTTTTTTTGCAGTATGCGGGCCTCTCACTGCTGTGGCCTCTCCCGTTGCGGAGCACAGGCTCCGGACACGCAGGCCCAGCGGCCATGGCTCACGGGCCCAGCCGCTCCGCGGCATGTGGGATCTTCGCGGACCAGGGCACGAACCTGTGTCCCCTGCATCGGCAGGCGGACTCTCAACCACTGCGCCACCAGGGAAGCCCTTAGCTTCTCTCTTTATGTGATAACATCCAGCCTGGCAATTTAGCACCCTTGCCACCCACAGCTCTCTGGAAGACATAGCTACACAAGACAGTGTAAGATAATGTGACTTCTAGGGATGGGCGGTGGAGGTGATGGGGTTGGGGAAACGCACAACTGATTGGACCAGGGGTGAGCACACACCTGACCCAGCAAGAACCAATCATTTGCTCAGAAACGACTTGTGTGGCCCAGGTTTTCTCAGAAGAGCCAGGCTAGTTCCTTCCTCTCTGAAGGACTTCAGTGTGTGTTGTCAATTGAGGGTGGGTCCTGGAGCTTACCAGCCATGGTGTAAGTCCAGGAGGAACAGCTAGGCTGTGCCTCTGGCAGCGTGAAGGAGCAGAGAAAGGAAGGCAAAATGGAGGACAGGCAGAAGCTGGTGCAGAAGCAGAGACAGAGAGACACAGGGCAGAGTCACCCTGCTCCTGAGGGCTCCGCAGTTCTCTGTCCAATTTGAATGGAGCCCAGCAACACTTCGTTTTCTGTCCTTGGATCCTGTGAGATCTCTGTGTACTCTCAGTAAGTACCCCGTTTTACCTCAGTTGGACTGATGTTTTCTTACAGTCATGCACATCCTGGCTACAAAAAGGAAACTGTTTTGCTGAATCAACTCCAGCATGTAATGTGTCCAGTCACCTGAATTTATATCTCATCTTTGTCCCTCCTTTACTAGCTAATGATGACTTTTGGCAAAATTTTTGCTCACTCCATGTCTCGTTTCTTTAATAGGTGAAACGCAATAATTTCATATCATGTTTTACCTATTACTTTCCATACATTATCTCACATGAATTTTTTTAAAAGTTCTTAGAATACAGCAAAGAATTTTTATTCATATTTTACAGACTTCCCAAGAACTCTGAATACTCAGGTCACTGTCAAACTACCTCAGAGAATATAAATACTTTTTTAAAAGGATAATCAATTGTAGCTTGAATGAATGAATGAATGAATACACTCTAAATGCATGAATGAATACACTCTAAGATCTCTTCCATGAGAATTTCTGTTGAAAAACTTTCAAGTCGTTAGAGGTAACAGTGACTTCATATTCTATTTATATAAGTCCTGTTTCAAAATATACTGAGTTCAATAGTAGGACCACTAGATTGAAGACCTCCGGTTATGATAAAGTGCTGTATTTCTAAAAATATGCACAATATTCCTGCCTGTGGCATGTGCTTCATGAAGGATTCCAGTTACCATCTGGAAGTTTAATTTCAAGGCTACAGCCTCAAGACCTTACCTAGACCTGTGAGCAACACCTGGTACTTTCCCACTTAAAAAATATGCTATCTTGGGTCACAAAGACCTTTCAGTACTAGCATGATGCCACATAGTCCTGGGTCCCAGAACTTGCTCATGGTGTCCCCAAGGCCATAGACACAACCTGACCAGGTCCCACCACAGGCACCTTTCTTCCTCTCCTTCCTACCTGCCAGGGCTGCCTGACAGGCTGATTCTGCTCAGAGCTCGCAGCCCACACATGGCTTAGGGGGAGGCTGATGGTGCTGCCCTGCACTGTTCCACAGAGTCCTGCTGAGTCACCACCTTCTCCTTCCAGCAGCCGCCATCAGACCACATGGCTTCTTTCTCATTTCAGCCTGAAAGAGAAGAGTACCTTATGCAAACTAGGTGCGAGCACAAAAACACAACCCCCTTCCTCCCTCACACCAAAAAGCACGTCCTTATATGAGGTAGGGATTAACCAACACAGCGTGTTATAATTGCACCCACCTGAAAAGGAGACGGAAGGAGAAGCCAGGTTTGGGGTTGGTTCACTGCTGAAAGAGCTGACCCTCAGCTGGAGCTGCTCAATACCGCTCCAAGAGAAGCACCAAGTGTGTGTGTTGGAAGAGATCATAACTTTCAGCTCTTTTGCTATAATGCTGATAGCTCCCATTACAGTCATATGTAATAATGTTAGTAACATTGACATCATATGCTATGTTAATTCCTTTATGTACATTTTGTGCATAATAGAATGCATGTAAAGCCTTTAACATAGTGCCTGCCACAAATAAGTGTTCAATGAATGACAGATATAGAAGTAGTGGTAGTATATTATGTTATTATATTGCATAATATATTATTATTGCAGTACTAGTAGTAGTATCTTATTTATCCCACCCCCAAATCTTTGCTGAGCTTTTTCTTATCCATCAGTCTTCCCTTCAAGAAACATCTACTGAGCATGTTCTACGTGTGGAGCACTGTGTGAGGCCCTGGGGGCACACAGAAGAATAGGCCCGTGCTCTTTCAGGCATGGGTTTCAATCTAGCTTAACCACTATCTTTCTGGGTGGTGCTGGGCATGCTCCTTAAGCTTTCTGAGATTATATTTATTCAACTGTTAAATGAGTACAATAACTTCTGTGTCATAGGATTCTTGATGGGATTAGAAGCACATGCAAAGGACTTAGCCCAGCACATTACTTATACAAGGAGAAGCTCTTAATATAATCTTAGCATCATTTAACATGGAATTTTTATATGTCACTCTTAAAAAAGAATCCTGGGATTTCCCTGGTGGTCCAGTGGTTAAGACTGTGTGCTCCCAAGGCAGGGGGCCTGAGTTCAATCCCTGGTCAGGGAACTAGATCCCACATGCCACAACTAAAAAGATCCTGCATGCCATAGCTAAGACCAGGCACAGCCAAATAAATAAATAAATATATTTATAAAAATTTTTAAAAAACAAACCCTAGGAGAGAATTCCTTTTCAAGCTCACGCAGGGATCACTGGTAGAACCTGGGACTCAAACCCTAGTCTACCTGCAGGCCACATAATGAGCCAATGCGATTCTGAGTTTGAAATCAGGATTTTCTCTTAGACACCCTGGTATATCTAGATTCCACATGTCTCCTGGGCAGATGAAGCATCGATATACATGGAAAGGAGATTTTTTAAAATAGAGGAATCTAACTCAAGCATAAATTCAAATTCTTTAGAAATCTTCAGACACCTGATATGACATGAAGTTAAATACAACGGCATCCCTGTTCTGTGATTTTTCTGATGAAAAAGGAAGAAATATGAAGCTGTAGAGCCAAACAAACCTCAAAAACCCTCCGGAAAAGAAATTTTTCTTTGTTGATTACCATCCGGACCTAAAAGTTTTGGAAACTTTGAACAGAATCAGTTTGCAAGGAGGCAACCCTTGCTCCTACCCCTTCCCCCCTACACACTTAACTGTTGCTTATATTCTGAGAATGTTAAAGTCTTCAAATCTGAATGATTTGCAGTCCCAGTGAAAACTAAAATCAAGACTGATTTGGGGAAAAACAGTAATTTTCTGACCTCTTTGTACTCACTCTTCAGAGCATTTTTTATGCTTGTTTATTTTCGTAATGTCTCTTGGTTATGTGTTTTTCTTGCTTCGGTTTCGTATAAGAAATGTTCCATCTGTGTATTCATTTTCTGGATTTATTCCCTAGAATTTTAAGTAAAAGATAGCTTAGAGCAGTGTTTCTCAAACGTTTTTTCTCTTCAATCCATAGTAAGAAATATATTTTACATTTTAACCCAAATACACATGTATTTACAAATATCTAAAAGTTTCATGAACTAATATCCATACCATGAGGTATGCACTATGATTTTTTTATTCTATTCTATCTTGTGTATACAAAATTGAATTACAGGTCCAGGAGGAGTGGGGGAGAGATGAATAGGCGGAGCACAGGACATTTCTAGGGCAGCAAGACTATTCTGTATGATATGGTAATGATGGACACGTGACATTATGCATCTGTCAAAACCCATAGAATATCACGAACAGTGAAACCTAACATAAACGATGGACTTTAGTTAATAATTGTGTATCAATATCAGTTCATCAATTAAAAATGTCCCTTCTGTGCAATTTTTGTGTTAACCTAAAACTGCTCTAAAAAATGAAATCTATTAAAAAATATCTTAAAAAATAAAAATAAAAGTTGGTCGTAATTTATAAAATTAATTTTACTACCTGCTGGGGGCTTCTTCTCCACAATTTAAAAACTTGTGACCTGTAGGAAGTGCCTTGGCCTTCTAACAGCTCTGTTGCTCCATGGAGCCTGGCCTTAGACAAGCCGCATGATATTGTGTCAACTTTCCCATCTGAGAAATGGGGGTTTTTGATCAGAAAAATGCCAAGATCCTTTCAAGCCCCCAAATGTAAGTATTAATTCTAAGAATCTTAGAATGAAAGAGAAATCATTATAAATTACATATACATTATTTAGGTCAATGCTGTTTTTATAGGCATCTCATGGGCACTGTTATTTTGTCTATTTAAAATAAATAAATAAATGAAAAATAATGGTTCCCAAACAAACTATATAATTGCATTTTTCTCTGGGTTCCTGAGCCAAGATCCTTGTGGGAGAAGCAAATAAAGAGCATTTAGAAAAGATGCAAATGGCACTTCTAGTGTGGGTATTTGTCTGCCCTTCTTCCATGGCCTGGCTTAGAGTTCACCTGAACTCGGTTCTCATTGTTTGCCCCACTCAATGTTTGCTGGGAGCCTACCGTAGCCAGGCCCTGTGCTGGGGGTGAGTGCAGTGCTGTCCCACCTCTTGTAGCTTGGGCCAGGAAATGGAAATCAGGCTACTTCACTCCAGCTCTTTCTTGCTTTCCCTACCCCAGGACCACTATGGAGAAGACAGCAATCTGGGAAGGATGCACGTAAGCTCTGGCTCAGGCTGACCTGGGGTGAATCTCAGTGCTCAATGCTGCTTCTCAACAGCTGTTGAACCTCAGGTAAGTTATCTGACCACTCCCCTCAGTGTTCTCAAGTGAAAATGGGGTAATAACATCCCACCTCATAGGACTTTCCGAGGATGAAAGAGGGAATGGAGCTGTCATCTTGGTCCTACACAGTACTGCAAAGCAGATGAAGGTGCCCTTGGAACACCCTTCACATTTTTCATATTTGCTCTGCCCCCTCTCTACCTCACCCCTACTTTCTGCAACCAACAATGTTATAGACGCTTCCCAAACACGTAGTGCTTTCTCTCACCCATTCAATTTATTTGCCTTATTTTCTAAGAAAGGATGACCCTAAGTAAATTGTGGAACAAATCACCTGTGTGTTTCCCCTCCCATGACAAGAAGTTCCTGTAGGGGAACCCAACTGGCATTGAACTTCAGAGGCAGCCTAGAGAAGGAAAAGTCCTTCACAGTAAGAGGGCAACACTCTGGGAGGTGCAGCTGCAGTCTTCCTGCTCCATTTTAGTGGGACTGCTTTTAGGTTGATTGCACAGCAAATAATAACAATAGCATCTAGGTTATTTAATGAAAGTCTATAATTTGCTGGGCATGTGCTAAACAGTTTGCATAAATATCTCCAGGCCTCACAACCACTATGAAAGGCTGGGTTTTCCTTGGTGTCCCTTGAGCCTCTCCATGAAGCAGCAACATGAGCTTGAATTCTAGGTCTATTTCCCTGAGATCAGGGAAGCCCAACCTGACAGTGGGGTGTGGGGATGGAGGAGGGGGAGGAGCGATTGCTTTAATAACAATCACAGAAATCCTCAAGAATAGTTACCAGGGTGAGGGTACCAGCCAAGGGAACACCCGGGAAAGAGCAGCCCCTGGCAGGGAGGGGGCCACCCCTACTGGTGATTGGAGTCCAGCAATCCCACTGATTGCAGGTGGTGAGCCAAGCCCGTGTCGGGCCTCGCTGACGCATGGCTGGGCTGAAGAAAGAACTCATTGAATTGTTCATGGAAAAGAGTGGTGCCTGAGAGGCCAGAGCTGGAGAATTAGGCCGCCTCAAGCACAGGGCTTGGCAGGACACCAGGGTGAAAGGTACAGCGAAGGCCTCCCAAAATCAGTTTTTGGAGCAGGGTTTTGCGTCACAAGCTGGCCACTGAGGGGAAAGATGGGCACTTGCAGGTTTTACCTGTGTGTCGAGGTTCACTGCTGACATCAGATGTGTCTGAGCTGTGGCTCCGCCTTCGCGTGAAAGCGGAGACCTGGACCTGCCTGAGCAGGAGACGCCTGAAGCTGGACAAGTCAGGCTATGCCCTGGGGCTTTGTCAGCGGGCCCTGGCTTCTTGCTTCCTAGAATCTACCTGCACAGTCAGGAGTGAGAGGCCTTGGTGGCCAGATAACTTGGGTCTAATTCTGGCCTGCCAGCTGAACGAACAAGGTCACAATGATAAAACTTTATTTACTGTGTGCAAACACTCCCCTAAGCAATTTGTGTCTCTTACCTCACTTACTCTTCTTTTTTTAAAAAATAAAATTTATTTATTTAGTTTTGGCTGCTTTGGTTCTTTGTTGCTGCACGCGGGTTTTCTCTAGTTGTGGTAAGTGGGGGCTACTCTTCTTTGTGGTGTGCAGGCTTCTCATTGCAGTGGCTTCTCTTGTTTCGGAGCACGGGCTCTAGGCACGCGGGCTTCAGTAGTTGTGGCTCGCAGGCTCTAGAGTGCAGGCTCAGTAGTTGTGGCGTGCAGGCTCAGTAGTTGTGGTGCACAGGCTTAGTTGCTCCGCAGCATGTGGGGATCTTCTCAGACCAGGGCTCGAACCTGTGTCCCCTGCATTGGCAGGCAGATTCTTAACCCCTGTGCTGCCAGGGAAACCCCCCTCACTTACTCTTTGAAGCAACTCTGGGTACTATTATTATCCCCCTTCTGCAGATGAGGAGACTGAGGCAAGGGATAGTTAGGTAGTTTGCCCAAAGTCACACTGCAAGGTACTGATGGAGTCAGGATTTGAACCTGGCTGTGTGACTCTAGGAACAGAGCATTGGGCCGCTTTCTTACCCTGCCTCTGATTCTCAAGAATTGTAAAATGGGCTAAACAGAATGCTTCCTTCCTAGTGTGTGGTGATAGTCAAGTGAGATAACCCGGGTAGCAGCGTGGGCACAGTGCCTGCATGCAAAACAGTGCGAGCTGCTGTTGGTGTGATTCATCATAGCCCTCTGCGGCCTTGCTGCTCTTTCTGTTTCTTCTCAGATAATTTTGTGATTAAGCTTCATGAGCCTTTCAGCTTCTTGGGTTGGGACACAGTGTCTACTTAGCATGTGTGGAGGGGCTGGGCAGCAAAGTTGAAAAACCCTGTGGGGTAAGTGGGGATTCTGTGCTTACCTGAACAGTCCTTCAAGGATGGAAGTTCAAGTTTAGTCCTCCGAGCAAAAAGTTTAGAGAGGTTCTTCTCTGCCTTTGTTTAACTGTAAAAAAAATTCTCCAAAGTAATAACAACAAACCTCCTGGTTTGGTTTTGTTTTTTGTGGCTCCCAACACTCACTGAAAAAGAAAACAGATCAATTAAAACCATTTATGTCCAAGGTTCCCATAGGTAAGAGAAGGAAAATTTTCTCCTTCTCGGGTAGGGGCAGATACGTGGAGGCGAGGGAGGGGTTTCACACCATTCTGGTGCCTCCCCTCCAATGCCAAAGCTGAGGCAGAATGAGTGACTCAGGAGAAGCCCCAGGGAAATTCTAGGTCTGGCTTCCCTGCATGCCAAGGGGATTCTTGAGTCTCCCCTCAAGGCAGGGAGCCCCTCAGATGCAGCCCAGCCCCTCTATGGGGAGAAGTTTCTACTCACCCACCTCTTAAAGAAGGTACCTGTCGATGAAAAATTAATCAGTCGATCTAAGAAAGTAATGGAAACCTTTATTGGAGCCAAATTTGAGGATTATAACACGGGAAGAGCACATCAGAAAGCTCTGAGAACTGTTCTGCCGGTTAGAAGTAAAGGCACAGTTATATACGATTTTTGAGACAGGGCTGTACATAAATGATGTGTTATTGACAGTTTACATAATCCAGATCTAAGCATCTTCATCGTGGTGGGTGATGTGACCCCTTATAAGATCAAGAAAGAATGTTATCTTTTAAGGAGTTGTCTTGTTGCTCTTTATGGCTGAGCAGGTATTGCTGTTCATGGGGGAGGTCTGGTTGAAGTATAATGCAGATACACAATGCACAGTGAGGGGAGAGGGGAGGCCAAAGGACAGAGATGAATTTTTTTTTTTTTTGCCTCACCGCATGGCACGCGGGATCGGAGTTCCCCCACCAGGGATTGAACCCATGGCCCCTGCAGTGGACTCATAGAGTCCTATCCACTGGACCAACAGGAAATTCCCCAGAGAAGAATTTTTATGTTTAGATTTTTCTTTTTTTGTGTGTGTGGTACGCGGGCCTCTCACTGTTGTGGCCTCTCCCATTGCGGAGCGCAGGCTCTGGACGCACAGGCTCAGCGGCCATGGCTCACGGGCCCAGCCGCTCCGCAGCATGTGGGATCTTCCCGGACCAGGGCACGAACCCGTGTCCCCTGCATCGGCAGGCGGACTCTCAACCACTGCGCCACCAGGGAAGCCCGTTTAGATTTTTCTTGTCTTGCCTTAAAATTTTAATTTTATTTCACATACCTAAGGACTTGTGGATGGGGAGATTCTGGATTCCTTTTTTGCTCCTTTTCCAGTTCTCTTGGGCTCAGCTGGTCATTAGGGACCTGCCAGCCCAGAGCCCTTGTATTCTCATGCTTATCCATAGTGTTGTAACTGCTCCAGTCCTGATGTCAGCACTCTAGGTCACTCCAGGTCCTGCTGGACCACTGTGGGAGGGCAGAGAGGCCTGGGTCAAATGGGCTGCTTCTGAGATTGCCCCAAGAGACCTGCAGAGAGCTGGTGGGCTTGACGATTAAAGACATGAAAAGAGTCATAAGCCAGTGGCTCAGATTTCTCTTGCTGTTCCCATAGAGAGGCACTGGCTGTTAGAAAATACCGTGCGAAATTTGAAGCTGTGGCAATGTTTGTATGTCCGACCATCTTTACTTCCATATCCGATCTCTGCAATTGCCTGATAGGGCTGACTTGCCAGCCTCCAAAAATGTCTGTGGAGGGGAGCAAAGGAGAAGGCACTAAGGAAAGATAAGGGAAAGGGAAAGAGGGGAAACCAATATCAAGGACTCTCTTAGGAGATTTTTCAGGGAAGGTTAACCAGAAGCAAAAAAAAAAAAAAAAAAAAAAAAAAGTCACAAGTTTTGTTTTTAGAGGATATAATACATCTCTGTATATAATTACAGCCCCACTTAGAAATGCCACAGGGAATTTTCCTTTTCCTCTGCCTCCTCCCATGCAACAGAAAGCTACAGTTTGGATTTCACACAGGAAGTGTGATGTAGTGCACATGGCAGCGTTACACCAACTTTCATGAAACCGGGAGGCCAGAGCTTGATGCTCCCTGGTGGGAAGGACCTCTGGGGGCTCTTGGGCCCCAAGGGCAGTAGCCCCAGGGGACTCCAGGAAGAATGATCTGGTTCACCTGTTAACAAGTGGAGAGTGGCCAGTTCTGAAAGCTTGCTTTCGGCAAAGAAAAGCTGGATTTGGCTGAGCGATAAGCATGGACACATTTGACCCTTTTGTGCTAGGCAAAAAGGTCAAATGTTGACCTCAAAGAGATAGAGACTGTTTTCCTTTGAGCTAGAGGACCCAAGCTCTATTTTGTTTCTGCCTGGAAGACAAGTAGAGCTCATTCCAGTACTGTCAAAGGTCACCAAATACCAGCACCCCTCATCAGAGTAGACGTGCTTGGTGTGGGCCAAAGACACCTGGGTTGGTGGTGGTGGATTTTGTTTTGTTTTGCCCTGCGAGAGTCGGTACAACAGTCAGTTAAGGTCTGGTTCCCCTGGTGCCAAAAAACAAATCCTAGTACCTCCGGCTTCTGGCTCAGTTGTCCCCAGCCCTCCCAAGTAATCCAGCTGGAACGTGGAGAACAGAAAGGGACCGGATCCGCCCCTTCCTGTGGGTGGGTTCCTTTAGAGTTCTTGCCCAGGTCAGCACACTTCCCGGTGCCAGAAACAGAGCCCAGTGTTTGGGGCCCCAACTCAAATTACTTCCCAAGACAGCATCAATTAGTTGCCTGGGGCCAATGGCTCCCCACAATCTGCACTGCTGAAGTAGTCGGTCACAAACTGATTTGTAATTCCAAATGTACCTGTGCCCCACCCAGATGTCAACACCTTAGTAATTACCCTAATCCTAAAACCTGGTGCCTGGCAGAAAGGAAGGAGGAGGAGTGGGGTTTCAAAAGGGCAGCTGCAGGGCCTAGATGTGCCATCCAACACCTGCTAAGAAGAGCTCGCATTTATCCAGCACTCACTCTGCTAGGTATGCACTAAACACTTCTTTATTTCCTGTAATCCTCACCGCAGTGCTGGAAGGTGCCGGTGATTTCCATTTTGCTGATGGGGAAACAAAGGCTCTGAGAGATGGAGTCGTTTGCCACGTGGCCAGTAGGAACTCCCATGGCCAGTGGGAACTGAAAGTGACTTTGAACTCTCACCTGATTCTCAAGCCCTGAGCTTTGCAGCATCAGGGTGCACTGCTGCTTCAGGCCGATAGATTTAACAAGGGTGGGTGCCAGGAGATGCCAGTTGAGCCAGGAAGGCAGTCATTGCCAAAGTATCAAAACCAGAAGGGGTCTGAGACCTGACAAGTGTCAGTCCAGTAGCTGGAAAGCACGGGGCCAAGTGGAGGTGTTCCTGGGACACTGCGTGGAGGCAAGAAGAGCAGACCCCGCGTGCCTGTTGAAGAGCATAAAAAAGCAGCACCCTTGGCCACTGCCTTTTGCTAACCCAGCTTGGAAGCGGCAGAGGTGTGGAGAGCCAGGGGAGAGTTTCTGAATTTGTGTTAATGTCATCTCCCAGCTAAAGGCTGGTGGAAACAATGAAGTTGATGTTGCTTAAGTCATACGCAAATATAAACTGGTCTTCTTCCAAGACGTTTTGAATGGAATGAATGCCCCATCCGGGGTACCTCCCAATACCTAGCCCCTAAAGAGCCCCTGTGAGGCTTCTCTATCCTTCCTAACCTCGGCTTCCTCCCCGTACCCGACTGTGCAGGTGTCTCCCTGTAATAGTGAGGGCCAACCTCTCCACTGAGTGCCAGCACCAAGGCGTGGCACCACGCTATCTTCTCCCTCAGCACACGGCCAGACGTGCTGCTTGGTGGATCTGGGATCACCCTCTCCATCTGTCTCTCTTTGATAGTTCCATTTGTCTTCCATTACTGTGCGTTTAGTGGTTGATGAATTCAGAGCATCACATACATTTTTAAGAGAGTGCTTACTCTACACCAGACACTGTTCAAAGTCCTGTACATGTATTGACTCTTTTTATCCTCATAAAAGAGCATGAGGTGGTTAGTACCCTGATCGCCATTTGACAGATAATAACACTTGGGGTCCAGAGAGGTTAGGCTACTTGCCCACGATACACAGCTGATGAACAGCAGAGCCCAGGTAAGAATCTAGGCCGCCTGAGCCCAGTACCCACACTCTTAGCTGCTCTGCCACAGTGATTCTGGACTGAGTCAGGGTATCCATTCAAGCATCTCTTCCCGGGCACGCCAGACCTCTTTGTGGCTGGGTTGCTGCTGCCATAACTGGCTCTGGGCTAGAACACTGAAATTATATCAAGTTCCCAGGTGAGGACGATGTTATTGTCGGTGGTCAAGGAAAATGTCACAGAGTGTTGTGGCTGCTCTGCAGAGGGTGGCACTGAGTGATCCACCTTCCCCGGGACACCCTCTTTCCTCGCTTTGTACCTGGGCACTGTGACTCAGTTTCTAATGTCATCGGGGGTGAGTCCCGGACTCCTTTGGCAGCATGATCACCTATTCGTGGAACATGCAGTCAGCCATCCGGGACAGGTGCAGAGCAGAAATTCACAGGAGGAACAACATTTACGGTCACTCACAGGAAAGTGCCAATTCCAGAGCTTAAGAGGAACCTTGGAGGGAGTGAAGATAATAATAACTAATGCTTATTAAGCCCTCACAATGTGCCATCCCTGGTCTAAGCACATTCCAGGAACTTTGTCATTTAATCCTCACCTTGGCCCTCTGATGTAGATCCTATTATTATCCCCCTTTGGCAGATGAAAAAAATGAGGCACAGAGATGTGATTTCCCAAGATCACAGGGCTCATAAACAGAGGATCCAGGATTCAAACGCAGCCGGTTTCTTCAAAAACTGAGCTCAAACATGGCGCTACTGGAAATTCCCTGGCAGTTCAGTGGTTACGACTTGGCGTTTTCACTGCCGTGGCCTGGGGTTCAATCCCTGGTCGGGGAACTAAGATTCTGCAGTCCACACAGTGCAGCCAAAAAAAAAAAAAAATGATACTACACCTGGCACCTGAGCCCTTGTTCTTAACTGCAACTCCCTGGGGGGAGACAGGGACTTTCAGCTGTCTCATTACCAGCTCCATTGTCAGCCTGGGATGAATGAGGCCCCAGAAACAAAGTGAAAAGAAAGTTTGGCCTAAAATAACTGCATGACTCCTGACTGGGGAACAAGGTCAGGAGGTGAGGCAGGGGAGGGGGGTGCCTCCAGGTGGCAAATTCAGTAAGTGATGTTTCTGAGTATCCTCTAGAAGGAGTCAGAAGAGACTTCCCAGTCAACATCCATGGCAACAGGGGGCACAGGGAGGGAGAACCCAGGTTGCTCCCTTGACCCTCTGAGTTCCTAAAACAAGACTCCAGCTCTGGTCATCCTTCCCCTCCCACCCTGACCTTGCTGAGCTCTCATTCTTGCCACCTGTTGCTGTTGGTTGCTTGCCCCCATTTCTGAGGTGCTGACAGGAGAGAAATGTATTGCCCGGCTGGTAACAGAGCTTTCATTTTAGCATTGGAAAGCCTGGGCATCACCACTTTCCTGGCTACTAAGGATAACATTACTACTTTCTTTTGGATGAAATCTTAAAATTTTGCAGAGATATTTGCAAATCATATATCTGAAAGGAATTAATATCCAGAATGTATAATGAACTCCTACAACTCAGCAAGAAAAAAATAAACACCCGATTAAAAAAAATGAGCAAAGGATTTGAATAGATATTTCTTCAAAGAAGATATGCAAGGAGCCAATGAGCACATGAAAAGATGCTCAGCATCACTCGTCATTAGGGAAATGCAAATAGAAACTACCAAACCCATTTGGATGGCTATAACCAAAAAAAAAAAAAAAGGAAAATAACAAGCGTTGGCAAGGATATAAAGAAAGAACCCTTGTGCATTGTTTGTGGGAATATAAACTGGTGCAGCTGCTGTGGAAAATAGTTTGGCAGCTCCTCAAAAAGGTAAACATAGAATTACCATATTGTACAGCAATTGCACTTCTAGGTATATACCCCAAAGAATTGACAGCAAGGACTCAAATACTTGTACACCATTTTCATAGCAGCATTATTCACAATAGCTGAAAAGTAGAAACAATGTCTATCAATGCATGAATGGATAAACCAATTGTGGTATACCCATATGATGGAATATTATTCAGCCATAAAAAGGAATGAAGTTCTGACACATGCTAAAACATGGATGAACATTGGAAACATTATGCTAAGTGAAATAAGTCAAACACAAAAGGACAAATATTATATGATTCTACCTGTATGAGGTACCTAGCATCGGCCAATTCATAGAGACAAAAAGTAGAATGAAGGTTATCCGGAGCTGGAGGGGGAGATGAATAGAAAGTTCAGTGAGGACAGAGTTTCTGTTTGGAGTGATGAACAAGTTCTGGAAATGGATAGTGGTTACACAACATTGCAAATGTACTTAACGCCATTGAACTATACCTTTTAAATGGTTAAAATGATAAATTTTGTTATGTATATTTTAGTACCATTTAAAAAACATCACCGGGGCTTCCCTGATGGCGCAGTGGTTGAGAATCCGCCTGCCGATTCAGGGGACACGGGTTCGTGCCCCGGTCCGGGAAGATCCCACGTGCCGCCGAGCGGCTGGGCCCGTGAGCCATGGCCGCTGAGCCTGTGCGTCCGGAGCCTGTGCTCCGCAACGGGAGAGGCCGCAACAGTGAGAGGCCCGCGTACAGCAAAATAAATAAATAAATAAAAATTTTTTAAAATCACCAAAAAAAAAAGTATATAAAAAGTTCTGTGGGGTTTCATCTCAGCAGTTTATAATTCCATTGACAGTCACCATAACTACCCTACAGAGAGGAGTACCATGTGAGAACCACACTTGGCTCTCCAAGCTGGAACTGAAAACACCACTAGTCTACTCCTTGGAGTTCCCCCAAAGTGAATCTGTCCACACATGGTTGCTATTGGACACTACCTGTTGCTACAGTATCACTGTGCTGTTACTAAGGAATGGAACATGTCCTGACTTTCAGAGCATTCACATAGTAATAAAACCACTCTGTTCCTTGATATAAGGCCACATCTCCTTCAATACTTAAGCATTAGAAAAAAAAAAGTGAGCTAAGGATTTATTTGGTTAGAGTTTAAACTCCAATCATTGTTTAGTCAGGAACAGAGCCAACTGCAGTGTTTGAGCTTCATCATTATTTAGACAGGGACAGAGCCAACTTTACAGAATTCTGGAAGGCAAGCTTAACCTCAGGGTACCTTAACAGTTGTTCTCTGTGGCCAGTCGTGAGAATTTAATTCAGAACAAAACTTTCATCCATTTATAACCCCCGTTTCTTCCGTCTACTGGAAATACAAAGAAGAAGAAGGCACAACTCCTGCTCTCAGGAGGCTGAGAGTCTGATAAAAATGTAGAAATAATACAAATAGATTAAAGTAAATGTTAATAGTTACGTGTTCAATGTGTTCTGGGCTGACCAGGGTCAGGACTGGGGGCAAGAAGAGGGGCCATCATGGGTCACAGAGACAAGATGACATTTCAGCCAAATCCTGACGGAAGAATGGAGTTTTCCAGGGCGACTAAACACAACGAGGGACTTCAGGGGGAAGGGACGGCATATGGAAAGCCACAAAGCACGACCCGATGGGCCATCCAGAAATCCACAAGCAGCCAGGTGTGGGTAGAGCAGGGTGAGTGGGAGAGTGGCAAGGTCCTGCAAGGATATAGAAGGAATTTAGGTGTTATCATGTGCTCCACGGGCAACTGCGGGAGGGCGTTAACCATGGAGGGCTCCTGGAGGGGCACAATCAGGTGTTCATTTCTGCCAAAAAAGATTGGTGGATGGACTTGAGGGATTAGAAGCTTGGCACAAGGAAGCCAGCTGGAAGGTTGTCAGAGAGACTAAGGTGAGAGACGAAGAAAGCCCAGACGCAAGGGCCATTTCAGAGGCAGCAGAGACAAGATAATAATTGTAGCTATTTTACTGGCTCGAGGTCCAAAAAGAGGTCACATCTCCTTTCTGCCCTGCAGAGCTGAAAGACAGCCGGTCCTCCCATGCCCCCTTCTTGTGACAAAGCTGTGGGAACCCCAGACTTGTAATGGGAATGGGGTCTGTAGCTGCTTCCCCTCTCCTTTCTCTTCTCTAGGCATCTTTGCTCAGCTTCCCTACATTATCTGAAGACATCGTTTTACTTTCCTATTATTTAAATTTATTCTATTTTATTTTTTGACTTGTTTCACAGATGCTTCAAAATTCAAGACAGGATAGGAAGACAGTGAAGAGTGTTCCTCTCACTTCTCCCCCATCTGCTCAATTCCCACCCGGACTTGCAAAGGGTAAGCACTGTTTCTAGTTTCTTATGTATCCTTCCAGAGATATTTTTAAATGTGCATTCAAGCAAATATGATGATACATTCTTCCCTTCCTGCTTTTATTTCCTTTCCTTTTTGGGGGTCCTTCTTAGAATACATTTACAAAACCCCAGGGGAGCTCATTGGGTCTTAAGGAGTCAGTCCTGGTTACCATTATGTCTACTGATAAGCCCTTCTCCTCTGCAGTGGCTAAAGGTATAAGGGCCCCAAGCAGAAAGTCATCTAGCAGGGAGGCCTCATCTCCTCAGGAGGCTCCATCCATCCCTGGACCTACTGCAGTAACTGAGGCACAAATGCCAGCCAGCCACAGCAGTCTAGGCCAGACCCTGAACACAGTAGAAAATGAGGCATCGCTGAGGCTCCCGGCCTCAGGCTGAGGAAGGAGATGCCCTGTGTGATGCTAAGACGTGACCACTCCACAGCCAAGAGGACCCACACTCTTAGCCATTTTCCCTGGGCTTACCCATGGGGTTGAGTGGCTGGACCACAGGGCACCGGCTCTGGTACTGCTCCTAGAGTCACCTCTCCGGAACAGAACCCCACTCTGACCCTGAGCCCCCCGGGGGACACTTCTGTTCTTTCCCACCAGCCAACCTCAGCCCAAGTCCAGCAGGGATATTATATTAACTTTTATATTATAAAGAGAGGCCCTAGGTCTCACTGTTTCCTTCCAGAAAGTTCTTTGCAGTTTGCAAACATGAGTGCCTTTGGGAGGAGCATTGCGTCACTTCACACACCAGAAACAGCTCAGCCCCGAGGGCTTGGGGACACATATAGGTTTTTGATTTCAGTGTTTGGAGCTGAGTTCTTTTTGGTGGGTAAAGTGGATTGTAATAATAAAGGAGGAGGATTGAGTTTGGGGAGGGCCTAGGAGAGGAAATCAGCTCTGAATATATAGAGCTTATCCGTGTGACCTCTCAGCTTCCTATTATAAACATAAATCCTGATTTTAAATGGAATCTCAAAGCTGCCTATCACTGAATTCCCTCGAGTCTGTACATACCACCCATCATGATTAACTTTAAGCTTCTTCTGGATCTTAACTAATGAAAGTCATACTCTGAAATCTACACAGGATAGCTGTTTAAAAAAATACACCATGCGATACTCAGGGGATACAATTGATACACACCAAATATAATTATAATAGTGTTTAGTAGATGAACAAAGATATTCATATACCAATGAGAAGAGGAAGGCTGTATAGAGGATGAATTTAAAACTACCAGAGGCTACAATCATGCCATGCATATAATCGGCATTCGATAATTTTACTTTAGTAATAATAGCTAACACTTATGGGTACTCACCGTGAGCGAGAAACTCATCTAATCAATTGACATACCCTATCCCTATGAGGAAGGTATTTTTATTATTACTGTTGTTACTGTCATTGTATTTTCCATATTTTACAGATGAGAAAACTGAAGCCCATAGAGGTTAAGTAACTTGCTTTTTAATCACAGTTACTCTAGTAGGATATCAATTTTGCTACTAACAAGGCCCAAAGTAACAATGGCTTAGACAAGACAGTCGTTTAATTCTCTCTCATGTCAGTCTCATCCTGAGCTGGCTGGGGCTGATAAAGTAGCTCAACCTTGTTGGGGACCAGGCATCTTTCATGTTGCTCTGTCTTATCAGAGGGGGTACCCTATTCCTCCATGTCAAAGATGGAGCAAGGAGCAATGTTACTTCTGTATTTCAACCGAGGAAGAAAGAAAATGGAGGGGAAACCTGCCCCTTTTAAGGAGATGACTTGGAAGTTGTGTTCACATTCCATTGGCCAGAATGTGGTCACATGACTATACCTTATTGCAAAGGATGCTAGGAAATGTAGTCTTCACCTTGGCCACATGTCCATTAAAAATTTAGGGAAGAAAGGGAGAATGGATACTACAGGACAAATAGAAATCTCTACTGCCATCAGAAGTAGAAGTGGAGGGCTTCCCTGGTGGCGCACTGGTTAAGAGTCCTCCTGCCAATGCAGGGGACACAGGTTCAATCCCTGGTCCGGGAACATCCCACGTGCTGCAGAACAACTAAGCCTATGCGCCACAACTACTGAGCCTGCGCTCTAGAGCCCGCAAGCCACAACTACTGAGCCCATGTGCCACAACTACTGAAGCTCACATATCTAGAACCCGTGCTCCACAACAAGAGAAGCCCCCACTCATCACAACTAGAGAAAGTCCGCACGTAGCAACAAAGACCCAACACAGCCGAAGATAAATAAATAAATTTATTTTTTTTAAAAAAACAAAAAACAGAGAAGTGGGACTCAAACCCAACAGTTTGACTTCCAAGCCAGAACTCTTTTCTTTTTCCAGTAATAATGATCTTTTTTATTTTATTTTTTTGAATTTTTGAATTGTATTTATTTTTTTTCTTCAGCAGGTCCTTATTAGTCATCAGTTTTATACACATCAGTGTATACATGTCAATCCCAATCTCCCAATTCATCACACCCCACTCCCTGATTTCCCCCCTTGGTGTCCATATGTTGGTTCTCTACATCTGTGTCTCTGTTTCTGCCCTGCAAACCGGTTCATCCAAGCCAGAACTCTTAACTATTACATTCATCATACTCTTGTCTAAGAAGAATTAGATGAGGTCAGGAGTTGGTAGGGTCTTTCTGATCCTTCCCTACAATTTGAGACTTTCTTTTAATATTCTACTTTGAGTACATGTATGTGAGCACAGACTTACAGACACAATATAAAGTTTTTAGATATAGTTGTCCATTGATGGGGACTCAGGTAAGGTCTCCTTTCATCCTTTCCTTGTAGACTTTAAATTTTTTAATTTTCTTTTTTTTCTGTCTTCTTTCTTTCTTTCTTTTTTTGGTGAGTTGCCAAATGACTCACACTTTATTATGCTTGGTATATTATGCTAGCATCAGTTTAACAATTTTCTCTGCCACCAGCCTGTAGGATTGGGCTTGGAAATCACTCCCCACAAATGAAATATCCCAGTCTTTCATTAGCAAGTGGGGCAAGCTAGGGTAACCTTTAAAAGTGCTTAGAAAGTATGAGAGCATTCAAAATTAGGATCAAACCTCATGAATTTGACACAATTTGATAATTTTCATTAAAAGACCAATTTTATCTCATTCAGTCCCAAGTGCTGTATTTTAGGGTTCCCTCAGGAGGATACCACCAAAATCAGGAAGCTTCATAATAGTCCACACATGCAGAACTGCACTTCTGATACCTTTTTCTCTTCCCCTTGTAAAAAGCAATTATGTTTGAACCTCTCAAGACATTTGAGACATGTTTTATAAAACTAATTTGTAGTAAGTATTAATTCAATCGGGCATTACTGGTATGGCTCTTTCAGCTGTGCAGAATGCCACAGCAATGAGGAAATTGTTTTTTTCGGAGCAGGAGATGCCAATGCGATGACAGACATTTTTTTAAAGGCATATAGCTGGTGGCTGTTAAATCTGTATTTCCTGGCATTCATAATGGTCCGTTAGCCACTGGACGTGAGCAGAGAATTAGTTAATAATCAGGCCTTCTTTTTCATAGTGTGTTTAACAATGCAAGTGCTTCTAAAGAATTATTTCATCTAATCTTAACAATAACCCGATGAGATCGGTGGGGACATCCTGGCAACATAAGAACCTCCCCGTCATTCTCACAAGACAAAGGCCTACTCCCTGTGTTTAGAACCTGGGTACTCTCTAGTAAGGAGAAAGGACACTTAAATTGTGTTATTTTTCAACAAACGTTCATTGAGCCCCTCCCGTGGGCCAGGGCACTGCAAGATGTTGGAGAGCTGCAGGTGAACAAGAAGCAGTGCTTTCCCTCAAAGAACTGCCTGGCAGGGGAGAGACGTGAACACCACTCTCTATCATCCGATGCTGAAAGCACCATAATCAGTGTCTTCTAGGAAAGTGTCAGAGAGGAGAGAGGGTTTCAGAGAATTGCAGGGGACATTTGTGCTGTGCCCTGAAGTGTAACTAGGATCCTGCATGGCAGGGAAGTGCAGGCAGGACATTCCAGGGAGTGGTTACAGCCTGAAGGGGGACAGAGGCATGGGTGAGAGAGTGGAGAGGAGTGGGTGGCTGAAGCCTGGTGGGGGACGAGGGGTGCCTCTAATTAGGCAGATAGAGGAGGCCTTGTTTGCTCCACTAAAGGGCGTGGGTTGGTCCCGCAAACCAGGGAGGTGGTAAAGAGTAGCTCCAGTTGCAAGTAAGTCCAGACTCCAAGGGTTTGTTGACTTGGGGACATTACTTAACCATCATCTGTAAAATGGGGGTAATGCTCATACTGACAGGTTAGTTTTGAATGTTAACAAGCTGGTATATGTAAAGTGCTTAGCACAGTGCCTGGCACACAGTAGGTGTTGAATGACTATTAACTACTACCCAGCTGATGGTCCTTTACCTTTCTTGAATCACACTCCTTTGAGAACAGAGGAGTCTTCTCCATACATATGAGATTTTGCATATAATTTAATGGGGTTTACAGATCCTTTAAAACTGGATTCCAAGTTAAGAATCCTGCCGTAAGACATAGGAAGTCATCTGAAGTTTTACAGCGGAAGAATGTTAAGATCAGATCTGATTCGGGGGTGGCGGTGGGGAGGGAAATACTGGATACTGGCGAAGGAAACTTTCTGTGGTTCTCTTATCTGACTGCATGTTATGATCATCTGTAGAGAAATGCCAGTGCTCCAGCTTCACCTTCAGACATTCCAATTGACTTAATCTGGGGTGGAGGCTGGGTGTGAGGATTTTCAAAATCTCCCAGGTGATTCTAACGTGTAGCCAGCTTTGAGAACCACTGAGTTAGGCAGCTGGGAAGAGGATAATTGCAGCATAGTAGGAACGGAAAGGAGAAAAGAGGAATGATTCCAGAAACATTTTGGAGATAGAATCAACAAGATCGTGTAAGCGATTAGATGTATGAGGGAGGAGTGTGTGAGATGATTCCACTAGTCCAGACAGAAGGGGAAGACGTATCTGTGTTTGGTTTGTTGTTTATCGTTTTCTCTTTAACATGCAGGAGTCAGGAGTGGGCGAGGAGAAAACAGTTCGTTCAGTAAACATGTACTTAATATCCATTTATTAAGTGCAAACTGTGGATCTAGGTTTTGTTTTGGACATCTTTGGCATGCCTGAAGAAAATCTCACATGGGCAGCTGGAAATACCACTGTTAAGTTGTCATCTGTCATCAGATCACAGCCAGGCGATCGCGGAAGGGTCTGGAGGAGATCATCCGGGAGAGGGCAGAGAAGGAGATGAGACCACCAGTTACAGAACGCAGAGTAGTGCACACACCCCCCCCGCCACCGAGGCCACACTGAGGGAGGGGAGAGCATTGTGTGGGCTGGTGAGAGGAGGATGCAAGAGTTTCCAGAAGGAGTGTGTGGCCATTGTGTGAAGGCAGCAGGGAGATGGCCTGAGGTAAGGGCCTGGAGGAGCAGGCCCTAGGTTGGATGACTAGGAGGTGGCCATGGCTTTGGAGACAGTGGCAGGGTCCCAAGCCAAATTCCAGTGGGTGCAGACGAGAAAGAGAGTGAGGAAGCATGAACACTGGTGTAGGAAGTTTGGGGTGAAAGCAATGAAAGCAGCAGCCGCAGGGGAGGAAGGGCGGAGGGACAGGGCTTTCTTCTAGGTTGGAGTGGCATTATTGTAGTCCGAGGGGAAGGAGCCAGGCTAGAGGAAGCCATCAAAATACAGACGAGGGAGGAGACAGCCGCTGGAGCCAGGGCTCACAAACACTGGCTGAAGGACCGCTCTTGGATGGCAGATGGGATGCTTGTTTCTTTGAGGTGGAAGTAAAGAAGTTTCCAGAATGGTACAGCCTGTCTGTTTGAGAAGCCATCTATGGTCATATTTGAATCCCAAGGCATCTTCCTACCTATATTCTCCTTTCCAGGCCCAGTTCCCGGAACTCAGTCTGTTTCTTTCCCTCCTCAAAGGCACCACCCCTCCAGGACAGGAGGCTGGCTGGAGAGTCAGCTGTAATATATCTGACGTTTCTTCACTTCTCTCCTTTCCCAAAAAGAAAAGCATGGGGCCTTTTGCTTTGAGTTGATTGCTAATCACAACTCTCGAGGAATCCATCTGAGGATACAAAGAGCTACAGATTCTGAAGTTCCTCAGTCACTTTTGCTGGTTCTTCTTTTCTTTGCCCAGAGGGTGCTCTCCTCTGTCCTCTGGATCTCTCATACCACACCTTGCTTCCAGCCCCATGGCTGACCGTTCCGTCATTCCGAAAGGGCTTTCTGCCCCTGTTGGCGTGAATGACGTTAAGTCTCTGGGCTGTCCTGCCCACTGGTCCCTCCGCTTTTCCTGGCCTCTGGGTGTTGGATGCCCAGAGCTAAGCTCCCTGCTCATTCTCTAACCCAAGTGCGATCTCTCCCTGGCCCACCTCATCCAGTCCCATCGCTTTAAATTTCATCTTTATGCCCAGGTCTCCCCAGTCCTGACCTTTCGCGCTTCAACACCAGAACTCACCGCCCGGTGGAAACATCTGGTTGCCTCACAGGCCTCTCAAACTTCACATGCCGAAAACAGAACTCTTGTTTTTCTCCCCTTCCATTTCCTCCTCCTTCTATTTTCTACTCTCAGTATATGCCTGTAACTGTTTCCTCTGTTGCTTCACCAAAACCCCAAGTCATCTTGATTCTTCTCTTTCACTTGTCCCCCAGATGCAATCCATCCGTAAATCCTGTTGACTCTGCTTCCAAAATATATTGAAATCTATCCACTTCTTCCATCTCCAGTCTAGTCCAATGCTACTCAATGTGCCATTGGCAGACCAGCAGCACCAGTGTCACCTGGGAGCTTGTTAGAAATGCAAAAATCTTGGTGCCTTTTCCGGAATCAGAAACTCTGAGGGTGGGACCCTCCAAGGAATTCTGATGCCCTCTAAAATTTCAGTGGTGCTGGGACTTCCTTGGCAGTCCAGTGGTTAGGGCTCAGCGCTTTCACTGACACAGACCCAGGTTCAATCCCTGGTCTGGGAACTAAGATCCCACAAGCTGCACAGTGCACCCCTCCAAATTAATTAAAATAAAATAAATGTACCATCTTAACCATTTAAAAAAAAAAAAAAAGTTTGAGTAGTACTACTGTGGTCCAAGCCTTTGTGATCTCTGGTCCAAGCTGCCTCAATAGCCTCCAACTGGTCTCCGTCCTTACTCTCTCGCCGCACCAGAATCTGCTCTCCTTCTAGCAGACAGAGTGATTGTTTTCAAAAACAATTAAATCAGATTTTGTCACACACAGACACACCCTCCTCTCCCCAGCCGGCCCCCCCCCCCCCCCCCCCCCCCCCGCTCCACAGCACCAGTTTAAACCTCTCATAGCTTCCCACTGGACATAGTATAAGCCAAGTTTTCTTTCCTGATCCAGAGAGCCCTGAGGTGAGACCTGGTCACACCTGCCACCCCAGCCTCTGCCAGAGCCTCCCCTCCCCCTGCCTCTAGGCTCTCCCGTCTGCAGATGCACCAGCTTGCTCCCAACGTGGCACCTTTGCACTGGCTGTTCCTCTGTCTGAAATGCTCTTCCCCTGAACTTCAATAGCTGCTTCCCCCATACCATTTATTTCGCAGTGTAACTGGTACTTGCTTTAGAGAAGCCTTCACCAACTGACCAATCCAAGATAGCCCCTCTTTACCAAATCACACGGTTGTAACTCGCTGCATAGTACTTATTACTGTCTTTTTTTTCTCTTGTTTATTTATTGTCTGACGTAAGTTTTATGAGAACAGGGACCTGGTTTGTTTTGTTCGCTGCTGTGTCTGAGTGCCTGGAACACTGCCCGGCACACAGTAGATGTTCAGTAAGTATTTGCTGACTGGATGAACTTCTTCCTTACTTGTAGGCCTGAGGTTGCTATTTGTGAACTAGTGTCCATGCAGTTGCCCACTTACTCGGCTCTCGTGGCTGCATTTCTGGGAGGCTCCAGTCAGTGCCTCATCTCTGACTTCTTTGGAATCTCAAGGAGGTAATCTGAGAGTCAGTGCCCCAAGGTCTCTACTTTTGTTGTGTTTGTTGGGTAGTAGGTGAAGCTGCCTTGTGTTTAAGAACAGGGGCTTTGTGGTCAGAGAAGCCTGGGTTCAAGCCCTGGCCCTGCTGCTTGCTGCTATGAGACTCTGGGGCCAGCCCCTTCCACTCTCCAAGCCTCAGTCTCCCCATCTGTAATTTGGGGATCGTAACAGTCCCTACAACACAGAACTGCTGAGAGGCATAAATGAGATGTCTGTAATATACCTGGGAGATGAAAGCCACTCCATAAGTGTTTGCTATCATTACTGTTGCGGTTATCATTATTTAATACGGAGAGAGAAGAATGTATAAATAGCACTGAGGACTTGAAAAAAAAAAAGTGCAACCATGCTCATGATAAGAAAAATGCAAGCTTGAATCCATGGAGATGTTATTCATCACCTTCCAAACCGGCAGAGCCTAGAAAGTCAGCTGACACTGTTGGTGGAGACACAAGGAAGCTGGTGGGAGGGCGAATTGCTACAAAAACCTCCCTAGAAAGAACATTGGCCATAGCTAACAAAATCACAAATGAACATACCCTTTGGCTCAGCTAATCCATTTCTAGGAATTTATGCTACAGATATTCTGGCACATGTGCAAAATGATGTACGGAAGGTCATTCCTTACAACACCGTTTGAGTTTCAAAATACTGGAAGCAACCTATATGTCCATGAGAAGGGAAGTGGTTAAATAAATTGTGGTATATCTATATAATGTAACAAATAAAGTGAGAAATTTTCTTTATGTATTGATTGTTAGGTGAAAATAGATTCTTAGGTGAAAAAAGCTAGGTGCAAGATAGGGTGTATAGTGTGATCTAGCAAAAAGCAGGCAGTAGGAAAAAATGCATATGTGTACGTATTCTTTTGTATAACCAGAAGATGTCTTAAAGGACAAAGCAGAAGAAAAATTTTTATTGTACACTCTTTGATCTTTTGAATGTTGAACTATATGAATACATTATCTATTTAAAAAGAAAGAAGATTCTGATTCTTTAAAACTTAATTATTGGTAATACTACTCAGTGCCTCTTACTTTTTAGGCAATAACTGGTTCTAGGAATGGTGAATCTCTCTTAATAATTACTAATGTCAGAGGCAAAAGCAATGATCACAAAAATACCAAAAATGCAGACATTCTTTGGGTTCTGTGCTTGAAAGTGTAATGGTCAGCTTGCAAAGGAGATGCCCACAAGTAGATAATAAACAGTGCCTGTGGGAATCTATATATCAGCCTGCAGAGAATGTTCAGAATTCTCCTAAGGTTTTTTTTTTTTGTGGTACGCGGGCCTCTCACTGTTGTGGCCTCTCCCGCTGCGGAGCACAGGCTCCGGACGCTCAGGCTCAGCGGCCGTGGCTCACGGGCCCAGCCGCTCCGCGGCATGTGGGATCCTCCCGGACCGGGGCACGAACCCGTGTCCCCTGCATCGGCAGGCGGACTCTCAACCACTGCACCACCAGGGAAGCCCTCTCTTAAGGTTTTGAAAACACATTTTTTTCTTTCTCATTTTTCTAGCATAAAAGCAAATAGTTGGGACTTCCCTGATGGTCCAGTGGCTAAGACTCCATCCGTGTTCCCAATGCAGGGGGCCAGGGTTCGATCTCTGGTCAGGGAAATAGATCCCGCATGCCGCAACTAAAAGATCCTGCATGCCACAACTAAGACCCGGCACAGCCAAATAAATAAATAAATAAATATTTAAAAAAAAAAGTTGGGCTTCCCTGGTGGCGCAGTGGTTGGGGGTCCGCCTGCCGATGCAGGGGACGCGGGTTCGTGCCCCGGTCCGGGAGGATCCCACGTGCCGCGGAGCGGCTGGGCCCGTGAGCCATGGCCGCGGGGCCTGCGCGTCCGGAGCCTGTGCTCCGCAACGGGAGAGGCCACAACAGTGAGAGGCCCGCGTACCGGAAAAAAAAAAAAAAAAAAAAAAAAAAAAAAAAAAAAAAAAAAAAAAGTTAACATGTATCTGGAAGTTTTTTAGTAATATGGTTTTAACTGTGCTCTTTTGGAAAGAAGAAGGAAAATGAATACACTTTTTCTGTTTTTTTTTTAACGTTTCTTCTGCTTTCCATTTAGCTAGCGATTTTGTGAGAGAACTTGAGCTTAGTGAAGTCAGCCTTCCCAAGGGCACAGCCTCTTCATTTTGAGTGTTTCTCTGCATGACAGCCCCTCTTACTCCTGCCAGACTCTGCCTGCTTCCCCCAACTTCCCTGTCACACACTGTCAAACCTTATGCATTTCCCCCACTTCCTTTTGATTTCTTTCTAACCCCCTAACACCCTGTAAATCTAGTTATTCCGTACCCTACTACCTAACTCAAGGATATAGATGAGTGTTGATATTGAGTATTTAATTCTATAAACATTTACTGAGTTCCTACTATGTATCTGGCACCATGCCAAGTGCTAGAAACTCAGAGAAGAATAAGAAATGATTCTGAAAGTTGTACCAGATCACTCATAGTCATTTTGGGGGGACAGAAGACAGAATTGTAATGTAGTATAAGAACTATTTTGGCCAAAAAATTAGTTCAGGTTTTTCCATACCATCTTACAGAAAAACCCAAATGAACTTTCTGACAACCCAATACATGAGTGTTAATGTAAGCGCCAGGAAGGGGCACCTAACTCAGCTTTGGTGGGAGAAGGGTGTTCAGGAGAGATTCCTGGGGAAGTGAGGTCTGAGCGGAGTCTTGAAGGATAAGTGAAAGTTAACCAGGGGAAGGCAGCAGGGAGAGGGGGGTCTGGAGGGTGAGGGGGACAAGTCAGGGTTGGGCATTAAAGGTGAGGGGAGCCCTTCTGTGGTAGTGGCGATGGTCCAGTTCCAGCAAGAGCAAAGACTTGAAGGTAAGAAACAAACCCTAGTTGCATGTGTGTGTGTGTGTTTATTCATTCACTGTAACTAGGGCATGATGGTGTGTGCTGCAGGAAGTGGCAGCAGATGAGGTTTGGAGAGTTGCCAGAAGGAGGAAGTAACCAGCAATGTCAGATGCAACAGAAGGCCATGGACTGACAACTAGTAGGTCATTGGTGACCTTTACAAAGCGGGATCTCAGGGGTGGTAGGGCCTGAGCCAGGTTCTGGTACCTTGAAGGATGAAAGGGGGAGGTGAGAAGGTAGGACTCAGAGCATTGTTACCATTTATTGGCCACCTTCTGTATGACGAGGTTCTGTGTTAATGCATTTAATTCTCATGACAACCTGGAGGGAGATATTATCCAGAGCCTTATTTTACAGAGGAGGAAACTGAGGCACAGAAAGATTAAGCAAAAGGTCTTACAGTTAGAATTGGCAGAACTGTGAGCTAAAGTCTCCGGAATCCAAACCCTTGGCTACTCAGAAGCTGGCATTCCAGAAATGTGGCAGTTGCCAAAGAGTGACGTGAAGTCAAGGTTATTCGTTTTCTTATTATTTTTTAATGCTACCGGAGACTGGGGCATGTTTGTAGACCGAAAGGAAGGTGCCTGGACCCATGGCGAGGGTGACGGTGAATCAAGAAGGTCCAGAAAGATCAGGCTGAACCCTGGATTTGGCAACAAGGATGTCACCCTAACCTCTGAGACAGCAGGTTCAGCGGTGCTGGAGGGAAGGCAGCCAGATGGAAGCAGACTGAGGAGGGAAGGGCTTAGGAGCCTCCAGCGATGCACAAAAGGCGGGCACGGCCGGGGTAAGATGGAAGCAGCCGACCACAGAGGCAGCAGAAAGGAACAACGGGGTATGACCACACAGAAATCTGTGTTTTGGAAAACAGAAAGTTCAGAAGCTGGTAGGCCAAGGCTTAGAGGAATTGCCTGTCCCACGTAACATACATGCATTGAACTAGAAACAATACCTTAAACCAACTTCAGCTGGATTCCTGAGGGCAGCCTGACCTTTTCCTTTCCTCGGATCTCTTCACAAGAGTGGATGCTCAACTCTAAGTAGTAACTTATTTACAATCTTTATTATGAGCCAAAAAAGGTGCTGGGTTTGTGATTGGCATTTAACAATTCTGAGTTATGTTCTGATGATGACAGCCGCTTGCTTGGCACAGCTGCTACCTTATATCACCCACTGTATATATGTGCTCAGCTCTGCGAAACGCCTCGGCCCCTGGACCTTTACACAGATGCCTGAGTGAGGATGGACCAATCGGTGACCTGTCTTATATCTGTGTCTCCGCCAGGAAGCTTCACAGCTGGGATTTAAACCTGTATCTGCTAGACTTTGAAACCAGCTCCGCCACCATGCAAACACGCCTGTAATCCCATACTTCCATCAGATTTCCTTTTAAAGTGTTTTATAGGAGGAATGTTAAAATGAAGAGCTCGTAGCAGACAAGGAGAGAGGAGGCAGATAATTAAACACACAAGAAAATATCAGGTTACAAACAAGCACTACAAAGGAAAGACGTGTGCAGGTGGAGGCTCTTTTAGGAAGGTTTCACCGAGGAAGAGATATTTGAGCTGAGACTCAGAAGTGAGAAGGGATTTCCTTGAGAAGAGCAGGGAAGGGTCTTCCAGGCTGAGGGAACAGTGATTCCTTGGGGTCGGAATGAGTGTGGCATGTTCAGGGGACAGACAGAAACTCCATGGGACTGGAACATGAAGCAAAGGAGAGTGACATGAGGTGAGGTCAGAAAGTTTGATGGTGTGAAAGCCAGATTTGGGGATTTTACCCTAAGAGATAGGGGAAGCTATTGGAGGGTTTTAGGCAGTATGGCAGACATTTGTCACTGGCTGGCCAGCATTCAAAAGCCCTTCTTATTTTGGGGAATCACAAAACTAATGGGAGGCAGGGTCCTAGTTCCAAGGCTTATAGAAGTCGAAGGCAAGAGAAAGTATTTTCTCTCCTCTCCTGTGGCATACACAAGGTCAGCTGATGCTCCTACCTGGGACTTTGAAGCGTGAGGGCATGTCTCAAAGATGCAAAGTCAATTAGAAATTATTAAGGTGACAGTGGTACAGTCAGGAGTGCATGGGGATGGGTGTGTGCAAGGGCAGCAGAGTCCAGCATATGGTGACCAATGCCCACTGGCACCTGGATGCCTGTAAGTGTCCTGTGGAAAGGAATCAGGGGCCACATCCTCAACAGACCATTCCAGGAGCTTCACTGTTCAAGCCTTCCTCCAAACCTTGATCTTGATGCTCTGAGTTCCACAGTCACTTTCAGTAAATTCTTCTTCTGTTTAAAAGTCAGCCAGTGCTGGTTTCTGTGGTTTGGAAGCAAGCATCCTGACTAGTACAGCAGGGGCGTGATGCAATCTGAAGCACATTTTCAAAAGATAACTGGCTGCTAAGTGGAAAATAGATTAGGAGGGATATCAGCCAGGGACCAGTCAGAAACAGAAATCAAACAAGTTCCTTCAAATAGAGGGGCTTTACTATAAAGAATTGCTTTCACAGGCATTAGAAGGCTGAAAGAGGAAAAGGAAAAGAAAAAAAGGAAGAAGGTAATAACCCAGGGATTAATACTTGCAAGAAGAAACTCCTGCCTCCTAAGGCTGGAGAACAGGTGGTATTACCTGTACTAGGAGCTTGGCAGAGGGGCCCAGGGGCCTGGTGCTTGGATCTCTGAAGGAAGGCTTGCCTTGCTCAGACCTCTGAGGAGGGAGTGCTGGCTATCGGGCTTCCACCAAGGGGACCTTCCCGCCCGCCCTGCCAGGGCAACAGCTCCACAGGTGAGGGAGTGGGGCTTGACTGTTGGCTGTTGGCAGCTGTAGGGTGCTGAGAGCACTCAAAGTCTCTGGAAGCTGGGGCCAGTTACATGCTGCTACTGGAGCAACGCAGAAAAGCAGGAAGTGAAAAACAGGAAAGAAGTCCCTTCTTTCCCTCCACTTTTCTTTCTCCTTTTAATGCCTCACATTGCAGAACCTAACAGGAAGCCAGCTAGCTGGGAGGTGGGGAGATTTCATTTGCATTATCCCAACCCCATATCATAGAGAAGAGCTTCGAAGGGTATCCCGAGGACCAAGGGAAATACCCAGCACAGGAGCATCAAGTCCAGTTAGGAGGCCACTGCAGTCACCCAGGAGGGAGAGGATGGTGGCATGAACTAGGGCACTGGCAGTGAAGGTGGCAAGAAACAGGGCAAGAAGACGGCACCCTTCGGCTCAGAGCTGCAGTTCCTGGTGCCATACTTGGCGTCACAGACGGATCTATCGACCTATCGCAGGCTCAGTTCTCCTGGCCAGTGGGCGCCTCGGTAGCTCAGGCTTGTCACACCTCCTGCCACCTCCCACGCGCAGCTGCCTGTCCTCAGGAGCAGAAGCGCATGCACAAGGTGGTCCTCAAGGGCCCTAACGGAGCCGGCTGAGACCCTGACCACATGCTGTGGCTGGAGCAGCCCAAGAATGTCACCGTCAGGAAGGGAAGGCCCTACCGCAAGGAAGAAGTGACCCAGTAGTTGAAGAAGTTCTGATTATTCAAATGAGGACACTTCTCAGTTGCTTTGCTGTCTTTGAATATCACCTGGATCCAGAAACAGCTCTCCCTCCATCCCTAAGTATCATGCACTCCTTTCAGTGGGCAGCTCACTCTTCCCTGTACATATGACAGTTTCTTGAGAGTCAAACACATGTTCATGTTAAAGCCATCATTATTAAGTTAAATGAAAAAGATGGCAAGAAATTGATTTGAGATTAGAAATAGAATTGACAAGAATTTCCTCTGAGAGCTTAGATATGAATTTAATATTAACATTATCAATACAACACCTAGATGCTTGCTCTTTGGCAGGGGTAAGAGCCCCATAAGGGATGGAGAAGCACCCAGAGATTCAAGCGGAGAGAAGCTGTTAGCACCCCTAGGCCTGATGGGGCAGGGGAGGAAGCTGCAGTCAAAGGAAGAGGAGATGCCAGCGGGGGCTAAGTCACAAGTGGGACAAAGAGGGAATGGGGAAATAAATGCCCTGCCCACCCAGTCTTTCTTTCCTCTTACTCTCAACCTATTGCTGTACCTCCGAACCAGAAACCAGAGCGTCAGGGAGTCCAGGTACTACAGTAGATGGAGACCAGCCTGCCAGGCATAGGGCAGGAGGGGCAAACAGAGAATATGCAACATATACATTATAGACAATGAATTTTTTCTCTACTTACTACATTATATATGTATGGCCCTTGACCCACCTAAGGTAGTTTCTTTTCAACTATTTCATTTTATACTCAGAGGTTCTGTGACAGTTAATTTACGTGTCAACTTGACTAGGTCAGAGGGTGCCTAGACATGTAGTCATACATTATTCTGGGTGCTTCTATGGGTGTGTCTCTGGATGAAATTAACACTTGAAGGCCCGAATAGAACAAAAAGGCTGACTCTCCCTCAGCTAAGAGGGAACTCCTCTCCATGACTGCCTTGGACATGGAATGCCAGTTATTTCCCTGCATTTGGACTTGAACATCACCTCTTCTTGGGCCTTGAACCTGCTGGCTTTGGGACTAGAAATACACCATCAGCTGTCCTGGGTCCTCAGCTTGCCAGCTGCAGATCTGAGGACTGGTCAGCCTCTATAGTTGAATGAGCCAGTTCTTTATACTATCTAAATCAATGAATCTCTCCTCTCTCTCTCTATACTCTTACTGGTTTTGTTTCTCTGGAGAACCCTGACTAATCTAAGTGCTTTGTGAGATAAGCAGGGCAGGTATTATCTTCAGAAAGAAGCAAATATGACATTTTGGAAGCCTCAGGATAAAAATTAAAATATAGGTCTTAGCTCTCATTCTTTTGCCCCGTCTGTCCAAACCATACTTACTCTGTTTATAGAACACTCAGTAGTGGCAAAGTTCCCCATGATCGTTTTTATGCTTCTTTCTAAAATAGCATCTACCCACTCACCCAAGGAAGACCTTGAAACTCCCTTTCTCTTTTCCCTGTCTAAAATTGTTACCAAACTTTCCAAATATCTCTTTAATGTGTTCTCTTCCATAGTTCCCCACGATTTAGGCCCTCCCCTTTTCTTCCCTGAAATAATCACACATTTGTAACTGTGCCTAATTACACGTTTGTGTGCTAGCTGCTGAGATTTGTCTCCCACACCAAGCTCAGGTCCACAACCCACTGTCGTGACTCTAGCTCTCGCTGTACACAGAAGTCTCAACATATCTGTTGTCGGGTTAACCAGTCTTCCTGTCTAGTCTCTTACTCTCTCTAATCATACTGCCAAGAGTGAACTTTTAATATGCCGATCTGATCTCTCCACTTTTCTGTCTAAAAGCTCCCTTCAGTTTAGCAGAAGTTACAAACTAGAGGCCTGTGGCTTCCTCTAAGGATGTTTTGTTTTAGCTCCCACAATGTTTTTTTTTTTAAAATTTGGAATAATTGCCAGCTGAAAAAACTGGGTCTGTCTGATAAAAATCAGGAATTCCAGCTCTTCTCAACAAGATTTGGTAACCTGGGCGAGTTTCAATGTCTTACCCTGGATTCTAGGGCCTTTGACTGTCTCACCCAACCTGCAGTGCCTCCTGGGCTCCAGATCTATGCAGGTTGTTTACAGGAGACAGTGTACCTTCTCTCCTTGGTGCTTTTGTCCTGGGGAGTCTCGGATGCTCTTCTGACCAATGTCCGCATCTCGTCATCTACCTTCGGACTCTCACTCAGCCTGCAAGACCTCGCTTGGCTCACCTTCCTCCCTGACAGTAGTCACTCCTCCTTAACGTACAACTCATAATGTTTTGGAATTTTTTGTACCCTGCACGACCCCTTTCACCAGAGTAAAGTACCAATACAATCACGTCTCTCCTGAGTGTTAAATTGCTCACAGCCTCCCTTAGCCAGTTACTGGGAACTCCAGTCACCCACATTTGAGAAAGGCAACAGGAAATCCTCATCAGCGCCCTGGTACGCCCCTATTTTCCATGTGGTTGATTCTGTTACTACCCTACAGGGTAGATAGTGAAAGTTGGTTTTGTAAAACGGTGTGTGAGATGATGGTCTTGCAAGTTAATATTCCTCACTGGCCAAGGAGTCCTCTGAGAAAAGATGACTTCATTCCTTCAGTGTTGTCCTCAGTTAGAAATGTTTCTCTGGCTCTTTAACTTACAATCTTGTGTTCACTCTTTCTCTCAAAGCCTACCCTCCCCACCAGGCTGGCTGGGACATGAGGGGCTTCCCAGGGACTCCCCCTTTGCTCCTGGTAAGTTCCTCGCTGAAGCCTTTTCCTCCTCTCTCACCAGGGGACCTCAGTAGGGACCATCCCATTTATCAGAGAGGTTATAATAACATTGAACCTCACAAGGGATAGGGTCCAATTCTCTATGCCTCCCTTCCCAGGAGGCTCCTGGTCTCCTATGCAAAATATCCTTTCTCCCCAGCAAACCGGCCCTATACAACATGACACTTGAGAGGGCCAGGCTTTGTCATGCTACAAAGAATATTCTATAACTTTCTTTCTCCAGAGCAAAGGGTACCTTCTTTCCTACATTTACACAAAGTGGGGAAACCATCCAGGTGATTCTTCTCCAAACAAAGACTTGCTCCAAGGTGACCAGTGTCTTCTAACTGGAAAGCAGGCTCTGGCAGCTTTGTGAACATGACTTTTCCTGATTAGAGTTTTCTAAGTTACACCTTGTCTTAGGTGGATTCCCTGAAAAAGAGATCAGAAATGGGGACCTGCATGTAGAGTTTTTTTACAGAGTGTTCTCAGGAACAATGCCTATAGGGAAGTTAGCAAAGCAAGACTGGGCAAATTAAGGAGTTGCACTGTGATGCAATTGCAGCAGAGGCCTCAGCTGATCCCAGCAGGACCTGAGGGCTGGGGCAACCCTTCAGTGCCAGCTCCAGTGGCGGCAAGGAGGCTGGCCATTGTACCCTCTCAATGACCAGTCATTGCCCAGTCATGGGATGTGGACTGCCCCAGCCTTAGAGGACATAACCTTGGAGGAAGCGGATCCCAACAGTCAAGGGCAATTCCCAAGGGTGGACTCATCTGTGAGCCTTTAACATTAACACACTCCCTATACATGGGAGCAAAGTGTCTCAGTCTTGAAGCGGGGCACTCAAAGTGTCTCACTCTTGAAGGTTTCAGAGCTGGCATCTTTTTTTTTTAATTTAAGAATTGTTCCCGGGCTTCCCTGGTGGCGCAGTGGTTAAGAATCTGCCTGCCAGTGCAGGGGACACGGGTTCGAGCCTTGGTCCGGGAAGCTCCCACATGCCACGGAGCAGCTAAGCCCATGTGCCACAACTACTGAGCCTGCTCTCTAGAACCCACAAGCCACAACTACTGAGCCCGTGTGCCACAACTACTGAGCCTGCGTGCCACAACTACTGAAGCCTGCATGCCTAGAGCCTGTGCTCCGCAACAAGAGAAGCCACCAGCAGCCACCTCAACAAGAAGCCTGCGCACGAAGCCCGCGCGCCGCAACAAAGACTAGCCTCTGTTCGCCTCAGCTAGAGAAAGCCCGCGTGCAGCAACGAAGACTCAACACAGCCAAAAATAAATAAATAAAATAATTTTTTTAAAAAAAGAATTGTTCTCTTTTTTTTAATGATTGCTTTTATTTATTTATTCATTTTATTTTTGGCTGCGCTGGGTCTTCGTTGCTGCACGCGGGCTTTCTCTAGCTGAGGTGAGCGGGGCCTGCTCTTTGTTGTGATGCGCGGGCTTCTTGTTGCGGTGGCTTCTCTTGTTGCAGAGCACAGGCTCTAGGCACGCGGGCTTCAGTAGTGGCACGCAGGCTCAGTAGTTGTGGCTCGCGGGCCCAGTAGTTGTGGTGTGCAGGCTCAGTAGTTGTGGCATGCAGGCTCAGTAGTTGTGGTGCACGGGCTTAGTTGCTCTGCAGCATGTGGGATCTTCCTGGACCAGGGCTCAAACCCATGTCCCCTGCATTGGCAGGCAGATTCTTAACCACTGTAACACCAGGGAATTCCTCAGAGCTGGCATTTTAATGCATCTCTTAAATTGCTTTTTAGACCCTTTACTTTGTTAGATAAATCTCCGCTTGTCATGCCTAAATCCTGTTTCATTATATAGTGTTTCCAAAGTTTATTGAGTATTTTATCCTTGCTATCAAATTGTTTGATCTTGGCTGTTTTTGCATCTCTTCTGATGTTTGTAATTTTCTTAGCAGTAGTCCGATTTCACATGGATGTTTATTGTTTTAACTCTCCAGAACAGCAGCTCCCTTCTTCTGGGAAAAGCTCCACCAAAGCCCCATCTGACCCTAGTGGGTGGGAGCTGACAATCATAGAACCCTGCCCCTAGGCCACAGTGATTGGCCCTGGGTTGAGTGCATGACCCCAGCTGGGCCAATCGTGGTTCTTCCCTGGGAACTTTTTTTACCTTGGAAAAAAGAGGTAAAGAAGAGGGCTTTTTCCTCTCTGCTTGTGGAGTTTCTTGCTAGGCTGGGAGCACAGGGCTACCAGAGGCCAGCCTCAACCCCATGAAGGAAACTTCCTTCAATGGGAGAAATATATCAACCCAAGGAGAGAAACAGGGTGAAAGGTGAAGAGTCCTGAGACCTTTCAAATCCTTGATTCCAGGACCTAAAATCTCAGAGACTCTCTGTTTCCTGAGCCCCACAGCTTAGCTGTCAAATTCATCCTTCATTCTGCGAGCCATCTCAGCTGGCTGCCAAAAATCTCCCTTTTAGCTTAACCTAGTTTAAGTTGTGTTTTATCACTTCCTTCTCCAGAGAGTTCTCTCCACCCCCTCCACCCTCTCTCCCCACACGCATTTGCTAGGATCACTCTGTAGAATTCATTGGATTTAAAGATTAATCTGAATACTAACCTTGTGAACCTTGAGTTGTCAAGGCAGGCCACCTATACCAAATGATAGGGCATAGAGTTAAGAGCATCAGCTCAAGAGCCTCACATTCATATCCTACCTTCAGCATCAACCAGCTAAGTGACTTTGGGTAAGGTAGATAAATTGTCCGTGCCTTAGCTTCTCATCTGTACAATTGCAAAATTAAAGGGTCATTGTGCCCTTAAATGGGATCATATCTTTTTAAAATGAGGTTATATCTTTAAAGCCTTAGGCCAGCACCTGACATATAACAAAGAACTCAATAAATATAACTATAATGGTCTTTTTTCTCTCTTGTCATGGCACAATCACCCTGTGGGATTCAGTACATATTGATTCAATCCAGAACCTCACAATTCTTTCATTTTTACTTACAGATTGTTAAATAAATGTTTATCTTTGACATTTCAAGGCCTTTCTGTTGGACCACATTCTACATCTTTTTCTTTTTGCCAGTGGTTCAATCCCGACTTTTGCTCTTTGGTATTTCTTCTCAGTCCTTTTTCACAATACCTCCTATTCCTATCCCCCAAGAGCATTCTCTTGCTTACTTATGAAATGCTTCTTATTATACCCACACACTGGAACATTCCTACTACAAGGAGCAATTTGCTGAGTGTTTATTTTCTCTGGAATCATCTCTCTTTTATGGAAGCAGGGTTATTTATCAACCTATAATGGAGCTCTTCCTGGTTTGGTTAGGGCATGCTGCAAACTGCCCCTGTCATCACAAAGCCCTGTAATAATGCTTTTTTTGGCCAGGACACAAACCACAGTCAAAAAGGTCTTCCTGAGTTCTGAAGGTCAAGCAGTTAGAATTTTCTCAGGCTTTTGGAAGAGTGGAAGCAAGACCTTTCCTCAGGGAGCATATGTTAGTCATTCTTTAGGTAAGTCCTGGACCTACAATTGGTGGCACCTGGGTTCTAGTCCTGGCTCTGTGACCTCCTGTTGGGGTACCTGAACTATGGGAGCCTCAATTTCCTCATGTGCAACATGAGTTTACAGCAGAATTACCCTGACTTCTTGTGAAAATTGAAACAATTTGGCAGCTTGTGAATTGCAAGGTGCTGCATAAATGGGAGATTCTATTAATGCAAATATTGGCAAGAACTCATGACATATAAAGCAGGGGATAGTTCTCGTTAATTTACTTTGCACAGTGCTGTGTGCAGACAGGATGAATTGGGGTCACTTTGGTGAAGAGCCACACTTAGGATCTTCCTGAGTAAGGCAGACAAAGTGAAGTGCTCATGTCCACAGTCCTCTTAGAAGTTCCAGAGAAAAAACACAACAAGGAATAATTTCAATTTGTGGACCACTGTGGGAAAAGGTTTTAGAAAGAGCATAAAATAACCCATGTCACAGCCTCTCCAACAGGCCTTCCCTAATTCCACTTTCTCTGCCATCATTCCTGGATCCCCGTCCTCGCCCAGCCAGGCCTGGTGGGGTTATCTGGAAACTCTCTTTCCCACTGTGGCTCAAGTGATACAGAATTTTCTAGTGCCCACCTCCAGCCCCACCCTTTTCCCCTCTGTTCAGTTGCTATATAGGCTCAACCACCAGGTATAGGGTTGGGAAGGAACCGCATTCCCAGCACCCCATAGAGGGACCAGCGATCCCTTTGTCAAAGGCATGAAGGAGCTTGCTGCCTTCAGAAAGCAGTAGGTAGCTGATCCTGGCTGGAGCGAGGGCTGCACGGGTTGCGGGGGGTTGGGGGGCGGGGCGGGTGGCGAGGAGGGACCTCATAGTGCTAAAGCTGATGGCCGAGGAAGGGTCCACTGGAATCCTGGCCATGCTTGCCTGCAACCCCTCCAGCCCCATAGCTGCCCCTGACACTGGGAAGAGGCATCACTTTTCTGTCCCAAATAACAGGTGATTTTATTTGATGCTCTTTCAGCCAAGCCTTTGATAGGAGTTAAAAAACCTTTCAAGGTGAGCTCCCTGATCAGTCTTTTGAGGCATTAGGGTGGATTCATCTCCCCCATCTCTTTTATTTTTAAAAAATATTTATTTTTTTATGTATGTATTTATTTATATGGCTGTGCCAGGTCTTAGTTGCGGCACATGGGACCTTTGTTGCCACGTGTGTGATTTTCAGTTGCAGCATGTGGGATCTAGTTCCCTGACCAGGGATGGAATCCAGGCCCCCTGCATTGGGAGCACTGGCATCTTAACCACTAGACCACCAGGGAAGTCCCTCCTGCATCTCTTAACCTCAGCATCTAGCATGAGCCCTCCTGTAGTCTTACTCTCTGGGGACAGAGGGCCTCTTATGCAAATAAGACTCTGGTGGCCTGCTGTGACAGCCCAGAGTTGCCATGGCCAGTGTTCAGATCAGGGTTTCAAGTCCTCCACTACTATGTACTAGCTGTAAACTGGAGACAGCTGCCTCAGTTTCCACATTGGTTAAAGGGCTTTTGCGAGAATTAGTCCATGTGTGGGATTCTCTGTCCCCACATCCTGATTCTTTCCCAGTGATCCTTATCTTAATGCAAGACATCACCATTCACTCAATTACTAAGAAACCTGAGGGTTCGTCTTAACTAATCCTTCTTGCTAATACCCATCAACAGGCCCTGTCAATTCTGCCTCCAAAGGACTTCCCTGGTGGTCCAGTGGTTAAGACTTTGCCTTCCAATGCAGGGGGTGTGGGTTCGATCCCTGGTGGGGAAGCTAAGATTCCCACATGCCTCGAGGCCAAAAAACCAAAACATGAAGCAGAAGCAATATGGTAACAAATTCAATAAAGACTTTAAAATTGGTCCACGTCAAAAAAAAAAAAAATCTTAAAGAATTCTGCCTCCAAAATATGCCCTTTCTGTCTCCACTCCTACCTCCTCCTTAGTCCCAGTCGACACCAGCGCTCATTTGAGTACTGGACTGTTGCTATAGTCTCCCAACTGCTTTTCTTACTTCCACCCATCATCTGTACCAGATAGCCAGAACAATTGTTTTAAATGTTATTCAGGGGAATTCCCTGGCGGTCCAGTGGTTAGGACTCCGCGCTTCTAGCGTAGGGGGCACAGGTTCGATCCCTGGTCGGGACTAAGATCCCACAAGCCGCAAAAAAAAAAAAAAAAAAAAAAAAAAGTTAAAAGTTAATCAGATGTATCACACCGCAGCTGAAGACTCTCCAGTGGTATACGTCTCACTTACAGTAAACTCCAGAGTCCTTAACATGGCCTACAAGGCAGCATGTGAGTTGGCCTCTGCCTTCCTGTGCCCCGTCCCCATCGCTCCTTGCCACCCAGCCCCACTAGTCTTTGGACAATTCCTAGAATGTGCTCAGTGCCAAGTTCTTTCACGCCTTAAGAACTTTGTTCTTGCCCTTCTCTCTGCCTGAAATACACTTTCCCTGGTTTTTCATGTATCTGGTTCCTTCTTGGCTGAAATGTCCCCTCTTTGGGTGGCCTGTCCTGTCTTCTTGTCTAGAATAAGTCCCTCCATTTTTCTCTATAACAGTACTCCTTTCCTCATAGACTGATCACAGCTTATCATTACTTATTTACTTACTTGCTTTCTTAGATCAGGCTCACTTGGCATAGATCCTGAGAAGAGGATTCAAGTGCAGTGATTTATTAAGGAAATTCTCCCAGGGGAAATGAGTAAGGGTGTGAGGGAAGCAGAATGGGGATGGGGAAGAAGGCAAATAAAGGTGAGATTCCAGAAGGTAAAGTCCCAGCCTCAACCTGGTCCTGTAGGGGAGTTCTGCAGTGCAAATTCTGCCTCTGAGCTTATCCCACCTTGAGGCAAATGAGCAGCATGTTCGTATTCCTGCTCCAATCAGCCCTTGGCTAAGGGTGACTAGGGGCGGGGTCAACTCCCAATCACTTTTTAATTTATTTTTAAATAAATTTATTTATTTGTTTATTTATCTTTGGCTGTGTTGGGTCTTCGTTTCTGTGAGAGGGCTTTCTCCAGTTGTGGCGAGCGGGGGCCACTCTTCATCGCGGTGCGCGGGCCTCTCACTGTCACGGCCTCTCCCGTTGCGGAGCACAGGCTCCGGACGCGCAGGCTCAGTAGTTGTGGCTCACGGGCCCAGCCGCTCCGCGGCATGTGGGATCTTCCCAGACCAGGGCTCGAACCCGTGTCCCCTCCATTGGCTGGCAGATTCTTAACCACTGCGCCACCAGGGAAGACCCCCAATCACTTTTAACTCCCTCCAGTTGCCCAAGAGCAGGCTGCTGGAGAGTGGCAGGCATGACCATCACAGCAAATGCACACAGGAGCCAGGGCAGAGGCACCCAGAAATACTGTAAGGGATCCCAGGGAGCAAGGCTGGGATAGTACTGGCTGCACTTGCTTATTGACTGCATCCTGTGCTAGAAAGGAAGCCCCAGAGCAGATACCTCATCTTCCTGTTTACTGTTATATCCTTAATGTCATTTGCAGAGTACCTGCCACATAGCTGGTAATCATTACATTTTTTAAATGAGTGAATGAATGAAGTTTTGGTACAGTGTGGCATATAGGGAATGTTCAATTAATATTATTGGAAACAACATGAATCTATATGCTTTTTCAGCTTGCTTAGATTTCCGATCAATAGAGAGGGATGCTTAGGCACATGGCTTCAGAAACATGGGATATCAAAAGAGAGAAAAAAGTCAGCTCTGGAAAGAGAGAGACTGGCCCTGGAGAAAACATCTGAGCTATTTTTTAAAGATTTATTTATTTATTTATTGGCTGCATTGGGTCTTCCTTGCTGTGCACAGGTTTTCTCTAGTTGTGGTGAATGGGGACTTCTCTTCCTTGCGGCGTGTGGGATCCTCATTGTGTTGGCTTCTCTTGTTGCGGAGCGCAGGCTCTAGACGTGCAGGCTTCAGTAGTTGCAGCACGCAGGCTCAGTAGTTGTGGCGCATGGGCTTAGCTACTCCGTGGCATGTGGGATCTTCCTGGACCAGGGATCGAACCCTTGTCCCCTGCATTAGCAGGCCGATTCTTAACCAGTGCACCACCAGGGAAGTCTGAACATCTGAGCTATTAATAATAGAAATCTCAAGTGTAGTTGGAGGCATGTAATAGTGGTGTGGCAGGGGATGGATGGACCAATCCTGCAGTTAGAACAAGGAAAGCCTAGCTGCCAGACAATTGCCCAAGTCAGGAAGTAACAGCTTCGGGTTCTAGCAGCACAGGATATGATCTCATGCAGGACCTCAGGGCCTCGGTGGAACAGGCTTGGATTCAGAACAAACGTTTGGTCCTGGCAGGGCATGGGAGCACTGGGCTCAGACAATAAGGCAAAAGCCCAGGCCCATAGACTGTTAGGCACCTCAAAGGGGAAGGACCAGTGACACTTTCTGGTCGCCCAAGCTATTAACAGTTATACCTGTTAGAATTCCAAACCTAGGGTGATCAACTCATCTCAGGACCTCCCTCAGTCCTGGGCAAACCAGGACAGTTGATCACCCTACTGCAAGCAAGAGAAACTGTGACAGCTTGGGTTGCCTGAGGGGAGACTCTGAGACAGAGATCATCTTGCAGCAGCTATATCAGGAAGTGGTCTTGGGATCACCACCTAAGGAAGAGAAGAGATGGAAGCAGGAGGGGGCAGAGGAGGAGCTGGGCTGAAATGCAGTCTCCGTGTAATCCTCAGCCAACCCCACACAGTGGTCTGAGGCTGGGATGGTCCTTCAGAGTTGCCCTGAGTTTAGTGTTGCCATATTTAGCATATAATAATAGAGGATGATATACACTACCAAACGTAGGCTGGATAGCTAGTGGGAAGCAGCTGCATAGCACTGGGAGATCAGCTAGGTGCTTTGTGATCACCTAGAGGGGTGGGATCGGGAGGGTGGGAGGGAGACGCAAGAGGGAGGAGATATGGGGATATATGTATATGTATAACTGATTCACTTTGTTTTAAAGCAGAAACTAACACACCATTGTAAAACAGTTAAACTCCAATAAAGATGTTAAAATAATAATAATAATAGAGGATGGCTAGTTAAACTTGAATTTCAGATAAACAGTGAATTTTTTTTTTAATATAAGTGTGGCTCCTACAGTACTTGCAACATACTTATACTGAAAAAATTATTCATTGTTTGTCTGAAATTATCTGAGCAGTGTGTATTTTATCTGGCGATCCCACTTGAGTTGGGACGAGGGGCCAGGTCTTTCTGCCCTCTGTTGACCAATCTCTGGATTCAGACTGCCCCAGTGAAAGGGGTGTGACCTTGGGTTAGGATACTCTCTTCAGCTGAGGCAGTTCTGAGGCAGGCTGACAGCTGAGCACGGCCTGCCAGCAACCCACTCAACAGCTGACAAAATAAATCCTTCAGACTTGAAAGAGAAATTAGAGAGCCCATCACAGTGTCTACTACAGAAACAGACTCTCCATAATTTATTTACTGGAATGTACTGGAAGAATATTGCGTTCACAAAATCAACTGGAGGGCTAGAGAATCAGGCTCAGGAAATAGCCACGAGAGCCAAGCAGCAGGAAAAACATGCCGAGGCCACACCACAGGAAAAATCTGAAGTGCTGGGTTGCTGCTGCAGATACCAAAACCTATTTTCACCACCCAATGGACTCTCAACCCTGCTGCTGCCATATTGAATAATGTCCCTGCACTATTGTCAGTCCTTTGACATGTCGTCCTGAAATAAGCATCTGATTGGCTGATTTGGGTCACATGTCCACCCTCCGGCTTCTGTAGTGGCAGGAGGTGTCCTGCTTCCCATCTAGCCTTTCACAAATTGAGGATTCTCCTAAAAAATAAAAAGGGTATATCAGGGCCTGGTGCTAGGGACAACATTAGGAGCTGGCAGTGTCTCAAGAGCGCCTCATGGTTTGGATTAATCCTCTTCCACTAGCCCCAAGGAATGTGATCATGAGACGTGGGAGAGAAAACCATGTATAATCACAGAAGATCTGATTTTCTCAAATACAAATGTAAATAACAGTGAGTACCTCTAAAAACTCCAGGAGCAGTAATGAATCTAATTATGTAGATCCTTTACCCAAACACAAATGTGACTTTCCAATGCAGGAAAAAAGTGCCTTTCGGGACTCTCCTGGTGGTCCAGTGGTTAAGACTCTGCACTTCCACTGTTGGGGGGTGGGCATGGGTTCGATCCCTGGTCGGGGAGCTAAGATCCCGCATGCCACGGCATGGCCAAAAAAAAAAAAAAAGTAAAGATTTTTTTTGTAATCTACCATTTAAAAAAATAACATCTATTTTCAAAATATTCCATCATGACTCTTGCTTCATTTTGGATATAAGAATCAAGTTTATCCCCTCCCTATTTCCCCACAAATCAATGTTAACAGCTTTGTGTTATCACTTATTTCTCAGTGCTCATAAAATCTGATATAGATATATTTACATATATGTATTGGCAAATGTTCATGATATTTTTAAAATGAAATTATATTCACTTCTCTAGATCTCATTCAGCAATAACCAACATGAAAGTCTTTCCAAGTCAATATAATTCATTCTTTTTAACAAATGAATACTGCTCCTCACATGGATGCACCATAATTGGTGTATTGTTGGGCATTCATGTTGTTTCCAATTTTTTGCCACTATGAATGATGCAATAAACATACTGTTTCTATGGAATAACTTCCTTGGAAAAGGATGACTGGATCAGAAGGTGTATCTTTATTGTTTAACCTTTTATTAAAATATACATACAAAAATAATATACATTAAAATATTACATACGTAAGTTGCACAGCTTGATGAAATTTTACAAACTGAATCCCCTATGTAACCAACACCTGGATCAAGAAATAGGACATTACCAAGACCCTAAAATCTCCCCTCATGCTGAAAGGATCTATATATATATATATATTTTTTTTTGCGGTACACGGGCCTCTCACTGCTGTGGCCTCTCCCGTTGCGGAGCAGAGGCTCCGGACGCGCAGGCTCAGCGGCCATGGCTCACGGGCCCAGCCGCTCCGCGGCATGTGCGATCTTCCCAGACCGGGACACGAACCCGCATCCCCTGCATCGGCAGGCGGACTCTCAACCACTGTGCCACCAGGGAAGCCCCGCCACTTTATTTTTTTCTCGCTTTTAAAATAGCAATTACCGGAATAGGCTCCTAAAAGCTTAATAGTTTTTGTGGCTGATTAAAGAGTTAAATTTCAGTAGCCTTCCAATTGGATCAGAGAAAAGACAATGAGTGCTGACCTCTCAGCCCTGCCCAGTCACCCCTCAGGCCCCCCTTCTTCATCTTCATCTTCCCATTACCCCCCTAGAAAGGCTGTCTGTGCCCCAGGTTCATGCAGCTCTTTGACCTTGGGCTGCAGTAGCTGCCTGTTTCCTCTTCCCAAGGATCATTCCCCCAAATTTCATTCTCATACCATGTCACAATTTGTGATATGTACCTACCTTCTGTGCATGGATACAGAATATTTAGATAACGGTTTAATTTTTTTGATTGAGATATAATTGACATATAACATTGTGTAAGTTTAAGGTGTACACGATGATTTGATACATTTATATATTGCAATATGATTACCACCTTAGCATTAGCTCACACCTCTATCTCGTCACATAATTATCATTTCTTTTTTAAGGTGGGGTATAGTGTTTTTATTTAATTCAGCTTATTTTTATAAACTTAAATACATCTATGCCATGAATTCATTCTGCTTGTATTTTATCCATATAAAATACATTTACTTTGAAAACTATATGTCACTGCTCTAAATGGAGACTCAAGTTACACCTAACTGTAAAGATTAGTTGAATAGAGATAAAATATTGTCATTAAATTTCAGCTGGATACTGGCTGAGACCCTGAGCCCCAAGGCTGTTTTATGTTAAAATGAAGAAGAAGAAGAGTAGCAAGTGTTAGAGAAGGCTTAAAGGCAACCAGTACCTAACTGAGACTTCCTTCTTAAAGTCATCAGAAAAGGGTTAAAAGGAAATGTTAAAAGAGACTGCTAAGGCAACCCACAGAATGGGGCCTGGTGATTGTTGCAACCCTCTTGGTGAGGCGGCGGATGGATGGCGCTTGCCGGTGCCTGGCAAATCTAAATCTTCTTTTTTTGTTGTTGTTTAAATTTATTTATTGAGTTTTGGCTGCATTGGGTCTTCATTGCTGCGCATGGGCTTCCTCTAGTTGCGGCGAGCCGGGGGTTACTCGTTGTTGTGGTGCGCAGGCTTCTCCTTGCCGTGGCTTCTCTGGTTGCAGAGCATGGGCTCTAGGCGCGCGGGCTTCCGTAGTTGTGGCTCACGGGCTCTAGAGCACAGGCTCAGTAGATGTGGCGCACGGGGTTCGTTCCTCCATGGCATGTGGGATCTTCCCAGACCAGGGCTCAAACCCGTGTCCCCTGCATTGGCAGGTGGATTCTTAACCACTCTGCCACCAGGGAAGTCCAAAATCTTAAAGGAAAAGGAACCCATACACATCAGCTTTATATCATTCATATAGTACAGCACACATCCTCAAAACCACAGCACCAAGATTGAAGGAAAGGAGAAAATTAAACGACCCTTCCCCCCCCCCCCCCACCCCCCGACTGCCATGTAACTAACTCTGTGAGTCACTTCTTTAGAAAACAGGCATGAAAATATCCAAGGAAAGCGCATTGCTAATCTGGTAGAGCATCATGATCCAGATGCTTAAGTAACCGGTTCCCTATTCAGAATGCAAATGCCACCAAGAAACAGTTAGCAAAGCGTAACTGATTGTATGTCCAGCTTCCTACAGTTTCCTTTGTCTTGTCACCCATTACCTTTCAAAATCTTCAAGGGCAGGAGTTTCGCTTTCTCTAGTTCCTTTGAAACTCCTCGAAGCAACCAATGACGTGTCCTGCAGGCAAGGAGTCTAGATTGATACTGAGTTGTGTTGACCAAAATCTTCGAAGCTACACGGGAAGTGGCAGTTGAGCTGGAGGACTCCCACTTAGGGTTCTCTTTATTCTCTCAGAGTCATCCTGGGAGCATTCTAATCAAGCTTGCTGCATTCGAAATGCTAATTGGTATTTGGTGGCTGGCATTGACTAAGTCATATGCATCAGTCTAAGTTAAAGTGGAAATCTTCAGGGTTTTCCCCTCCATCCTTTGGTAAGAAAGTGACCTAATTAAGGGATAGGCAAACCAAGGCTGGAGTGTCAAATCCCACCCAGTCACCATGTTTGGTAGGGCCTTCAGGCTTAGGATGGTTTTTATGTGTTTAAATGGTTGAAATAATTTAAAAATAACTTTTTTCATGACATGAAATTAGATGAAATTCAAATTTCAGTGTCCACTGTCAGGTTTATTGGAATACACCCACACTCATTCATTCATATATTGTCTTTGGATACTCTCTTGCCACAATGGCAGAGTTGGGTAGTTGTGATTGAGATGCTATGGCCCATGAAGCCTAAAGCATATACCATCTGGTTCTTTACAGAAAAAGTTTGCTGACACCTTACCTAGACCGTTAGTTTCTACTTTGGCTGCACACTGGAATTATTTGGGAGACAAAAAATACTGAAGGTACTGATGCCTTGTCTGAGAGATTCTGATTAAATATTCTAAAGCTGGGACTTTTAGAAGCTTTTTAAGTGGTTAAAATGTGCAGCCAAGTTCAACCACAGTTGACCGAGACTAGTGCTTGTCATACTTTAATGCGACATGAATCTCCTGAGGGCTTGTTAAAATGCAGGTTCTGATTTAGCAGTTCTATGGAGGGGCCTGAGATTCTGCGTTTTTGATAAGCTCTCAGGAAGAAAGGGGGAAAAACCTTCTTTCTATGTGTCTTTTAGGTACCTTCTAACCTACCTTCTCTTAAAAGTAGGTTAAAAAGATGCCACAGAACAAATGTGGCTTATATCACAGACTTCTTAAGCAACTTCAGCGGACTGGAAATCCACCCTGCATGCTGAAAGGAGTTTCGACCCTTTCCCAGAAAACAAATGGTTTTGAATACCTGCTTTCACGTCGATCCATTAAGACTTCTCATTTCGCTGAGAAGAAAATAATCACAATGTGATTATTTTGTGAAAAATCACACAAAAAAGCTGTGAATAATCACAGCTTTCTCCTTTCACCCTCCCATTCCCTGGAGAAAAATGTTGAGGCGTGTGTATAAAGAAATCCTCTGCTGGTTAATGGCCTTGAAATTGTGTGTGGATTAACAGTCTGGGTCCAGTGACTGGGAAAACAGCTTCCCTGATTGGCTATGGTTGAACTTTAGGAATTAACTAGGAGGAATAGAATGTCCTTTGGGGTATGGAATGCTCTGGAATCTCCATCACCCTGAGTCATTTGAAACCCCTTTTTGGGTAATATTGAGAAAGGAAACACCATCAGATCCCATGAAGACATTTTCTTTCTAACTTCTCCACTCTTTGCTGTGATAAGGACTAAGAATGTAGAATTTCAGAATTTCTTTCGCATATTTTATTGTTAAATTGGTGGATATATCCTTTTAAACACTATTGCCTGCCAATTACCTACAGATTGCTGAGCGTTTATCACCTTAAACCTATTTATTATTGAGATCTACTTAATCTTCTGAAATATAAATATGTGTGAACCTTAAATATATTACAATGATAGTGATGGGTCCTATGGAAAAATGTTTCACTTCCTATTTCCTTGTCTCTGAAGAGAAAAGCCATCTCAAGGAAATTATTTTATTATAGTCCCAATTTGCATAGGAGAAAACTCTTCTATCCCTAAGTGTAGGGGGTCGCCTTTGAGATGAAGGTGACCTAACAGTGATTGACCCATTGATGACTTAACCCCAAATTTCACCCTGCAACTGAAAGCCTGTACAGAACGGAGACCCCAAGATGCCATGAAACTATGGCAGTTAATGGAATATGGGAAGGAAGGTGGCTTTTAAGGGATAAGCAAGAGCAGCTGGAAACACCCCTGGGTTAGCTGGCAACCAATCAGGAGTTGATTTATACACACCTGTGCACCCTCTCCTTCCCCCAACCCCATCAACTACTCTTAGAATCTCTTTAATCAGATGAAGGAAAACGATAGGGTGAGGAGAAGCAGAAATTTAAAAAAATTTTATATAGCTTTATTGAGATATAATTCACATACCATAAAATTCACGCTTTAGAGTGTACCACCCAGTGGCATTTCGTATATTTGCAGAGTTGTGCAACCATCACTACTATACAACTTTATAACATTTTTATCACCCCCAAAAGAAACCTTGTGTCTGTTAGCAGTCACCCCTCATTTCCCTCCTCTCTCTCACCCCTGGCAACCACTAATCTACTTCCTGTCTCTGTAGAATTGAGGAAGAAGGTTTTTATAGGCAGAATCCTGGGTGCTGTTTTAAAAGGTGGGACCTTCAGTTTCCTCTTTCACTCCATCTCTCTGGACCTCAGTTTCCTCAGCTGCCAGCTGCGTGGTTCTCAGTCTTGGCTGCTGTAGGGAGGAAAATTTTTCCTCTACCCCTCTAGGTTCTCTTGGCTGGTCTATATTAATTAAATTGACATACGATAGGTTAATAGGAGAAAACCAAATGTAATTACATATGTAGGGGAGCCCTGTAAGAATGTGAAACCCAAAGACAAGTCGGACAGTTGAGGTTTGTATGCCATCTTGAGCTAAGGAATGGGATAGGGGCCGGTGGCTTCAAAGGGGAGGAGGATGAATTCACAGGATGATAAGAAGAGCAGATATTTGGTAATTAGATGTTTGCCTGCCATACAGCTAGGTCAGTCATTTAGATAAAAGTTATCTCTGGTAATAGCTCTCTCTGAGCCAGGACTCCTGTCTGAGTACTTTTAGGTAGTTAAGGGAGAGATAAAAGTTTTTCTTGAGTCAGCTTGGTCTTGAATCCCTTCAGCTCAAAATAATCCACATGCCAAAGTGGAATATTTTGGAGTCAGGTATCCTGCTCCCCTTAACTGCATGTCAGAATCAGTTGGGGAGGGAAAAATACTCAATATATTGTAATAACCTATAAGGTAAAAGAATCTGAAAAAAAAAGATATATATGTATGTATAACTGAATCACTTTGCTGTATTCCTGAAACTAACACAACATTGTAAATCAACTATTCTTCAATTTTAAAAAACACTTAAAAAATTCAGGGACATTTAAAAAAAGGAGAAGAAAGAAAGAATCAGTTAGGGAACTTTGAAAAAATGCTGATGCTCAGCCCCACACCCCAACCCTAGGACTCTAATTCACTAGATCTGGGGTGGGACTTAGGCACTGGAAATTTTTTTTTTTTTTTTTTTTTTGCTGTACGCTGGCCTCTCACTGCCGTGGCCTCTCCCGTTGCGGAGCACAGGCTCCGGACGCGCAGGCTCAGCGGCCATGGCTCACGGGACCAGCTGCTCCACGGCATGTGGGCTCTTCCCGGACCAGGGCACGAACCCGTGTCCCCTGCATCGGCAGGCAGACTCTCAACCACTGCGCCACCAGGGAAGCCCACTGGAAATTTTTTAAAGCTCTGTAAGGCAGATTTACTCCAAGGTCTTGCTATCAAAATGTGGTCCTGGGACCAGCTGGGGGCTTGTTAGCACCGCAGATCCCAGGTCCCCACCCCAGACCCACTGAGTCAGCATCTGGGCATTAACAAGACCGTAGGTGATTTTTGTGCACATTGAAGTTAGGAAAGCTCTGCTCCCACGTCCCCTCCAGCTCTAACAGTCTGTAGTTTCGTGATCCCTGCTCCTGCCTTCTTGGGCCACCAGGTGATTTTAGTAATCAGTTCCCACAAACCAGAGTTTACCGCACAATGGAAAATTGGCTCCCAGTTTGCTCACCAAACAGGATATAGGAATAGGCTACTGGCAAAGCTTTACAAGAACTTCATTCAGTGATAACTAATTACACAGTAATTTGGAAGAACATCAAGTCATTTTAGAGTTGTTTTATCTACTGTCCAGAAGCAAAAACAAAGTATGTGTTTAGGTGTCAACCTGTAGGCAATTTAGAAATATTCTGTACTTTGCAAAAATCACGTATCAGGCAGGTCATTAGTTTCCATTTAAAGCAGTATAAGCAGAGTTTTTTGGCCACAGCTGTGCATTAGAATCACTTGGGGGAGCTTTTAAAACTCCAGACATCCAGCTCCACCCCATCCAGATCAACTAAGCCAGAACCTTGGCAGCTTTTAAATCTCCCCAGGTGATTATAATATTCAGTCAAAGCTGAGAATCACTGGTATACAGGTTTTACTATTGTTATCCTGTTTGGGATGTACGGAAAACTCCTGACTTTGTACCTTGCTAAGGTCTAGGGCTGTGTTTCCAATGCATAATGGTTGATTTATTCAGTAACCACATGCTGAACATCTTCATGTCTCAAGCCCTATCTGCAGGATTTGAGAGGGGGATCCAGAGACCTAGACAGACACTCAGAGAAGGTAAGCACCTCAGCCCCTTGCTTGAGCACGCTCAGGACAGTGGCAGCCCTGCCACTTTGCATCCTTCTCCAGGGTTCCATGGGTGGGGAAAGTGCACTGACATTTTAAACAGGACTTCCCCTCTCTGCCTGTCGATTTTAGGAAGTAAGTCATTGGATAATGCAGATGTGACTCTTCCTCTTGGGCCTCACATCCATGACGATGGCACAAAAAAGTTAATCAGTCAACAGATATGTACTGGGGATTTCCCTGGTGGTCCAGTGGTTAAGACTCCAAGCTTCCACCGCAGGGGACATGTGGTTGATCCCTGGTCAGGGAATTAAGATCCTGCATGCCATGCGGTGCAGCTAAAACAAAACCAAAAATAAACAAAAAACAGATATGTACTAAAAATGGTGCCCAGCACCCAAGGGAGGGGCTGGAAGAAAAGGCTTCCAGGATCTGACCAATGAAATAAGGCGTCCATAAATGGAATAGTTAACAAACAGTGCAAGGCAGGGTATAGTTGAGGATTCTGTTTGGGCTAAAATCAGCAAGGACTACAGAAATTCAGAGGAAGAGAAATCAGTGCCCACTGGAATAGGATGGAGATACTGCACAGCAAAGAGGGCTCACAGATTGATGGGAGAGGGTGTTCTTATGACTATTTATTACAGAGACTACTATTTGTTATATTTGCTGTGAGCCAGGAATTGTGCTAAATGATTGCCATGTATTGTCTTCTTTACTCCTCTCAACAGTGTAAGATAAGAACCATAATTATCCCCATTCTGTAGATAATGAGACTGAGGCACAAAGAAGTTAAATAACTTGCCCAAGGTCACCTTGAACTTGGTCTATATGGCTCCCAAGTCCATGCACTCCATCATAATATATTGACTAATAGCCACGTAACATTTTTAAAAATAAATTTATTTATTTGGGGGGCTGTGTTGTGTCTTCAATGCTGCATGCGGGCTTTCTCTAGTTGCAGCGACCAGGGGCTACTCTTTGTTGTGGTGCGCGGGCTTCTCCTTGTGGTGGCTTTTCTGGTTGCAGAGCATGGGCTCTAGGCACGCAGGCTTCAGTAGTTGTGGCACGCAGCCTCAGTAGTTGTGGCCTCATGGGCTCTAGAGCACAGGCTCAGTAGTTGTGGTGCACGGACTTAGTTGCTCCGAGGCATGTGGGATCTTCCCGGACCAGGGCTTGAACCCATGTCCCCTGTATTGGCAGGTGGATTCTTAACCACCGCGCCACCAGGGAAGTCCCAGCCATATAACATTTATTAGTGTGTGCCAACAAGCAGGTTCCTAACATTTTACATATATTATCTCATTTAATCCTCAAGACAATGCTTTCTGGTGGACAGTTCCATTATTCTCAAGTTCCGGGTAAGAGAATTTGAGCACAGAGAAGTTAAGTAACTTTCCTGAAGTCTAGGGTTGCCAGATAAAATACAGTTAAATTTGATAAATAACAAAAAATAGGTTAGTATATATATTGCATGGGACATACCTATACTGAGAGTTATTCATCGTTTACCTGACAAGTTAAATTAGGTGTCCTGCTTGCATTTGTTTGTTCTTGCTAAATCTTGCAATCCTACTGAGATTATCCTGTTGGCAGGTGATAGGGCAAGGTTTGAATCAGGTAGTGGGACTCCACGGCCCACACTCTTTTTTTTTTTTTTTTTTTTTTTTTTTTGCGGTACGCTGGCCTCTTACTGCCGTGGTCTCTCCCGTTGCGGAGCACAGGCTCCGGACACGCAGGCTCAGCGGCCGTGGCTCACGAGACCAGCTGCTCCACGGCATGTGGGCTCTTCCCGGACCGGGGCACGAACCCGTGTCCCCTACATTGGCAGGCGGACTCTCAACCACTGCGCCACCAGGGAAGCCCCTGTAAGGGCCCAGGGGCCCCAGGGCCCACACTCTTAAGCAGCACATTCCAGTGTGGCCAGAGACGTGAGTCGGCATTAATAGCAGCATGTCTGGGAGGAAGTGAGCAGATTGCCTTCTTGGCTCCAATGACTCGCTTGAGCAGTTGTGAGAAGCAGCAGCGGACATCCCTCGCCCCCACCCCCGGGCCCTCACCTCCCGTGCTCTCCTGCTGCCATCCCCACCTGCTGGTGGCACAGGAGTTAAAGCAGCTGGGCAATGGTGGTCCCAGGAAGCTGGTGTTGAACAGGAAGTATCATAGAGTTCAAGAACTTCTGAGCAATAGAGGAAACTCTTCCAGGTAATTAAAGTACCTGGAATTTGTTCTCATCTTGGAGGCTTTTCACTTCCTTCACAGCGTGAGCGATTGTGAAACCCCTCTCAATCCTCTACCGAAGTTCTGATGGACCATGAGAGCTGCATTTCCAGGCAAAGGGGGTGACAGGACACATGGTTTCAGGCTAAACTGTGAAACTTATATGTTGAAAATGTAGGAATTTCTTAAATTCCAATATTATGTGGATTCCTGCCATAGCCAAGACGCATGAATATTATTGACAAAGAGATGGCTGAACTTAGAGAATTTGCTTTGTGTAGGTACAAATGGAGAGACATTGTAGATGGGATTAACAATCACCAACAGTGCAAACTCTTTTTTTTTTTTTTTTTTTGCGGGCCTCTCACTGTTGTAGCCTCTCCCGTTGCGGACCACAAGCTCCGGACGCACAGGCCCAGCAGCCACGGCTCACGGGCCCAGCCGCTGCGCGGCATGTGGGATCTTCCCGGACCGGGGCACGAACCCATGTGCCCTGCATCGGCAGGCGGACTCTCAACCACTGCGCCACCAGGGAAGCCCCAGTGCAAACTCTTGAATGGAGTGAGGCAGAAAAGGTTTACTGGACAACCGGAGAAAAGGAGCTTAGATGAACCACACAGAGAGACTTCTGGATGAGCATGTCTAAGGGTTTTTACTGATTCACTACAGAGGAAAGATGAGTTGGTATCGGAAAATGCTGCATATTATTTGTAGAGTTGCTTCCTGCTCTTAAGTCAGGAGTTCAGTGCCTAGAATCTAGGAAGCCCTCAGCAAATATTTTTAGAATGAATGAATAAATTTAAGTAGCTTAAATTAACTGGTGGCTATTGGATAGAGTTAATTTTATTTACTTGTTTGTTTATTTATATTACTAAGACTTTATTTTTTTTTTTTTTGAGAGCAGGTTTAGGTTCACAGAAAAATTGAGAGGAGCTACAGAGATTTCCCATATACCTCTTGTCCCTACACATGCATAATCTTCTCCATTATCAACATCCCTCAACAAAGTGGTACATCTGTTGCAATTGATGAACCTATATGGACACATCATAATCACCCAAAGCCCATAGTTTATCTTAGGGTTCATTCTTGGTGTTGTACAAATGTATAATGGCATGTATCCATTGTTTTAGTATCACACAGAATATTTTTGCCACTCTTAAAAATCCTCTGTGCTTCACCTATTCATCCCTTCCTACCTACCCCTGCAACCCCAGTCAACCACTGATCTTTTTACTGTTTCCATAATTTTGCCTTTCTCATCATGTCATACAGTTGGAAACATACACTATATAGCCTTTTCAGATTGGCTTCTTTCACTTAGTAATATGCATTTAATATTCCTCCGTATCTTTTCGTGGTTTGATAGCTCATTTCTTTAGTGCTAAATAATATTCTGTTGTCTGGATGGACCACAGTTTATTTATCCAGCCACCTACTGAAAGACATCTTGATTGCTTCCAAGTTTTGGCAGTTATGAATAGAGCTGCTGTAAACATCCATGTGCAGGTTTTTGTGTGGACATAACTTTTCAACTCTTTGGTAAATACCAAGGAGTGCAACTGCTGGATCATGTGGTAAGAGTATGTTTAGTTTGTTAGAAACTGCCACATGATAGATACCTATCATGTGAACCACACCTAAAAACTGTAGTCAAGACTCGTGAACACAGTCAGCAGCCAACTTATAGAAGGGGGTCTTAACTAGGCTAAGTTTTGGTGGGATCTGTTGCGTGTTGGATTATCCTGGAAGAAAAAAAAAAGCCATACATTGAGCCTAGTACCAGTGTTTGATTATTGGATTAGATTCATTTGGTGTCCCTTAAATCACAAGAACAAACACCCCTCTGTCTCAAGTGTGAGATTTCCATGTTCATGTCCTTGGTGCAGGGCTTTTGCTCTGTCCCAGCTTATACAGTCAAACGCAACGCACTTAGATTAGCTTCGGATGGAACACAGCACCGGCTACATGTGTGACTGCAGCCAAACAGCCAGGCTCGCCAGATGTTCCAGCAGAGCACACAACACTGCTGCTCATTTGGCAGTTTACTGATGCATGTGGGAAGGGGGACAGATGTGAGGGACTGGCTTCCAGACCCAGCAACAACAGTAGCGAATTAAGAGGAATAGTTATGTCGTATATTTACTCAGATGTTTGGAAATGAGCTTTAGAAAAATCAATACAACTGACATAAACTATGGGGGGACATTGAGACAATCAATTCCTTCTCCCTGGTGCTGAACAATAATTATCCTGCAACTCTATACATTTTAAAGGAAAAAAACAAAAGCTTTTAAAAGTGTTTCTACACAGGCATGAGTCTAAAATGCGATCAATCTCTCTCTCTCTCACCATTTATATACATACAATTACATATACACCTATATCTATATGCATACATGTACATATAATCTATATATATGTACACACACATATATCTATTTCAACATCTTATTGGGTATATGGGGAGGTAGAGAAAGTATAAGTTATGATCTTTGTCCATTTCTGAGAAAGATTTTGTCCTAAGGTATTCAGAAAGTTCTACTAATTAACCCCTCTGCTAGGGTTACTTAGTGGAGTGGTCTGCATAAGGGGTCAGAATACCTGGGCTTTCCCCGGCACAGTGCTACAAAGAAGTTGTAATCCTGTGGGAGTCATTCATTTCTCTGGATTCAGGTTCTTGAGTTGCACAGTGAAGGGGGTTGGACTAGAGGCTCCCTGAGGATGCAGATACGTCTAACATCTTGGACTCTGACTCCCTTCTTTTTTTTTTTGCGGTATGCGGGCCTCTCACTGTTGTGGCCTCTCCCGTTGCGGAGCACAGGCTCCGGACGCGCAGGCCTAGCGGCCATGGCTCACGGGCTTAGTTGCTCCGCGGCATGTGGGATCTTCCCGGACCAGGGCACGAACCCGTGTCTCCTGCATCGGCAGGCGGATTCTCAACCACTGCGCCACCAGGGAAGCCCTCTGACTCCCTTCTTGACCAATCTCCCCCCTTGGGAACATCTGAGTGAAGAATGTGTGGACCTTGGTTGTGTTCTCACCATCTGGCATCCTACATGAGGACGGGGTGGAGAGGCCCCCTTCTACAGGTATTAGCACTCCCCTTCCTTTAGGGCGGCTACCCTAAAGGTGGGGCTCTGACTCAGACTCCAGAACAGGACCTGTCTTTGTCCTTGTTCTTCTAACTACCTAATTCAATTTAAAAATTAGGAAACCAATGAAATTTGAGGGCAAAAAGAAAGAGTTGCAGTGTCTGTGGAAAACACGTTAAATGAACTAAGATAAGTCATTTTAAAAATGTGGTCAAGGGGCTTCCCTGGGGCACAGTGGTTAAGAATCCATCTGCCAATGGAGGGGACACGGGTTCGAGCCCTGGTCCGGGAAGATCCCACATGCCGCGGAGCAACTAAGCCCGTGTTCCACAACTACTGAGCCTGAGCTCTTGAGCCCATGAGCCACAGCTACTGAAGCCCATGCGCCTAGAGCCCGTGCTCTGCAACAAGAGAAGCCACTGCTCGCCACAACTAGAGAAAGCCCGCATGCAGCAACGAAGATGCAACGCAGCCAAAAATAAATAAATAAAATAAATAAATTTATACAAAACAAATTTTTAAAAAATGGGGTCAGATTAGGTGGCCAGGAAATCTGTGAAAGTTTCAGAAAAAATGAATTAAACAATATGAATAGGGATGGTTTGTGTAAGCAAGGAGAAGCAGAACACATCTCAAAGGAGACCTACTCGAACAAAAGGACTAGGCCTCACATCAAAAAATTGGTCAACAAATGTGCATTTAAAGGTTTTTATTAAACATTTAAAGTAGGTATGTTTAAACTATGTTATTCCCACTTTAACCAACTTTTTAGGTGAACTAACCAATCTCTCACCAGTATTAATATCAATAAAAAAGATTCAACTAAATTTGATTCAGGGTATCAGATGACATTAATCCTTGAGAAATGCAAAAACTGGGGAAGACGGTTTAATAAAAAAATGCAGCTTAAACTACACTTTGAAAGTTATGTAGGATCTGAATAGGTGATTGGGGGTGAACAGGTGAAGGTTCATGGGATAAAGCAACATACTCACAAATGTAGGAGTAGAAATGAGTAGGAATGATAATTTCAACCCATGAGGCAGAACCTTGATACCTCAAGTGTGGATCTCATTCCAGCAGCATCAGCAACACCTGGGAGCTGGTTGGAAATTTGAACTGTCATGCCTCTCCCCAGACCCACTGGGTCTGAATTTGGAATTTAACAAAACCCACAGGTCATTTATTTGCACATAACCTGTGAGAAGGACTGTTTTAAAGAGAGCGGGAATCTTTCTAAACTGCACTGAAGAGTTAATATGGCCCACACAAAACAGGATGGCAACTGAGTTTATTAAGCACCTGCTGAGAGCCAGGCCATCTACCAAGGGCTTTGCAAACCCTGTCTCACTTAATTCTCAGATGTCCCAGGCTTGTAAAATAGAGTTGATCTTTATTCTCAATCATAAAAAAATCTTTTCTGCTCTCTGTGACCCGTTTGGTTGAAGTTGGTGTAAAGAATACATTAGTGTCTCAAAAGCTTCAAATAATTGCTTAAAAAATTCAATACGTAAAATATTTTGACATAATATTTCTTTGTTCTCTTTGTTCCCTGGGCTGCAAACGCTAACAGCTGGGATAATCTCAGATGCCTTGATAGTTTCAACCTATGAGAAGAGAAGCAATTCAAAAGCACTCCGGTTAGGATAGGGGTGAAAAAATTAATAAAATTATCAAGAAATACATACTGTTAAGTGGAATTTGGGAATGATAAATCAGATCAAGCCAAATCTTAGAGAGTTTGGGATGGATTCTGGATACTCCCACAGTGCAGCATGCCTCAGCAGTTTATGTCCAAGGAGGCATTGAGACCGTCTTTCCTTTCCTTCCCAGACTGGAAAAGATGAGGTTCTTGTACCTTCCTCCTCCTCCCTGAGCTCAGCACTGTGCCCACACTGAACAGGGAAGGAGGAATATCTGCAGTAACTCAGGTGTCAGGCGCTATGGAGAGCCACGAACATGCGCGAGCCTCCCTCACCAGGTTGGTTTTCAGTGGACCTCCCTTTCTGACTAAACTCCGTTCAGTAAGAAAGATTCTGTGGATTTCCACTGAGCTGGTCACTTCATACAGTTCTGGGGTGGCAGACAGAGCATCCCTGCCCCAGGTGCCGAGAGGCAGGCTGAGACTCAGTGCTCACTGCCACTGGGATCAACTTCAGGACTAAACCTCATTGTGATGAGGATGGGGAGGTGCAGAGGAGCTAGGAGGGTAGGGCTGTGAGGGACATTCCTTTCCCCCAGACTTTCACAGAGCACATGTTGTATTCCAGAATCAGAAATCTGAGCGTGGGAGGAATGGGTTAGCCCTGGAGAAAGGGAAATGAAGATCACGGGTCTCTCTGCAAAGAGCTGGAAGCTAAAAAATCAGGCTGTGCGTACTTACCGACCATGATTCAATGGGATCTTTCTTTGCCAGCTCCCAATACAGTCTTAAAATATCTTAAATCCAGGAAAAATTTCTACAAAGCAAGGGATCTTCCCTGCCTTTACTCTCACCTAAATCGTTGCAGGGACTGTAGTGTGTAACTAATCAGTCTGTTTAAAATGCTTTAAAAGTTCTATATAAGTATAAATCTTTAGTATTGTTTTTATGTTATTTTAATTATGGGATCTAAAATTAATATACAGAAATCTATCAGAAAGAGATATTAAGAAAATTATCCCGTTTATAATTGCATCAAAAAGAATAAAATACCTAGGAACAAATCCAACCAATGAGGTAAATGACCTGTACTTAGAAAACTACAAGACACTGATGAAAGAAATTGAAGATGACAGAAACAGTTGGAAATATATACAAGCTCATGGATTGAGAGAATTAATATTGTTAACATGACCATACTATCCAAGGCAATCTATGATTCAATACAATTCCTATCAAAATACCAATGGCAATTTTTACAGAAGTAGAACAAATAATTCTAAAAATTTTATGGGAACACAAAAGACCCCAAATAGCCAAAACAATCTTGAGAAAGAACCAAGCTGGAGGCATCACACTCCCTGATTTCAAACTATATCCCAAAGCTACAGTAATCAAAACAGTATGGTACTGGCACAAAGACAGATCAATGGAACAGAATAAAGAGCCCAGAAATAAACCCATACTTGTATGGTCAATTAATCTATGACAAAGGAGGCAAGAATATACAATGGGGAAAAGACAGTCTTTTCAATAAATGGTGTTGGGAAAACTGGACGACTACATGCAAAAGAGTCAAACTGGACTACTTTCTCACACCATATACAAAAATAAACTCAAAATGGATTAAAAACTTAAATATAAATCCTGAAACCACAAACTTCCTAACAGTAAATATAGGCAGTATGCTCTTTGACAATTTGTCTTGGCAATATTTTTTTTGGATCTGTCTCTTCAGGCAAGGGAAACAAAAGCAAAACTAAAGAAATGGGACTACATCAAACTAAAAAGCTTTTGCACAGTGGAGGAAACTATCAACAAAGTAAAAAGGCAGCCTCTTGAATGGAAGAGATATTTGCAAATGATATATCTGATAAGGGATTAATATCCAAAATATACAAAAACTCATACAACTCAACATCAACAAAACAAACAACCCATTTAAAAGATGAGCAGAGGTCCTGAATAGACATTTTTCCCATGAAGACATATAGATGGTCACAGACACATGAAAAGATGCTCAACATCACTAATCATCAGGGAAGTGCAAATCAGAATCCAGTGTGCTATCACATCATACCTGTCTGAATGGCTATCATCAAAAAGACAACAAGGACTTCCCTGGTGGTCCGGTGGGTAGGACTCCGAACTCCCAATGCAGCAGGCCTGGGTTCTATCCCTGATCGGGAACTAGATCCCACATGCCACAACTAAGAGTTATCATGCTGCGAGTACAGATCTCGCATGCCATAACTAAGACCCGGCACAGCCGAAATAAATAAATTAATAAATAAATATTAAAAAATAAAAAGATAACAAATGCTGGTGAGGATGTAGAGAAAAGGGAGTTCTTGTGCACTGTTGGTGGGAATGTAAATTGGCACAGCTACTATAGAAAACAGTATGGAGGTCCCTCAAAAAATTTAAAATAGAACTACTATATGATCCAGCAATATCAATTCTGGGTACTTACCTGAAGAAAACAAAAACACTAATTCAAAAAGATATATGCCCTCCAATGTTCATTGAAGCATTATTATTTTTTTAAAATAAACATATTTATTTATTTTGGCTGTGTTGGGTCTTTCTTGCATTGCGTGGGCTTCTTATTGCAGTGGCTTCTCTTGTTGTGGAGCACAGGCTCTAGGAGCACAGGCTCAGTAGTTGTGGCTCGCAGGCTCTAGGCCCACAGGCTTCAGTAGTTGTGGTGCACAAGCTTAGTTGCTCCGCAGCATGTGGGATCTTCCCGGACCAGGGCTCGAACCCATGTCCCCTGAATTGGCAGGGAGATTCTTAACCACTGCACCACCAGGGAAGCCTCATTGCAGCATTATGTATGATAGCCAAGATACAGAAGCAACCTAAGTGTCTATAGGTATATGAATGGGTAAAAAAGTATGTAAAGTTACTCAGCCATAAAAAAATTGAAATCTTGCCATTTGCAACAACATGGATGGATCTAGAGAATATTATGGTTAGAGAAACAAGTCAGGCAGAGAGAGATAAATACTACATTTATATGTGGAATCTAAAAAACAAGACAACAAAAAAAAACCCCAAACCGAAACAGACTCATAGGATGTGAGGGCGATCTGGCTGTGACATCTGTCACCCCATTGATCACCAGGATTGATTCGAGTGATCTGGCTGGCTAGCCGCGCGTGTCCCCCTCCTCCCTCACCACTCCATGTGCGTCCCTCCCGAAGCAGCGCACTCGGTCAAAGAGGATGACTTTCCCCGATAGAGGAGGACTGTTCTTCAGTCAGGGGTATACCAGTAGCTGCGCTCCCCTGCTAGAACCTCCAAACAAGCTCCCAAGGTCCATTTGTAGGAGAACGTAGGGTAGTCAAGCTTCCAAGACTCCAGACACATCCAAATGAGGCGCTGCACGTAGCAGTCTGCCTTTAAAAAACAAAAAACCAAAACCAAAACAAAAACAGACTCACAGATACAGAGAAGAAAAGAGTGGTTGCCAGAAGGGAGGGGAGTCAGGGGGTGGGCGAAATTGGTAAAAGAGTTTAAGAGGTACAGACCTTCAGCTAGATAATAAGTCACAGGGATATAATTTACAGCGTAAGGAATATAGTCAATAATATTGTAATAACTTTGTATGGGGACAGATGGTTACTAGACTTATCGTGGTGATCAGTTCATAATGTATGCAAATGTTAAATCATTATGTAGTATACCTGAAACTAACATAATATTGTATGTCAATTATAGTTCAATATTTTAAAATTTACCTAAGTGATATCACAGTATATATATTCTGAAACTTGCTATTCAGTGACTCAATATTATGTTTAGAGATTTATATTGAGATTTGGTATATTTTATAAACTTTACATTATATTGCATCTGTTTTAACTAACTGTATGCTATTGTAATCTATTATTATAGCACATTTTATTTATCCCCTACTGAGGGGCATTAGGCTGTTCCAACTTTTCACTATTGCAATTTTTCACTATTAAAAGTCTTGTATTTATAACTTTGTATTTTCTCCTTGAGCACAAGTGGGAAATTTCTCGGGGATTTATGCCTAGATATTTTGCAGTCCATCTTAACTTTTTTCCTCTAACGAGAGAATTCAAATATCTGCCTAGTGCATGGAATAGCTGTTTGGAACAAGTAACCCCATAAATATAAAAGTGCTTTGTAAATTGTGACACATTGTACAAATATACAGCATTACCTTTCACAACTTAGTATCGTGATGTTTGCAATCTGGGTTACTGGAGTTCTTATATTTAGAGGACTATCAGCTTTCTTGCAATGATAACATCTTCACCGTCACAGGATGAAAAAATTTTTAAATTACTTCTAAAATAAAATTGAAATATGGTAACTACACAGAGGTTTAGCTCAACAAAGTCTCAGATGTGGACACATATTGTTGGAGGTTGGGTTCTCCAGAAATAGACACTGAGATGGAATTTGGGGTATAAGATATTTATCAGGTATCAAAACATAAGGGAGGAAGCAGATTGGGCAGGAGTTGAACTCTGATAGAGTGCCACAAAGCCTTCAACCCTGTCGGGAGCCCTGAAGTACGTATTGCCCGTGAGTGTTCCACGTCAGGTTGATAGGGCTGGTCTTTATATGCCTGCCTTACTAGGCCACCAGAGAAAGGTGTGAACTCAAGTGAAGAGTCTCTCTGCAGCTGTACCAACCCTGACAACTAGAGGCTATTCGTTGACCCCCTCCCTGCAGCTGGGCAGCCCATCCTTTCTCAAAGGGAGGTCCCGGGCTGTGTATCGTCATGTCTGCTATAGTCCATCCCTTGTGCTGCTTGGATTCATTCTCCAAGGGCATTGAGAAAGTAGCTTCTCCGGGATTCTGGTGGCCTCTCTTCTTAAGGTATACTTTTTGAGGGACAAATTCTGCCCCCATCTCTGGCGTTGGTCTCCACCTACTACTAACCCACATAAATTTCCCTCCTTCACTATCTATTCTAGATCCTCCTCTCCTTTGGCTACCACCTCCTCTGGTCTTGGAGTCTTACCTGGTGGCTTGACTGAGACTCTTGTCACTGAGGGGCCTGAGCCCTGGTCACTATCCCCTTCTCAGGCCAGGCTCTAGTACCTGTCCATTTACAGTCATAATTGGGCAAAGGAATGCCAAGATATACCCAAGGAGACCACCTGAGCTCTATACCTGTTTCTCCTGCCCATTGTGTAATAATAGCCTTATCCCCTCCTGATGACCAGGGTCAATTACCTCTGCCAAAATGGTGACTTCTCGTCTTGCCTGCTGGTCCCTGAACACAAGAAGCCCGAAGTGCTTGGCCAGCCACTGAGGCTTATAATTTGATGCACTCCTGCTGGGTCCCCTGGCAAAAGCGAGTCCTCTTTGAGGTCAAGGACTTCTAAGCCTACAAAGCTCAGGAGTGTTGGGACAGGAAACACAAAATCCTTCAGAAGTGGTCACTGACAATAATAGTAAGTGAAGTCATCTGGACGTTTTTATTCTTCCTACTGGAGACACAAAGCCAGCTAAAGACTTAGCTTCAATGCACACGCTTTACTCTGGAGGCCACATCGTCACAGAGAAAAGTCTCTGAGTTGGCACTTCAGGCCTGTCTTCAGCAGGTGGTTCCAAGCCCATAAGGCTGGCAGTTTCTGGGCAGTGTGATCTGTGGAATCCATGGTCATGGTCCATTTCCACACCTCCTTTCCTGTTCAGTCGACCCCCTGGTCTGACGCAATGTTATATGGGATCTGGTGCTGGTGAGTCACATGCTCTAAGTCCTCAGAGAGTGGTGCTGGATGAGGCTCTACAGGCAGGAAAAGAAAGCTTCTACCCAAAACACATGGGAGCAAACTGCTCACCCTTCCAAAATGGAAGGGCAAACTTGCCGTCAAGGGCCACTTGGTCTCAGTGAGGAACGGTGTCATATCGGGGGCTGGTATCGCCTCTGTTGCAGACAAATTGGACATTGGACAGTAGCAGTAGCTAGATCAGTCTTGGTAAGTGTTGAAAGAACTGGCTTTGCACCGTTCCAATATGCACAAACTTCAGTTACTATTATTTAGTTAAATCACACCAGTCCCCTAACAGTGTGGTTCAAATTTCAGCTACAACATTGTATTAACCATGCATAACTGCATAGGGTACAAACCTCACTGTTAGCTCTTTGGTTCACAAGTCGCTATGTAAATAGAAGATCCTGTCATGATCAGTAACCAATCACATCACTTCTTTCAAAGTCGGTTGGTGATTGGTCACAGCACATCTTTGTTCGGCTCACACACAGCCAAGCGTCTAGTTGTGTTGCCTCTTTCTCTATGAATAAACCCATGTCACAGTTTATAAGAATGAATATTAGAAAGAGGAATTGGCCAACAGAGATGAAAGTGCAGCAAAAAAATCCAAACTGATAACAACCTGGAAGTGAAATTTGAATGGAATAAAGCAGTAGAAAAAGCAGCTGTGACTGTGGGAACTTGGACATGGCCACCCTTTGGGAGACCCTACACGGACAGCAGAGGAACTCAGTGAAGGCAGACTTAGTGACGTAACTGAGAAAGTGTTGTAGCAAAAAGATGAAGATGTTCCAGAGGAGGTGGACCTGGCAAAAATCTCACGCTGAAGCAACTCTTGGAAATTTTTCATGACATTGAAAGTACAAAGGATAAAATGTTGGAAGCTGATCCAGACTTAGTAAGGTATACAATTCTCCTTAGAGACGTAGAAAAGATGCTCTCTCCATATGAAAAATAGCATAACAAGACGAAGATAAGCACTGTCCAAACAATTCTTTTTATTTATTTATTTGGTTGCACAGGGTCTAAGGTTCACAGGCTCCTCAGTTGTGGCATGTGAACTCTTAGTTGCGGCATGCGTGTGGGATCTAGTTCCCTGACCAGGGATCGAACCAGGGTCCCCTGCATTGGGAGTGTAGAATCTTACCCACTGAGCCACCAGTGAAGTCCCTGCCCAAACTATTCTTGCTAAGTGTACTTAGATAGAAATCAACCACTTTAATTTTCAGTGTTTCTAATATTTTAAGTTGCAGTGTACTAACAAATATTAGTTGCACAACTGTTTTTCATTTCCCTATAGTAAAACTGTTTTTAATATTTTGACAAAACTTTTTTAAAGTCACAGAGCAATTGTAATTTTCCCCACTGATTACCAAGATTGCTTTACCTGGTCCCAGGGTGCATGGTCATTTTTACCGTCCTGTTCTACTGTGCAAGGCGAGAACTGCCCTTGTGTGCCGTTGAAAGTATCTGCAGTATCCATCTTGTCACCATGGCCACTCCATTCATGTGCCCAGCATGCTAGTCTGAGGGTGGCTGATGGCTTAGGAAGTTCAGAGCCTGTGATGTGGAAATACCTGGGGACATCCACCAAGATGTCTTCATTCCACCTGTGAGGATTAAAGATTTTTCTAACCTAGGCCATGCCCTTGACACAAAGCTGCCTTGATTTTTTTATGAAGTTCCGTATCTTGACTGGGCAAGTCCAAACCTTTTTTTGTCCTGCTATTGCAGGGCCAAAGAAGCATCTTTGTATATCCTATGAGCCTCCTGGCTCTCACACCTGGTTTCATACCTGGCTTTCGCCCCCAGCTGCTTCTTATCTGTCTGTAGCACGTCAGTGGCACTTAGCCATAGCTACTCGATCTTGTCATCCTTACATCTACCTTTTCCTTCAGAGTTGCAGATACCCGATACACTGCACCTGCTAGTGTATTTGCTCTTACTAGTTGGTACACACGCCCAGATCACTCCCCATAGAAGATTTAACAGTTCAGTGGCCACTGTGCTACTGGCATCTGGACTCTATTTGCTACCAGCTGTGGGAGCCTCATGGCTAGCCAGATGGTATGGGATCCACTTCCAAACCCTCACTTTATTGCCTGCTTTCTGAGACCAGTCCTGCAACCACTGCTGCAGGTTAGAGTCTCTGGAAGTTTGCGGTGCAAGATGTTATTAGAGATCCACTCCTGTAAAAGGATGCGAGAGGAATCAGGACTGCGTTGAGGAAGAAGTTAACTATGACATCGGCGCAGCAAAATCTTTGACGGCCCAACAGGAAACTCTGGAGCGGTCCCGCTTGTCAGGGTTTCCCCCGTTAGGCCAAAATGGTTATGCCTTTCTATCCCTACTTTCCGCAGTCATTGGATTCAGGCTGTCTTGGGAAGGGCAGGACCTGGGACGAGGCAGCTGAGGCCCACCTTGAAGGAGGTGACAGCTGGATATTGCTTGCTGGACCGCAGTCCCACGGCTGGGCAGCACATCCTTCCTTGTGGGGAACCTGGGCAGCACATCTATTTGCCAACCATGTCTTCGGGGTCACGTCCCTCACACCCAACTCTGCCTCGAATGACAGCACTGACAAAAGTTCATTCCAGCTGCAAACTAATTGACGAATACCATAAAACTAGAGTACAGGCCTGACAGCATCAATCTCATCTGAGATTGAAAAAAAAAGAGTCACTTATTCATACATTTGGGGGAAAAAGCCCACTCTTTGCTATTACTTCATTACAGCATGGATACTTAAAAAGAGAATAGTCATTGATGTGTCCCAATTTTAAATTCTCCTAGAAAAACAAATCTGGAATGATTTTTCCTTTCCAGTTTTGTTGGAAAAGCAGAGTCATCCAGTAAACACTGTTACTAATATACAGTGAAACAGTACAAAATTAAACACATCTCACATGACTGTCATGGGTTCCCTCTGAAGAGCTGAATCATATATACAAAAGCAACCCCCGCCAGAAGAATAACAGAAACATGGAAAAATGAGAGGAAGTCTTGCTGTTAGAGACCCAGCAGGAAGGGGGCTTGGAGGCTAGCCACCACCTAAATTCCTACGGTGCTGAAATAATAAAATGATTTCAGTCAACCAACAAGCATTTACTTAGAATCTTCAGTGTTGCCTCTAAGGTTGCACATGGTTCTGAGGGGAAGCTGAGGGTATGTTGGGTATCGGTATGGAAATAAAACGTAGCAAAATCAGAGCTGTATGTTGTTTCCTTTTATGATGCTGCTCCATTTTCAAGGTCACCCTGGCAGATGCTGTCAGTGTGTCTCTGGGAGTGGTTTCCACCACCGGCCACAACTTCTCTGCCATAGCCCACTTCACCTGTGCTCCTAAGACAGCCAGATTTCCCTGGTGATTTTCCCCCCTCTGCAACCCCCAAGAGCAGCCCTTAATCAATGACTGACAGATATGGGGATATAAATGTTCCCATCCCTTTCCTCTGATGGGACAACTGTGAGATGTGACCCAGCCCCTCTCCCAATCACCTCTGCTTCGTGTCACTCCCTTACTTGGTCCTCATTTCTTTCCGGCCCCACTTCCTAATTCTCCTAGGGTTTTTCCTGGGAACACTCCCTAATGCATCATTTTCCAGTGGATACTCCTTGTCTCAGAATCTGCTTCCAGGGAATACAAATGTAAAAACCACCAACTCTGTAATAATAATAATAATGATCATTATTTATTATTATTATTATTATTACAATCACCCTTTTTTGACCCCTACTGTTTACAGACGAGCATCAGACAACAGCAGTTAAAATCCTGGATCCACTACAGACTCGTTGTTTGATTTTAGTTATGTTACTGAGCCTCTCGTATCTAAGTTTCCTCCTTGGTAAAACATGGATAATAATCTCTCTCTCTCTCTCAAGGATATGAAGTGCCTCTTTTTATATGGATGTGTGTTGCAGGCTTGGCACTCAACTAGAGAAGTGGGTCAGGTCAGTGCTTTGGTATATCCAGTGAGGCTGCAGCCAAATGACTTGCCGAAGTGTCTGTCACTGATGCCTGGGACCACAGAGTGAAAAACATTATTTCCAAACCTGGCTGATCAGTGGGGCCAGAGAAATGGTATTTTTCTGTGTCCCTCATGGGACTAGAGCCTTGAAGAGTTTGTAAGCACCTGTTGACAGACTGGGGAACACAGCCAGGTTAGCTCCCAGAGGGGATGGGGGCATTTGTAGGGGACACAGTGACAAGCAGAGGAAGCTGAAGGGGAGCAAGTGGAAGAGGCACAAGATGCTAACTGCCAGGCAATACAGTTAGAGACTTATGGCTAAAAAATTCACGACACATCCTGTTTGCGTAGGAAGAGTTTGCACTGGCCAGCCTGCAGTGACTGGAGTTGCCACGATTAATCAAGCCATTTGATTAAGGCAAGATTGCTTAACCTGGACCCACAGCCCAAGGACCTTGAATTCAGCGAGCCCGTGAACTTGGATGAGGAAAACATTGTATTTTTATTTTCACTCTCATCTAACCAAAATTTTAATTATGAATGTACAGAACAAAACTTAGCACTACCTAAGACATTGTCACTTATGAAAACCACAAATATTTTCATATAACATTACAGTTGCTGTGACTTTTTCAAAACATCATTTATACTTATCATACTTTGAATTTAAGAAAACTACTAGACCTGCCTCTAGATCTTGTTTTCTAATGTATTAATAAAGAAGAACAAGTATGTATTACTATTTCACATTTTAAAACATATTTTAAGAATGGTATTTCAATATGATTGATTTCCTTTCCTTATTTTATTTTATGCATTTAAAACCACTATTCTGAAGAGGGGTCCATGGAAGAAGAAAAAAAAAGGAATTAAGGCATTGAAAGTCACAGATAAAAGCTCATGTGAGTGATGGTTACAGTTTTCTTTAACACTCATCAGATGAGCTTCATCCCCCAGTGAAGAAATGGTACAACAGAAAAAGTGAATATTGATGAGCAAATGAGAAGAGAAAGGTCTGCTGCAGAGGACAGAGCTGGGGGTTGGCAGTCTTCAGCACCCTGGAAGGACAGGCTTCAAAAAGAGAAAACCAGAGGATCTGTCACCACGACAAACAAACAAACAAATGACAACAGCCTTCTTGATGCAGAGTGATTTTGGATTGAGGGATGAGTCGACCAAAACGTGGGTTTTTGTTACGAATACAGATTCCCAGGCCTTGGCTTGAGCGTGGGGATCTGTACCTTTAACAAGCATCCCAGGTGATCTGGGGATAAAACATAAGTAGGGCCTCTTGCCTATATAAAAATGCTGGGATAGAAGAAAATGCTGTGACTTTCCAGGAAAGCTCATCTGTCCTTGCCAAGCTAATTTATACTGGAATTCCCTGAGAAATGGAGATTGCATTCCCTGGGGGTTATCATCCAGCCCCCTGCTGGGGCAGGCAGGGGGGTGGGGGGGGTAAGGTAGGGGGACATGACTCCATCTCTAGGAATTTTAAATCCTGTGTCATTCATAAATGTATGATGCCATACTTTTCAAAGCACCAGGTTAGCCTTTCCTTGGACTAGAAGAACCATTTTAAGTAGGTCTGAGTTCTAACTACACTTCCCATCTCAGTGAAATATTTACTTATTAACAGATACTTATGTAAATTATAACAGATACTTATGTAAATCATACTTATGTCCTAAACTTAGTGTAACTGAATGCAACTTGGGGTTTTTGGGGGGAATTGCTGAGGAGTAAATCCACAGTAGGTTTCAAAGAGAGATTTACATTGCTAATTTTCCAGCGTTGGAATGTAAGGATTGTCACAGATTTAGCCCGAAAGCCACGTATTTAACATTCCTCTGTAGTAACTGTCTCTTAAATTGCGTTTTGGTTTGATAAGCAGCAAGAACAAATTCACCAAGAGGGGGATATTGTGTTGTTTATTTTAAAGGAGATGAAGAGCTTCTGCTCACCAGAAAAGAGCTTTCTCTCTTCAGTGTCCCACATGATTTTGTACCTCTGGTCGCATCGGAAAGTTCTTCTTTTCCTAATGCTGTCTGAGTTCTGCATTTTGGTGCCCAGAACAAGGAAGTGAAGGGATATGTAAGACACACACACATAATAGAAATGTAAAGAACAAGCATATCGCCAGCCAATATATGCAATTTGCAACAAAGACATTTTGTTTGCCTAAGGCTCAGAAAGGCATGCTGGGATACTGTGAGGAACCAGAACTGAGTCTGTCCCTTCCCTGATCCCAATGTTGCATCTTAGCCATTTCCTTGGAGCTCATTCTGAGTGATCAAGACATGGCATTTTGACTGGGAGCAAAACCCCACTGTGGCATTTCAATGGTCTAATTAGCGACAATTCAGCCAATTCTTATTGGGCATCTTCCACATATCTCAGGGTCTGGGCTCAGCCCCGTATGTACATTGACTCATTGGTTCCTCACGGCAACTCCATTAGGTAGTTTTTATCATCCACATTTTACAAGAATGGGATTTTACAGTGGCCGGAATAGAGTAAGCACTAATGAATGGTAGCTATTGTGGGTTTTTTTTGTTTGTTTGTGTGGGTTTTTTTGCGGTACGCGGGCCTCTCACAGTTGCGGCCTCTCCCGTTGCGGAGCACAGGCTCCGGACGCGCAGGCTCAGCGGCCATGGCTCATGGGCCCAGCCGCCCCGCGGCATGTGGGATCTTCCCGGACCAGGGCACGAACCCGTGTCCCCTGCATCGGCAGGCGGACGCTCAACCACTGCGCCACCAGGGAAGCCCTGAAAACCTGTTTTAAAAAGCTGTGATTCTGTAAATATTTGGCATGTATTGAAAAAAATTTTTCTGTTTCTATTCTTCCCAAGCAAAGGACATGATACATAGAAATTTGTGATTGTGATGAGTTAGGAATTCACTGAGAGGCTGGCATACAGGAGCCAACCTCCTAGCTAGTGAGTGAGCCTAGCTGACATCTCAAAGCAGCAGTGTGACCATACCTTATTACATGATTCCATGTAATTCTTACAACAGAGGTTAATACTGTCTCAGTTTCACAGATAAAAAACTGAGAGTATTATATACTATGTTGTTGGTCAAGAATTTTGGGACTCTGAGAACCTGTGGGTCTAGTACTAGGGTTCTCAGCTTCAGCACTACTGACTTTTTGGATCAGATAATTCTTTGTTGTGGAGCTGTCCTGTGCATTGTAGGATGTTTAGCAGCATCCTTGATTTCTACCCTGATTTCAGTAGATACCAGTAGCATCTCTCTCCCCACAGGTTGTGACAAGCAAAAACGTCTCCAGACATTGCCAAATGTCCTCTAGCTGAGACCCACTGGTCTACTGTATCCTACTCTTTTTTTTTTGGCTGTGCTGCATGGCTTGTGGGATCTTAGTTTCCTGACCAGGGATTAAACCCAGGCCCTCAGCAGTGAAAGCGCTGAGTCCTAACCACTGGAGAACCAGGGAATTCCCTAGTGTATCCTATTCATTAACCCTGAACATTATACTCTAAAAATTCAGATATATACATCAAATCATTTTCAGTGCTTCATCTTCATTGAGGCTTAGTTCTTCAGCTAAATCTTTAATGTTGCTGATGATGAAAACAGGCATTATATTGTAATGAATATATTTTGCATAATATTTTCCTACCTTTTCCATTATTTCCATCCTAATATGGATCAAAATGGAATAAGCATTTTTAAGGCTTCTCATCCATACTGTCAAATTGCTGACCATAAAAGTTGTACCAGTTTACATTTCCATTAGCAGTGTAAGAGACTGTCTTATCACACCATCACCAGCACTGGCTATTATGTACATATTTCTATCTTTGCTCATACAGGTTCTTATTCATATTTATTTTTATATATTATTTACTTATTTTGATAAATATTTATATTTGCTATCTTATTTATATTTTTGAGCACTAGTAAGAGTGTACATTTCCCTATATGTTTTAGCCAGTGGTATTTCTTTTTTTCTCAATTTTTTGTGCTTTTTGTTCATTTGCACGTTGGGGGTCTTAGTATTGTTCTGATTAATTTGTCTGAGATCTTTATAAAATGTCACCTGGATACCATAAATTTCTACCAAAAAAAATAGCTCATTAAAGCATTTGAGTTCATTAAACGTCTGGGCAGATGGTAATGGATTTACATCATAGCAATTGAGGGGATCTAAACGGGGTTCTAAACAGTCGTGTTTTTTTCAAGTTCTTTATCGTGTTGCTTTCTTCTCTGCTCTCTACACCTTATGCCTTCCTCACATTCCAACACCCCCCCACCCCATTTCTGTTCCTTTCCAATCTCTATTGGAAACTAGTTTACTTATGGCTTTTGTTTCTTTGTCTCCATTTACCCAAGCTCTCAGTTAATCTTCCACTCCGCTAGTTTATCAAAGTATTTTCCTAAACAAGGACATTTCCTTTTCTAAGAGGAATATCAATACAAACTTTCAAGATATTTTTAATATTATAGGGGGGTGAAAAATGATTTTCATTTCTATTGTGCTAGTAGTTTCAAATACTTTCCCCACTTTGTTTCATTAAAACATCTACCTTTTTGCCTTGACAAAATTATGAGGAAAAAAGAAAATCTTCTCTACGCATTTTTTCAGTGCTTTAAGCCTTAGAAGGTGCTTCCAGATGGGGAATATTTAGATACTTGGAAATGGAGGAAAAGGTGTGTCATGCCTGTTACACATACTTAGATACCTAGAATGCTCCTATGCATTGTATCAAAAAGCGAGCTTCCCTACTCTTCGTAAAATATGTTCCCTTACTATTAGAAGCCATTAGAAAGCAATCATGCCCTGCTTATTCTAAACATGTTTGCTAGATTTTTAAATGAGATATGCTAGGTCTAATGATAATTAGAGCTAACATTTATCGAGCATTACATTATACTGCCTCTCAAGTATAACATGGTGTTTAAAACATTGGCAAGTGTCTGGATGTCGGAAGTAGATGTACTCGAGTTCAAAAATTAAGAAATGGACATGAGAATTCTGCTTCAGGGCCATATGCAAACAAAAAGAAACCAAAAGGTTTTAAATGCAGACCCTAATATTGCACTGCCCAAAGCAGTTGTCACTAGCCTCCTCTGGGTATTTAAATTTTAATTAATTAAAGTGAAATAAATTTTAAAATTCAGTCCTTCAGTCACACTAGCCACATTTCAACTGCTCAAGAGCCATGTAAGTCTAGTGGATACGATATGGACAGCACAGAATACCATTTCCACCACTGAAGAAAGTTGTATTGGACAGTACAGATCTAACAAAACATTGCCTTTAGGCCCACCTTTTGTGATGCCAGATAAAGCCCTTGGAATTCCTGACAAGTTTCCAAAGTTGTGTTACAGAACTGGTTGTTGGAATTGCCTGAACATCACCCAAAACTGGTGAAAAGCATCAGGTTGGGGGTAGGTTGGTTGGTTGTTACTTTTTGTCCAATGTATTACTAAGGCTCTAAGAAATTCTGTGGTGAATTTCTGCAGGGACACAAGAGCAGAAAAGGCATAAGATAGGTCAGAAAACCTGGGCCCTATAATATATAGTAATAATGGCAACCATTTACTGGGTGTTTCATATGTGCCAGGCATTATGCCAAATGTACACGTCATTTAATCTTCACAACACCCCTATAAGGGATGTGTTATTACCACCATTTTACAGGTGAAGAAGCTGAAGTTTACAGGCCTGAGGTCACACAGCTGGTCAGCAGTGGAGCCAGGATTTAAAACCAGATATGTCTATTCTTTTGTGCTAAACAGCTCTGTGACCTCTGGCTCTTCACCTTCCCCATTTGTAAATATAAAAGTGCTGAATTAGAAAATCACAAAGTTCTTTACCATTTCTAAAACTATGTTCTAAATTAGAATAATACCACCTACCTTCCCCAGCCAATGAAATATGCAGGGCTCAAAAGAGTGGCTTGCTACCTTTTTTCCCCCCAAAGGACATGATTTCTCCTGTCCATGCCTTTGCCGTTCAACCTTCCTTGGTTTCCCACTATCTAATGTGGTGCCAACTACTTATGATGTTTATCACACGTCTCACATACCCCTGAACTAGATAACAGGCTCTCTCCTGCAAGGAGTGATTCACGCCAGCAGATAATCCTAAGAAAATTCGCACAGTGACTACTGAACAGTAAATGCTCCATGAACATTTATGGAATTAACCTGAAGTGGACTGGAAGGAAAAGGTGAATCAGCGGCCAAAGTGAACTATTAAGGATATTACTCAGAAAACCGGGCTGTCCGAAGAAAACCCCAAGTGGAGAAGCCTGTGTAGGGGCTGGAGACAAATTCCAAACTGCAGAAACCTGAAGAAGTGGGATAAACTTAGGGACGGTGGCGGTGAAATTCACAAGTGGCGCACGAGACTCGGGCCTGACACAGGGAGAAGCAGAAACCCTACCCAATCCGGAACAGCGGCCACCAGCCGCGACTCCCGGGTCTCCTTGGATCCCCCGGGAGCCTCCCAGGCCCGCCCCGCCCCGCCCCGCCCCGCCCCGCCCCGCCCCGCCTCGCCCCGCCCCGCCCCGCCTCGCCCCGCCCCGCCCCGCCTCGCCCCGCCCCGCCCCGCCTCGCCTCGCCCCGCCCCGCCTCTCTTCCGAGGGCTCGGCCGTGGCGGCTGCGCAGTGGTGCGCGCGTAGGCGGAGCGGCGAGCGCCGCGGTCAGCTGACTGCTCCAGCTGGCACGTGACTTGCTTCGTGGGTTCTGGGGACGAGGAAGCCGTGAGGTCGGAGCTTAGGTCGGGTAGGGATGGAGCGCTGAGCCGTTAACGTCTGCCAGGCTGTACACCTGTGTACCTGTTACTGCTGCCACTTCCTCGTTTGACACTTCCCTGGGTCAGTGAGCGTGGCTACACCGGATGGGGAGCCCCGGCCAGGCCGAAGCTTGTGCTGCGGTCGCCGCCAGGGAGGGATGGGGGCGGGCGCGGGGGCCGAGGCTGAGGGGTTGGAGCCGGTTGGGCGACTGTGTCTGGTTTCTCGGCGCGGGTTCGTCGCCGCCTTGGGCCTAGGTTCTGTCTGTAGGGAAGAGGAAGGAGGGAAAAAGAGAAAGGGCCCCAGGGGTTACTCAATGGCAGAGGCAGAAATAAAAATTCCGGTCTGGGACATTTCTCCTTGGATTGGGGTGAGGATCACAGCGAATGCTCGTCCCCTTGATTGAGGGGGATGAAAGGTGACTGAGTGGCCCAGATGAGGATCCGGGGTGGTGTTTGTGAGGTCACAGCGACCGACCGCGAGAGCCTCCACTGGGTGTACGCGCTTGCGAGTATGGGGGTGGCAGTTTAAAGGGTCTAGGAGCCCCTCAGAGAGGACGCAGGGTCCTTGTGGGCAAGGGAAAGAACGAGAATCCAGAGAAATCAAACCATTTTTTATTAGAATGGGGGAAGGGTAGGCAAGAAACCCTTGAAAAGGAGCTTGAGGGGAGAATCACACGGGCAATTTGAATCACCTGAGAAACAGAGGAGTAAGGGGAAGGAAAGTTTGGTTAGATTCTGTTTGCACCCTTCACTGAGGGTAGTTATAGCTACCCCCAAAGCAGTCCTGAAGTACACAGGGGAGACTCCTTTGCAAAGATCTGTTTTGGCCTTCCAGACTTATCCTCTGGTACTGTCATCTGCTCCGGAACATCTTTTATTGAACAATAGTCACAGGAATTACCTTTCATGTTTATTTTGTTCTCACAGGTCTTTGAGAGAAGGTAGATGAAAATGCCATTCATTGTATAGTTAGGGACCTATCTAGACCCTTGGACCTAGAAATGGACATCAAGTGATGTGTCTAAGACTAGCATAACTTCCATCGTCTTCTGACTGCCGATTACCTGCACAGTACTTAACCACAATCACATCTAGAGAGAAGGGTGAGTTTTTCGTAGTGCACTGTAATCTTTGATTCAGCACTTTTGGTGAACTTTTTTGAGTAGAACAGCTTCAAAGGGATTTGGCAGCGGTAGTCAGTGCTTTAAAAACTGCTTTTCTGTTAGCTTGGGTGAAGCGGTTCAGTTTACAGTTCAGCTGGAGGAGATAATGAGCAACAAGGTGGGCAAAAGGTGCTCAGCTTGTCAATCACGGTTCTTTGGCAACAAGCAAGTCTCAAATTGTGCTGAAGACGGAGCCTCGGGTTTGTGTCTCAGACTCTTTTGGTGTATCTTGCAGGGACTAGATAAAATCTAAAGAAACAGTACTCGGGATCTGACTAAAGTAAATGCTGAGAGCTAGGTGGTTAGTGTAATACTGCTTTTAGAACTGGGCAGGAAATGATCATTTTTATTTTTTGGCATATTCGTCTTAAGAGCCTTATTTACATTAGTTTTCTCTACCTAAAAAGAAACGTTTGGGCTTCAAAAATTTGATTCTGTCATTATTTCCACAGCTTGTGAAATAGTTGCATTGGCTAAAGAGCCAAGCTGGTATGCCAAAATAAACCTTTGCCAAAGGATCTTCTTGTGGTCCAGTCCCTAAGCGGTCAGTCTTCCTTTTGCACGTGAGCCTGCTTAGGTGTTGCTGCAGTTTTGACCACATACCTCCTAGCTGAATTTTATTCTTGTACATATTCTGATCTATGTGCTGGAGTAAACCTTTTTCACCCTTTGGATGTGGAATTTTATACCATTTTAGTTATAAACTAATTCATGTTCGGTTCACATTTCACTGATGTTTTGAAGACATAGTAGAAACCATTAGCATGGTGGCCTTGGAAAGATAGCTCAGGCAGTGAAGCAGGGCAGTCTAAAATTTCCCTTTGACAAGAGTGAACCTTGGAACTAGAAAAATTCAAACTGTATTCTTGATAATGAAGCAAAATCCTGTTCCAAATGTTTAGCAAATCTGCTATACATTTATTGAGTTCCAAGAGGAGCCCTGTGGGCAGTGGAGGAGATGTGCTTTGGTTACATCATAGGATAGAAGATGGAGCTTTAGCTCTGTACTTGAAAATAAAATGCAGGTAAATGCAAAAATGGTGTTTTATAGAAAGAGATTGATGTATCTTTTAAGATATTTTAAGCTAACTATCCATGAATAGGAAGTTATTTATAAATTAAGCTGGTTAACAGGTGGATTGACTTTACCATGAAAGGGTTTTTTTTGTGAACCAGCCTATAGTTTAGTGTTTCTCAGTGGGTGCTTTTGGCATTTTGGACAGGACTGTCCCTTGTTTGGTCCCCATACGCTAAATGGTGGTAGTGGCCCCCACGCTGGGACAACCTAAAATGCTCCCAGACATTTCCAAACTCCTCCTGGTGGAGAGAGGTACCATTTGGTTGTGAAACACCCCATGTGGTGCCATCCTTTATTTATTGGACACATATCTGAGTGCTTGTTAGTGACAGGCCCTCTACTAGATGGTGGGGATATAGAGGTTAAGAGCAGTGTTTTAATAAACTAGCAAGTAAAATGTATGTAGTCACTAGCTCTGTGGCCTTGGGCAAGAAATTTCATTAACTGTTCTCATCTGCAAGTGGGGTTGGTGATACCATCTTCTTTGAAGGAATCAACTACAAAATTGCTTAGCATATTGAAGTGCTAATCACATAGCACATATTCAGTAAGTGGTTTGTCATTACCAGGAAACGGGATCTCAAGCTTACTTGAGTGATGAATTGGGGGCGACAAGCTTGTTTTAGATCTTTGGCTTGTTGAATTTCAGGCTAGAATACATTGTCTTAGAGATAGCATCACCTTCTAGTGGAAAACATGGTGTTGTGGTCCAGTCACTGTTATAAAATAACAGCCTGAACGAGAAGGGAAGTAACGTTTTGGGAGCCATGAGTGTAGAATCAGGGAGTTGCCTGGCATGGAAGGAATTGTTTGCTCCCTGGGTCAATGCTGAGTTGCCTGTGGCAGAGAGAAAGTCTCTGGGCCCTCAGAAGGTTCTGATGATTCCTTTAGTAATGGGGGTACAGTGCCCTCCTTGCCTATCGATTCAGCTTGCTTTAGCAGAAATTGCAAGAGATTTTTATCATTGTGTTATGAGTTGTTACCTTTCTAGCTGGTTTCAGTTTTTATGATGAGCATCTGTGCCTAAGTAAGGCTTGGTTCTTACACATTTATTTCTAGCCAACTGTAAAATAAAAAGATGGCAGTTGTTTATAAAACACATTAAAGATTAAATTCTTTCATATTTCAGTATATTTATGGTATGAAATTCAGGTAATTCTTAAAAGGATTATAGAGCATTTATAGGTACTGTTGCAGTTGAAAACAAAACAACACAAAAGTTAAGATTTATTTAAAGAAGGTGTGTGTCCTGATAATTTAAAAATTTCCTTCTGTATGAATCACAAAGTCTCTCTTGGAAGGTAAAATCCCCCATTGTTGTTGGAAACTTTTAAAACAAGTTTTATTGTGAGCAAGTCCCTCCCACAATCCCAGTTAAGATGCTTCTGTTTTGAAGGCTAGAATTTTAACATTCAGAGAGGAAACAGTTATTCTTACTCTTTATTTGTATGGTGTTAAAAATTTCTAGGGGAAGGATGTAGCAACTTTTTAAGATGAATGGATTGTGGTAAATGTTTTGCACTGATCAATTCTGTTAAAAGTTGATGTGTCACAATTGGAAGGCTATGTGATATTTCACTGATATCCGAGGTATGCCTTCTTGTGCTTGTTGAAATAAGTCACTTTAGTAAACAACTTGGTATTTTCAAGGACTGAAAAAGGAAGTTGTTTTGCATTTAGACCACGTTCAGCCTTTATTGAGAAATTTAATTTACCGTTAAAGGTGGTTGCATTTCAGAGACTAAAATATTGGTTCCTTGAAAGCGTTAAAAGGACTTAAGTATTGGAGCACTTATAGGGGTGCTGTACTGTTTTCTGTGGTTTCCCCTATCCTGGGTCAGGCTCATACCTTCATTTACAAAAGAAATGCTAGTAGCTGTTTGGGTTAATTATCCCCACCTTTTGTGTTGTTGTGATAGTTACTACTTTATTCTTTTTATTTTACATTCAAATCCTTGCGGTAGGGAAATAATCCACCGCCTTTAAATTCTCATAAGTGGGTGATACAGTAATGAAATAAACAGTCTTAGAGCTTTGGACCCAGGATTTCCTTTCTTCTCTCTTTTCCTTCCTTCCATTTTGAAAAAGAGTTGTTACTGCTTTAAAAACAAAACAATACATATTGCAGTCACACAAGATAGAAGTGTCTAAAAAATTTGACTAGTGTTTCTCTTGTGCCTCCAGTGGATTCTGCCTTGATTTTTTTTTTATCTTGTCATCTGCATTGTTTTCCTCCTACCTTTCCCTGTACACACAGACCTACCTACTCATAGAGACCTACACACACATACACACCCGCACACACAAGTATAAGCTCCTTGAAGACAGGGAGTAAGTACATTTTGTTGTGCTTCTTACCACAGTTCTGGGAGCTTACCACAGTTCTGGGCATTTAAGCACCTAAAACATTTGATGAATGATATGACCCTAACTTGAAAGCAGTTACAGTCAAACAGATATTTGGGCAAAAAACCCCCCGTAAAATAGATGTCTGCTTTAATGCAGTCTATTACATGGATTTCAGTGGACATGCGGGTTGAGGGAGAAATAGTTTGGGATAATATGAATGGATTTGGTGCGTGGTTGGACTTGATTGGGGAAATCATTTTGTTAAGAGAATTTTGAGTTGGTTGAAATAGGAGAGAGGTTGCTTTCTGCAAAATGGACTGATGAGCAGAGGCAAGTAAGAAAGAGACTACAGGCAGGCCTGAGGTGAAGATGGATAAAGGGAGGTCAGAACATTGTGAAGATAAGGCAGAAAAACTCAGACAAAGGACATTAGTAGTGATGACTGTGAAGAATGGGAGATTTGAATTTTATTTCTGAACAGAAGCAGGACTAGGGGCATATGTTTTTGTGAGTAACTCAGCCTCCCATCACCTAGAGCAATGTTTTTAGTGCTGGAAAAGTTTTTCAAGAAGTTTTGGGGGGCTTCCCTGCTGGCGCAGTGGTTGGGAGTCCGCCTGCCGATGCGGGGGACACGGGTTCGTGCCCCGGTCCAGGAAGATCCCACATGCCACAGAGCAGCTGGGCCCGTGAGCCGTGGCTGCTGAGCCTGCGCGTCCGGAGCCTGTGCTCCGCAACGGGAGAGGCCACAACAGTGAGAGGCCCGCGTACCGAAAAAAAAAAAAAAAAGTTTTGGGAATGAATCCGGATTCTAACACTGTGGTCACAAAACCACCTATTTGTATGAAGGGCATTAAAATCCTCTATGTTCTGTCCTTCATAAATGAAATAAAATTGTGTATTTCTTGAGCAAAGCAGTAGTTTACCCAGATTTCATATTGTTCTGTACTTGATTTCATATGTCATATTGCTTTTCACTTTTAAAGTTTGTAAGCTGCCATAGAAAGCATGCAAAAAGTGGATTCATGTATTTAAGGTTTCTGAACTCCATAGAACAAAAAATCATTCCTGTATTATAGAACTAACAATACTGCGTGATTCTTGATAATGATGGTATGACATTTAGCCATCTTATTAAGGAATATTTGCCATTTCTTGTCACATTTACTGTATAACTCACTATATAATCATGGAAATTCCTCTTTTACTATAGTGGTTCTGAAACCTGTCCGATCATCTGATTTACTTGAGGGACTTAACAAGAAAATAGGAAAAAAAAAAAAAAAGAGTCCTGGGTCTTAGCCAGTATCAATTCATGGAATATAGGAGCAAAAAAGGATCCTGGATGTGGTAATCCAGTCCTCTCATTTTACACATGAAATTTACGCAGTGATATGCAGAATTGGGATTAGATTTCAAGTCTTCATATTCTCAGTGCAGTGCTGTGGCCGTTACACTATGCTTCCTGAAGTTGGCATTTAGGTTCTTTCTGACTGAAATTCCCAGTGAGATAAAAAGGCTGTTTACCAACATTGATCTCATACTTCAGACACAGCTACTACTAACCAGCTTTACTAACCAGCTTTACCTTTATCTTTTGTATTTATTTCCAGGGTTCTTTGTTGCCATGCCATTTAACGGTCTCTAAACTTTTCAGTGTTTTCAAGTGTGAGGATATTGCCCCACTTTTTTTTTTAAATGAAGTGTGTGGGGTTTTTCTGGCATTTACATGTAGTAATTCATTAATAAAAAAATTAGGAAACAGGAATACGCAGAAAGAATGAAAATGAACATTCATAATCCACTCCCAAGATATAATCTTTAATGGTTTTTTTAAACAATTTAATGTTTATACCTATATATAGTCTTCTTTCTTAAAGCTGTGTCAACGTTTTTATGGCTTTTGATTAACATTGACAAGCTGCCTTCTAGAAATTGTTCCTTTTTAAAAAAGTTACAGAACTTTTTTGAGTTATCCTGTGATATATAATTATTTTAGATTGAGGAAATATTAATGATGGCAAGTTATTATGTCTTTATTAATGCTTTTAAATGAATTTATATTTTATCAATCATGAGAGCATGCTATACATTTGCAAAATTAATGACACATATGTGTGGGACATTTATTCAAGCTACATCTGTCCTTTTTTTTAAGCGGAAATGAACATTTCTCCACCTTAACTGCCAAAGCAGTCCTCTATTCTTCCCACACATAGTATTATTACAGTCTTTCAGCCTAGACTTGTTATATTTCTCATGTTCATTGTTGTTAATCCTGTTTTCTATTAAATGTTAAAGCATGGGGCTGAGGGGCTGGGAGGTTGTGGTCGAATCCCTAGCAAAACCAAGAACTCAGGAACAATACATACAGCAAAACTAGAGGAGACTTCAACTTCTGGCCACCATGGAATAACTGGTACCGTACTTGCTTTCCCACAGTAAACAACTAGAAAATTGGATAAAATATATGAAAAAACTGCTTCCAGTTATTGGACAACAGAGGTAATATAGGAACCAAGAGACAGGAAACAGATGAAATGAGCTCTGTAATCCCTCTGGCTTTCTGCCTGGAGTCACTCTGTGGACCATGGTTTAGAGGAGACCAAGCAGAGCATGTTGGTCTTGCTGAGTTGAGGAGACTTGGAGTTGGGGAAGGCTTATCTGGCTAGAATTCCCCCCGTTGGATAGGCTGACAGGAGGGAGCTAGACAGAAAACCCACCATCTGTAAAGGAGTCTTTCTGTAGGAGGCCCGGCAAAGAATGACTAGAGAGCTTTAGACAGTTGCCAGAGCTCATGGGGCTGGAAGGCATATGAATACCTTATTGAATCCCAGGGGCATCCCATGGAATCCCCAGATGGTTAGATCTTAGTAGAAAGGCTACATTAGCCCTAGAGTAAAGCTTTAGACTTAGCCTGACAAAGTATAAAAACAAGCCTTGAAGCATGCTAAAGCTCAAGTAAGGTAACCGTCAGAAAGCACAACATTCTTGAAGAAAACAAAATCCAGTGATCAACAGTTTAATGTTGTGAATTGTAAATATGCTCAGTGATTTAACAGAAAACATGAACATAATGAGGAAAGAGAAGTTTTAAAAGATGGAATTTATAAAGGTGAAAAATGCATCTAAAGGGAGAAATTCACTTCATGAGACAAATAGATTACTTTAAAGACAAATAGATTACTTTAAAGAAAAAGTCAGCCAGCTAAAAGATGTAGCAAGAAAGTATCCAAACTGAAGCCCAGAGAGGAAAACAATTTTAGAGTGAATGGAAGCTCAGTGACCTGTGGGACAATATCAGGTGGTTTAATATACATGCCATTTTTTGTCTCAAAAAAAAGGGTAAGAGAAGCAGGAAAGAAATTTTAATAAAATAATGGATGAATGTTGAAAACCATAAACACAGATTCAGGAATCTCTCTGAACTACAAACAGGATAAATCCTTGTGACTCTGGGGTAGGCAGATTTTTCTTATGTCAGAACTCATATATTATAAAAGAAAAAGTCAGTAAACTGGACATCAGAATTGAAAACTTCTACTCAAAAGCACCATTAAGAAAGGGCAAGACACGAGAAAATACGTAAGAAATACACACACACACACACACCTCTCAAATTGTATCAGGATCATACAAAAAATTCCTACAACTCAGTAAGATCAATGCAGTTTTTTAAAAAATTGGGCACAAGATTTGAATAGAAATTTCACAAAAGAAGATATACAAATGGTTGATAAGAACGTGAAAAGATCCTGAACTTTGTAGTCATGTGGAAATGTGAGATTCTCCTGCAACCCCCTGGAATGGCTGAAAATAAAAAGGCTGACAGCACTAAGTGTTGGTGGGCATGTGAAACAACTGGAACTGTGTATCTTGCTAATGAGAATATAAAATATTACATCTACTTTGGAAAACAGTTCGGTGGCGTCTTATAAAGTTAAATATATGCTAATCATTCACCTCAGAAATTCCACTTCTAGATGGTTATCCAAGAGAAATGAATGTGTATTTTCACAAAAACTTTGTAGAGGAATATTCATAGCACCTTTATTGTTAATGGCCCCAAACCAGTAACCATCCAAATGTCTATCAACAGGTGAATGGATAAGCAAACCATTGTACGTTCATGTCATAGAACACTAAGCAATAAAACAGAATGAACTGCTACTGATACACAGGCCGTAGACAAATATCACAGACATGCTGAGCAAAAGAAGCCAGATACAAAAGAATACGCAGTGTGCACTTCCATTTACAATGAAGTTCTAGATCGAGCCAAATGAATCTATAGTGTGACCAGAAAGCAGATTGGCATCTGCCCAGGGCCAGCAGTAGGGTAGGGATTGACTGGGCCTTGGTGTGAGGGAAGGCTTTGGGAAGACAGAAATGTTCTTAATCTTGATTTTGGTGGTGGTTATACAGGTGTGTATGTTTGTCAAAAACTCATCAAATTGTACTCTTGTAATGGGTGCATTTTACTGTATATAAATTATATTTCACTGAAATTGACTTTTAAAAAAATATAGAGGAAGTGAAGGGAGCGAACCAATTATAAGCCAGCTATTTCAACTTTATTATCTTACTTAATCTTCACAGTTACTTATTCATTCAGGAATATTCAAACAAATACTTTTTGAGGTTCTACATACCAGCCTCTGTACCAGGTACTGAGAGTACGGTTGTGAGCAAAAGCTATCATGGTTTCCACCTACCCTAATGCGCAGTTTACTTGGTAGAAAGACATCAATAAAAAGTTTTGCTCAGGGAAATACTTAAAAGGTGCTGTGAGAGTATATAATACATTCATCCTTAGCATGTAATATATGCACTCATATATGACATGATACATATTGTAATATATATTTCATATAATGTATGAGGCATCTTCTGTGCCTTGGTTTCTTCATTTGTAACTACTATTCATGCAATATACCAAATGAGTTAATCCATGTAAAGTGTTTTGGCTGGTGCTGGTAGGTAGGAAGTGCACAATAAGTATTGGCTGCTATCTTGATGACATTTGACAATTCTATTGATAGTTGTCTAATGTTGCAGGTGTACTAACTATGCTAACTCAGGGAATACTGGAGTAGGACCAGGTTTTGGGGAAGCCATGAGGAGTTTGACTAGAAATGTTGGGTTTTTTTTGGAGACATCCAGATGGAGATGTCTTGTAGTCAGCTGTGGAGACTTGTTGGGTACAGCTCTAGATGCAGCAGAGGAGCCTAGGCTGGAGATACAGTTTGGAATAGTGTTCAGCATCTAGACTGGAATTGCCTTGAGTGTAAATAAGATCATCAAGAGAGCAACTATATACACACATATAACAGAGGGACTTAAACCTTGATCTGAGTCTTGAGGAATGCCTTTTATATCATTTTCCCTTTTGCTTAACATATGATTTGCCTATATTTATGCCTGACTTCCAATATACAAGATGAAACAAAGGGAAATAATTAGGCATAAAAACAAGTCAGTTGAAGCAGTCAGCGGAAGTGGAGGTGTCCAGACCTTGGGTGAGGTGATAACCATTGGACGCCAGATTTGACTGTCTGTGTGGCTCAGAAAGAGAAATGTGTTTAGCAACAGGGATTTCATTTTTTGACCTCCCTCCCAAATATGTTCATCTGCAAAGATAGGGTGTTTTTGGAACTGAGCGTAAATTGTACTTCAATTTCAAAGAGAAATTTTTTTATGTGACTTGTTTAAGTCACAGGATAACAATGGACAAAAAACCCCAGGGATTTTGCAGAAGACTTATTGATGGTCTTCTCATAAGCGGTTCTTACATTTATCCTTAGATACTTAAGTCGCTTGTCTTTCCCATCAGACTCCTCTTATATAGTTTGCTTTGACCAGAGGATAGAAGGATTGAGGCCATGGCTTTGCCTAAAGTACCAACAGGTTCCTTCTCAATCCCTCTCTTTTATATTTCTATATTCACCTGTGAAATAACGAAAGACAAAGGCTTAGTAATCTGCAGCTTCACTGATTTTTAATTTATATACTACTGTGAGGTTAGGATTTGTTTTCTGAAAGACTAAATTTTTTTTAAAAGCTTTAAAAAAAATTTAAGTATTTTTCTTGGCCCTTATTTTTTTTCTCTAATCAGACTTTTTGATTGGTTCAGAGTCATTGTTATAATTATTTATTCATAAAACAAGCAAGGACTTATTCATAAAGTCTCTTATTTATTCATAAAGTCCCTGCTGTTGGCAGGAATTGTATATGCTGGGGTTTTAGAGCATCAGAAAAGAAGGTATGTTTGTGGACCTTCAGGATTTCCCAGTCAGGTGGAGAGGAAAAGATGTTATGAAAAAACTGAGGCAGAATAGTGTGATAAATGCATAATAGTGGCATTTACAAGATAGTAAGTAAACAAGATATGTCCTATGTGGGACACTGGGAACAGCCTTGAGAGGCAGGATAGGTCTCTAGTTTTGTTTAGAATTACCATGACATTATTTCATTTGATCCTGATGAAAGCTCAGTAGAGTCAGGCAGGTATTTATAAATGAGGAAATATGGTCCTCTTTCTATATTTCTTGAAATCCTTTGGAAACCTGCTGGCTGAAAAAGATTTTCTAGAGCTCTAAGTGGTATGATAGTGACATCTACTGTAATAGCTCATATGGTTACAGTCTTTGAAGAAGCTGCAGTTTAGATAAGTTAACAGTATCATAAGGAAGACCTTAACAATTGATTCTGTCACCTTCCGTTTTGCAGGGAGAGGAGGTGATCTGCAGGTCATCAGATACTGTTTTTCTGGCCAGGCTGAGTACTTTGTCTGGACTTACCATCACTATTAATCCTGTGTTTAGTTTGTTGGCCATTTGAGAGAATGCAGCTCTTAGTGCAGCCTTTTTAGTAATGTTGGAAAAAATCATCTTAGAGTACAATTCTTGAGATTCATTTAATACCACCATCTGTATTTTCACCAGTTTAACCTTTCTGAGTATGTTTTTAAATCTGTAAGTGGGGGACTTCCCTGGTGGTGCAGTGGTTAAGAATCCGCTTGCCAATACAGGGAACACAGGTTCGAGCCCTGGTCTGGGAAGATCCCACATGCCGCAGAGCAACTAAGCCCGTGCACCACAGCTACTGAGACCGTGTGCCACAGCTACTGAAGCCTGCGTGCCTAGAGCTTGTGCTCTGCAACAGGAGAAGCCACTGCAACGAGAAGCCCGCTCGCTGCAACTATAGAAAGCCCACATGTAGCAATGAAGACCCAATGCAGCCAAAAATAAATAAATAAACATAAATTTATTTTAAAAAACCTATAAGTGGGGAGGATGATATGTATCTCGTAGAGGTGTTAGGAAGATAAATTGAAATAATAACGTATAAAACATTTAGAGCGGTACCTAGTATGTGGTAGATGCTCTTGAAATGGAAGTTAGAAAAAAATAAGAATATTGAATGGCATATATGTTCAGGACACTTCAATTGTGTAATGACCTGGTAGGATTACTTTATTTATTTTTAAACATTTTAAAAGAAATTATTTATTTATTTATTTATTTTTGGCTGCGTTGGGTCTTCAGTGCTATGCGCGGGCTTTTCTCTAGTCGTGGCGAGCAGGGGCCATTCTTCGTTCTGGTGCGCGGGCTTCTCATTTTGATGGCTTCTCTTGTTGTGGAGCATGGGCTCAAGGAGCACGGGCTTCAGTAGTTGTGGCACGTGGGCTCAGTAGCTGTGGCTTGTGGGCTCTAGAGTACAGGCTCAGTAGTTGTGGCTCACAGGCTCAGTTGCTCCATGGCATGTGAGATCTTCCCGGACCAGGGCTCGAACCCATGTCTCCTGCATTCGCAGGCGGATTCTTAACCACTGTGCCACCAGGGAAGCCCGGTAGGATTACTTTAATTTCAGTTGCCTTTTGAAATTATGAAAGTCCATTGCGATTAACTATAAAACTTTACATTTTAAAGGAAATTTAAATTTACAAATATTCACATTCATTATTTGATTTAAATTTAAATTTACAAATATTCACATTCATTGTTTGATTGATTATCAGGACAACTTTGTAAGATCATTATATTCTGCCTAAGACTCCAAATTTCAGGAAGAGTTAAACGAGCAGTGGTAGTAGAAAGTTTATGGTGGTTCTAATGAAAGCATATTAAAGTAGAAATAATGACACTATTATATTATGAGTTCTGTGTTTGTGTGCTTTACCTACTTAGATTCTGAGTAGATTTGGTTTTGGACTTTCTGTTTCTCTGTGCACGTGCGTGTGTGTGTGTGCGTGCATGTGTATGCGCGCATGTGTATGCGCGTGCGTGTGTCAAGGAGAGAGGGAAAAGGGGAGAGGGAGAAAGATTGTGGAAGAGGGTTGGTTGTGTCTTAATGGAACTCTGGAAAGGGAGATCCACAGCCTCTTAATTCAGATCCAATAGTGTTGTATTGTGCATCCCTCCCTGCCCCAAGTCATATTTTAAATAAGAGACTGATTTACAAGGTTGATTGGCAAGTTTTTTTTTTTTTTTTTTTGCAAATTTGTAAGCATTTGATGGCCACTAAGTATACGCTAGGGATTGAGGAGATTCCCTTCGATTGAATATGGATGAAAATTAACCACCAATTTGGCTGACCTTGTAGGATTTGCTAAGCCAGATGTGGCAAATTTATTTGGTGGCTACTGTTCAAATGCATTGATTCAATTCTTTTTCAAAGGTAAGAGTTATGCATGTTTTTTTACTTCCTATTTTGGTTTTATGTTTTAAAAATTTAAGATAAACCTATAAATTTGTGACTCTCCCACCTTCTTTTGTGGAATGAAACTATTGGTGGCTGATATTTTGGGTAGTCTCACTTCTTGACTAATTCCCATTTAATATGTTTTGTAATTTAAAAAAATTATGTACTTCATGTATTAGGTCTTTATCATCTCTTTTTCCTAGTATCATAAATAAATCACCATTTACCATTTATATGGATTTACATCCAGGTAAGTAGATTTGACTTTGCTTAGGATTGTATGCCAGTGTTGATTTATTGATAGTTTTGCAGCAGTGATAAGCTATGCTTATCACTCTGAAATAATTTAGAAACAAGTGATATTAAATGTACTTTTAGTTTGTTTTTTTTTACATTTCAGAGTCTCTCTTGATTTTGGAAGAAATATCTGGTAACCAACATGACTGAGTTCTGGCTTATATCAGCTCCTGGGGAGAAAACATGTCAGCAAACATGGGAGAAATTGCATGCGGCAACTACGAAGAACAACAATCTTGCAGTAACTTCAAAGTTCAACATTCCTGACTTAAAGGTAAAACTGTGCTGTGCAAAATCGTTCATCATGAAGGAGAGGACAGTTGTCTCTGCTTACCTTTTGGTAGAAATGAGATATCCAGGTTCCTTCAAAAGAAAACTCATCTCTAGGGATTGGCATAATTTAAAACTTATCTTGTTCTTTCTGATCTTCAGATTTTAGATATTAAGGAAATTGAGATGTTTCGAAGGAAACTACTAAAACAAAATAACATTTTTCCTAAACTTCTGTGCTGTTCTAAATTGTAATTTAAATTTTAATGAGAAATCTTATGAAAATACTCGATGTATTACTTAAATATGATTTTTAGAAGTGAAAAATCTTGGGACTGTGTATTCTTAAATATCACAGTGAATCCATTTTTCTGTTATTAAATTCATGTAATACTGATGTTGTAAATGTTTTACCATTGCACCTCTTTAATTATACTTGGCAAATCTATCCTAGTTATTTAATCTTGTTTATCTATTTAACATTTATTAAACATTAGTAATCTAGCAGCCTCTAAGTGAAGCAGGCTGCCAGTAATCGGTTGACTGAACTTTTGTAAAGAATGGAAAAGATCATGATACTTATATTTTTCTGGTTAACCAAATGAGGCAGTTACATACAACACTCATTTAAGAAATACTTAAAACCACTGGTTCTTAGTATTTTGGGACTTATGAATTCCTTTGATACACTGATATAGACTGTGGACATTTCTTCCAAAACACGCTCATTTACACATACACAGTTTTGAGTACAAATTCAATTACAGGGAGTTCCCTGGTGGTCCAGTGGTTAGGACTGTGTGCTTTCACTGCAGGGGCACGGGTTCAATCCCTGGTCAGGGAACTAAAATCCTGTGTGCCATGCAGCATGGCCAAAAATAATAATAATCATAAAGTTTCCTTTAAAAAAAAACCACCACAATTTCAGTTACAGACGCTCTGATGCACAGCTCTGGACCCCTGCTTAAGAGCTGCTCTTGTAAACCATGACTTCAAATGATCCACTGCCACTGGGCAGGACCAGCAGAGGCACAGGCCTGCTATTGTGGAATCTTCACATCTAAGTGGTGGTTGTGCCCATGAATTAGAGGATTATCTTGTATATATAAATAGCTTTGCAGTGTCTAGCAAACATTTTTTAACCACACTTGCATATTATGAAATAAAAGATGGAGAACTTAAGATTTGCAGGCCCTTCAAATCAAGATATTGTATTACCTTGTTTAAAAAAAAAACAGAATGGGGCTTCCCTGGTGGCGCAGTGGTTGAGAGTCCACCTGCCAATGCAGGGGACGCGGGTTCGTGCCCCGGTCCGAGAAGATCCCACATGCTGCGAGCGGCTGGGCCCCGTGAGCCGTGGCCGCTGAGCCTGCGCGTCCGGAGCCTGTGCTCCGCAACAGGAGAGGCTACGACAGTGAGAGGCCTGCGTATCGCAAAAACAAAAACAAAACAGGATGAAATCTCAGTAATGAAATGTTTTTTCCTTCTAGGTTGGCACACTGGACGTCTTGGTTGGCTTGTCAGATGAACTGGCTAAACTGGATGCATTTGTAGAAGGGTAATGTATTTATATGCTTAGGTTAGAGCAAAATGAGAGTTGCTATTAGGCTACCTGGTCATTGGGTTTATTATCACATGTGTATTCTGCTTATTGGAATGGTTTTAGAAAACAATGACTTCTTTTTTCTTTGTAAATCAACTTTATGAAGATACAATTAATGTGCAATAAAATACACTTGTTTGACTTGTGAAAATGGTGACTCCTTTTAATATTTTTATTGAGATATAATTTACATGCTAGGCAGGTCACCTACTTCAAGTATACAATTCGGTGATTTTTCATATATTCACAGAGTTGTGCAGCCAACACCACAATCAATTTTAGTACATTTTCATCCCCCTGCCACTATCATAAACATCCTGTTTCCATTAGTAGTTACTCCCTAACCCCCACTGCCCACTAACCTACTTTCTGACACTGTATATTTGCTTTTTGTGGACATTTTGTATAAATGGAATCATACAATACGTGGTCTCTTGTGACTGGCTTCCTTTCCTTAGTGTAATGTTTTCAAGGTTCATCCGTGTTGTAGCATGTATCAACATTTAATTTCTTTTTATTACCAAATAATATTACATTGTGTGGATATATTGCATTTTGTTAATCCATTCATCAGTTGATGGATATTAAGGTTTCCATTTTTTGGCTGATATGAATATTTGTGTACAAGTATTTGTGAGCTCATGTGTTTTCATTTCTCTTGGGTATGTACCTAGGAGTGGAATTGCTGGGTCAATGTAACTGTACTTTTAACATTTTGAAGAACTGCCAGACTGTTTTCCAAAGTGGTTGTACCAGCAGTGTACGAAGGTTCTAATTTCTCCACATTGTTGACAATACTTGTTACTATCCATCTTTTTGATTATAGCCATCCTAGTGGATATTAAAGAGAATTTCATTGTGTTTTTGATTTGCATTTCCCTGATGGCTAATAATGTGTTAAGCATCTTTTCATGTGTTTGTTAGCCATTTGTGTTTCTTTTTTGGGGAAGTGTCTGTTTGGATCCTTTGCCTGTTTTTTAATTGGCTTATTGGTCATTTGATTATTGACTTGTAAGAGTTCTTTATATATTCTAGATACAACTCTTTTATCAGATATGACTTGCAAATATTTTCTCCCATTCTGTCGGTCATCTTCACTTTCTAGATAGTGTCCTTTGAAGCATAAAACATTTAATTTTTTTTTTTTTTTTTTTTTTCGGTACACGGGCCTCTCACTGTCACAGCCTCTCCCGCTGCGGAGCACAGGCTCCGGATGCGCAGGCTCAGCGGCCATGGCTCACGGGCCCAGCCGCTTCGCGGTGTGTGGGATCTTCCCAGACGGGGGCACGAACCTGTGTCCCCTGCATCGGCAGGCAGACTCCCAACCACCGCGCCACCAGGGAAGCCCTCCCCCTTTGTTTTTGCAGTGCAGTGAAATCTGTTGCCCAGTTTTTCAGCTTATTCTCGCTAGCTTTCCACTACTTTCTTTCCAGACTTGGTAAACATATTGCATGTGGTCTCCTTAAAACTACAGTTACTCGGTTGAGTTTGACATATATAATAAGATCTTGGTGCTTTTTGTCCTTAAAACATTATTTTAGAAGTTAGGATCCATTTGTTCTATATTATACAGATAGTGTAATTGCAACAAATAGAGTCAAATTCGTGTCTTTATGTAATGTGTTCATTGTATAGCATGGAATTTAGGTGGTTTTCCTGAAAGTGATTGTTGATTTTTTTTTTTTTCTCCCAAGGGTGGTTAAGAAAGTGGCTCAGTATATGGCTGACGTATTGGAGGATAGTAAAGATAAAGTTCAGGAGAATCTGTTGGCCAATGGAGGTGAGCTAATGTTTCATGATTTACAATTGATTTCTATAAAGTGAATGACTTAAGAAGGTTTATAGGTAAGGATATTAAATGCAATAGAAAGCCATTAAAATAGAATGATTACTACTGAATTTGGTGATATTGCCAGTTACATTCTTTCTCTGAAACACAACCTCTCATAAGACAATCCTACATAATATATAATATAGTTTATGATATGGATCCTTCCCAAAGCAATATTATAAAGATTTACCTTAGTTCTTTCCAGAATCTGTTTGTCAACTCCCATTAACACCTGTGTTTCCAAGTTATGTCTCTCAGCATTGTTCCAGTTGAATACTTGTTTTCTCTAGCTTTTTGTATTTAATAGCATCCGACTGCTAAAGCCTTACAATAAAAATTACTAATTTTATTGCAGAGTAATGCCTCCTCCCTTCAGATTTGAATGTGACATTTCTTTAGTACCCATAGAATAGTCTGCCACCGACCTCTCCATAGTAAATAAACTAGTAAATATTTACTAGTAAATATACTAGTAAATAAACTAGTATTTACGTAGAGTTTGCTCTATGTAATAATGGCTTTTTATAAAGATGGTTTCAACCGCACTATTGTCGTTTATACTTGCATTTGTTGTTTTCTCCTGAAATATCACTTTAGCACTTGCTTCATTTTCAGTTAGGCTGCTCTTTAGTGATATGTCATTATAATAAGAAACAACCCTTTCCTTTCTTTCTGTCCTATATTGCCTGCTGTGATAAATAAAGGTCACTGATGTGACTTGTTAAATTAACGTCTGTCAAGTAAAGCCCTGGGGTGTCATGGGTTGGTGAGCCATGGTTCAACAGAATACCACAGGGGAAAGAGAACTAGAGAAGTCTGTTACTCACAGGTCCTGGAGGGAGGGGGGCAAGGCAGGGAGGTCAAGGCGGGGTGCCGGCAGAGGAAGAGCGGCAGGACCTGGGGCACGTGCCTTTATTAGGGTCCCCGGGTGGAGTGCTTTGGGGTTCCCAAGCCAAGTCCAGGTTGGTCGATTCAAACCAAAAAGGAGGGTTTTGGTTAACTTCGGGGTGGTCTTATCTAAAGGGTACACTAGCAGGGGAGACCCTGGGCAGCAGCAGAGAGCGCTTGTCATAGGGTCATAACGGGGAAATCATATCAGGAGCTTACATCTACTTGTGATTGCAGGCTGTTATCTAGTATAACTTCTAGGCCCCACAGAAATGGATGCTGAGGCAGCAGTATGGAGATTTGGCTAAACTCACAACAGTCACTGTATTTTAAATCCAGTGTCTCTCTAATCTCTTGTCTTCTCCTTGCAAATAATAGATGCTCAGAAGTACTTAATCAGTAAAAAAAAAAAAAAAAAAAAAAAAATTTAGTAATTTACTTTTGCTCTTTGCTAATGGTAGCGATCCTGAGCTGCTTACTGTGTCTGTTAACGTGCGCTGGGGCAGGGCGAAAGTTAGGTGTGTTAACAACTTAGATGCCTTCACCGGTCCCTAGGTACCTGATGAACTAGGGCGGTCAGTCTGCGAGGCCGAATGGGGGATGACGGTCTAGGGGGCGTTGCATCCAAAACTGCTTTTGGAGATACCATCTATGTTGTTGACTCGCTGGTATTATGTAGGGAGAAGTTGAGAAGATATTTTGGTATGAATTACTTTTGCCAGTTAACCATAATTGACATTTGATCCCATCACACTTGAGGAGTAAAGTCATCTTGACTACCACGCTTCCAGGGAATTAGTGGTTGAGTGTTTCTTTGGCTCTGCATTTCTTATTCTTGTCATTTGAAAGTGAAAAGGTCCATGTTTTGAAGATTACTGAAATATAGAATCCTAGAAACAGTCATCACAAGGTTTTAACAGACAAGTTCATTTTCAGTTTGGGTAAGTTGCAAAGAAAGAACATACTTTTGTCAAATTCTACTTATTGAGGAGACAGTTTGAAGTAGGGTTTTTTTAAAAAATGTATTATTTTAAAAATTATTTTACTTATTTTTGGCTGTGTTGGGTCTTTGTTGCTGCGCGCGGGCTTTCTCTAGTTGCGGCAAGTGGGGGCTACTCTTCGTTACGGTGCGCAGGCTTCTCATTGCTGTGGATTCTCTGGTTGCAGAGCACGGGCTCTAGGCGCGTGGACTCAGTAGTTGTGGCACGCAGGCTCTAGAGCGCAGGCTCCGCAGCATGTGGGATCTTCCTGGACCAGGGCTCGAACCCGTGTCCCCTGCATTGGCAGGCGGATTCTTAACCGCTGTGCCACCAGGGAATCCCCTGAAGTAGATTCTTAATCTTTTTGTGTCTCTTTCTTCTGCATATGAGGCATATCATGGGTATGTACATATTCCATTTATTAAGTCATCAGATTAGAAAGGAACATTTTAATATATATTAAATTTTGAGTAAGGAGAAGAGATCCAGTCAGATTACAAGGTAAAAATTTTGATTAATCCATGTTACTTAATACAGTTCCACATTTACTTAACCAGGACTCTTCACAAATGATGACATCTTTACTGATTTTCTTAATGCCAGTTTCAGCACTAAAACCTATTACTGTGTAGCAAACTATAAAAAATTCTATTGCTTCTCCTCAGTAATTAATTTCTTCCCTTATTTCAGTTGACTTGGTTACTTATATAACAAGGTTTCAGTGGGACATGGCTAAATATCCAATCAAGCAGTCCCTGAAAAATATTTCTGAAATAATTGCCAAGGTAAGATAAAAAATGATACAGGTAGGACACATTGATTTATAGTGGCTTTATTTATTTTATAAGTATTTAGCTATTAAATACTCTAATTTAGTTTTTGATAGGGCAGCTTAATTATATGTGACTTCCTACAATTTTACTAAAAAAAAAGGTGTCAAATAAGGATAACACTTTCATGTGTACATTATCCAAATTGTGTAGTTTATTTAGGTAGTTAAGTTAAATGTTGCATCAACAATGTTTGAATAAGAAAAGTAACTTTAAAATTTTATAGTTATTTATATAAACTTGAAGCATAATTGAGATCACATAGAACAGGAAATTGGAATAGATTAGAGATTTATGAATCATTCAGATGTATGATAATGGTCACTTAAGTATGTTTATGTACAGTACTGATTCAGATTAAACTTTATGGGTTTTCTGACACCTTCCCTTCTGATGTTCAGTATTGATTCTCTACCCAGAAAAATTGCCCGTATTCTTGTACCACATGATTTTATGTACAGTTTCAGGGAGTCCACAGGCGTTAAAGCACATCCATGAATTCACTGAATTAAGAGCTCCTTTTATGTTTCAAAGTCCTTGAGCTTGAGAGAAAAATGTAAAAGTCTTACCTGAAACTATAATGAGGCAGTAGACAAGGACCTATTAATTGTTTGACAACATTTCTATGACCTGGCTAGGATGAAAAGTATGATTTAAATCATCTGGACAGACTTCCTTGGCTCCCACTGGCTTTATTTGTACGTTGTGCTCTGTGGTTAAATGTAAATGAATAGTGTATCAAGGATTTTAACTTAAGTCATCATATAATTTAATGAAAATGAGTAGTCAGGTAATATAAAGTGGTGCTCTTACTGTGAGCCTTGTTTTCTTTTGATCCTTATCAAGGATTTAGTCCTCTTCTTCCTGATACTATTATAGTTGAGGAAAGAGGCTCAGAGACGTGAAGTAGTTTATCCCAGTGCCACACAGCTGGTGATGGTAGAGCTGAGTTGAAATTAGTTCTTCAAATGTTAAATCTACTGTTTTGTGTTTTCTCCCTAAGTTGTTAGTAGTTTTAATCATCTTTTTGAAAAATCAGCTTGTGTAACATTTATAAATAAATTCAAACATAATTTTAATTTTATTGCAAAAATATTTTGTGGAAGAGTAGTGGTGTTGTGAACAGCAAAACTCTATGTGATTTAGTTCCTTTGGAAATTAATCCTTGAGACTTGTGTTTTAAAGCCTTTTAATTAGTCATATCTGTAACCAGTGGCCTAGATTCCATTTACATGGTTAAAGAAGTAATATAGTAACAATAATTAAAATACATGTAGACTAAAACATTATCTTTAATAGAAAAGATTATATGAAAATTACCATAGTTATTAAAAATGAAGTAGGTTTGTTTTTTAATGACCTTTAAAGCCATGCTTTTAAAATAATAGAATATTTTTACATCAGGAACTAGTGGTGTTTTGTTTTTTAAAGTTTAAGCACAGCTACTTTGATTGTATTAGTAGAGGCAGGTTTAGGAAAATTTTCCCTTTTTCTCTTTTTCTCTTTAAAGGGAGTGACTCAGATTGACAATGACCTGAAATCTCGAGCATCCGCATATAACAACCTGAAAGGGAATCTTCAGAATTTGGAACGAAAGAATGCGTAAGCATGTCAAGTATATGTAAATAATTAAAAACTGGGAGGGACTTCCTTGGAGGTCCAGTAGTTAAGATTCTGTGCTTCCACTGCAGGAGGTGCAGGTTCAATCTTGGTCGGGGAACTAAGATTCCGCGTGCCTCACGGCACAGCCAAAAAAAAAAGAACTGGGGACGCACTCTAGCATACACTGGTTCCGCTTTGTGATGTTTCTATAATCAAAATGGTGGTTTTTTTTCACTTCATGGAGAAAAGCTCACTAATTCAGGCTGGTCAAAACAGATGTGAGGCTGATTTATTATACTAGTTTCATACATAATACTTGTGAGTTGTGTCCTGGTTTATCCCTTTATCCATCTGGTTTTTCACTGAAAATTATCTAAAGTTAATTGTTTTTACATCAAATGATAGTTTAATTACATAGCAATTATCTGCTGCTTAAAAGAATTCTATAGAAGAATCCTTTTGTAATGTAATACTCATTCTTTAATTTTTCTGTTTTCCAAGTTTTTATTTTTTACATATTAGGTTTTCTTAAAATAGACCACTCTTGTTTTGGTTAATATAACTGTAGTATGAGTACTACAAGTGTAGTTTTAAGCACTTAACTCTTCCAGTTATGTATTCATATCCCAGAGAGAAAGTTGGTTGGATACTGTCAGTGGTGCAAACAGGGCAAGTCATTTTCACTGTGAAATGTACTAGGAGACCAAATGAAGACTGTGTTAAAAGAGTTGATTATTGGGTTAACTAACCAAAATTAATACCTAGGGAGAGAGAGGAAAATCAAAGGTTGTGCTTAAATGATATGATTTCATAATTATGATGAGGTAGACTTTAATTGATACCTAATGAATAACACTTTCTCAGTTAAGATACTATATATGTAATCAAGAGTAGAGCTGAGTTATAATTAAAGCAAACACAAAGGGAGACACTAGAGGCAAATTCTGATAAAATGTTTACATTTCTTTGGGTTTGGATGTGGGAAATATTCAGCTAAATTTTGACTTCTTTTTTTAAAAAATATATTTATTTATTTTGGCTGCACTGGGTCTTAGTTGCAACACACAGGATCTTTGTTTTGGCATGTTTAATTGTGGCATGTGGCCTTCTTAGTTGCAGCACGCATGTGGGATCTAGTTCCCTGACCAGGGATCGAACCCTGGCCCCCTGCATTGGGAGCACGGAGTTTTACCCACTGGACCAACGAGGGAAGTCCCAAATTTTGACTTCTCATAAAATAAAATGTTAACTCAGGCTAATCCCTCTCTTGAGATGTATATATAGTATATGTGACTATAACTAGCCTGCTATTTCTTTACTTGTGTTCTGGAAGCACATAATTATCAGCCTAATGATTTTTTTCTTATTCCTCAGAGGAAGTTTGCTAACTAGAAGTCTAGCAGAAATTGTGAAGAAGGATGACTTTGTTCTTGACTCAGAGTATCTCGTCACATTACTGGTCGTGGTTCCCAAGTATGCCTTTTTATTACAGAAGGGTTTTTACCTATTCAAATACAAGAGAAATATTAGTGTCTGATACTGTAATTTGAAGTTTTCCATAAACCCAAGTGTAAAGGGAGTATCACCTTGTCATTTGTTCTGTCAACCAACATGTGCTCATGGCAGATACAGTAGAATTTAGTTCATAACCTGGTAATGGAGCTGTCAATTATAAATTGATATTCCAGATCAAAATTTGCTTAGTAGAGTTGGCCCATTAAAAAATTAAATAATCCTAAATTATTGGACTTAAAAGAAATATTGTTCTTAGACTTTTCAAAACAGCGAGCTATTTGTTTTTCTGAAAAATGTTTGATGATTCGTTAGGATGAATTAAGCCCTCTAAGAAGCAAAGGATGGATTAAATCAAAGCTTGGCATATTTTTTCTGCAAAGGGCCAGATAGTAAGTATTTTACCCTTTGCAAGGCACATGGTCTCTGATACAACTACACAGTTCTACCGCTTCAACTTTGTCGTTGTAGCTGAAAGCAGTCACACACAGTGTGTACATGAATGGACGTGGCTGTGTGTCAGTAGAACTTTATTTACAAAAACAGGTGTACAGGTTATGGACATAGTTTGCTGGGTTAGACTATCCTTTGAAACCTCCTTTAGATTAGGCCTTCTGTTTTAATTAATATTTGGTAATCTTGGTAAAATGAAACCTTTGGAAGATTAGAACTGTGTGTGTGTGTGTGTGTGTGTGTGTGAGAGAGAGAGAGGGAGAGGGAGAGGGAGAGGGAGAGGGAGAGGGAAAGAGACACTGTTAATGGTTTCACTTCTGACTTACACTAAAATCTCACTATCAGGGGATCCAAACTGGGATGGGAGATTTGGGGACTCTTCAGAGCATTCATTATTCATGAAATCTTTCTTTGCTGTGCTCTCCATTTTTGTCTGGTTAGGAAACTGGGAATATTAGAAAATGATGCCTCCTGGAAAGGGGTCGGAAAGGACCTCCATTGAATTTTAGTGGCTACAGTATTACCTGACTTCCGCTTTTTCCCCCTTACGGCAGAATACTAGAACACTGATTATTTCTAAAAATTTCTGTCTTTGTGTTTTTATACTATGCAGGAAAATAACCTTTGCCCAGATAAAAGATTTGTCTCATGCAACCTTTATTTAAAATTTGTGTTTAAGACCAGAAGTTTTCATAGTTTTCTGTGCACTGTACTTGAAACCTCGGATAGGACCTAGGATACCTTGTATAATGGATTATTCACTATCCTGGCTATAGATATTACGATTCTTTATTTTGTACTGCATATATAATCATCTCTCGCCACACCCACAAAAGCCAGTGGTCTCAAAAGAAGGTTGTTGCACAGTGATCTGTGGCAGCTTGGTTTACTGTCAGTTTGTTTACTCAATACTTCCTGGTACTCTGTGCTTTTGGTAAATGTGGTTTTACCCAGCTCTTCATAATGGCCACTGAATAGAAATGTTAGTGATTCCAGCATGGCTTCTCTCTCTTTCTCTTTCTTTCCTTTTTTCTTTTTTTAGTGAGGTAATAATGTATATCAACCCTAAAGTTTGAAAGTAACTTAGAATATGTATTTTGCTTTGCTTCCTTTCCAAACTTAGTTCTAGAACGTGCCTCTTTTGCAGTAGTTACTGGATGTAAGAGATGGTGAGCTGTATTTCCTACTTTACCACTTAGTGTATTTGAAGTTCATTCTCTGTAGAAAACTTGAATTTTTTTTTTTGTTGTTAAATAGATTTGAGGTATACCTATTATAGTTGGATTTCCTATTTGTCTCATAATTTTTTCTCTTTCTGGGCTCGGCATGAAGGTAGGACTTGTTTTCCTCTTCCGGTAACTTAATTGTATCTTTTCTGCAGGTTAAACCACAATGACTGGATTAAGCAGTATGAAACACTAGCTGAAATGGTAGTTCCAAGGTCTAGCAAGTAAGTAGTAGTCTTTGTAAAGCTTGCTTCTTTCGTAGAATTCCTTTGGTAGTTTGGATGTTGGAACAGGAGATATCTTTATCTTTCCTTTGTGGTAAGTTTTACAGTTTTGGAGCCATCATTTTCCCCTTAAAAATAAGTGAGTTATATTAACTCTAGCTGCTGTGGACCTGGAAGGGCCTTTGTACACTCTGATCGACCCACTCATGTTTATTATAGATGTAGAGGTTTGAGGCCACAGAGGTGACGTGGTTTGCCCAGAGTCACACATCTCATTAGTGACAGAGCTGTAACTAGAACCCAGATCTCTGGTGTGGTACTTTTTCTGCTGTGCTACCCCCTCAAAATTCTTCCTTCAGTATTTATTGTATACCTACTGTGTGTCTATATTTCCTCATTTATCTTGCAAAGGAAGTGTACCAAAATGGCTACTAGGGTACTCTGTTGATCTGCAAATATTTACCATCACTTTCCAGTAAGCGTAGATTCTACTGAATCTGTACTTTCCTTTAAAAGAAAAAAAACTTTTATTAAGCAATTTTAAGCTTATGGATTAATATTCACTGTGTAATTTGATATGTACAGCAATTCCATGAAGTAGTTTTGGCAGTTATACTTTTTCTCATAGATGAAGAAATAAAAATGCAGAAGAGTTAAGTCATCGCCTAAAGCGTATATGGCTGTATAAGTGTGCAGTGGCAAAGTTAGGACTAAAACTCAGGTCTTTTAACTCCAAATCCTGCACTCTTGACACTACATAGCATGTCATTTTTTCCTGCACTCTGCCATTCTACACAAGATATTCTTCAAGAAAATATAAAGTACAGTGTGTATGCACCCCCAAAGAATTGCTTTGTATATTCTTATATATCCCTCAGTGTGTGTATATATATACCCTCAGCATGGTGAAAGAAAGGTCTAGGAGGTAGTAAAGAAGTGGTGTTAGTAAGGCCAGGCCCATGAAATATTTTCTTTTCCAGTTTCATTTTGTCATATGGGAGGTAGCTTAGTATAATGGAAAGAGTCCTGGACCCAGGGATCTGAGTTCTATTGCTGGTTCTGCTACCAACTTGCTATGTGACCTGCGGTAAGTCTTTTAACTTCTCTGGGCCTCATTTTCTTTGTAAAATGAGCCTCGCACCTTCCCTGTACACATTATGAGGTTCTTTTAAGACTTGATAAGATATATAAAGTAGAAGGTAATGTGATTATTGTAGTTTTCACAAATGTTGATTTTTTGAGAATGAAACCACAAACCTGTGCTCATTGTGAATTTTTTTCCCATTTGGGGGGAATACTTTCCATTCACACTGGCCCTTCACATGGTAGACTGAAGATTGAGGTTGTGTCTTAATGCTGGTTTTCCTCCGAAGCTGTTTATCCTGACAGATGACACCTTCTTAGACCTTTGTGCTCTGGAGACCGTAAAAGTCACAGAGGTTGTCTTTACGTTTGGGGGCAGGGAGAGGAGGAAAGTAAGGACCCAGTGCACACAGAATGTCCTCCCACCCTGTGGTGTGTGAGCCTAGTCCAGGGGAGTGGTGTGTAGTCCCAGGTTTATTCGGAAAGAAGGGCTTTAGAAATACTACCTCAGACTTACATCTTTTGAAAAATCACTTTAGTAGTTAAAAGGAAAAAAATGTCAGATGCCAGCAGTTCAGTACAGGCAGCACCCATGTCTTTTGAAAGACCCCTGGGTGCTCCCTGACCACCTGAGAGTCCCCAGCCCTTCCTCACTCAGTGAGAACGTCTGTTCACCTCTTTATCAGTCTAAAGACTTTCGGAATCATTGACTTGAAAAGTTATTTACATTTAGTCGTTGAGAGCAATGCAGTAGCTCAGCCAGCACCTGAAGAGGATGCTTAGTTCACATGGGACAGACAGGTTTTAGGGGGTTAGTCTGGAATTTTGTACTTCTGTTTAGGAAAGATCTCCATGACTTGATGTTGGATTTTTCACGTATCATAATAACTAACGTTTTTGAGTGATTACTATACGCTGGTCATTGTTCTAAGTGCTTTATTTTAAAGTGAATTATAAGTAGTAATACTGTCACTTGTTGCTTTTTGTCACAATACCTGAGTGGTTACTCTTGGAAGCAGTGAAGATGAAAGTGGACTTTTGAGGAAGAAGAATAGATTGAAAAAAACCATCTTTAAACCTGAAAGAAATAATTTCACCTAAAAAAACACACAAAATCTAGCTATTTGCAAAATATTCTACATAAATCTTGAAAGATTGGACCATGTGAAATATCGCCATCGTTGGGTGGTTAAAGTGCAGGGATGTGTATAAATGCCAAGTCAGAGTTAAAGGCCAAAGAGTCTGAGAGGCTGAGCTGCTGTTCTGCTTCTTTCTGTTGGAATAACTATTCAGAAAGAGGTGATTTTCACTTGTACTTTCAGAATTACCACTTAGCTTTTTGTCTGTCTGCTTTTGCTTATTAAGATAATCTGGTTGGGTTACGTCACTGGTTGACTTGGGCCTTTTCTCTGTTGTTGGAAAAACAGCACCACAAGCTCGTTGGTGCTTCACGGAAGCTTTTGTTCAGGGAGCTAGAGTTCCAGATGAACCAGAGGATCCTAGCGAGGAAGGCCTAGGAAAAAACGACACTAGCCATTGTTGAAAGAGAAGTTTCTTTTGTGTTTTGGAGCAGGGGTTGCAAAGATAACTTTTATGAAGAAAAGCAGGAAAGGTGCCTTGGCAATGAGGTGGGTAGGTTGAGTGGGGAGCAGAGCAGATGGCAGGACGGAGTCTTAGGAGAGAGGCCAGAAGTCAGAGGCAGCAGGAAGAGCTAGCAAGCTCCAGCAGCGCTGCCACTCACGTGGGAGACTGAAAATGCCGTGAGCCAGCCGTCCGAAAAGCGTTGACTTCTCGTTTCCTCTCGGCCTGGTTGCGTGTGTGAGGAGGTAGTGTTAACTGTTTCTACACAGCAGCAGACCTAAATGAAGAGAGTGAGTTTGGAGACCCAGCCTGCAGCTCACAGACTGTCATCTCCACTCGATTTCTGTGGCTGTTCCCTTGGCCTCACCCTCAATCTCTAGAAAGGCTTGACGTCTGGAATCTTAAACTGTAACCCAACTCTTGAACGTGAGCCTTCTTTCCATCTTTTTTACTGTCACGGAACCTGCTGTTTGATGTTGTCCACATCTCTGGTCCCCACCTCTTTGTTTGCATGGACCTTCAAAACAGCAAAGTACTAAAGTTAAAAAGATCAGTTAAGGTTAAGGTAAGTTTAAAGGATGAATATGATAGTGGTGGAATATTGTTAGGATCTGAGATAGCCTGTCAAGTTGGATTTGGCTTTGTGGTTTTTTTTTTTTTTAACAAATTTATTTTTGGTTGCGTTGGGTCTTCGTTGCTGTGTGTGGGCTTTCTCTAGTTGCAGCGAACGGGGGCTACTCTTCGTTGAGGTGCGTGGGCTTCTCTTGTTGCAGAGCACAGGCTCTAGGGTGCAGGCTTAGTAGTTGTGGCGCACAGGCGTAGTTGCTCCGCGGCATGTGGGATCTTCCCAGACCAGGGCTCGAATCCTTGTCCCCTGCATCGTCAGGCGGATTCTTAACCACTGGGCCACCAAAGAAGTCCCTTGGCTTTGTTTTGATCCCAATCAGTTTGCACATTACTGTCAATTCTGGCAAACCTGAGGATCATTAAAGGTTTTTTAGCGAGTTCTGTCCACTTTGCAGCTACCTTGCTCTAGATCTGACGGTCCCTGGGAACAAGGACGCAGGATAATCGTTTTGAGAGGGCACAAGTTAAAAGGGGTGGCCAGGACTCCTGGGTCAGGGCTGGGCTGGAGAGAGGAAGAGAGAATTCAGTCACCTGAAGAGAAGAGGGTGTTTAGCCAGGAAGTACAGGTGCTGGACAATCTTTCCTCGGCTGGCCTAGTGCTGATACAGATTGAAAAGCATGATTCTTGAGCTTGGATGATTTACTTGATTTAATGTTTAATTTTGTTGGTTAGGAAGAAATGCACTAGGGGGCTGTTAAGGCACCGTAAATAAAAACGTCATGAACACTGAGTGTCTTCAGTGTTGAGGCAGTACAGATGGAAAGCACTGAAGTGGTTTGGGAAGGGCTGCCGTACCCTACTGTTTGTTCCTCCTCTTCCCCCCCCTGTTTCTGAATTCTGCCCTCAACATGAATGTGAGCATTAAATATAAAGCTTTAAATGGACTTGGTCTTTCTTTCTCTAGTGTTCTCTCAGAGGACCAAGACAGTTACCTGTGTAATGTCACCTTGTTTAGGAAGGCAGTTGATGACTTCAGACACAAAGCCAGGGAAAACAAGTAAGATTATTATTTTTTATTTTTTAATTTGTTAGGTCACCTATACATGGTGTGGACAATTTTGTTTTTCTTTCCCCCCCAATTTAGATTCATCGTTCGTGACTTCCAGTATAATGAAGAGGAGATGAAAGCAGACAAAGAAGAAATGAACAGGCTTTCGACCGACAAGAAAAAGCAATTTGTATGCATTTTTAATACTTAGTATTATCAGTGTTAAGCAGAAGAAAAAGTGGTACTTACTGCTTTTCTTTAATTTAAAAGAAAACAAAACTTTTCTGATTTTGCTTTTGAGACATTTGATTCTATCTTTTTTCTACTAAATAATCAAAATAAGTTTTCTCTAAGCAAGCTGAGATCTGTGAATCCTTATCTTAAAATATATTATCTTAAAATTAACCCCCTAAGTCCATATCAGAAGTTAATTTTAAATGCAGTGTTTTGATTAATACCCATATAGTGAGGGGCTATTTTAGTTAAGTAGTAATTCTCTCTCTTCAGTAAGAAATTTCATTTTTTGAGGCAGATTTTTTTAATGGTGCATGCAGTCTTTTATTGGAGGAATTTGTATTTTAACCATTGGTGAGGTAGTATGTTCTAGACACAATGGAGAACAGGGGTGGAATTGTGAGTGAAAGATGGTGTTGACTTTCTTGCCATCTCAAGTGCAGGATTATTGTGAAGACTGAAGCTTGTATGGAAGGGGAAACATGATGAGTGAAAATGTATTTTTCTTGTAATGCAAGAGGAAATAAAAGCACATTCCATTTAAAATTATTTCCAAGTACTTTATAAACCATTGCATCTCAGTTGGGAGAAAACTAACCCTAACCAAGTAATGTCAAATAAAACCAACTTGTTGGGGAGGTCCAGATCCCCTTTTAAAGAACAGATATTTTAACCAAAGACTTTCACTTTGTTATATTATCCTTTTTGCATAAATTGATTGTTACATCCAAATGAGCCTAATAATGTTACCTAAATAACTATGAGCTGAACTGATCATGTGTGTCTTTTAAGTATGGATAGGTGGTAATAAGTTATTTGTCATTTGTTTCTTTAAAGAAGTGTTTTTATTTAGAAGTACTGAATAACTAAATTCAGAAAGAATATATACTACATAATAGAACCATTAAAAATTTAGAACATAATGAACAGGTTTTAGGGATCTAGATCAACTCCCTGATTTTACAGATAAGAAAACTAACACCTAGGGATATTAAATGACTTACTACATAGCTGTTTTTCATTATTCCTGAGAAGTTGTGTGTAATTGAATTCTATTTTAAATGTATAAAATGTTTAAGAGTATTGGATAGTAAATTTAGATTTTTATATTTTGGTTTTCAAGCCTGTAGAAGGACACGTCTATATTCTGTGTCACCTTAAATGACTTTCGTTAAAACATAGACCTGTTTTGGGATTTCCCTGGTGCTCCAGTGGTTAGGACTCTGCACTTCCACTGCAAGGGGTGTGGGTTCGATCCCTGGTCGGGGAACTAAGATCCCACAAGCCACGTGGTGTGGCCAAAAAAAAAGAAAAAAAAATATATATATATACCTTTTTATGTGTCGTGAATAGATTCAATGGATTTTTGTATCTACTGAGGTTACAGAGTAGTGGCTTAATCTTTTCATCTAATTTAAGGTAAAGTATCCAAGATAATGAGAAAAATGAAACATTTTAAAAGTGAATTATAATGTGATTTAATGCTCCTAAAGATTCTTACTGGATAGTTGCTCCTTTAAAAATACTTGATTTAGGGCTTCCCTGGTAGCACAGTGATTGACAGTCTGCCTGCCGATGCAGGGGATACGGGTTCGTGCCCCGGTCCAGGAAGATCCTACATGCCACGGAGCGGCTGGACCCGTGAGCCATGGCCGCTGGGCCTGTGCGTCCGGAGCCTGTGCTCCGCAACGGGAGAGGCCACAACAGTGAGAGGCCCGCGTACCACAAAACAAACAAACAAAAAACTTGATTTATCTAATTTCTAACTGCCATTTTCAGGACCAAATTTTTGGTGATTTTTTCTTTCTTTCTTTCTTTCTCTAGGGACCACTTGTACGGTGGCTGAAAGTGAATTTCAGTGAGGCGTTTATTGCGTGGATTCATGTAAAAGCGTTGAGGGTTTTTGTTGAGTCTGTTTTGAGGTAAAGGAAGTTAATTGAGAAACTTGGAACTAAAGAATTTATAGATCCCTTTACATTGGACCTCTTTATTAAAACACACAGTCTACTAATAGGAAATTGATTTGGAGAAACCAAAGGGCCAGTCGTGAGGGAGAGATTGTCAGTGGTCATACTGCTTATCTCGTGCATGTTGGTCTTGTCCCTTAATACCGGGTTTGAAGAAAGAGATCATGCTGCTGTGCTCTCTGATTCTTTTCTTATTATGTACTTAAGTTAAATGTAGATTATGAAATATTAGCCAGTGTTTGGTTAAAAGAAGATCAAATATTTTACATGTAGTTTGGTACGCAGTATACCTAACGATGCCTTATTTGAAGTCCTCATTTCAATTAACCTAAAATTTTTTTTATTTTGAGGTACTTAAAATCTCAGTCATCTTGTGGTCCTCTGTACATGTTGCTCATATTAGAAATATTTCAAAATGCTTATCTGCAGTCATGCTCACTATTTGTAAATTTCTTTGAATTTTCATCGTAGATGTGGGTAGTAATCTCATGTTATTATCATGAAAGCCCTCCATGTTCTTGGGTTCCGAATCCATGGATTCAACCAACCGTGGATTGAAAATATTCGAAAAAGAAACTCCAGAAAGTTCCAAAAGGCAAAACTTGAATTTACTGAGCACTAGCAATGATTTACATAGCATTTGCATTTTACTTACAACTAATTAACATAGCATTTACATTGTATTATAAGTAATCTAGAGATGATTGTAAAGTATACTGGAGGATGTGTGTAGGTTATATGCAAACACTACCCCATTTTATATAAGGGACTTGAGCATCCGTGGATTTTGGTATCCACAGGGGTCCTGGAGCCAATTCCCTGCAGGTACCTAGAGACACTGTAGTAAGTTTACATATTACCACTGTCTGCTGAGGGTATTCACAGATTACCTTAAAAATTGAAGAGTAATTAAAAGTAATTCCTAGTAGACAGTTGGCTCTCATCCTAAAGAAAGATTTCTAATGGACATTGAGGACCAGAGAAGGTTTGAGTTTCTGCGTATATTAGTTGAATTTGTAAACATGGTCATTAAAGTGAGGCACCCTTTCCCCATTAACTGTGATTAAAGAAGAGTATGAGAGTATTTGCTTTAAAAAGAAAATCTCTGCATATGTTTGCTTGTGTTACATCCTGTATTTCTGCTTATTTATAAGGTATGGCTTGCCAGTGAACTTCCAAGCAATGCTCCTTCAGCCCAATAAGAAAACAATGAAGAAACTACGGGAAGTATTATATGAATTGTATAAACATCTAGATAGCAGTGCAGCAGCCATTATTGATGTAAGTATTTATTAGACAGCCTGGTAGAAGAGAAACTGGATGAATTTCAGAAAAAATTATTGGAAGAAGATAAGATGTTATTTAACCTTTTGAAAGTTGCTTTAAGATTCTCAATTTGTTAGTAATTAATTTACCTGATAGCTTAGCAAATAATTTACCTTGTTTACCCCATTTTACTAGTTGCTTCTTGGTATTTCTAAAAGCCAGTTGTTATCTTGCTGTAGATCCGATGTTTATAGCTGCAGATATACACACACAACCAGTGATACTAGTTATTTACAAAAGTTATAAATTGCAGAGAGCAAGAAAATAAGTAGTTATTGTAACTTTAGTTGGTAGGAGTAGTGGAGTCAGTAGATGAGCATTTTAAAGGGAACTGTCATTTCTCTAAAATGGTATCTGTTTATGTGTTCTTTTTAAACAGATATAAACGATATGTGTGCTTTTCGTTGTTGCTGTTGTTTAAAATTGTAATAGGCTTTTATGTTTTTGATTTCAAATATCTTGCTGATTTTTTTTCTCTTTAGTTTAGGATGGCAGTATTTCACATGTGCACTAGTTAGAACCCATGAAAAAAATCAGGGTTTTTTGATAGAAGAAAATGCAGGAAATGACTCTACATTTTGTAGAGTTGGTAATATGTGAAGTCTGTTTGATATATAATTTCCTACCAGCAAATTCTTATAACATGCGTATGTAATAAGTGGTATCTGTAAAAATCACTCTTGGTTTATTTTTATCCAGCATTTTATAAGCCATGTGTCTCCTAAACTCAGTACACCAAGCCTGAGATTAAAGAAGTAATTTTATACAGTATGCATAAGAAAGGATGGTGGGGTGATGCTTAAACACACACAGGCTTTGAGGGCAGAGAGCGCTTCAATCTGGCTTTACTACTCACTCTGTTTCCTAGGGCAAGTCAGCCTTTATTTATATATTTATTTTTAAAGATTTATTTATTATTTATTTATTATTTTAAATTTATTTTTGGCTGCGTCAGGTCTTAGTTGTGGCACGCGGGATCTTCCTTGAGGCATGCAGTATCTTTTGTTGCGGCACGCGGATTTTCTCTCCTCTAGTTGTGGCGCGAAGGCTCCAGGGCCCGTGAGCTCAGTAGTTGTGACACGCGGGCTAGTTGCTCTGTGGCATGTGGGATCTTAGTTCCCTGACCAAGGATTGAACCCGCATCCTCTGCATTGTAAGGTGGATTCTTTACCACTGGACCACCAGGGAGGTCTCAAGTCAGCCTTTCAGAGATTGTTTTCTCATTTGCAAAATGGAGTTAGCAATGCCAAACTCAGATTAAATTAGCAAAAATGTATAAACTTAGCCCAGAGTAGATGTTCATTAAGAAGGTACAGGCATACCTTGTTTTGCTGTGGTTCACTTTTTTGAGCTTTGCAGGTACTGCACTTTTCAATTTACAAATTGAAGGTTTGTGGCAACCCTGCATTGTCAGATGATGGTTTGCATTTTTTAGCAATAAAGTATTTTTGAATTAAGGTGTATGTACATTGTTTTTCAAGACATAATGCTGTTAGACACTTAATAGACTGTAGTATAGTGTAAACATAACTTTTATATGCACTGGGAAACCACTTGCTTTACTGTGGTGGTCTGGAACAGAACCTGCAATATCTCCAAGGTATGCCTATGAATGGTAATACTTTTTTTCTTGTTTAATTTCTTTAAGTACTTAGTTGAATAATCATCTGATTTTTCAATAGGCTCCTATGGATATTCCAGGCTTAAACCTGAGTCAACAGGAGTATTACCCCTATGTGTACTACAAGATCGATTGCAACTTGCTGGAATTCAAGTAAAATGAGCCCCCCAGATAGCCCTGCCCTCGTGTCGGTGTCGGTGTTTGCTAACAGACGTAGGTTGTAGTATGGCTGTACTTTTAACTCTCTCTTACCCCTTGCCTGCTTCTCACCCCCTTTCCTAGTTGCGTTCTCTAGTCACGTTCTCTCGTAGTGGTCCATTTGTCAACATTTTGTTTTTAAAAGGAAACTATATGTCTTGTTTCTTTTTATTGATCAGGTCTGTAAATGTGTACTAAAAAAAAAATCAGAGTTTATTTATAAACAGAATAGTTTATTTAAAAAGAAGGTCTTACTTCATCGATATTGTGGTATGCATTAATTCCATTTGTTACTGTTGTGACAGAAGCCTTGTGTACAAGGGAATGGTGTAAACAGTTATACCATTTTGTTCACTGTATTTAGTAGACATAATTGTTTAATAGTTATTGAATCATGATGTAAAGAAATGTGACAATATTCAGGTATGTGCTTTCTGAATGTTTCAAATTACAATCTGTGAGCACTTGACACCCACAGGAGAGAATAAAATTGCCTGTGCAAAGGTGGATTGTGGTGTGTGTAACTTCCAAAGATTACGGTTCAAGTTTGAAGATTATTTTTGAACACGTGATGGGTATTTACATTTGGACACTAGACTTTCAGGTCTCTCAATAAGGAGGTAGGGCCAATTTTTGAGTATAGTAGAACTCCGCAGTTTTAGTCATTTTACATGTTTCCTTTTTAAGATTGTTAATTTTGCCTTCATCTTGACATTGATGTCATTTCTGATGTAGTCTGAAAAGAGGCATTGCCAACCTTACAAATCTCTGAAATGAGACTTAGGTTAGCATGCTGAATGAGCTTTTAAAAGAGGATTTTGTGGTAGTGCTCCCTTCCTGTGCCCTCCCAGGCTTGTAAATGGGAGAAAGAAATTTACATGTTAAGGGCATTTCTGAACTACCGTATTCCATCTAGAAAATTAGCCTCTCAAATCCGTTTTATTTCAAAGTTTGTATACTGTTATGTCAAAAGTAATTGTTAATTTCAAACAAATCCAGACTTCTATGAAGTAAAACGTGAGAGATGAGCCCTCTTACCCCTTAAGTTTTTTCTTAGCAAGGAAGTTACATAGTTTTTCAGGCCTTCTCCTGTATCTCTACAACATATATATCCACACACAGTTTATTTTTAAATAAAAATAGGGTCATATCACACATATTCTGTCACTTACTTTTTTTGCTTACTAGTATAGCCAGGGTATCTTGTCAGTGTGTCTAGAGCTACCTCATTCTTTTAACTGGCTACAGTGGTTTTCTATCATGTATTTGTGTCACAGTGTAGCTAACTGGATGGATATTCACCTTGTTTTTGGTTTTGCTCTTACAAGCACTGATGCGGTAAACATCCTTGTATACATGTCTTTGTTTATTTGTAGTAGTATTTCCGTAAGAAAGATCCTGGAAGTAGGGTTGGTAGGTCATAGGGTATACATATTTAAAGTTTTGACATAACTGCCAACTTATCGTCAGAATTCTCAGTTCAAGACATGATTGGAATGCAGTTTTATTTTCGATTTTTCTTTGGATAAGGGGAAGCTGAAAAGTTTTGGTTTTGATGTCAACAAATTCTGGTTCTGTCTTTTGCCAAGTGTTCTTTGATTCTTAGTGTTTGTAAAACGGGTATAATCTCTATCATGGGGGGATGTGTTTTGATGATTAAAAGATTGTTAGGCCCACACGATGACTTGAAGGTTTTTCTTAGACTTTAGTATTATTGTGATAGGAGTAGGTGGGGTTTGTGTCAGGTTTAAAATTCCAGCATATGTTTGGAACTATGGGACTTTGATTATCATTTCTCCCTGGGACACAGAGCAGCTGCGTGAGTAGCTCTGCAGCCAGACCCCAGCTGTGCTACCAGTTAGCCCTGTGGTCTTAGCACTCGTGCCCTCCTTGGTAGAATGGGGTATAGCTAGAGTGCCCACCTCGTAGTCTTGTCAGGTTGAGTATCCAGCGGCCCATCCAGTGCTTGGAGTGGTGCACGAGGAGAGCTTGATTCATGGGCGGACAGTCCTAGCAGAGGGCCAGTAACTCCTTTCCACTTGTGTTTAACCTGGGAATTTCAAGGCGTGAGTCACTGTGGAGTCTGAAGGTTAGAAAAAAAGTAGTGGTGTGTGTGTGTGTGTGTGTGTGTGTGTGCGCGCGCGTGCGCGTGCGTGCATGGCGGGGTAAGGAATACAGTCTGTGTCTGTAGTGCAACGTTGAAGCAGTTTGAGAGTCTCTGAGCTGCAGTCCGTGTTGACAGCAGCTCTCATTTCCGGGAGGACCCGCTCCTGTTGCTTGCCGTGCTTTGTTTGCCCTGAAGTCCGCTGGTTCTCCTCTAGCATGGAGCTCAGGTAACTCTGGGAGTCGTTAAACATTTATCGAGTGTCTGACAGAGACCGTTCTGCTGGTGCTCTGACACCCATTACCTCCTCCCTTCCCCATGCTATTGGTGCTGGAAGGACCAGCAGCCCCCGTGGTACCGGGAGAGGCTTAGGGGCAAAGACGTTTAAGTGATTCCTTCATTAAAACTCACAAATTTTGAGTTGGAGTCAGAATTTGAACCTAAGATTTCCTATTGCTGGGCTCTTTCCTTCCTGTCGTGCCTCCCATCTTTACTAGGCGCTGAACAAGTGAGGAGGCAAACACATTCCTTAACCTTAATCCAAGACAGACAGTGATGGAGAAAAGGCATGGGGTGTGGGTCATCAGATACCGAATTGTGTCAGTGTTTGGCCCAGAACATTTTGTTAGTGAGCGGTGACGATGTCTCCAGGTATTCCATGCTAGTTTCTATAGACTACGTTATTCAACCTGGAAGATTTTCCTACATGCTGGAGTTGCGCTTAAACAGGCACTGTGTGTTCTGGGTAGAGCACACTCCATACAGCTTTTTGAATGAGCACATATCAAGTAGTACCTTTAAAGTAATACTTTGTATGTAACAAACACTCGGCACATGTGAACTTTTCCTTGCTCTCACTTTAAAATTAAATAGTCCCGAGTGTTGGAAATAAAAGAAATTGATCTAGATATGAGCTTATTCTCCTTCATTCTTGGCTGCCTCTTAAAAAAAAGAAGACGAAATTAAGGTAACATGCACAAGGTTAAAAACCATATACACAAACATTATGAAACAGCTTATAATGAAAACCTTGCTGACCTTTAGAAAAAAATGTGGTTATTGTTTCCTGTTAACATCAGTAAGAGATGGTTTGTCCTAGAAAGTCTGTAATAGTATTATGCTCTAGAGGAAACGTGTTGAAAACTTTCCTAATTTAGTTCTTGTCTCTAAATTGAAGTTTACCCATTTCTGTAATATAAACTTATTTATGGTCTTTATTTTTCTAGCATAAATAGCTTTAGATTAATATATGAATGTAATTCTAGCTTTTTAAAAAAGTAATATGACACATCAGAACTATTTTATTTACTGGCGGATTATCCTTAGAATATTCTTAGATCCGAGCCCAATGACTTGTAAGAGAAAAAGGAAACAGAATAAAACCATGGAAGTGATTAGCAGTAGAGAATACCCCCTGGGATTGTTTAGCTAGGAGCTAGAGAAGAAACTGAGGAGAAACAGGACAACACACTTCATACCAAGAATGGTCAAAATAATGGAAGAAGAAAAAAATTTACAAGTCCTGTTTGTGTTTGCTTGAAGCAAAAGGCAGTCAGCAAACACAAACAGGACATTTCCTGACAGTTGCTCAGTATTGAAATTGATTATATCCACAGTAGTTCTTTACTTGCAGAATTTAAGAAAAATGCAAATTCATTGCTAAACTGTATAGAGCTGTGGTTTACCTTGTTGAGTATATCTGGGGAATACTGTGTGAGAACGAACACCTAGGAGGCTCAGATGCTAGTGTCAGCCAATTGCAATCTGAGACTGCCTTTTAAAGATCCTTGTACCTCCCGCCCCCATATGGGGTTGTTGACTTAGAATTTGTGAGCATCTTGAGGTCTTATTCAGATAGTGATTCTTCTCTATTTCACACGGACCACACTTAATAGGATCATCATGGATAAGTCAGTTTTTCCTACCCTGTCACCCAAAGAAGCATCCTACATCATTGATTAGTAGAACCAGAAAGTTCTGCCTTGGCTGGAACTGACCAATGTAGGTGTCCTTTACCCCCCTGCAAGACCATAGAATATCAAGTTGAAATTTGCAAAAACCATCTAAAATGATCAAAGTCACATTTTTATCTTTGAATTGAAAACTCACTTTGGGTGTGATTTATCACTGCCTATGAAGTGTAAAAGCACAACCATAACACAGAGTTGTTTTTTTTTTTCTTCAGGTTTTTATTATCTGTTTTATGCATATGTGTATACATGTCAATCCCAATCTCCCAGTTCATCCCCCCTCCCACCCCTCCCCCTACTTCCCCCCTTGGTGTCCATACGTTTGTTCTCTACATCTGTGTCTCTATTTCTGCCTTGCAAACCGGTTCATCTGTACCGTTTTTCTAGATTCCACATACATGCGTTAATATATGGTATTTGTTTTTCCGTTTCTGACTTACTTCACTCGGTATAACAGTCTCTAGGTCCGTCCACGTCTCTACAATGACCCAATTTCGTTTCTTTTTATGGCTGAGTGATAACTCCATTGTATATATGCACCACGTCTTCTTTATCCGTTCGTCTGTCGATGGGCATTTGGGTTGCTTCCATGTCCTGGCTATTGTAAATAGTGCTGCAATGAACATTGGGGTGCATGTGTCTTTTTGAATTATGGTTTTCTCTGGGTATATGTCCAGTAGTGGGATTGCTGGGTCAAATGGTAATTCTATTTTTAGTTTTTTAAAGAACCTCTGTACTATTCTCCATAGTGGCTGTATCAATTTACATTCCCACCAACAGTGCAAGAGGGTCCCTTTTCTTCACACCCTCTCCAGCATTTATTGTTTGTAGATTTTCTGCTGATGGCCATTCTGACCGGTGTGAGGTGATACCTCACTGTAGTTTCGATCTGCATTTCTCTAATAATTAGTGATGTTGAGCAGCTTTTCATGTGCTTCTTGGTCATCTGTATGTCTTCTTTGGAGAAATGTCTATTTAGGTCTTCTGCCCATTTTTTGATTGGGTTGTTTCTTTTTTTGATATTGAGCTGCATGAGCTGTTTATATATTTATTTTGGAGATTAATCCCTTGTCCAACACAGAGTTTTAAAGAATGGTTTGTCTGAGGAAACAACAGAAAAAGGATATTAATATAAAAGTGGAAAATAAGTTGGATGCAACAAAGATTATTGTTGATGTTAGACCAAAAGAGGAATAAGCTGTATGTACAACACTGCCTTGAACTTGAAAGTAGGGTTTTTTTTTAAAAACCAGAGGATAAACAGAAACTCCAGAATGTCAAATCCAAAGAGCAGTTCTCATGACACTATTTCCTAGGTATCTGGATGACCCCGTTGGATGGTTCTGTGATAAATCATTCTTAATTATCTTTTTCACAAACACAACTTGTCAGATTTTACAGTTAACTATTGGCATACATAGTTGGGCTGATTCTCAGAGTAATTACAGGTCAGTATAGGTTTTAATGTGTTACTAGAAATGTGAAGTAACATGTTTTTTAAAATAAAAATTGTGACCACACAGGTACTTTCTTTTACCACAAGAGGGCACCCTGGTGCCTTTGAAAAGCAAACAGTTTCTTCCCCTCACTCCACCCGTGGTTGGTTATGAAATATACTATTTAGAGAAGCCCATTGTGATTTGTAATATTTCGTTACAAGCGTTTATTAGTATAAAGTTCTCAGAAAATGTTAGATGACTCATATTCATTTTGTGACTTAATCCAGCCTCTTGTGTGTGTGTGTGTGTGTGTGTGTGTGTGTGTGTGTGTGTGACACTGACGGGGACAGGAGTGTGTGTGTGCGTGTTTGTGTGTGTGTATGTGACACTGACGGGGACAGGAGTGTGTGCGCGTGTGTGCGTGTGTGTGTGACACTGACGGGGAGAGGAGTGTGTGTGTGTGTGTGTGTGTGAGTGACACTGACGGGGAGAGGAGTGTGTGTGTGTGTGTGTGTGCGTGTGTGTGTGTGTGTGTGTGTAGAACCCAAACACCTTTCAGGTGACTGGTGCCAGTCAGTGACAAAGTTTTCACCAAAAATAAAATGAAAAAGATAATTATGTCTGTCTATGTGTGCATGTATAATCGCTTATCTAGCAAATAATTATTGAGCACATACTATGAACCAGGCATTGTTTTAGGTACAGGGGATGTGATGCTGGGCAGTAAAAAGGCACGATGTGTGCCATGATGGGCCTTACAGGCTAGTAATCTGGTGGCAGCTTTACTTGACAGTGTTAACTTGGCAACCATAAATGAGAAAAAGTATTTTACAGATCTGTCAAATCCAAAGTCTGAAAACATACTTAAGGATATCTGTCCAGAAAAGTCAACCTATAATATCAGTCAGTGGGTAGAGAATAGAGCCATGTTTTTTTGAGATCTGACCACATGGCTGGTCTGGCTCAGCACTGTCTGAGAGACTTTTCTGTGGTGATGGATATTCTGTATCTCTGCCACCCAGTGTAGCCTCTGCCACATGTGGCCGTAGATCACTTGAAATGTGGCTGGTGTGAGTAAGGGACTGCATTTTTAATCTTGCTTAACACTGGTTAATGTGGATAGCTGCAGGTGGCTAGTGGTTGCCACATTGGACGGCGCGTGTCTGGTTGGACGCATTGGAGTAGGGAACTGTTCGGCCCTTGAGCTTCCAGTATGCCGCATATCCTTTGGCTCTCTCTGTTTCTTAACTGGCAGAGCCAGCCTAGCTTCTTTTCATCTTGATTGCCAGATTTAATTTCCCAGGAGAGGAAAGGATTGCTTTCTGAATCATTGTTGATGGGCCTCCGATTGCTGCACAGACAGCTTTCTCTTTGATCACAAAAGACAGCTACATATACTTTGTGCCTTTATGTGCACGAGGGTAAACCAGTTGCAATATTGAAACACCACAAGCCGTTCGTGATGGGAAATATTGAATCAGCGGAATTGAAAACACAGCTGTGCGGCTCTCATCGGAATGTAATTTCTTCTGTCAGTCAGTCAGCGTTCACTGTGTGCAGGGCAGTCGCCATGCCACACTCCGCAGGGAGACTTCAGGGGGACGATCAGTACGTGCTCTTGAGTGACATTTTCTGTCTCTATTGACTCTTTTAGGAATTTAAGAGGTTCATAAAATAGTGAACAGTTCAGGTCTCCAGCGAGAAGTCTAGCACTTGACAGAGCAGCCTTGGAAAGAGGCAAGTTGTGGAAGAACGGGAGGGCACCCTGTGCGTGGGTGGTTTTCATCAGTGATGTGTTGGCAAGGATCTTGCCTCATTCTTGAGCCCAGTGGCAGGACAACTGGTCACAGGAGGTAGGGGTGACATCCGGAGCCAAGCTCCTCCCTGCCCCAGCCCCGTGCGCACACCTCTGCTCTCTGCTTCTTGTCTCTCTCATCCTTTGCATCCAGGCGCTCCAGCATTCTCGAAGTTCCTCTTCCTCCTCCTCCACTCCCAGCCCTCCCTTTCCCCAGCCTGCTTTGACAGCCTCCCAACTGGCCTTGTCCCCAGCCCTGCTCACCCTCAGTCCACCTGAGCACCACTGCCAGAGGAATGTCCACTCCCTGCTCACAGATCTGAAGAGCTCACATACCCACAGAATAACATCCCTTTGTGCAAATTGGATGTTTTCCTTCTTTTTAATTTAGCTTCTCTGCGTGTTTTCCAAAAGGAGAATATTGTTTAATGTTTGTCTTTTAATTTGATCGGAGTCTCTTTGATGGGGAATTTAGACCATGGGTGCTGGTGAGGAATGTTCCAGTGGTCTGCTGTCTCTGCTGGCCCCTCGGAGCCAGACACACCTGCCACGTTCAGATCTGTGCTCTTTTCTTATGTGATCTTGGGGAGCCTGACATCCTGGGGTCTGAACCCATTTCTTCATCTGTAGAAGAGAGATAATTATAACAGTGTAGGATTATTGTGAGGATTAAACCTCATGGTATGTACCAATTTCCTAGCAAGATACATGGCACAGAGGAGGGTGCATAGCAACGTGTTAACTGCTCTTTTTGTTAGTATTATCCTTTTTTTAAAAAAAATAGTGTTTGATGTTTCTTTTTTGTTTCTTCTAATGTGAATTGAAATCAGTTTCTCTTTAGCTACATCTATTTATTTTTAAAGTACATTGCTCTTTTTTTAAAATTTATTTTATTTTATTTATTTATTTTTGGCTGTGTTGGGTCTTTGTTGCTGAGTGCGGGCTTTCTCTAGTTGCGGTGCACGGGGGCTACTCTTCATTGCGGTGCATGGGCTTCTCATTGTGACTTCTCTTGTTGTGGAGCATGGGCTCTAGGTGAGCAGGCTTCAGTAGTTGTGGCATGCGGGCTCAGTAGTTGTGCCTTGCAAGCTCTAGAGTGCAGGCTCAGTAGTTGTGGAGCATGGGCTTAGTTGCTCCACGGCATGTGGGATCTTCCCAGACAAGGGCTCGAACCAGTGTCCTCTGCCTTAGCAGGCAGATTCTTAACCACGGTGCCACCAGGGAAGCCTGCTACATGTATTTTGAAGCAAATTCCCCCATTAAAAACCCACCAGGATCATGTGACTGGCAATTCTACTCCAAGGTACAATCCCCAGAGTACAGAAAACATACATCCTCACAAAAACCTATACGCGAAGGTCCGTAGCAGCATTATTTATAACAGCCAGAAAGTGGACGCAACCCAAGTGCCCCTCAATTTATGATGGATGAGTGGATAAACAAATTGTGGTATATCCACCCAATGGAATATTACTCAGCCATAGAAAGGAACAAAAAGCCATAACATGGATGGAACTTGAAAACATTATGCTAAGTGAAAGAAGGCAGACACAAAAGGTCATACACTGTATGATTCCATTTATATGAAATGTCAGGAATAGGCAAAGCCAAAGGTACAGAAAGGTTGATGGTTTTCAAAGACCAGGGAGAGGGAGGGGTTTAGGGTTTAGGGTTAGGGAGGGGTTTGGGACTGTCTGCCATCGGGTATAGGGTTTCTTTGTTTGGGTTTCTTTTTTGGATTAGATAATGGTGATGGTTGCACAGCTTTGTGAATATACCAAAACCCACTGAATTATACATTTTAAAAGGGTGCATTTTATGATACAGGTGTTATTTCTCAATTTAAAAAACCTGCCAGGATTTCTTAAATTTTCTACAAATTCTTTGAATTGTCTGCTCATGTTCATATCAATGTAGTTTTAAAAACTTACTTTGAATTCCGCTTAATGAAAGATGTGGAGTTTTGCACTCCAGGGTTTTATTCCTTTCAGTGCTCTTGCTATTTATTCTGAGGTCAGCGTCTGTATCTTTTGTGCTTTCCTTTGTTCCACTCATCATCCCAGTTGCACTTCGCTGCAGCAGGCAGCAGACCCCACCTCCATTTCCGGGGCTGTCACCCATCTGTTTCAGGGAACTCTGATGTCACCGGTTGTCAGGACCACAGTGAGCACGCCTTCCCAGCAGTCTCTGAGGAGAAGATAAGACTGTGTGAGACTTGACTGATCTGACGATCTCTCTCTGTTGGTTTAGTATATAAGTCACTGACAGCTCCTCTAGATAAGAGTATCCTTAGTTCATTCATTCACTCAGCAACCATTCACTGAGGGCACACGTTACAAGTTCCTTGAGGGTGGAATGTTTATTAGGTGTGAATACATGGCTGGGGCAAAGAGGTTGGATTGGGAGAAGGACCCTCCCCGCCTGGAGCTGACCTGCTCCGACCTGCTCTGGTAGAAAGGCAATAAACCCATCATAAATAAGTATGATCTCTCACCTCTGACCTTGTGAGGTGATAGTGACCTGGGCTGGGAGGGGGTGAGGAGAGCTGCTTTGGATGGGGTGGTGACCTGCCCTAGAAGACGCCAGGCACCCGAAGAACTAGGGAAAGACTATCCCTGGCTGAAGAAACAGCAGGTGCAAAGGCCCCTACAGGGAACTAGCTCAGAGGGTTTGAGTAGCAGGTCAGTGCAGCTTCTGACCAAGAGCTTAGCGAGTGAGGGACTGTCCACCATTATAAGCCAGGCAGGGTCTTACAGACCATGGTGGAGAACTTAGATTTGGTTCTAATAACAGAGGGAAGCCGCTGTGGGGTCTGACTTACATTTTTCAAGAATCTTCCAGCAGTGTTCTTACTCATGTGCTTGTGACCTCCATTTCTCACATCGTGTTTGGCACATTCATCGTCAGCACTGGGTTCATCCAGTGCGTGCATTTATTGAGAACATTCTGTGCCAGCAAGTATGCCAGACTGTGCGCCCCAAAGCTGTCCACCCCGTCACTCTTTAAGAGTGCTCTCTGCAGAGAGACTCGGTGCTCTCCTGCAAAAGTCCACGAAGATCCAGGCAGAATTTAGTCATTTGTAAACTTTATGACTAGTTTCTCCCACAGCTGCCCTGATTTTTTCAAAATCCTAGTCATCATGTGTTTATAAAATTCGTTGGCAGTTTAAATCGTATTTGATAACATAAGGAGGCACACTCTGTAGCCCTTTGACAATAGCCAATAGATGGGTCTTGAGGGGGGTGGTCTTGAGGGGGGTGGGAGGGGTCTTGAGGGGGTGGGAGGCCCTCTGGTTTTCCTCTCATTTCCCCGGTATGTCTGTCTGGCTCATTTCCACATTCATGACGGGGGAAAGCTGTCCTTTTGCCTCAAGCTGTTACGGCCTTTTGCTGGGAGACAAGAAGCTATGATCACCGCTCATTAATTTATTAGATAAATCTATCATATAGATTGTTGCTACTACTCTCACTTCTCTCTAGCCTCGGCCTCTTAAGTCAGTTAAGGTATTCATTTGGCTCAGCTATTATCAAATTCCTAACATTCTTTCAGGAACAGTACTGTAACTTTGGAGAGCTGTGACCATTGGGATATATGAATTGATTGCTTGAGAAGTGCTAGTGTTTGTTCTGGAATGGGGCCTGTCTAATTAGGTACTCAAGTTGAAAGGAAGTGTCAAGTTTTCCACAAAGCTTTACAGATTTTAATGGGCTGCTTGCCCCTCGTGTCAGAATTTCTTTTCTGAAATAAATGATTTGGAGAGGTCTTATCTTTACACTCGGGCACACAGCTTCAGTTCCTCCTGTCTGGGAAAGTTAACTCTCCTGTTCAATCAGCCTCCCACAACTCCTCAAATCCCACACGGAAATTGTAAGGCCACAGTAACGTTTATTAGACTTCTCCTTTTTTTCTTTTTCCTTCTTTGATGCCTTTGCTTGTCTTTCATGCCTTATTTTTGTTTGGTCACAATCTTTTAAACATTCCGGATCCCTTTTGACTGTTTCACCTGGGTGATTCTTCTGTTTTTTATTCTGTCTTCCTTTTTTCTCCATTTCAGTACCCCTTTCCAATGAACCTGCTTTTTTCTCCTGTAAGGACTGCAGTTTGCAAGTTGAAAGGCTTACTTGCCTGAAACTTCATGATGCCACCAGGGAAGTCCTGGCATTTAGATTCTCAGAGGTACGAGAACACCACTGTGAACTGTGCATTCGAGGGATCTAGGTTGTGCGCTCCTTATGAGAATCTAGTGCCTGATGATCTGAGGTGGAGCTGAGGCGGTGATGCCGGCGCTGGGGAGCGGCTGCAGATACAGATGATCTTAAGCAGAGAGGTTTGACTGCACAGAGACCATAATAAGTCAGTTGCTCGCAGATTCATATCAAGACCCTATCGGTGACTGGCAAGTGAAAACGAGCTCAGGGCTCCCGCTGATTCCCGCATTATGGTGAGTTGTATAATTATTTCATTATATATTGAAATGTAATAATAATAGAAATAAAGTGCACAGTAAATGTAATGCGCTCGAATCATCCCCAAACCATCCACTGCCCGCCTCCAGTCCGTAGAAAAATTGTCTTCCACGAAACTGGTCCCTGGTGCCAAAAAGGTTGGGGACCGCTGTTCTAAAGGGTAGGAGGCCGAGGGAGGCTCCCGGGCTCCATCCCCTCCTCAGAGCAGGGCAGACCCGGGACAGTGAGGTGTGTGCCGTGGGTAGTTCTGGTTGGCATCCATGCAGCAGAGAGCCCCCAAGACACCTCAGGTACAGAAGGGCAGCAAGAGGGCGCTCAGCTCTTTGGGAGGAGATGAGGAGGATGGAGGCTTTTATCTGGGGGGGGGAAGCCCTAGAGTACTCAAGAAGCATCAAGAAATCCCAACTTACCGCACTCTTGGAGAGCATGCCCTGTTCCTATGGAGAGGGCTGGTTTTCTCATGTTCTTAGCAGTGTGGGACATGTTGTCATGGTTAACCAATCCTCCTGAGCCTTTCCAGGACTCCGAGAAGGTTCCTGGGAGTTTGACTGAGAACTGAATGGGAATAAAAACCCAAAACCAGGTAGTTAGGGCTACCCTGACAGTAGGGGGCTCCAGGTACCCATAGGGCAAACATAAAATAAATGTTTGCCTTGTAGGAGATTTGTTTTGGTAGTGTTATTGGAAGTAGAGTTTAAGATACATGCTTAAATATCTTTTACAAAAGGATATCTTAAAGGGTTGTCATTATAGGAGGTGCTCAGAAAAAGTAAGACCAGAGCCGTTATTCACAGGATCTAGTATCTGTCAGATATGTAGCATGAGGTGATTGTTGAAAATTTATAATATCATTATCATCAACACTTATAGAAGGCTTAATAAGTGTCTGTACTAAGTGGTTTACATTCATTATCTCATTTAATCCTCACAACAACCCTGGGATAATAATAACTGGAGGTAACCAGAGACAGAGTCACGGTCAACTACCCAAAGTCACACAGGGCTCTCCCCAAGCTTGCATTCTTTGAACCACTAGAACTTACTGCTGGGAAATCCTTCTTTTCCTTGTGAATAGTCACAAGTGTCCTGGAAACCAGCCAAGCCTTTATAGGAAGGCTCTTGTTCTGGGCTTGGAGGGAGAGAATATTTATCATACTGTGGGGTAGAAAGAAAAACAGGAAATGGTCTCATTTGTTTTGAAGTCTGAAACTAAATGTCAAGTGTTCAAATCATTTCAGCCGAAGTGGATTTTTGTCTCTTTTCATCTGGCCACTGCAGGTCCGTTTTGTGTGTGTGTGTGTGTGTGTTGGTGTTGGTGAGGAGGGTCCATGTTTTCAGACCCAAAGTTCCCTTTACCTCTCATGTTGGTTCAGGATCAGACCAGGAGGCAGGAAACCCAGATTCCAGCCCCGGCTGCTCTCTGGCTCCTGGAATCTTTGTTTTCTTGCGTGTGCAAGTGGGGGGATAGCACCACCTCCCTCAGAGCTCAGGTTGGCACGTGAAGTGTGCACAGACATGCAGCGTCACTGTCGTCGGGAAGATGCAGAGGGAGAGCTGAGGCACTTGACAGGGAGTAGCTGTGCGCGAGATCCACGCGGCTGCCTTTTGAGGGGGCCTGAGTGAGGGAACGGGCATGCTTCTGAGCGTGGAAAGCTCTGCAGAGGTATATTTTTGAGACTGATGCAAAATCCCAGGCAGTGACGTTCTAGTGACTCAGCCCAGTGGGTGGAAGTGATTTTAAATAATGACAGTATCAACCGTCTTCCTCTTCCCACAGTGTCACACACCACCAAACACAAACTCTCTGGCTCTGCACCCACCGAGTCAGCTAGTCTGTGCGGGCCGGGAACGCATGGAATTACGCACGTAGGTCGCAGCGCAGCCCTCGCAGCCAAGGGGGTAAAACTACACATCTGCCCAGCAGTGTCCTTCCTTCTCTTCCCCGCAACCAAGCCCAGATAAACAAGCCCAAGTCACCTTGCACCTTCCTCAGACTTGGACAGTCCTTTCAGAGTGAAGTGGGGTGTAATTATAGCCCTCACCGTCGGCAAAGAGGCCACTTGAGTTAATTAGAAAGGGAAGCCACCCAATTTCAGTTAAAACCATTTAGAAATTGGTGGCATTTTAGAGAGAAAGCAACTGCCATAATTGGATCAGGCAGCTCACAGATGTCCCTTTTCAGACAGAACGATAGGGGAATCCGCTCAGGAAGGAGGGTGTGCAGGTCATGGCCGGGTTTCGAGCTAGTGAGTTTCTCTGCGACCGGCACAGAGATTGACTCATGGAACCGAAACAGTGCCCGGCCCCAGGGTCCCTGCGACGCTTAGGTCCCCCTTGACCCCGGGGGCCTCCGGAGGTGAGGGGCCGATCAGGGATTTTTCTGGGGCTTCAGAAGGATTGCAGGGACTCTTGAGCTAGCAGTGGGAGGAAAAAGGAGTGTGGTTTCTTAGGAGAAGAGAGCTCACGAATAAAAATGAGTTAGAGATGGAAAAGATGAGATCGGAAGAGAACACTAAGCGCAGAGGCCATTGTGTGAGTCGGGTTGCAGGGGTAGGAGCCTTGGGGTGGCTCATCCCAAACCCTGAGGCCCCAGATTGGGAGAAACATGACTGTATTCACTGTGTACTGTCAGGACAAAAGCAAATGAAAAACAAGAGGTACGATCTTCCCTGTTGAAAATAAAGGAAGCGATTTCCCTTTCCTCCTTTTTCTTTGAGTACTGACTTCAGAAAGCTTGTCTTTGTAAGTACTTTCTTCCTTCTTTGAGAGATATATAAATCCTTTTAAAGACTAGATTGGCATTTTGTCCCTTTTATGACCCAGAGATGTCTGTCTTCCTTGGGCACCTCTTTGAAATGCAAACACCAAGGGAGATGGCCCCTGTCTTCCAGCTTAGGTGGGAGGCCAGGAGCCTCCCTCCCTCTAAATTGCAAAACAACCTCCTGTCAGGAAGCAGGAGAAGTTTGTTTTTCCTCTGGATAAAGTCAGTTAGCTAACTAACTGGTCACCCCAATTACCAGGCAAAGTTAGGATGAATTGTGTGTGACCGATGGTGCTGTCAAGTCCTCTGACTTGAGGACCAGTGATGGTTTATCCTGAGAACATGTATGTCATGGGCTGTGTCTGTGTGGCTCTCTAAAAGGGTGAGATTTCTGTCTGCCTCTGTAATCCTTGCTGGATTGCCTGTGCTGTGCATCACCTTCTGGTTTAATGCTTATTCAATAACAAAATGGATTTTGCTCTCCACTACCTTTGTGGAGAGAATTTCTGGGTTGGGAGAAGATTTTGTTTTTAGTTATATTTTCGCAATAGTACCCACCATATATCTGTTCTGTGCCTGACCTCCTGCATTAAGTCCATATTTGTAAGTACAGTGTATACCACCTTGGCTTTTTATAGCTAAAGTTCACTCAAAGGATCCAACATTTTCCAATAGACGATCTTAAAGCTCACTGAAGGATCAGATATTCATTTTGTGATGGTTCCAGAAAGTAAGGGACTTGTCCAAGCTCATGAAGACTGGAGAAAAACAAGGGATTGTTAAATCCCTGGACTCCAGGACTCTCTGTGCCTGCTGCCATATCACCCATTCTCCAGGAGCCCACATCGTTTGGATTTTCACTCTATTACACTATTATAATTTCTTTTATAAAATCACTTACAATGTTCACATTTCCCCCAAATTCCTCATCATGGTCTGCTTCATCACATTTGATGAATTCTTAGAAAGGCAGTTTGATCCACTTCTAAGTAGGTGTGTGAGAGAAATGAGTGCATATTTCCACAGAATGACTTGTACATTCACGTTCATAGCGGTTTTACTCATGATAGCCAAAACCCGGAAAGAACCCAAACGCCTATCAACAGGTGAGTAGATAAGACAATTGTGATCTATCCATACTGTGGAACACTACTCAGCCATTAGAATAAATAAATGGCTGATACATGCAAAAACCTCAGTGAGTCTCAAAAACATTATACAGAGCAAGAGAAGCCAGACACAAAGGAGTATATACTACGCGATTCCACTTAGATGCAATTCTATAATAAGCCAAACTAATCTATGGTGATAGAAAGCAGCTCCGTGGTTTCCTGGGGTGGAAGTGGGTGAGACTGACTGCAGATGGGCATGTGGGAACTTTGGGGGATGGTGGAGATGTTCTACGTGTTGATTAGGATGGAGGTTGCACAGGTGTATCCATTTATCAAAACTATACATAAAATGGGTATAGTTAATTGTATATAATGTCTACTTCAGTAAAGTTAATTCAAGAACTAATCATGTTTTTCTTCACGCACAACATTTGAAATAAAAAAATGCAGTTTTCTTTCTCATCCAAGGTGACCTGGTTCGTATGAAGACGGGAGCATAGCCCTTCTGCAGAGCCCTCTGAATACGTCACAAGCTCAAACGGGCGTTAAGGTTATCCTAGTCCGTCCGCGATCTCTGAGAAGAAGTAAACAGGGGCCTGGCTGGTAATAACACGCAGCTGGGAGTGGTGTGTTCCCTGAGTTCTTCTCTGGGGAAAGCCTGCCCTGTCAGAAGAAAAAAGCGCAGCCCACAGCTAGCAGGGCTGGTGAGGAATCATGATGCTTTCATAGGAAGGAAAGGGCTGTGATTCACACGTGTCAGAGTTGATGGGAAAATTAAGGGCTCTCTTCCCCAGGGAGGGGGACTAGAACTCTCTCTTTAAATATTACATTTCTTTAAATAAAAAGAAAAGTCACTTCAGCTCCTCCCCACTGATTCATCTGGGAGAAACACCTGTCAGGTTTCGTATTTGGTTAAGTCAAATCCTTCCTCCGAACAAGGCAGTGCAGGGTGTAGGAGGATCACCTAACTCTTGTCGGTGTTTACTTAATGTGGAGAGAAAACACGCCTCTCTCTTGGTCTCATGAGCCATCGCTCCTGCTAGGCAAAGGCGGGGACATCGCCCTTCTCTGACCGGGTTACCACCCTCAATTAAGGGTCAGGCAGAGGAAGATGGGCCTGAATTGTAATTCAGTGTTTCAAAATAGACATCATGGAGCCGGCAGATATCAGATTGGGAGCCTAGAGAGATTTTTAGAGGCCTTTGTACATTCATCAGATTTCCATCTGTCTTAAGTGTGGGCCTGCATGAGGGTGTGGGGGGAAGAAAGTAACGGAGCAGAGATTTGAGTGATGCATCTACAAACCAAGGAACACCAAGGATTTCTGGCCCTCACCGGAGAGGAGAGAGGCACGCAGCAGGTTCAGCCTCAGAGCATCAGAACAAACCAATCCTGCCAACACCTCATTTCCGACTTCTAGCCTCCAGAACCATGAGAGAATACATTTCGGTTGTTTCAGCATCCAGTTTGTGGTACTTTGCTCCGGTAGCCCTAGGAAGCTAATAGCGGAGCCCTCGCAGGAGAAAGAGCTTGGTGTGTCTGGAGAAAGGTCAGAAGGCCGACGTGGCCGGAGGTGATGAGTGAGGAGAGGGCCTCCATGGTCCCCCCCCCACCACCGCCCCCGCCTGGGCTGTGGGCTGCAGTGACCAGCATGCTGGTGACTGCCCCCAGGTGGCCACTGGGGGATCCTTCCAGCCCCACACGCCGGCCTCTTGCCACGGAGAGAGCGTGCAGATTGGGTCACAGGAGCTGGGTTCAGCCTCCCCCTCCCCCTGCTTGTAGCTGTGTAACTCACATTTCCACCTGCCTCGTCTGTAACACGGGAGGATGTTCCCGACGAGCTTGGCCTGTCCATCTCTTGGGGTGCCAGCGAGGAGCAGCAGAGACGTTTGAAAGCCTGCTGTGGATCCTGCACCAGGGTGTTAGACGCAGCTAACTAGTCCTGCTGGTTCAGAGTTTAAGCAGAGACCCCCCAAAGACAAAGGAAGATAGGATGCTGTTTATCTAGGCCTCACTAAGAGATTATGAGAGCAGTGTGGAGACCACTAGCCCATCACCTGCCTGGAGACTAAGTAAGATGAGGCTGGGGGACCCAGCAAGAGATGGGCAGAAAGGAGTTCTCCAGAGTGAGAGCTATGCAGGAATGGGGCAGGTGCTACCTCACACCCCTGTCTCCATCCCCGCCCACCACCCCGGTCCCTACAAGAAGCCTAGTGAAACTCGGAGGCTTCAAAACGCCCACTGAGAGCTCGACAGGTACCCTCCAGCGTTGGAGGGACAAAGGGACTGATACTTGAGCCACTGATACAGAGCCTGGTTGGAGTGGCCTAGGGTGGCGGGCCGAGGAAAGTGGTGCATCGCAGTGAGCTGCACGCAGGACCGCAGGGCTCAGGAGGGGGTTTCCATGGCGGCGGGGGGACCCTTAGAAGAGAGCTGACACTGAGTTGCATTCAAAGGGACTCTGCCCCAGAGGACCATCTGCAAGGCAAGGTGACCCCAACAGAGTGACTCAGGGTGGGGTGGGTGGCAGAAGTCAGGGCTGGGAGCCATTGTAAGCGGGCAGCTTGGGGAGAGGCAGCTGTGTCCAGTAGGTCCTCGCAGCGGGATCGCCGAGGGACCTGCAGAAGCTCCCCGTGGGGGCGGGTAAGCGTCTGGGCAGGACGTACCCAGGCACTGGCTCCAGACACCCGCACTGATCAAGCGCTCTCCCGGCATTCCCTGTCCCCCTTCTCTGCTCCAAGTCTGGAGGGATCAGAAGAGGATTTGAGCAAGGTGAGGAACTGGGGAGAAGTCCGCCATGTTCCTCCTCCTTTATTTTGAGTTTCTTAGCCTGAGTCAGGCCTGAATTGCAAACTGGATGTGTGGTTATAGCTTTGAGGTAGACTGAACTGGACTTTCCAATACTCGAAAAAGGAGACTATTCATTAATAAATAGAATGACTGGAAAATCTATGGGACTTTTCTTGGAATTCATCCAGGGACACGGAAGAACAACTTGACAGCAGATGCTTAAAAAAGCAGTGGTCAGAATCAAGATGTTTTTCTGTTCATACCGTATTGAATTTTACTCTCTTAACGAAGAGCTTATAGTTAAATAAATTAAGCTTACAACCTCCTTTCCTGGGAATAAAAGGATCAACAGAGCCCACTCTCTTTACTGTGGCTAAACACATATTCACAAAGGGACATGTTTTAAACAATTATTAAATACGGGGTGCTAGAAACCATTGTTCTCTTTCATTAGTTTTATTTAGGTTGAATCTTGAGTTAGCAATAGGTGAGGCCTAGGGTTTCAGATTTCAAAGCCAAGAATTTCAAAGACTGAGGTTGGAAAACCCGGTTCCCAGGAGTTCTGCAGGGGCAAGCCAGCCATCTGGACGCGCAGGCCGCTACGGGGGTAGCTTGCCCGAATCGCCTCCTGAGGCCTGGGGGCTAGTGAGAGTAGGGCTTCGGCGGCAGGTTTCTGTGGTCCCCTTCCTCTGTCCTCTGACAATACGCCAGTCACTCATTTGGCACTTATATCCTGTCATCCTGTCACGGTTCATTGAGTTTTACTGTACGAATACTAACTCTTGGACTAGACCATAAACTCTTTCAAGGCAGGAGTCTTGCTTTGAACATTTTGTGTCCGCATTTTATCATTCGTTCCAAACGACATATGCCAGGTAAGGTGCTGGAGCTGGATATGGAGTTGAGACTTGGTCCACCTTCCGGAGTTCAGCCAGCCAAGGGAGATGGGTAAGTAAACAGAACTCTGGCGGTGTTTGCTCTGGGCTGTGCACTGTTAGTCCAGGGCCATCTCATATCCGCCCTTCTCCACCTTTTCTGTTGGAAACCATCCCGTACCTGAGAGGCTGCTTCCTCTCAACTTCAGAGGTGGCACCTGTGGTCCAGGCCACAGGTATTAACAATCCTGAACTAATTTCCCCACACACAGTGAGTGGACATGTGACTGATGAGGTGGGCTGGCTGAGGGAGCCTGCTTTCCTGCTGAACTTGAACCCAAGGGGTTGAGGTATAAGCTGCTGCAGTCAGGATGCCTGAGCCTGTACCTTCTCCTCAGGTTCTAGTCTGAGCTAAATTTTCTATCAACCAACAGAAAATACAGAGAAGCGTTATGAGAGAGGGCTGTTATGGGATCACGTATAATTACATGTCACAAATGTGTGTGTGTGTGTCTGATGGCTTCCAGGAGGAAGTGACACCCGAACCAAACCTTGAAGGACCAGCAGGAGTTAACCAGAGCTGTTGCAGGCAGAGACTGGCAGGTCTGCACTTGCATCCTGACATCAGAGTAGGTGAAATTCCAAAAGCCTTGAGGGTGTCTGCATTCCATTACAGTGCTTCCCCCAAACATCTGTGGAGGGAAAATGCTTTCAGGAGATGTTACTAGATAGATGTGCAGAGAGAAAACTGTGAACAGAGTTCCTGAGAACAAAATTGCTCTCCTTTCTCCATTGCTGGTTTTTTCTGAGCCTTTAATATGTTAGTGTGCATACAACAGAAGGCTTTGCCTGCAGAGCACAAATCATGCTCTCTCTTGAACAGTTTTGGATAGTTTATGAAGTGCACTTCTCCCTGAGGTGTGGAGTAATAAGTCATTCAGCAATACTCACATCCTGCCATCCTGGGTCTAATTGGCTACACTGTCATAAAACCACATTACATGGTACCCAAGGCAACATAAACACACTCTATTGCAAATAATAGCATGATAGATTACTGTAGACTTGTCAATAGTTCCTGCATATTTCAGCCTTTCTCTGTTTTGCATACAAATGGCTCTCACGCAGCATTATTCTGGAGTTCATTGGAACAGTATAGATGTCTGGGTTCAGTGCAATGTGTGATGAGGGTGTATGCATATTGGCTTAGTGGAAACCTCCAAGAGATAAAGCCATTTCTATTAATGATGCCATGGCCATTTGCAGAGACCCTGAATGGACAGGCCGTGGCAGAAACAGGGAGTTGGGGTTTCATCCTCAAGGTAATAGGAAGCCTTTGAAGGCTCTTAGGGGCAGTAATCAGGTGTATTTTAGGAAACCCATTCTCAGGGAGACGGGATTTGAAGTGGGGGGTGTTGGTAGAGACAAACTAGTTACTAGCTAAACAAACTAGTTACTAGCTAGACAGCTAGTTAAAGCTATTAAAGTTAAAGCTATTAAATAGCTTTAATAGTTAAAGCTATTTCAGTAATGGGGGAGAAATCATTTAGGGGCTGACTTACGGGAGTCGAGTGGTCATGGAGGAACGGAGGGAAGGCATGACAACCTGAGAAACATTTAGGACGTAGAACTGGGGATGGACTTGGCTCTGGAGCAGCTGTGAGGGTGAGAAGCTGGGGTTGGGGCAGGTGGGAAAATGACCCATGACCTCTGGCTTGTTTAACAGAGTGAACAGCTGTGGCCCTCCAGTTACCTGACAGCCGAGCCCAGTGGGAGCAATGCAGAGTAGAGCTCAGTTTGCATCCTGGCTCTGTCAACTACTTAGTATTATTGTTTGTGCAAGTAAGCTCATACCTATGAGCTCAAACCAAGCTCATAGCCTTGGTTTCTTCACCTGTGAAGTGGGATGGTACTATCTTGGCAGTATAAAGTGACTGGCACATGGTCGATGCTTAAGAAGGAGAAGCTACTGCTGCTCCTGAGACAGCGAACACAGGAGCAGGAGCCATTTAAAGAGAAAGACAGTGAGTTTCATTTTAGAAACACTGCACTGGAGGTAACTTGGGCAGCCACGTGTGGGTGTCTGGTAGGATAGTAGATATAAAGGTATGGAACTCAGGAGAAAGGTCTGGGCTGGAGAGAGAAACCGGGGGCCATCAAGCTTTTGGAATTAGACCAAGGGAAGGAAGTAAATGAGAATAACCTGAGAGCATACGGAGAAAGGGGAGAAATGGAAGGCCTGAGAGAGAACCGTGGGAGTGTCGACATTCAGGAGGTGAGCAGGGTAAGGAGAGCTGGCAAAAAGCCTTGTCTTGATGAGGAATCAGAAGGAGGCAAACTGGAGTCAGAAGACCTGGGTTTGAGTCTCAGCTCTGTCTCGTTTATTGGCTGTGCAATCTTGGGCAACCTCTCTAAGCCTCAGTTTTCTTATCTGTAAAATGGGAATGCTACTGATAATGCCTACCTCAGGAGACTTTGGTGAGTTAAGGTTCGTCAGATTGTTTTTTAAGCTAGAAAGCCTGGTAAGTGGTTCCATCTGATCCGTTTTTTCCCCGTAGACTGAATCTGCCTGGGTCTCAAAACGAGGTAACTTCAAGAGGGACTCTGTGACTCTGGCCTCACTCACTCAACAGGAATTGCAGCCCATGCAGATTCCTCCTGAGCACTTCTGGGATTCCCAGGCAGGGGGTGCCACCAAGGAGTCTCTTTTGCTCTGAGCAAGGGGTCCCAAGCCCATTCTGAGGACATGGATCCTTATGCACTGGCTCCTCATGCTCTCCCACTTGACCCCGTCAGCCTGGCTGCACCTGGGGGTGGGGGGAAGGGGGTGCGCTGTGCTCCTGGGGCAGCTGACTGGCCAGCAGCTCCCCAAGCCTGCCCGGGGGGCCAGGCGCTGGAGACCCTGCCCTCTCCCGTGTGGAGGTCTGGACCCAGGTGCACCAGAGGGAGTCCAACGATGCCGAGGGCTGGGAGCCTTAGCGGCAGACGAAGGGTAGCTCCTGGCGCAACTCCCAGCGGAGGGGGCAAGGGTGCCTGGGCGGGGCTGCTCTGCCTCCTGCTTCTCCAGCTGTTTCCTTTCCTGCTAGTGTCTTTACAATAAATCCCCACGGTCAAGGCGACCTGAGAGTGCTGATGTGTCTTGCAGCTAAAGGAGCCTAACTGTCACGGGAGAGCCTCAAGATCCGTCCTGAGGGAGTGGAATTTGCTCAGAAGAAAGTGCATCGGCTGCTTGGCTACTCCACGAATGGAAACGTGGTTAAGTCTATTGCTGCAAACTGTAAACAGAGCCATGGTGCCTCCACACAGTAGTAAACCCTGCAGCTGGAAACAGAGCAAGGAAGTTCTTTACGTACCGCCATGGACAGGTCCGCAGGACGTGTTCTCAAGGGAAAAGTGTGAGGTTCAGAACAGTATGTATAATCTGTTGCTTATATAGCAAAATGAAATCCATAAATATCTTGGGGATATCACATCATCTAATGACATTGGTTGTCTATGAGGAGGGGAGCTGGGTGACTGGTGGCAGTGGTGAGAGAAGGAATTCTCAGCGTAATAATTCTAATAACTCTTCTAAATCTTAACCAATGAAATGAAATCACCTACTTAATCATATCAGAAAAAAAATTTAAGAATATGGCCTATGAAGTCGAGCTGTCCTGGGTTTGAGTTTGGCTCCATAATTTATCGCTGTGTGATACTGAACAAATTATTCAACCTCTCTGAGCTCGGTTTTCTCATCTGTAAAATAATAACAGTAACGCCTGCCACATAGGACTATTGTAACACTCCACCCTGCCAGGCACATAGTAGCCATTCAACTTTGGCTGGCTATTGGTGTCATTGCCAATTTCCCCACAAGGGATTTTCCATGTTCCTCTTCGCCTGTCCCATGCTTCTTAAGTTACATAACTTCAAAGCGGCACTTTTGTTTGCATTTTTGCTCTTTCATTTTTCCAATACTCTCTAGAATAAGGGCCATTGGAGATTGGCCCTGGTAAATTAGAATCAGCCTCTGCTGTACCCAGATCAACTCTTCTTTGTGAAATGGGCCCATTGTCTTTGGACCCAGCTTACGCCTGACTCTCTCTTCCTTAAGGGTGAGTTCTTCTCCCAGCCCCTCCTTGGTCCCGCCTGCAAAGGGTCTCCCGACAGCCCACCTCAGGGATTCTTTAAACACTTCTAAATTCCCGATGAACACGGTCTACATTAAGCTATTATAACATTAGTAATTATTATGGCCCCCACTTCCCACATCATTTTCAACCACAGTATCTTGTGCACTGCAGTCACTGAAGTGTGACCAGGAGTCCAGCACAGCAATGTTTCCAGGGCTCGGGGGCTGGAGAGGTAGGGCCATACTCTGCTCTGACAGGAGGCAGACAGCACCCAAGCCAGGCCGGTCCCTATGTCTTGGCAGCACTAGGGGTGCTATCTTGTTTAGCTATTTTGTTAGTTCTGCTGTAGCCTTTGTTGTTGTTTTTTGCTTTAGCCTTTGGTTGGGCCTGCTGCGTTCACATCTGGAGTGGACAGGAAAGGCTATGGGAATAGGATTGTGGGAGGAAAAGCTGAGTCTGTGTGATCAGCTGTCTGGTTTTTCTCTCTGTGGGGAGTGAGTGTTAATGCCCATTCCTAGGCTCCGCCCCCAGAGCCCAGGCTCAGTAGGTTTGGAAGGGAACTGAGAAAGTGCCTGTTAGTGAGCACTCAGGTGAGAGTGGTACATGTGTTCCAAAGGGCAGACTTGGGAAAGCAACAAATTGGTTTTTTAATCTCCTTTTCCTATCTTTTCTTTAAAATGTTACCTGGGACTCACGGTGTCCCTGCCCTGTTGGTAGGCCTGTTGATCTCTGAGTGTTTGTCCATATTTGTTCGAGCTACATCTAGGGAACTCTTCCAGGCTTAAACTGGAGGCATGCTCTTCAGGGAAGGTTTGCATCTGCTTTTGCCAAGAGCCAGGGGCACTGCCAACTTGGAACCACTTAGACCTCTTCCAGAATTCTGGCTTAATGGAAGGTTCTATTTCGGCTCCCCCTCCTTGCTGCTGGCTCAAGGGTTAGTGTCTGGATCACCACACTGCCGATAGCATTTGCTCCTTGGCAATTCTGTTCCTCCTTGCTTGAACTTCCACTTATAGTTTGCTCCTTTTTGTGGGGAGGGGGTCCCTTGGCAATGTCTCCCATTTCCTACAAGCCCAACATTGCATTAGTAAGTATGCTTTACCTACGATGTAGTTGTTTTGCAGCAGGAGGTTGCTGGGAGGGCCCACCAGAAGATTGACTCCAACATGTTAGCAGTGAAAGTCTTTATTTTCAAATGTAGATGTTCTTATTTCTGTGAGGTAAAAGGGTGACACATTCATTGTGGGAGTTCTTCATCAAGCATAGGCAGTTTGGAGAGAGGACACCGTAGGAGAGTTGAAGGAACACGCCTGGTTACAGTTTGTGTGCTACTTCTCAGATAACTGCCAGTGTATCGCATTGTGTTCTGCTCTGGGTGTCTCGTTGAGGCCTGACAGGATGAGAAGCAGGGTCGTGGCAAACCCTACGGTTCTATTTGCGTCTGCATCTCTTTTTCTGCCCTCTCGTTTCCGTGAAGGAGGTGTTCCTTCCATCTCAATGTTCATCCCTATCCCGTGGTTTTGGATCCCATGCCTCTAATCTTCTCGGGGACTCTGCTCCCTTTGGAATCCTCCCTCTGCAGCACCATCAATCTTTCCCTCCCAGGGAGATAAATCCTCATCTCAAATGTGCTCTATTTCCCATCTTTAAAAAACCCACCCTTGACCCAAGCTACCCGATCCCACTTTTCTATTCCCCTTTCGAACCAAATATCTTAAAACATTTGTCTGTACCTGCCACTGTCACCTCCTCACTTGCCACTTACCTCTGTTTTTATTTGGTTTCTATTTTTATCAAGGTGATTCACAGATGTATTTTATTTTATTTTAATATTTATTTATGCTGCATTGGGTGGGTCTTTGTCGCTGCGCGCGAGCTTTCTCTAGTTGCGGCGAGTGAGGGCTAGTCTTCATTCAGGTGCGCGGGCTTCTCGTTGTGGTGGCTTCTCTTGTTGCAGAGCATGGGCTCTAGGCACGTGGGCTTCAGTAGCTGTAGCACATGGGCTCAGTAGTTGTGGCTCACAGGCTCTAGAGCGCAGGCTCAGTAGTTGTGGCATGTGGGCTTAGTTGCTCCCCGGCATGTGGGATCTTCCCAGACCAGGGATCGAACCTGTGTCCCCTGCATCGGCAGGCAGATTCTTAACCACTGCGCCACCAGGGAAGTCCCCACAGATGTATTTTAAAGAGTCAAGTAGTTCTACAAGACTTGTGAAAAACAGCAGTCCCCTATTCTGCTTCCTCTATCACAGACAACTACTTATAACTCGTTTAGCTGATTTTTTTTGTTTTTTGGCATTTAAGTCTGGGTTTTTCAAAAAATGCTAGTATTTTGCTACTTCTTGATCCCTCAGTTTTAAGCAGTATCTACTGACCTTCCCTTAGAGAAGATGAGACTTTAACTCCATTCTTTTCTCTTCCCACAGCACACACGTGGACCCTGCCCATATAATTATATCATTATTTTGTCTAGTTTGATAATCAGTGTTTATCGATTACATAGTGATATTGAGACCGGAGCCATGTAGTAAGGCTAGACTACTTTTTCTTATACAACTTTTCATTTTCCTTAGGAATAACTTTCTTCATTTAGTTTTCTATGTACTCATCAGCTGTTTCACTTCAAACTGTCGTTCTTTAACTCTCCCCTCAAAATGTTGAGATTTTGCTATCAATTCTATCCTCTTGAAGAAATCTCTTCCAGAGCCTTCAGACCTTTGCCAGTTTAGATCTTTTTCAGTCCACCCTTCAGACCTGGTGGGGCACTGTCTCCTGGGAGGTCTCTTCCCTGTCATCTTAGGGATTCTCTTCATCTTTTTCTTGGGGCCTGAATTCAAACTCTTCATCTTTTCTGTTTTTGTTTTCTCCTTCTTTTTTTTTTTTTTTTTTTTTTTTTTTTTTTTTTTTTTTTTTTTTCGGTATGCGGGCCTCTCACTGCTGTGGCCTCTCGCGTTGCGGAGCACAGGCTCCGGACGCGCAGTCGCAGCGGCCATGACTCACGGGCCCAGCCGCTCGGCGGCACGTGGGATCTTCCCGGACCGGGGCACGAACCCGCGTCCCCTGCATCGGTAGGCGGACTCTCAACCACTGCGCCACCAGGGAAGCCCCTGTTTTCTCCTTCTTGAGAAGAGTGTATGACAGGTAAAATTTCGAGAGCTTGCAAGTGAAACTGCCTTTATTCTAACATTTAATCGATTGTTGGGAATTTTAAAAATCCAGACAAAAATAACTTCTTCAGAATTTTTTTCTTCCAATTTTATTGAGATGTAATTGACACACAGCACTGTATACATTAAAGGTGTACAGCATAATGATTTGACTTACACCATGAAACAATTATCACAATAAGTTTAGTGAACATCTATCATCTCATATAGATACAACATTAAAGAAATAGAAAAAAGCATTTTTCCTTGTGATGAGAACTCAGGATTTACTCTCTCAAAGACTTTTGGAGGGGCGGAGTCAAGATGGCGTACTAGGAGGACGCGGAATTCACGTCTCCTCACAACTAGGGCACCTACCAGGCACCGGTGGGGGACCACGGACATCTAAGGGGACGGGAGGAACCCCCAGCGACCCGGTAGGACATGAGGCGTTGGGGGAGTGAAGGAGGAGGAGAAGTGGAGGCGGGATGGGCCCGGCACCCCTGAGGGGCGGCTGGGGGAGGGGAGGAGTTCCTAGACCCAGCGGGACCCACCCACGGTTAGGGGTCCAGCGGCAACGGGGGAGACCCTGGTGGAGACGGTGGGGGAGGGGCACAAAGGAACGGAAGGGAACGAGGCCAGTGCTTTCCCTGTCCACTTAGGCACTGGGAAGCCTGTTGGGCTCCTGGGCCTAATCCTCTGCCTTCGGAGCCTCCCTCTTGCCGTGCAGAGCCCGAGCCCCGCACCTACACCCCACCCAGGGCCCCACCTCTACACTCGGAGACCCCCGCCAACGAGATGGGCCTACACCCCACGCAAACACCCTCACTCAGGGGCCTACCTCCAAACTCGAGGACCCCACACTCCACAGGCCCTCCTTTCCACGTGCTGCCTCCCGCCTTTTGCGCAGGTCCTAAGCAGAGGCCCCACCCCACGCTTGAAGGTCGCCCCGCCTAAGCCCTGCCCGACACTCAAACATCACTCCCCACCTGCCTAGGTCCTGTCCCCCAAACCCCACACCTGCCTAAGTTCCACCCCTGCACCTAAACTCCACCCCCATAGCCAAGGCTTTTTTTTTTTCCTCTTTTAGATTGGGATTCTGTTTTACCTTGTTGACTCATTGTTGCTGATTCTTTTATATTTTTATTTTTCCTAATAAATCTTTTATTTTTATAATTTTTTAAAATTTTATTTTATTTTTTTATACAGCAGGTTCTTATTAGTTTTCCATTTTATACATATTAGTGTATATATGTCAATCCCAATCTCCCAATTCATCACACCACCACACACACCCCTCCACTTTCCCCACCTTGGTGTCCATACGTTTGTTCTCTACATCTGTGTGTCAATTTCTGCCCTGCAAACTGGTTCATCTGTACCATTTTTCTAGGTTCCACATAGATGCGTTAACATATGATATTTATTTTTCTCTTTCTGACTTACTTCACTCTGTATGACAATCTCTAGATTCATCCACGTCGCTACAAATGACCCAATTTCGTTCCTTTGTATGGCTGAGTAATATTCCATTGTATATATGTACCACATCTTCTTTATCCATTCGTCTGTTGATGGGCATTTAGGTTGCTTCCATGACCTGGCTATTGTAAATAGTGCTGCAATGAACATTGGGGTGCATGTGTCTTTTTGAATTATGGTTTTCTCTGGGTATATGCCCAGTAGTGGGATTGCTGGGTCAAATGGTAATTCTATTTTTAGTTTTTTAAAGAACCTCTGTACTATTCTCCATAGTGGCTGTATCAATTTACATTCCCACCAACAGTGCAAGAGGGTCCCTATTCTTCACACCCTCTCCAGCATTTATTGTTTGTAGATTTTCTGCTGATGGCCATTCTGACCGGTGTGAGGTGATACCTCACTGTAGTTTCGATTTGCATTTCTCTAATAATTAGTGATGTTGAGCAGCTTTTCATGTGCTTCTTGGTCATCTGTATGTCTTCTTTGGAGAAATGTCTATTTAGGTCTTCTGCCCATTTTTGGATTGGGTTGTTTGTTTTTTTGACATTGAGCTGCATGAGCTGTTTATATATTTTGGAGATTAATCCCTTGTCCAATGATTCGTTTGCAAATATTTTCTCCCATTCTGAGGATTGTCTTTTTGTCTTGCTTGTAGTTTCCTTTGCTTTGCAAAAGCTTTTAAGTGTCACTAGGTCCCATTTGTTTATTTTTGTTTTTATTTCCATTACTCTAGGAGGTGGATCAAAAAAGATCTTGCTGTGATTTATGTCAAAGAGTGTTCTTCCTATGTTTTCCTCTAAGAGTTTTATAGTGTCCAGTCTCACATTTAGGTCTCTAATCCATTTTGAGTTTATTTTTGTGTATGGTGTTAGGGAGTGTTCTAATTTCATTCTTTTACATGTAGCTGTCCAGTTTTCCCAGCACCACTTATTGAAGAGACTGTCTTTTCTCCACTGTATATTCTTGCCTCCTTTGTCATAGATTAGTTGACCATACGTGCATGGGTTTATCTCTCAGCTTTCTATCCTGTTCCATTGATCTATATTTCTGTTTTTGTGCCAGTACCATATTGTCTTGATTACTGTAACTTTGTAGTATAGTCTGAAGTCAGGGAGTCTGATTCCTCCAGCTCCATTTTTTTCCCTCAAGACTGCTATGGCTATTTGGGGTCTTTTGTGTTTCCATACAAATTTTAAGATTTTTTGTTCTAGTTCTGTAAAAAATGCCATTGGTAATTTGATAGGGATTGCATTGAATCTGTAGATTGCTTTGGGTAGTATAGTCATTTTCACAATATTGAGTCTTCCAACCCAAGAACATGGCCACCATCACCCTGATACCAAAACCAGACAAAGATACTACAAAAAAAGAAAACTACAGGTCAATATTTCTGATGAACATAGATGCAAAAATCCTTAACAAAATACTAGCAAACAGAATCCAACAGCACATTTAAAGTATCATACACTATGATCAAGTGGGGTTTATCCCAGGAATGCAAGGATTCTTCAATATACTCAAATCAATCAATGTGATACACCATATTAAGAAAATGAAGGATAAAAACCATATGATAATCTCAATAGATGCAGGAAAAGCTTTCGACAAAATTCAACATCCATTTATGACAAAAACTCTCCAGAAAGTGGGCATAGAGGGAACCTACCTCAACATAATAAAGGCCATATATGACAATCCCACAGCCAACATCATTCTCAATGGTGAAAAACTGAAACCATTTTCTCTAAGATCAGGAACAAGACAAGGTTGTCCACTCTCACCACTGTTATTCAACATAATTTTGGAAGTTTTAGCCACAGCAGTCAGAGAAGAAAAAGAAATAAAAGGAATCCAAATTGGAAAAGAAGAACTAAAGCTGTCACTGTTTGCAGATGACATGATACTATGTATAGAGAATCTTAAAGTTGCTACCAGAAAACTACTGGAATTAATCAATGAATTTGGTAGAGTAGCAGGATACAAAATTAATGTGCAGAAATCTCTTACATTCCTGTACACTAACGATGAAAAATCTGAAGGAGAAATTAAGGAACACTCCCATTTACCACTGCAACCAAAAGAAAAATATATCTAGGAATAAACCTACCTAAGGAGACAAAGACCTGTATGCAGAAAACTATAAGATGCTGATGAAAGAAATTAAAGATGATACAAACAGATGGAGAGATATACCACGTTCTTGGACTGGAAGAATCAACATTGTGAAAATGACTCTACTACCCAAAGCAATCTACAGATTCAATGCAATCCCTATCAAACTACCAATGGCATTTTTCACAGAACTAGAACAAAAAATTTCACAATTTGTATGGAAACACAGAAGACCCTGAATAGCCAAAGCCATCTTGAGAAAGAAAAACAGAGCTGGAGGAATCAGGCTCCTGGACTTCAGACTATATTACAAAACTACAGTAAGTAATCAAGACAGTATGGTACTGGCAGAAAAACAGAAATATAGATCAACTGAACAGGATAGAAGCCCAGGGATAAACCCACATATATGGTCACCTTATCTTTGATAAAGGAGGCAACAGTATACAATGGAGGGAATACTGCCTCTTCTATAATTGGTGCTGGGAAAACTGTACAGCTACATGTAAAAGAATGATATTAGAACACTCCCTAACACCATACACAAAAATAAACTCAAAATGGATTGAAGACCTAAGTGTAATGCCAGACACTATAAAACTCTTAGAGGAAAGCATAGGAAGAACACTCTTTGACATAAATCACAGCAAGATCCTTTTTGACCCACCTCCTAGAGAAATAGAAATAAAAACAAAAATAAACAAATGGGACCTAATGAAACTTAAAAGCTTTTGCACAGCAAAGGGAACCGTAAACAAGATGAAAAGACAGCCCTCAGAATGGGAGAAAATATTTGCAAACAAAGCAAATAAGAAAGGATTAATCTCTGAAATATACAAGCAGCTCGTGCAGCTCTATATCAAAAAAACAAACAACTAAATCCAAAAATGGGCAGAAGACCTAAATAGACATTTCTCCAAAGAAGATATACAGATTGCCAACAAAGACATGAAAAGATGCTCAACATCACTAATCATTAGAGAAGTGCAAATAAACTACAATGAGGTATCACCTCACACCAGTCAGAATGGCCATCATCAAAAAATCTACAAACAATAAATGCTGGAGAGGGTGTGGAGAAAAGGGAACCCTCTTGCACTGTTGGTGGAACATATATTGGTACAGCCAATATGGAGAACAGTATGGAGGTTTCTTAAATAACTACAAATAGAACTACCATATGACCCAGCAATCCCACTACTGGGCATATACCCTGAGGAAACCATAATTCAAAAAGAGTCATGTACCACAATGTTTACTGCAGCTCTATTTACAATAGCAAGGACATGGAAGCAACCTAAGTGTCCATCGACAGATGAATGGATAAAGAAGATGTGGCACATATATACAATGGAATATTACTCAGCCATAAAAAGAAACAAAACTGAGTTATTTGTAGTGAGGTGGATGGACATAGAGTCTGTCATACAGAGTGAAGTAAGGCAGAAAGAGAAAAACAAATACCGTATGCTAACACATATATATGGAATCTAAAAAAAAAAAAAAAAAAAGGTTCTGATGAACCTAGGGGCAGAACAGGAATAAAGACGCAGATGTAGAGAATGGACTTGAGGATACGGGGAGGGGGAAGGGTAAGCTGGGACGAAGTGAGAGAGTGGCAGGGACATATATACACTACCAAACAAAGGTTGGATAGCTAGTGGGAAGCAGCCCCATGGCACAGGGAGATCAGCTCAGTGCTTTGTGACCACCTAGAGGGGTGGGATAGGGAGGGTGGGAGGGAGAGGCAAGAGGGAAGAGATATGGGAACATATGTATATGTATTGCCGATTCACTTTGTTATAAAGCAGAAACTAACACCCCATTGTAAAGCAATTATACCCCAATAAAGATGTTAAAGGAAAAAAGAAAGAAAAAAAACTTTCGTATATCACATACAGCAGTATTATGTTTGTTGTGTCGTACATCTTTAGTACTTCTTTATCTTATAATTGGAAGTTTGTACCTTAGGGGTTTTAGTTGTTGTTTGTTCTCTAAATTCCTATTTTACTTGCATTCTGGGTTTTTATTTTTTTTTGAGGTTGCAGTATCCCTCGATATCCGGAGGATATTAATAACTTGGGGGGGAGTTTTCTTCCTCTTGTATAGTCTCAGTTCTCTCCAAGTAGCTCTTTCATATTAAAGGCTCTCTTCAGCTATTTTGTAAAACTTGCTGTCTGCTTATACTTGACAGTGAAGACCAAATAGCTGATTTGAAGCTTTGTTCACATGAGTGGAGCTTATCAATCGTGAGCTTCATAGGAGGGCAGTCTGGCTAGGCTGTTTCCTTGGGTGACCCTGATGTAAGTATCTTTCCTCCGGACCGGTTCATTTCCTCAGAGAATCCTCCCTGCCTGTGTTCTGGAAGGTGCGGAGGGGAAGGTCCCTGAGGAGTCTTGGCACCAGTAATCTCACTGTCTCTCAGCCTTCCCGCTTGGTACCCCAGTCTAGGGACTCAGTGTTTTATCTTCCTAGAGAATAAATCCAGTCTTCTGCCAGGAGGCGGAAGAGCAGTTCAAAGACTGTTATGGGTATGGTGGTGATCCTGCAGATGTACTTTTTAAACTGCTTTCAACCAATTCTCCTTGTTTTAATGCCAATTCCCAGCCCCCTTGCCTTACCTCCACAGTTAAAATTTCCTGGTGCCACCAATTACTGAGACTTTGAAGGTGTAAATTGTGTTGGTTTTACATTTCCTCACTGCTGACTTCAAATTCAGCCTTCTTCAGTGGGCTCGATCAATTAAAACTAATCTAATTGATTTCCAGCTCTCAAAATTTTGTGATTTTTGTGGGAGACCCTTCTCACCATCCTTACAGGTTTACGTTAAATGCAATTGCTTCGGGCTTCTCTGGTGGCGCAGTGGTTGAGAGTCCGCCTGCCGATGCAAGGGACACGGGTTCGTGCCCCGGTCCGGGAAGATCCCACATGCTGCGGAGCGGCTGGTCCCGTGAGCCGTGGCCGCTGAGCCTGCGCGTCCGGAGCCTGTGCTCTGCAACGGGAGAGGCCACAACAGTGAGAGGCCCGCATACCGCAAAAAAAACAAAAAACCAAAAAAACAGTTGCTTCACTGTTGTTTTTGGGTGTCCAGGAGTAAAATGAGATGCCTGTGTTCTCTCTCTCAATAACCCTCTACTCTGGCTCTGACTCCACCCCTCCACTGATGTCACTGGTACCAAGTTCACCTGCCCTTGTCAAATGCAGTGGGCTGTCTTTCACCCTTGACTTAGCCTCTCAGCAGCCTTAGTCAAAACTGAATACTCTCTGACTTCCTGCACACGCAGACTGGAGTTAGCACGCGGCGCGACCCCAGGATACCCAGAGACCTCAACAGCATGCACTGTGATGAACCTGGACCACTGCCACCCGGTTGGGAAGTCCAAAGTACAGTTTCCGGGAGAATATATTTTGTAAATCATGATAACCAAACAGCTCAGTTTACAGAGCCACAGTTACACCACATCATGAACCACCACTGCCAACTAAAGGAGCCCAGCCAGCTGCCGCCACTGCCCAGTGAGGGCTCCGTGGAAGATGAGGAGCTTCCTGCCCAGAGAGATGAGAGAGATTTAGTCCAGAAACTGAAGGTCCTCAGACACGAACTTTCACTTCATCGACCCCAAGCTGGTCATTGCCACACGGAGATATCCAGAGAAGAAATATTTGAGTATCACTTGCCATGTGCTGCAGGTTCTCTCCTCTCGGCTTCTGGGACACCACACCTGTTTGGTTTGCCTCCCACTCTCTCCTCAACTTTCTTCTCAAGTTCCTTTTCCTCTACCCATCCTCTACAGAGTGGTTTCTTCAAGGTTTGATCCCAGGGCATCCTCTCTTCTCCCCCTCTACAGTCGGGGAATCTCTCACTTTTGTTCTTGGCTCCGACACCCACCTTCCTTTGACTTCTCATCTTCTCTATCCAGTTGCCTATTTATCTCCCAAGCATGTTTAAGTTCAAAGGAGCCAAAACGGAACTCTTCCATTGGGAGATTTTTGATTACTGATTCAATCTCTTTACTAGTAATTGGTCTAGTCAGATCTTCTATTTCTTCCTGACTCAGTCTTGATAGGTTGTATAGTTCTAAGAATTTTTCCAATTCTTCTAGGTCGCCCAGTTTGTTGATATATAGTTATTCATAGGATCCTTTGCTATTTTGTGATGTCAGTTGTAACGTCTCCTTTTACGTCAATAATTTTGTTGATTTGCAAAGCAGAGTTCCTGATATTTTTCTCTAAATTTATTCCTCATCAAGTCTTGTTACCAAGTTCAAGCTCATACTGCTCATTGCACGACAGGCCAGTAAATTGAGAGATGAGCTGCTGGGGCCAGAAATAGTGACTCTATTTGGAAAGCCAGCAGACCAAGAAGATGGTGGGCTCATGCCCCAAAGAACCATCTTCCCCGAGTTAGAATTCAGGCTTCTTTCACACTAAAAGGGGAGGGAGTAAAGTCCTGGTTCCAGCCAGACTCTAGAGGGGATGTATTAATTTCTTCCTTCATGTAGCCATTCCTGGTAGGACTGGCCAGAGCGTTTCCTGTGAGCTAAACAAAGGTATTTTAGCTTAATGCTCATTATCTGGGAGGCAGGGTTCCCAGAGATGGGCTGTTAAGTATAATTTAAGTTCATAGGCAACATCCCTTTAGTGATTAACTTGTAATAGAATAGAAAGTTTCTTTCCTGTTCGAGTCTTCCACATCTACCCAAATATGCAAGCAGAAATCAGAGTCATTCTTGTTTTCTCCCTCTTCCTTACCCCGACATCCAAAGCATCAGCCAGCTTTCTTGACTCTTCCTCCGTAATGTGTCTCAAATTGATCCATTTTCTCCATCCTCATTGCTACCACCTTAGTCTATAAGCCACTATCATCTCTTGCCTTGACTCTTGCAAAAATGTCCAAACTGGTCTCCCTACTTTTTCCTCTTGGCTCTCTAAAATCTGTCCTCCACACAGGTGATCTTTTAAAAACCAAAGGTTATTCTCTCTTCTGATAAAAATACTTTGCACTGCTCTTAAAACAAAATTCAAACTTCTTACCATGGTCTACAGCAGACACCATAGTTTTTCTACTGGGCACCTGTTATTTCTCTGGGTGCATCTACTTCTTCTGGGTACTAAGTCTCCTGCCAGGACACTGGAGCCCTAGAGGTGCCAAAGCATGTATCGCTCCTATTTTTGTGTATGTTTCATCTGGTTGGTTGAGTGCAAGGGAGGGAACTCTATGCCCTAACAGCAAACATCTTTTGAGTGAAACTATTGTCTAGTTTTGCTTACAGCCTCCTCCTTTCTATAGGATTTGGACACAAGTTCACAGAGGATGGGAGTTTGGGAGACCAGGGGCATGAGGAGGGCAAGAGGTGACTTTTTTTTTTTTTTTTTTTTTTTTCGATACGTGGTCCTCTCACTGTTGTGGCCTCTCCCGTTGCGGAGCGCAGGCTCAGCGGCCATGGCTCACGGGCCCAGCCGCTCCGCGGCATGTGGGATCTTCCCGGACTGGGGCACGAACCCGTGTCCCCTGCATCGGCAGGCGGACTCTCAACCACTGCGCCACCAGGGAAGCCCTGTTATTAAGAGGTGACTCTTAATAACAGCACTGGGAGGCTCTAGGAGCCATCCCTCTTTCTGATATAGCAAAGACCTTGCTCTTTGAGCCAGCTTGCTTTCCCCAAATCGTCCTACTAAGAGGCTTCTCAGCCTCTCAAGCAAATAGAGCCACCCAAGCCTATGTCTAGATAGATTTAGATATATTTGAACAATTTAGCTTTACACTGTTCCCCACGACAATCAATCACCTGCTTTTCAAAAACTCTGTCGTCACTCCAGGCCCTGCCTTTCCCCGCTAAAATATCTGCATACATGCTCGAGCGACCAAAAGAAATACACTGTTCATTCTGTATGGGGCTTATTAGTAAATGCACCTAAAAAAATCCTGAAGTTCTATTCTTATTTGAGATGCTTTGTTAAGAGTGAAAACACCTGCTCTCTGGCCTGTGTGATAGCAGCAATTCTCTGAGATTCGTCAGCTGAGAACCTGAAATTCACATCGATTCATTCAGCCTTATGAAAGAATCTAGCAGGAGGTAAAATCAATAATGCAGATAATTCAAACATGCTACCAGCCCACACATAATTTTTTGCTAGCTCATTTCTCCCCAGCGCGGCCAGGATAACACCCTATGCAACATAGATAATAAACAAAATCAAATCATCTCTCTCATATTTGTGGCTTGTTCCTGGATTTGGTCTCATGGTTGTTTATGAGGGAGTTCTAAACTGTGGAAGGAGTATTTTTCACCCTATTTCCAGTAACTGTTCTATTTTTCTCAATCCTAGATAGGGTTACTCACAGCATAGACACTGCTTGGAACTGGAAAATTTCTCCCACGGCCTTTTTAATCTTCATTTTCCTCCTGTGAACAGTAGGAGAACACACATAGCTTTCCCACAGTGGGGTTGCCCTTGGAGAAGACCTTGCAGGCTCTCCACCCCGGAGCCATGACATACGCAGCTACTTAGATGTTTGCAGCTCGCCAGCCCAGGGGAACAGCTCTCAAGTGGGAGATCAGCATCGTGATCAATGAGGGCATGGACTTTGGTCATAAAGACCTGGGTTTAACTCTTGGCTTTGGTGTTATGGTTGTCACTGGATAAGTCACTTAGCCCCCCAGGTCTCAGCGTTCTCATCATGACAATGGAGCTTTTAATGGCACCTACCTCTTAACGTTGCTGTGAAGGGTAAATGAGCTAATCCATGTTCAAAGTGCTTATTATACAGAGACTGGGACATATAAGTTCTCTGTAAATGTTGGCCATCATTAGTCACAGGAGCTGGGTGAAGGACTGCTGTTCCCCCGAGTATACCTGTTCCAGCCTGGAAGCCGTCCGTGTGCAGCCAAGGGCCATCTGATCCACCGTCTATTAGAAGGGTGTTCTTGCGGGGATGGACACCATCCAGTAGGCCTGGTCAGTTTCCATGGTCACCTCTGGGTGCAAAAGGCAGCTGCCTCTGGGCAGAAACTTGTACCTGTCTATGAGCTCTCTGCCTCTCTGGCCAGAAGTGGAGACACCACGAAAGGGAGAGGGGCCTCTGTACTTTCAGAGACCCATTGGGGGTTAACTGAGCTTGTCCCCACTCTTTGTCTTGCTCTGAGGATGCCAGGGCTTTAAGGACACTGTGAGAGAGCAGGTCCAGGCAGCCCAGCAATGTCAAAAACTGGACAGAAACAAGACCCGGCTATCCCAGTCAGTCAAGGAACAACAGTGACAAGAAGAAAACATTTTTAAGGATTAAAATCATAGGTGCCATCTGTTGAAGACTTGCTCTGTGTTAGGACTTGTGTTCAGGACTTTCCAAGCACCTTGCCCTCTTTCCAACGACACTGTGAGGCAGGCACCATGCTTATTTCCATGTCATAGATGAGACCAAGGCACAGAATCATGCTTGTGGTCTCACAGTAAGTGTCAGAGCGAAAATTTGAACACAGGTTTGTTTGAGGGGGAAAATGCATAAAACATTCTAAATCCTTGGTTTACCTACCCCCCAGTACAGGCAGAGTCGGCTGAACCTCCCTAATGGACAGTGCACCGGGAGCTTCATGCATTTGGACAAATTCCACCTTCAAAATGCCCCGTGGGCTCTCTTGCCTTCTTTTCATCCGCTCCTGAGCTGCCAGCTCTCTACCGAGGCAGCGCTTTCACTGGATTATTACAAATGCAACACCTAATTGTCTGTCCTGCTCTTTTTGTTCCTTCCCCTATTTACTAGAATCAGGAAGTCATGTTTTTCATTTAGGACAAGGCAATTACTCTTCTGCTGACTGAAGACTAGCAGAAAGCAAATGAGCCTCATTTCTCCATTAATTTATGGGGAGAGGATTGAGAGATGGCCTGACTTCCCAGGGTCTCACGCCCTCTCTTCTAGATCTATTCCCTATCTGATGAAGGCATCAGTCACAACAGCCACCACCGAAATGGCACTGACAGTGTAAATGACTGTGGTCCTTTTCCCCTCACCTGGGAAATGATGAATAAAAGTTGCCATCTGCTGCCCTGAGCTCTGCTGTGGTGTGATCTAACTTTATACTTAGGTCTAGTTAACGGCCTGCCTCGCCTGAAGGAGAAGTGTAATAAATATGAAAATCAGTTTGTATTTTTTCACTTGCCTGGGACTCATTTTTATTTGCTCTGCCTGAAGAGGCAAGCAACTCTTTGCAAAGGGAAATGAATAAGACACACCACCTCTCTTTAGTGATCAGAAGTCCAGGTTAACTGTCATATGATTAAGCAAACAGCAAACAAAAATGGTCTGAAAGTGCTTTCTTTTCTTTCAGAGAAAGAATCTCAATTATCTAGCCTACTCTGTGCTACGTGAACATTTCTGAGAACCTTGAAGAGCCCCAAGAAACAAGTTGCCTCCATTTTCCAGGCCGCGGTCAGAGGTGAGAACATTCTGTTCCACATCTTGAGCTTTGCCTTAGAAACGCAAGCCCCGTGGCTCTGGGCTCCTGGCATTGTAAGCTAGCAACCTTTGTTCAAAAGCATCAGCCAAACCGTCTTCTCTCTATTTCAGTTCTTCTCTTTTCATCAGATTATCTGCCGAACCTTTCCTCATTCCAGGTGAAGAGGAAGTGCAGGGACGATATTATTAATTCAGCTGGTACAATGTTAGAAGACCTAGATAATGATGACTCTAAAGGTTCTTAAGAATATGTAATGCTATGTGGATATTTTATCAAGACCTTCTCTGGGTTTTCAGAATTCTCTTTGGAAGTAGTTCTGTGTGAATATGCCTTTCTGGATCTATTCTCACCTCTTATTCAGTTCCCCTCTTTTCCAACTATCACAATCTACAATTCGAAGTTGTTCTGACAATTAAAAAACTCACCCGTCCACATCATCATCACCAGATTTTCCTCTCCAAGCCATTTCCAGTAGAATGTGGCTCACATTCCTTTGTGAGAGAACAAATTGGTTATTCCTTACATCTTACTAATGAGCAGTGCTACACAGAAAGGAAGCATAATGAAATCAGAAACTCGGAAATATCCACAACTGCTTTGTCCCGGGTTTTTATTCGGGGTATGATAAAGTGCCACAGGACATTAATTCAGGCACTGAGATAGATTTTGAAGTTATTGAAAGAACTTGCTGAATTTCTTTAGAATTAACCCAAAGGAGCAGACCTCTCTTCTCATGAGAATTATTTGGTTTAAAGATTAGTGGAGGGAGAATTTACAGTGTTTCATTTCACATTTAAATTTCATTTCCTATATAAATGTTTTGTGGTATCATATTTAATTACTTTTTATTCCCCAAATTCCCTTTTTCACATTTTCGAACCTCCTCAACCAAGTCAAAAACTCATTTCCCCTTTTGCCATTTTAATATTGATATTTCAGTTTCCCTTTCTTGTTTCCACCCTGGTTGTCACGTTTACCCCATCTGTCTGCATCACCTGAAGTCCAGGGGCATCGTACATTTCCCCCAGGGCATGGAGTCATTCTTCAAAGGCGAGAGATGCATGAATGGGCCCACGTCAAATGGCACTTGCTGACTTTTTTTACCCAGATGCAGAGAATGGTATCAGATTTTGTCCTTTGGGGCGCTAACCTCAAGCTCTTCCTTTACGACAAAATTACAATTTGTAGAATAACGAGGACCTGTCAGCTAGCCAAGACTGGGGACTGGGAGGGGTGCTCAGCGGAAGCTGCTTTAACATCCTCCAGAGGGAGGGTAGGGGCTACACTTCTGGTTTGCTCCGCTGAATCTGGAGCAGTGGAGTCCTTGCTGAGGGTGGCATTCAGGACTGAAGAAACTTACCTGGGGTCCGCCCCTGGGGGCCAGAATTATTGCGGCTATTGCTCTTCCTTTGTATTACTTTTTTTCACTTGGACAAATTGAAACTTATAAGGCAGTGAATCTGTCTTTACTCATTTTCAGATGACTGATCCCGATGGCAGGTTTGGGGTCCCGTGGAACTTCTGTTCTGAACCCTGACTGCCTCACCAAAGGTCTCCTTTCCCTGGCTAACCATAGTTTGGGCAGAGCGAAACCCAGTGCTCCAGTTTCCATAGAAATGAGTCAGGGGTGGTACCCACCACAAGGGGTGTTAAAGTCTCAGACATGTTATTTTGAGAATCCCATCATGTAACAAATACTACTCAGCAATAGTTTTTTTTTTTTAAAAGGTGTAAGTTTTATTTTGTACTGTCTCCTCCTTAAAAAAAAAAAAAAAAAAAAAAAAAGCCTGTATGCCATACAATGTTTTTTGCCACATATTCAGGTATTTTAAAAATTTTAATATATTGACCATTATCTCTCTGGCATATCATGGCTAATACTTATTTTAAAAAAACCTTTCTGTATCACCTGGCATTAGTGAGTATTTCATAAAAGTAGGTAGTCCAATATTATTTGTTTGTTAATTCAATCTGAAAAGCCTTTTCTTTAAATGAAGGACTTAAATCCATTATTAATTATTATTATATGTTTTTCCCATCTTCCTTTTATAATCTAAGTCTACATTTTTAATATTAGCTTGTATCCCTATTTTATTTTTTTTTAACATTTTTATTGGAGTATAACTGCTTTACAGTGGTGTGTTAGTTTCTGCTTTATAACAAAGTGAATCAGTTATACATATACATATGTTCCCATATCGCTTCCCTCTTGCGTCTCCCTCCCTCCCACCCTCCCTATCCCACCCCTCTAGGTGGTCACAAAGCACTGAGCTGATCTCCCTGTGCTATGCGGCTGCTTCCCACTAGCTAGCTATTTTACATTTGGTTGGGTATATATGTCCATGCCACTCTCTCACTTCGTCCCAGATTCCCCTTCCCCCTCCCCGTGTCCTCAAGTCCATTCTCTACATCTGCGTCTTTATTCCTGTCCTGCCCCTAGGTTCATCAGGACAATTTTTTTTTTTAGATTCTGTATATATGTGTTAGCATACAGTATTTGTTTTTCTCTTTCTGACTTACTTCACTCTGTATGACAGACTCTACGTCCATCTACCTCACTACAAATAACTCAGTTTCGTTTCTTTTTATGCCTGAGTAATATTCCATTGTATATATGTGCCACATCTTCTTTATCCATTCATCTGTCGATGGACACTTAGATTGCTTCCAAGTCCTGGCTATTGTAAATAGAGCTGCAATGAACATTGTGGTACATGACTCTTTTTGAATTATGGTTTTCTCAGGGTATATGCCCAGTAGTGGGATTGCGGGGTCGTATGGTAGTTCTATTTGTAGTTTTTTAAGGAACCACCATACTGTTCTCCATAGTGGCTGCATCAATTTACATTCCCACCAACAGTGCAGGAGGGTTCCCTTTTCTCCACACCCTCTCCAGCATTTATTGTTTGTAGATTTTTTGATGATGGCCATTTTGACCGGTGTGAGATGATATTGCATTCAGCAATAGTTTTGAAAGGCATAATCGACTTCATTGCTCTGGATGACTTTGGCTAAGGCTTTCCAAAGTTGCAACCATCCCCACTTTAAAATAATTCATTCTTGGGCTTCCCTGGTGGTGCAGTGGTTGGGAATCCGCCTGCTGATGCAGGAGACACAGGTTCGTGCCCTGGTCCAGGAGGATCCCACGTGCCGCGGAGCGGCTGGGCCCGTGAGCCATGGCCGCTGAGCCTGCACATCCGGAGCCTGTGCTCCGCAACGGGAGAGGCCACAGCGGTGAGAGGCCCGCGTATCGCAAAAAATAATAATAATAATAATTCATTCTTTTGTTGGTTTTTCAACTTGATGGAAAAAGATGACTAACCCATGCCAGTCCAGTTCTAGATTCTGAATAGATGGTTTAACATAATTTATTATGTTACATAATATTATGTAAATTTACATAATAAATTATTACATAATAAATTATGTAATAATTTATTATTACACTTTATATATTACATTTAATTTATTACACTTATTCTTAAAGTTTTGGGAGAAAATTCAATACCAGCTAGAGAGTCGTAATTAAAGGAGCACAGAGCCAAGCAGAGGCTCCAAGCCCCTATTGAAACTTCAGCTCTACCAGAGACAGCACCTTCTTCTGTGACTTTGGGTGATTCCACAAACCTCTCTGAGCTATGATTTCCTAGTTGGTAAAATCGAAGGACTGGATCAGCTGATCTCTAGGTTGTTCTGGGTTCAAAATTTCTCTGAATTTATGGCACTACATAATAGCCAGAAGAGATTCCATGAAAAAAATAGACTGTTGCTCTGTGATAATGATTTGGTAGGGATGGTGGTAAGAAATTTTGTTTTCAGGAAGGTTGATAGTAGTAACATCATAAAGGAAAGGAAAAGGGAAGGAAGGAAAAGAAAAAAGGCTACCATTTACCAAACTTTTGCTGTGTGCTAAGCAAATTCACAGACATTATCTCAATGAAAACACATAATTTCAGAGATTTCCTCTGTAAGGGAGAGCGATGCCATTGTTTCTCCTTTCCCCCAAAGTGCAATGATAGCTAACACTGATGAGTGCTTTCTATGTGCCAGGCACTCTTCCAAGCCTTTACACCTACTCACACAATTCATTATCCCCATTTACAGATGAGAAAACTGAGGCATAGGTGAAAGTAACTTGTCCAAGGCCATCTAGTTGGTAAGTGGCAGCGTCAAGCTCCACACTCAGACAATTGGGCTCTAGAATCTATATTCTTAACCACATCTCCATACTGCCTCTTGTCATTCATTCATTAAGCACATATTTGATGAGCACTGACTACATGAAGACATTGAATTAATCTTTCTTAAGGATTCCAAGCTAAATGAGACAACATCCTTGTCCTTGAGAAGCTTAAAATATACACAGTAGATGTTCAGAAATGTGTGTGCAATCAGTGACCACACACAATCCGAGAACTTGACAACTATCTCCTGTTTTCTGGAAGTGTTTGCAGTTCCATTCACATCAGTGGACAGTACCTGGCAAGAGGGAGCCCTGCTCCAGGCCCCTGTTCTAGAGGTCCTACTCTGGTTTTCTCTAGGGACAAGGAATCCAGGGGCCATGGGCTGCATCCACCCGGAGTCTGGGCCCCAGCCCCTTCTAACCTCCCTTCTGGGTATCTGGGACCTTGCAATTCCCTGCCCCAAAGGCCCTGACCCTACTTCCAGAGCCTGCACTGGAAGCAAGCTCCTTGAGGGCAGATTGCATCCCCCAGCCACAGACTCCTCAGCCAGCGGGGTGGCCAAAGGCAGCGATTTGTAGGAGGAGAGAGTAGATGGAACGTGGACTTGTCGGTTTACAGGGACATGTGTCCATAAGGACTCTTGCAGAGCAGGACTGACTTGGGGGCAGGGAGAGGAGTCACAGACTGGGTCAGCTCGGCCTGCTCTGCCATGTTCAGCGCAGAACTTCAAAGACTCTGAAAATTCTACTTTAGAACCTGGCCTTTCAGGTCGTTATGAAGATAACTTGTCGAGATAAGAGGACAGAACATATTTTCCCTAAGTGTGCTAACTTGGTTTATAAACCTTTAAAATGTCGATATATGGTATGAGGGTTTCCATTTATACTCTTACCCAGGCCGCTTAGCCTGTCCACAGGTTTTGAATGGGCAGTTGTCTGATCTCAGCACTTTTTAGGGGTCCTTCTGCATGGGGTCTCAAAGTCCTGCTGCTGCTGTCTCTACCATCAACCCCCTCTTCTCCCAGCTGGCTACCTAAGGGCCCCATAGTAGAAGCTTCTTGGCCGCCATGGGGCCTCACCTCATCCTCCTCCCCCATCAGCTCCCTCCCACACAGTGGGTTCCATGTGCCACTATTTCAGTCACTTCCTGGTCCCTCTGTCTTTGCACATTACCTCTTCCCAGGCTTGGCTGAACCCTCACTCATCTGGAACTTGCACCCGGGTAGCTGAACTCTGCTGAGGAATCTCCACAATCAGCAGCCTCAACTGGGCTGAGGACTGCCCCCCAAAAACTTACAGCTCAGTCTTCCAGTCTCTGTAATCATGATGGAATCCTCCTCTATTTTTCTCAGTCTCTGAAATGCTCCTCCACTCCACTCTCAGTGGCTAACCTTGCTTCTTACTTCACAGAGAAGATAAACCCCATCCCTTTGGAGGACCCTCAACATCCTGGTTCCAAATCTGAAATCCTTCCCGCCCTCCTCCTGCACTCCTGTTACAATAGTGCAGATAGAGGTGCCCTCCTTCCACGGGGGCAATCCCATCACACTTCTGTGGCTCTCCCCCTCCTACCCCCAGGTTTCAGTATCCTCACCTCCTCCTCTAGCCCTAAACATGCTCTAGTTTCTTCAATTAAAAAAAGAATTCTAATGTGGACTTTCCCTCCAGCTGCTACATTGCTGTCTCATCCCTCACCTCTCCTTTACTCTTGAACCCACTTCAATTTGGCCTCTACTGCCAACATTCCACTGAACTTGACCTCCCTGATGTTAGATCCCACGGTCCGCTTCTCGGTCTCCGTGTGATGCAATCTGCCTTTTGTAGATGCACAGTCAGAACTCTCTCCTCTCTCAAGCTCGTTGACGTGCCACTCTCCTCTACGATTTCCCCTCAATGGCCTTTGCTGGCTCTTTCCCTCCACTCACCCTCCAAATGTTGAACATCCTCCGTGCTCACTACCAGACTTCTCTTCCCATGCTACCTCCCTAGGATCTCACTGACTCCTATGGTCCCAGCCTGGACCTCTCTTCTGGACTCCAGCTTTGTATTTATCTAACTGCCAACTTGACATCTTCCTACACATGTCACCTGGGCAGCTCGAAGTCAACGAGATCACCATTTCACTGCACCTGCTCCCTAATCTGACTCAGATGAGCCCCTACCTCTCTTCTCACTCACCACTCCAGCTTAGCCTCCTCCCAGAGCCTCAGGAAGCTGGGTTGGCAGAGTACCTTTCTGAGGCGTCAATCCACATGGGCACTGAAACATCGCTGGAATCAATCAGAAACATGATGCCGGTTTATGCAGTTTTCCATTCCTGTCTCCGGTCACTGGCAAAATGTCAGTTGGCCCTATTCCCAATTGGTACATATATTAGATACCTTATTTAGAATCTGAATATGTGACAAGAAAAAATGATTGTTATTTATGATCCTCCACTGCCTGGTAATGGAGGATCTTTCAAAGCTGAGTGTGGACAATATCTTCGTCATTCAAGTCTTTGATACGCCTGAAGAAAGTGTTAAGCTGTGGTTGAAATATCAAACGAGGAGTCAGATGCCGGGACAGAGGTAAGTTGCTTCTCATAAGAAAGGGAGCAAGATGGGGGACAGGAGAGATTGAGCTGCAAGGGGTTGGGAGGCAGGAGCTGGGGAGGTTGAACACTAGAAAACAAGAACAGGGAAGGCCAAGCTATTTGGGGAGAGAGACATTTCTTCAGGTATATTTCTTTTTTTTTTTTTTTTTTTTTTTTGGTTTTTTTGGTACACGGACCTCTCACTGCTGCGGCCTCTCCCGTTGCGGAGCACAGGCTCCGGACGCACAGGCTCAGCGGCCATGGCTCACGGGCCCAGCCGCTCCACGGCATGCGGGATCCTCCCGGACCGGGGCACAAACCCGTGTCCCCTGCATCGGCAGGCGGATTCCCAACCACTGCGCCACCAGGGAAGCCCCTTCAGGTATATTTCATATGCTGATGCCTCCTAAATTAATTTTCTAGCTGAGACCTCTCTCCTGAGTTCTAGACTTAGAGCCATGTGATAAGGAGAACTAGCACTTATAAAGCCACTTTTACTATATTCTGGCAACTAAGCTAAGTGCTTTACCTATGTGAACTCATGGCTCAGAGGCATTGCAAATTCAATCAAAACAGTATTCCTCATCTACCTGCCATTTCCAGACCTCTCCATGCAGATACAATACTAGTTTGCCTCTAGGATTCCTCTTCTCAGTAACTGACAATCCTATCCACCCAACTCCTCGCATCCTCCCACATCATCATCTCTCTCTGAGAGCCTCCTAATGCTCTCCCAGGACCCAGTTTGGCCTCTCTGCCACCCATTCTCCACCTACCTCCAGAGTGACAGTTCACTAAAGCAGATCTGATGCTGGCAGTGCATGGCTTCAAGCTTTCCAGTGTTTCCCATTGCTTTTAGGATGAAGTCTAAATCCCTTGCTATAGTCCTTTCCTTGCCTGGGCTGTGCCAGACTACTCCTGCACCTCCTTTCTATATATATTATTATATAATATATATTATATAATAATATATATAGAAAATCCTACCCCACTATAAAACTATTAGAACTAATAAATGAATTCAGTAAAGTTGCAGGATACAAAATATACAGAAATCTGTTGTACTTCTATTCACTAAAAATGAACTTTCAGAAAGAGAAATTAGGAAAATAAAGCCATTTATAATTGTATCAAAAAGAACAAAATACTTAGGAATGATTCTAATCAAAGAGGTAAAAGACTTGGAAAACTAGACATTGATGAAAGAAACTGAAGATGACACAAATAAATGGAAAGATATACTGCACTCATGGTTTGGAAGAAAATATTGTTAAAATGACCGTACTCTGCAAGGCAATCTACAGATTCAATTCAATCCCTATCTAGAAACAATAAATGCTGGAGAGGGTGTGGAGAAAAGGGAACCCTCCTGCACTGTTGGTGGGAATGTAAATTGATATAGGCACTATGGAGAACAGTATGGAGGTTCCTTAAAAAACTACAAGTAGAACTACCATATGACCCAGCAATCCCACTACTGGGCATATACCCTGAGAAACCCATAATTCAAAAAGAGTCATGTACCAAAATGCTCATTGCAGCTGTATTTACAATAGCCAGGACATGGAAGCAAGCTAAATGTTCATTGACAGATAAATGGATAAAGAAGATGTGGCACATATATATACAATGGAATATTACTCAGCCATAAAAAGAAATGAAATTGAGTTATTTGTAGTGAGCTGGATGGGCCTAGAGTCTGTCATACAGAGTGAAGTAAGTCAGAAAGAGAAAAACAAATACTGTATGCTAACACATATATATGGAATCTAAGGGGAAAAAAAAAGGTCATGAAGAACCTAGGGGTAAGACGGGAATAAAGACACAGACCTACTAGAGCATGGACTTGAGGATATGGGGAGGGGGAAGGGTAAGCTGTGACAAAGTGAGAGAGTGGCATGGACATATATACACTACCAAACGTAAAATAGATAGCTAGTGGGAAGCAGCTGCATAGCACAGGGAGATCAGCTAGGTGGTTTGTGACCACCTAGATGGATGGGATAGGAAGGGTGGGAGGGAGGGAGATGCAAGAGGGAAGGGATATGGGAATATATGTATATGTATAACTGATTCACTTTGTTATAAAGCAGAAACTAACACATCATTGTGAAGCAATTATACTCCAATAAAGATATTTAAAAAATATACCAATGGCATTTTTCACAGAGCTAGAACAAATAATTCTAAAATTTGTATGGAAACACAAAAGACCTCAATAGCCAAAACAATATTGAGAAAGAACAAAGCTGGAAGTATCATGCCCCCTGATTTCCAACTATACTACAAAGCTACAGTAATCAAAACCGTATGGTACTGACACAAAGCAGACCCTAGATCAGTGGAACAGACTAGAGAGCCCAGATATAAACCCATGCTTATATGGTCAATTAATCTATGACAGAGAAGCCAGGAACAGAAAATGAGGAAAAGACAGTTTCTTCAATAAATAGTGTTGGGAAAACTGGACAGCTGGATGCAAAAGAATGAAACTGGACTACTTTCTCAAACCATATACAAAAATAAACTCGAAATGAATTAAAGACTTAAATGTAAGACCTGAAACCATAAAACTCCTAGAAGAAAACATAGGCAGTATGCTCTTTGACATTGGTCTTAGCAATATTTTTTTGGATCTGTCTCCTCAGCAAGGGGGAAAAAAGCAAAAATAAACAATGGGACTACATAAAATTTAAAAGGTTTTGCACAGCAAAGGAAACTACCAACAAAATAAAAAGGCAACCTACTGAATAGGAGAAGATATTTGCAAACAATTCCAATATCCAAGATATGCAGAGAACTCATACAACTTAACATCAAAAAAATTTAAAAATTCTAAAATGGGCAGAGGATCTGAATAGACATTTTTCCAAAGAAGACAAACAGATGGCCAACAGGCATATGAAAAGATGCTCAACATCACTAATCATCAGGGAAATGCAAATCAAACCCACAATGATACCAACTCATATCTGCCAGAATAGCTATCATCAGAAAGACAACAAATAAGTGTTGGTGATGATGTGGAGAAAAGGGAACCCTCAGGAACTGTTGGTGGGAATGTAAGTTGGTATAGCCACTATGGAAAACAATATGGAGTTTCCTCAAAAAATTAAAAGTAGAACTACCATATGATCCAGCAATTTTACTTCTGGGTATTTACCAGAAGAAAACAAAACTACTCATTTGAAAAGATATATGCACCCCAGTGTTTGTTGTAGCATTATTTACAATACCCAAGATATGGAAGCAACGTAAGTGTCCATCAACAGATAAATGGATAAAGAAGATGTGGTATATAAACAATGGAATATTACTCAGCCATTAAAAAAGAAACGAAACCTTGCCATTTGCAACAACGTGGATGGATCTAGAGAGTATAATGGTAAGTGAAATAAGTCAGACAGAGAAAGACAAATACTGTATGCTATCACTTATATGTGGAATCTAAAAACCAAACCAACCAAACAAAACAAGCTGAAAACAGACTCATAGGTACAGAGAACAAAAGAATGGTTGCCAGAGGGGAGGAAGGTGGGAAGGTGGGTGAGATAGGTGAAGAGGATTAAGAGGTACAAACTTTCAGTTATATAATAAATAAGCCACGAGGATGTAATATACAGAATAAGGAATATGGTCAATAATATTGTAATAACTTTATGGGGACAGATGTTACTAGAATTATCATTGTGATCATTTCATAATGGATACTAATGTCAAATACTATGTAGTACACCTGAAACTAACACAGTATTGTACATCAAATATATTTCAATTTGAATGAAAACAATACTTACTCAACACTATGACATTCTGACAGAGCCTCATCATTGAGGATTTATTCTTTCAACCCTTCTTTCTTAGCTGTTTCTTTAAGGCAGTTTCCTTCTTTTACCACGTGTCCTGGCTCCTTTGGGACAGGCGAATTCTTTGGCTTACCCAAGTCTGAGCTCTAAGTGTGCTCACATGGAGCACGCAGAGCTGAGTGTGCACCTGGAATATCAAGGCCCTCAGTGGGTTTGGAGGGAAGCCAGGCCACACCTCCCAGCCCTATCCAGAGAGAGTGTTCCGGCTGCCCTGCGATTCCTGATCCTCTTTTGCTTTTTTTTTTTTTTTTTTTTTTTTTTTGCGGTACGCTGGACGCACAGGCTCCGGATGCGCCGGCTCAGTGGCCATGGCTCACGGGCCCAGCCGCTCCACGGCATGTGGGATCTTCCCTGACGGGGGCATGAACCCGTGTCCCCCGCATCGGCAAGCGGATTCTCAACCACTGCGCCACCAGGGAAGCCCTCTTTTGCTTTCTTGAGAACAAAGTTCGAAGTCACAGAACTGGAAAGGGTGTTAGTGACGGAGAGTCCAGCCCAGCTCTCTCAGAAATTATAGGCCCTACTCCCTGCTCCTCAAACCAACTAGGACAGGCAGGGGGTCTGACTGCTCCTTAATTCTTAGTAGCAATAGTTCCTCCCCTGTTTCTGGGCTGTCACCAGCTCCACTGGTTTTGAACAAGTGGCCAGAAAGCTTGGGGTACCTTCCAAAGCCCCCAGGATGGATGAATGGAACGAAGGTGAAAGGAAGGAAGGGAGGGAGGTTGGGAGAGACGGATAAATAAAGGGGTAACCCTAGCGGGCGAGGCTGAACCCCTCGCGGAATCCACCCACCCCCATCCCGCCCTCCTCCTATTCTCAGGCCGCCGCTCTTGCGTCCCACGTCCGGCTGAGGCGCACCGAGGGAGCATGCGGGGCAGCGTTTGACTTGGCACGGGGCTGGGGGTAGGGCAGCAAGGGCGAGGGGAGGTGGGGGAGGAGAGGTGGGGAAGGGGAGGGCCTTGGAGGAGGAGGAGAGGAGGGGCGCGCGGGGAGCGGGCGCGGCAGAGGGGGCGGCTGGCGCCGCGGGAGTTGGGCGCCTGCCTGAGGCGTGGGCGGGTCGAGGGACGCGATGCCGCCGCCGCCGCTGCCGCCGCCTCCTCGCCGCCGCGGGCTGCGCCGCCGGGGCTGAGCCGCCGCTAGAACCGCGAACCGAGCGGCCGCTGGGCGCGCCAGCAGCGCGGGAGGATGGGCTGTGGCGGGAGCCGGGCGGATGCCATCGAGCCCCGCTACTATGAGAGCTGGACTCGCGAGACGGAGTCCACATGGCTCACCTACACCGACTCGGACGCGTCGCCCAGCAACGCCACCCCGGACAGCGGCCCCGAGGCGGGCGGCCTGCACGCAGGTGAGTGCGCCTGGCTCTCGCAGACCCCCAGCGCTGGGAGGCGGGGCACGCGAGGGGGAAGCGGGAGGGACGCGGGGCGCCGGGGCAGCCCAGTCCCCCAGAGAATTCTGTGCGGAATGGTGTTGGTGGTGTTGGGGCCGGGGGAGGGGGGAAGCGGGAGACCGACAGACAGCACCTGCCTGCTGACAGACTGACTGACGCAGGCCCGGGGAGCAGGGCCAACCAGAGACCCCTACAAAAGGCTGAGCTAATCCCCTGGGCCTCGCGGAAACCACGCACCTCTTGGCCTCCGCCCGTGCCTGCTCATTGGCCGGGGACGGGTGGGGTGGGAGGACAGCCCGCGCGGCTCGCACGCCTATCCCGCCGCCTACCCAGGCTTCTCGCCCGCTTGGACTCGCCTCCGCTGGATTTTGGCCCGTTTCCTCCTCTGGCCGCCTGGGCACCCAGCCGGGCCACTCCATCCACTGGCCGCCTGGCCCCTCTTTCCCTTGATTTATAGACTGGCCCAGATTACCTGGGTGGTTTCTTTCTCGTGGCTTCCCCCTTTTCTCCCGTGTTTCGGGTTTTGAAAACCAGAATCCTAGTTCAGGGCAAAATAAACAACGGCTGCCCCATCACTAGTTCTGCACTTGAGCTTACTTTTCAAGCAGTTGTTTCATAGCAAGGACTTCCTCTCTACCCCACGGTGCCTCGATGCTTTATATGAGGCAGGGCATGAAAGCGGATTACGACTATAAATTAAATACTCTTACCATTCCGGCAGAAATCTGATAGAAGGATATGCAAAGAACTTTCTGGACCAGTCGCAAATCAGATTTTGTTTTTTCTTTTAAAGCAGACAGTAATAATTGTAGCGTAGAGATGAAAACAGACTGTTGGCACAGACTGACCTTTAATCATAAACTTGTTAGTGACGTTAAACGGAAAAAACCTCACTGCTTATTACATGGATGTTGTCAGAAGCCAGATCAATATTTGTATAAGAATGTTTTAACTATTTCCCTTTATGTTGCTGGCATTTTTGAATATTGAAATCTAAACTAGAAAATGAGGTTAATTTGAAGAATAGCATGTAAGGGGGAGGAGAGAAATGTCAACTACTCCTAACACATCAGTAGTCCTAAATTCCTGCCTCCTAAATAAGAGCTGTCACTTTATCCTGAGATTCTGTCTCCATCTTTTAGGACCAAGCTGGGTCCTTTTTCACATGAACTTTGTGATTTTTTTAAAAAGTGAGAACCGTCAGTGAAAATTGTGCAAGGCATAATCCTTCATTTGTCTCTAATTTTTCTGACTCACAGTAGCAATCATAATGGTTATTTCGTATTGCTGATGCTTTCAGTGCGCTTTCAAATGGTGTTGGCTGAATTCAGTGTCAGAATGAGGATAAGACATGAGCCTTCAAAATAGACCTGGTAAATGTTAGATGTAATAGCATTTCCTGAGGAGGTATGGTACCTCTCAGGAGACACTCAAAAAGACCAGAGCTGCACTCCAAGGAAATAAGGTTAAAAATATCTAACGTGGAAAAGAACAAAGTACAGCTTCAGGGAATGGTTGCCTTGGTGACTGGAAGTATATGGTGTGTGTGTGTACATGTGTACGAGTGTGAGAGAGTTATTATGGGATGGCTAAATATGTACATATTTATTTGTTTCCAATGCTTATTCATTTATTACTCTGCCATCCTGAGTCATGTCCCATCATGCATCATGAGATCTGGTTCCCGCAACAGGTGGGGTCTGGGACAAGCATGCTCATTCGTGGTACCCTACCAAACGTGGGACAGCCCTGCCAGGCCAGTGGTCCTGAAGACCTGAATCACTCACAGGAAGGGCTCGACTCCAGTCTCAGAACAGCGCCCTGAAATTGGCAAGACACTTAGATGGGCAGGATCGTTTCAATGCCCTAGAAATTTCCATCAGCCTCAGAGGAGAGGAACATTTCTGAGGATCAAGATGGACTCAAGCCATCCCTGGAAACCCACTGGCATTCCCTTTAGAGCCTTTAGAAGAATGCCTTCTTGATTCTTGTGGATTTTGCAGACTAGCAACTGGTCATCTTTGGTCAGAGTGGGTCATTGGAGAAAGCGACAGTTCTCCTGGGCTTCAGCCACCCTGCGAGATTAGCCAGCATCCTTTATTTTTTTATTCCCTCCTGCTCGCCCAGCCTCACCCACCTGCTGCCAGTGCACCATCTGTGAATTCAGTTCCAGTCTTCCGGGGGGCCCCCACTGGCCTGCAGTGACTGTGTGGTGGTAGGAAGCCAGGATGCCACTTTTTCCTGTTTCCATCAACTCTTTTCTGATGGGGGGGGCAAAAGGAGAAGCTGGATTTAGGGTAATTCCGATTGTAAAGTCATCACTAATGGCTTCATGACTAGAACTCTAGGGCTGGAGAGGCTCTCTGAAGGTCATCTGTTGAAAGCAGATGGGATTCAGTTAAGTGGCCCCAGTCTGCACTGCACAGCCTCCCAGTCCTTTCACAGTTCTTACCCCCAGCTCCCTCAGTCCTCAAGAGTCCTTTCTTTCTGGGCCATTGGTCACTCACCTTTAGTAGCAAATTGAAGCCACTTTTCTTCTGGCCAATCCCAACCTCAGGAGCTCTGAGAGCAGGGAGTGGACTAGTGCATCTTTATATCTTGTGCTTAGCCGGTTACACTGTGGAGCCCCCAGCTGGGGTTTTCTTGAACCAGTAGGCTCTCCGTTTAAACCTACCCTCCCCTGTCAGCTCTTCCTAGATTCCCTCCCCCTTTGCTCTGCCTTGCATCCCTTGCTGCTGATGTTTTCCCACTTGAATGAGTTTAACCTAGATTCCTCCAAGTGTCTTTCTGAGCCCACAGCTTTTCTTTAACAAGTGCCCCCAGCTTTACCCTACGCCATTGAAACCCCTGGCCCAGCTCAAAGATGCCATTTCTTCTGAAGTGCCACCACCCCTCAACCTCACCTCCACACCCATATCTACCAAAAAGCCCTATTTAAGCACATCTGCTTGTAAACCTCGTTTCTATGTCTCTTAGTCCAGTCCAGATTGAGGTCACGTCACATGACAAGTGTTCAGGATTTGTTGAATGAATTCTGCATTTCACCGCAGGAAGGAGGCATGTTTTTCTGCCAGTTCCACAAAGGAGAGAGTTTCTTTCCTTCTTCTCCTCACTTACAGGATCCTTACATGATCTTGAGCCTTTGATATCTGTGTTTGGGGATCACCTCCACTTGCCAGCAGAATTCGATTTTTAGATTTGGCTATTATGTAGGCTGGAATTAAAGACCTAACTGAACGCCACAGTATCTGATATTCATTGCTTCTCTGTGTCATCGAAGCCTGTCTCTCTGTCACAGGAGGAAATTAAGTTGGTTTGGTGTGATTTAGTTCTCATAAAATCAGTTTGCTGGATTGATTTTTACTTCTGTGATCTGATGGAGGTCTCCTATGGAGAAAGGGGGTCTCTGAGGTTGCTCTGCCCCAGCCTAGCTCAGCCATTCCATACATGAATAACTTCCTAGCTTCACCTCAATTTAATCACGAATCCCTTACGTTACATCCTTAAAGATCCCCTTTTCTTTTCTTTTTTTTAAAACCTAGTATAGGACATAGACTATTTTAGATAGTCTATAGATTTTTTCTTTTTGGCTGCATTGGGTTAGGTCTTCATTGATGTGCACGGGCTTTCTCTAGTTGCAAGCGAGGGCTACTCTTTGTTGTGGTGCGTGGGCTTCTCCTTGCAGTGGCTTCTCTTGTTGTGGAGCACGGGCTCTAGGTGCGTGGGCTTCAGTAGTTGTGGCACATGGGCTCAGTAGTTGTGGCGCCTGGGCTTAGTTGCTCCACGGCATGTGGGATCTTCCCGGACCAGGGATCAAACCTGTGTCCCCTGCATTGGCAGGTCCCTCCCCTTTTCTACTGTTAGTATTTTTCTAATGTCTCTAGAGAATAAAACATTTCAAATTTCTCGAAAATGCTTCTACTTTATAGTTTTAAATTGCTTTAATAAGTGCTTTAGTGAATGCAAGATGGAAGATTGCAGAATTAGACTCACAGCAAAATGATTTATCTAAATCAACTGAAATATGTCAGGTGAAATGAAGAGCACTTAATATTACCATTAGCTAACATTTATTGATATCTTACCAAGGGCCAGGCGCTGTACTTAGTGGCACTTTATGTAAATCATCTCTCTTAATCCTCATGAGGGGGGATGAGGTGGAACTATTGCTATCCTCCTTTTGCAAGTGAGGGAATGAGGCTTAGAGTGTGCAGTAACTTTTCCCGATCCGAGACTCGAATCCAGCTTTTTCTGAATCCAAAGCCCACACTCCTAAATCCTGCCTTCCTGATGAATGGGGAGATCAACTATAGGATTCTTGATTTGACAGTGGATGGAACTCAAAGTCTAGTGTGATCTCTTGGCAGTCTAGTCTGCTCTCAGCACAGTTTTCTTCTGCAGCATCTCTGAGGAAGGGATATCTCTTCCCTAGGGAAGGAGATCTACCCATACCTTTGTCGAGCAGTTTCCCTTGCAAGAAACTCTTTCTGCTGCCTTGTAATTTCCACCTGGTCTCACATAGATCATTCCTTCAACATTTGAAGATTGCTGTTGTATTTTCTCTCACTGTTGGTCCGCCAGGGCAAACACATGGAGTTCCTTCAATCATTTCTCAGACTTCTGTGGGACTGACCATATTCCTACAAATGCACTGTTTGGTTTGTCAAAGTCCCTCTTGATACAAGGGACCTATGGTTACCTCCAAGCTGCTGACGTCAGCTGAACAGAAGAAGGAAATATGAGGTCTGTTATGATGTGGAAACTGACCCTTTCCCGATGCAGGTAAAGCCAGGTTAGGATTTGTTTGTTTCCCTGCTGTTGTTGTTGCCATATTACCTCGATGACTCACATGAAGCTTGCAATTAGTTAAAACCCTTAGATCTTTCTTTCTAGTCACATTTAAGTTCTATGACATCAGTGACATTGTCTGGTTTTCACTCTACATACCCAGCACCTGGAACAGTGTCTAGAATATAGGTGACACTCAATAAATGTTTGTGGAATGCCTGAATTTTTTCCCTAATGAATCCTACATTTGTACTATTTATTTCCATATCCAAAATTTGGGATTTTTATATTTCTTCTTATTAAAACTAATCTTGTTGGTTTCAGTTTAATGTTTAAACTTACTGACCTTGACTCATTTTGATAGTGCCATGAAGACAGTAGTCTAGGTCTTCGTTGCCCTATGTTGGAAGTCTAAAGATAAAGGACATTTATTTGCTCGTTTGTTTATTCAGTATACCGCTGGCACAAAGATGAGTGAGATATGTTCCTCGACCTGAAGAACTTAATAGTATAGGGGACACAGGTGGACACACTTCAGGTCAGCATGGTGCACACTGGAACAGCCTGAAGGAAGGGTGCTAGGGGAGTACAGAGGACTGGGTAGTTCATTTTGCCTGGGGAGGGGCCAGTGTGTACAGACCTCTGCAGGAGACTTCCCTGCAGAAGGAAGCAGAACTGCTCCTGCAGACTTGCACAGCCAGTTACCCTGATTCCCTCCTTGAGTGAGGGCACCTCTGCAGAACCCACCAGGGGCTTTCTGGTGGATAAGCCTCCCTGCTTCCCCCAGCTCTCTATATACCTGTTACCACTTGGTTATATTTTCAAACAATTTTTTAAATTGAAGTATAGTTAATTTACAATGTTGTGTTCGTTTTAAGTGCACAACAAAGAGATTATATATATATATATATATACATATATATACATATATATATAATTTTTCAGATTCTTTTCCATTATAGGTTATGACAAGATATTCAAACAATTACTGACTAAGGTCTGCCCCCGTGGGAAAGACTTGCTCTGTTAGTTAGGTAAGGTGTCTTTCCACTGGCCGTTGTGGTCCTGTGCCTAACGCTGGGCCTGGCTATCATAGGACCTCAAACGATCTCTCTTGAATGAATACCTCTCCTAAAACTTCTCTGTGTCCATTTCGTTCTTCCTGCAGTGCCCAGAGATGATGTTTTCTTTCCTCAAAAGTTCCATCTCCTCGTCCTTTTCAGGTTCTTGTCTACCTGGTGGGTTGTATAGTAAGAAGACGTCCCCACCTCTCTCCGCCCCCTTTGCCAAGCACAAGCCCCTTTGTTATAAGGGTGGTTTTGCAAAAATCACTTCAAGAAACAGGTGGCAGCAAACCCGGGCAGGTCATCAACATCTAGGAAGTCTCACCTCTCGTGGCCCTGGTCTCTTGAGCAGTCACCCGTCCTGCCCCAGGCTCTCCAGGTGCTTTGTCCAGCCCAGTGAGAGCAGCGGTCACACCGCACTGCCGGGTTCGTTCCCGTCTATGTCTCGGGTTGGCCTGTGAGCTCTGCCAGGTTGCGGACTGCGTGATTGGCATTTGCGTGCCTGGCATCTACCACGTGTGTTGAATGACTGTAAAAGTACCTAGGTGGCTGGTGGATGGATGATCCAGCTAGGCAAGTGAGTTTTGTCTGTCTGTCTTGTACCGTCTTTCCCGAGTCCTATCTTAGATGATTTTGTCTTGGACATTAGTCCAGTGAAACGTTTCTTCATTGGACACTAGATAAAGCTATTCTGGCTCTGATCAGAAATGAATTTAAGGCTCCAGGCTTGGGCCCCAATGCGAGGAAGAGAGTCCCTTCTCAATCAGCAGGGAGTCTTTCTGTGCACTCAGCAATCCCCCAACCCCGGGAGGTCCTGCCTTCACCCTGGGATCTGTGCACCGGTGACCCTCAGATAAGACCATTCTGTCCTTTAGTGAAGCTGGGAGTCTGAGCCTGTTGTTCCTTACCCATGGTGCCTGGGCTTTCATCCCAGGAGCCCTTCTGTGTCAGGCCCATGGCCTCTAGCCCCTCTCAGAAGACTATTTGACCCTGCCAGGACTCTGCAGAGGCTCTCTGGCTGGTCCCAATGCCGCCTTTGCTTCCATCTGTAGAGGAGACTGGGTGGGTGAACCCTGAGCCACATTGTGGCCCAGCCCCTTCCAGCTCAGCCACCAGCAGAGTTCACTTCCTCACATGCTCCCCCCCCGCCACGCTGCCCCCCGCCCCACTGCCTCCTTCTCTCCAGAGATAAAGCTCTTTCAGAATGTTGCTGTGGGCTGAACTGTGTCCCACCAAGTGTAGATGTTGAAGTCCTAACCTCCAGAATGTGACATTTTTTGGTTTTTGTTTTTATTTTATTTTTATTGAATTCGATTTACAATGTTGTATTAGTTTCTGGTATATAGCAAAGTGATTCAGTTATACATATATATGCATATTATTTTTCATATTCTTTTACATTGTGGTTTATTACAGGATATTGAATATAGTTCCCTGTGCTATACAGTAGGACCTTGTTTATTTTATATATAGTAGTTTGTATCTGCTAATCTCAAACTCCTAATTTATCCTTCCCCCACCCTCTTTCCCCTTTAGTAACCATAAGTTTCTTTTCTATGTCTATGAGTCTGTTTCAGTTTTGTAAATAAGTTCATTTGTGTCACATTTTAGATTCCACATATAAGTGATATCATATGGTATTTGCCTTTCTCCTTCTGACTTACTTCACTTGGTATGATAATCTTTAGGTTCATCCATGTTGCTGCAAGTGGCATTATTTCATTCTTTTTTACGGCTGAGTAGTATTCCATTGTGTATATGTGCCACATCTTCTCTCTTTATTCATCTGTTGATGGACATTTAGGTTATTTCCATGTCTTGGCTATTGTAAATAGTGCTGCTATGAACATGGGGGTGCATGTATCTTTTCAAATTAGAGTTTTCTCTGAATATATGCCCAGGAGTGAGATTGCTGGATCATATGGCAACTCCATTTTTAGCTTTTTAAGGAACCTCCATACTGTTCTCCATAGTGGCTGCACCAATTTACATTCCCACCAACAGTGCAAGAGGGTTCCCTTTTCTCCATAACCTCTCCAGCGTTTGTTATTTGTAGACTTTTTAATGATGGCCGTTCTGATGGGTATGAGGTGGTACCTCACTGTGGTTTTGATTTGCATTTCTCTAATGATTAGTGATGATGAGCATCTTTTCACGTGTCTATTGGCCATCTGTATGTCTTCTTTGGAGAAATGTCTATTTAGGTCTTTTCCCCATTTTTTTTATTGGGTTGTTTGCTTTTTTGTTATTGAGTTGTATGAGCTCTTTGTATATTTTGGAAATTATGCCCTTGTTGGTCTCATTGTTTGCAAATTTTTTTCCCAGTCGATAGGTTGTTTTTTCATTTTGTTTATGCAAAACCTTTCATTTTATATAAGCAAAGCTTAAAAGTTTGATAAGGCCCATTTGTTTATTTTTGTTTTTATTTCTGTTGCCTTGGGAGACTGACCTAAGAAAGTATTGGTACGATTTATGTCAGAGAACGTTTTGCCTATGTTCTTTTCTAGAATATAACGTTTTTTGGAGACAGGGTACTTACAGAGGTAATCAAGTTAAAATGAGGTCATTACAGTGGGCTCTAATCTAATGTGACTGGTGTCCATATGAAAAGGGAAATGTGAACACACAGACAGACAGACACTCAGGGAGAATGACACGTGAAGATGAACGCAGAGATTGAAAGGCCAAGGAAGGCCAAAGATGGCCAGCCAAGCGGCAGAAGCTACAGGAGAGGCATGAAACAGATTCTCCCTCACAGCCCTCAGAAGGAACCAACCCCACCAGCACCTAGATCTCAGACTTCTAGCCTCCGGAACTGTGAGATGATACATTTCTGTTAAGCCAGCTGGTTTGTGGTACTTTGTTACAGCAGCTACAGAAGACTAATAAACATGTATTTATGAGCACAGACACTGAACATTTGGAAATAATAAGAGGATTTCTGTGGTCACTACCTCACACTTCCTTCAGAGACTGGGTCTCTTTCCCTGTCATTTATATTCAAATAGCATTTATTGAGTATCTACTATAGGTGAGAATTCTTCTCTTGGGATGTTAGCTTACATAACTCTCTAAAATAACCTCAGAAATCATTGCTATCACCATCTACCAGATGAGGAAACGAGGTTCAGTGAGATTAAGAGATTGAGCGGTTTAAACACAACACTGTAAATCAACTACGATAAAATTTAAAAAATAACAATACTACTAATAAAAGAGATTGAGCGGGGTCACCCATGCAGGCAGTGGAAGCACCCAGCTCAGAATCAAGTTCTCTAGTTTCTAAATGCAGGGCAGTGCTAATGACTAAGCACAAGTTTAGGGCCTCCTCCACCCCATCTGGTTTGGCTTTTTTTAAAATACGAGCCACTTGGAGTGGGAGCCTCCTGCCAGCGTTCTCAAGGAGGAGGACAGGAGTCTTTGAAGAGACACGTGCAGCTCTGTGACACTAAGGCCACCCCCTGCCTGTGCTGAGTGTCCCCAAGCAGGGCTGCCGGGGCTGCTCAGAAAATCACCTGCGCCCCGCTCACCTGATGGGCTCGTTAAAGATGGAATAGTCTTTGGGCAGAATAAGATTTTTTTCTGGTTTCAAATGAAATGGGGGCTCCTCAAGAAAATCTAGAAAGTGCAGAGAAGTACACAGAAGGAAATAGCGCCTCTGTAACATTTAGGTTTTGTCTTTAAGGTCCTGCATCTAGGTGTATATGGTGCACATTGTATCTTCTGTAGGGTTTATGTTTAAAGTTTGAGGGGGCATGGGAAAAATATCCCTCCAATTGCTTGGAAGCTCAAAGGCCAAGAAAAAAAACCTTTTTTGTTTCTTTGTGTTCAGGAAAATATTTATAGAGGTGGTGGCAGCCAAAGTCTAGTTTGAATGGGGGAAGAGCAGGGGGCAAAGACCGTGGATCAGCGAAGGGATTTTTCTCCCTGTTTTCTTTCAGTACTAAGCAAACTTAGTTGAATTCAGGTAAGTTATATACTAGGCTAATGCCTAGTGTGAGTCCATTGTGTGTAACCCCTCCACCTCTCCCTTTCACCTCCCTTCCATCCCCCACAATTGGCTCGGGCTGAGGATGCTGTTTTATATTCTGCCTAGCTGTTTGCTGGGGTTTAGAGTTCCTTTATGGATGTAGAAACATGGTGTGTGTGTGTGTGTGTGTGTGTGTGTGTGTGTGTGTGTGTGTATGTGTACCAGCTCTCTGTCTGAGTCTCAAACGCCCATGAGGTCGTGCAGGTTGGCTGCCCAGCGTTGGCGTTGCTACAACCCCATACACTGCAGCTCTGGGTCTCTGTGTCAGACAGAGTAGATATGGAGTGTCTGCCTACATCTTGCCATGTGACTTCTGTGTAATGAAGCAAAGCCAGAAGCCTGAGTAGATTTTCCTTAATCTAGCTCTATCTGCTTTACGAATAGTGCCAATTTTTCCCAGATTCCGGGATTAGGTTGTCCGTTAGTCCTTACTTTGGGTAACGTTGTGAGTCTTGGTCTTTTTCTGTCTTCATAGGCATTTTAATGGGCATTTGGGCAAGGCTGAGTCCGCGGCTCCTAGCTAGATGCCCTTCAGCCTGGAAGTCCAACCCAGAGCCTCTAGACCTTTTCCTCCAAGCCACTGCGCCCACAGCTGTCAGACAGCCGCACCTACGGGACCACTCAGCCAGATCTGATCTCTCTGTTTTCAGTCTCCTTCTCATGTGACCATGTCCTAACTTTTCTCTCCATCATCATCATCTTCCTTGTTATTTTGCTTGGAGATAGTGTAGTTCAGTGGTTAAGGAATTAGACTTTAACAACAGACATTTACCAGCTGTGTGACCTTGAGCAAGTTTCTTAGCTTTTCTGGGTTTCAGTTTCCACATTGTAAGATGGGAGTCATTGCAGAATTCATGTACTCACAAATGTGAAGGGCATAGTGTTTCTTTCTTCTTTTTATACAAAAGGATTTATTAAAAAACCAGTAAGACCCTACTACATCATGACACCGTCACGCTGGGCTTTTAACACAAGACTTGCTCTGCAATACTGGGGAGGGCAGGGCATAAAACACAAATGGATTCTGAAGCATAGCAATTAAGAAATAAAGCAATGAAAGCAAATTTCTTTTAATGAGAACTCAGAATTAAACTCCAGAGGGATCCAACATCATACTTCCAGTTCGGGGACTTGATACAAAGAATTTAGCTTGAACTGCTATCAGCAGGTGGCAGGGGCCACCTTTAAGTGAATCTTCAATTTGGAATATACTGCTTCACCACCTGTTGGGGATAAGTTGCAAATGGAACAATTTAGTATGATTTGCAGCTATTTTGATGACCACCGCACCTGGATACTTTCCCATAACCACTGCGCTGGTCCCCACCTCTCGCACGAGCTCTTCCTGCAAATCCTCCTCTGGGTCCCCGCTGTTGCTGTTGCTGATGATGTTCCTTCGACACACTTTTATCTCACATTTACTAAGACCAGCATTGTGGTATTTCTTTTCCATTATCTTCCTTACTGGTTCCTCTTCCTTAAAGGTAATAAAGCGGAATAAGGGCATAGCGTTTCAGTGCTGCCCGTCCTGGCACACAGGATCCCCCGCCTCTTCAATCTCGCCCTGGACTCATCTCGCCAATCGCAAACCCGGGGTCACCCCTCCTCTGTTTCTGAGTTGCTTGGCATTGCCGTCGAAAGTCACGAGTGTTGGCGACGGCATCCAGTAGTGATTCACGCCTAGAACCTCAGTGTCCTTACCAGTTCTCGGCAGTTCTGTTAGTTCCTTATTAATATGCTGTTTTAGTCCCCATGTAATATACTCCCGATATTATTCTGTTCTCGCCCTCTGAATGCTAAAAAAATGGAAGACTTTCTCCCATCTTTTCCTCTAATCACTTATTGTATATCCTTCTTGCCCCCTCAGCATTTTTAAACATCTTTAGCCATCCTCTCTCCTCAGATCTGCCTGTTTGGATTTTAGGTCCACTGATGAGGTTGTTCCTTGTTGTAACAATAGATGAGGCCATCACAGGTGGTTCCATTTTTTTTCTGCACTTAACAAAAAGTCTGGAGATTGGTAGCCACGCTGCTCAAGGCTGCTCTCCAGGACCCGGGCTCTTTGAGCTTATTGTTTTGCCATCCTTGTTGTGCGGATTTCATCCTCATAGTTGCAAGTTGCTGTGGCATCTTATTTTATTATTTTTGCGGTACGCGGGCCTCTCACTGTTGTGGCCTCTCCCGTTGCGGAGCACAGGATCCAGACGCGCAGGCTCAGCGGCCACGGCTCACGGGCCCAGCCGCTCGGCGGCATGTGGGATCTTCCCAGACCGGGGCATGAACCCATGTCCCCTGCATCGGTAGGCGGACTCTCAACCACTGTGCCACCAGGGAAGCCCCGTGGCATCTTATTTAAATAGGAAGAATGGGGAAAGGTAGAAAGAAACATTCCACCTAAGTTTTCTTTTTAATCTGTAAAACAATAGCTTTCCTAGAATCCAGTAAACTTTGCTTCCATGTCACACTGGCCAGAACCGTGTTACATGGCTATCACAGGCTTCAAGAGCCTAGGAAATCAAGACTTTTAGCTGGGCTCATGACCCCCTACAAGTAATGGGTCCTTTTGCAAAGAAAAAATGGGGAGAACAGATATTGGGTAGGCTGCAGGCAGGTGCATGTACCCTTCATCCTAAGACTATGTCAGAGGAGAGAAGAGTAGCAGGAGTCAGGGGAAAGGAGAAAAGGAAGTTATGGGAGGAGGCATAGGTCTGCCAGAAACCAAGACAACATAATTACCAGTATTAAGATTTTGCTGTAATAACAATATATAATAATAATAATAATAGTGTGTTTTTAGCTTTCCCATGTGTCAAGTGAATTCATAAAGGTGAATATTTGCTGAAAAAGTTACATGTGCCAATATTGAACTAATCTCAGACATACTGCAGCAGTAGCCCAAACTGAAATCTTTTAAAATGGTCTTTTGACATCAGACTCTGTGCTGTGTACATGCGACGCGTGATGGACATTTCCTTGTTTTCCGTTTCATTTGCTGCAAAGTTAATGCCAGCCAGAAACTGATGTGCCAGCTGATCCTCTGTGGTACCGATTTCCAATTAGTGGGAACATTTGTGCAGGTTCACTGTGCAGGGTCGCCCTGATGCCCGGGCTGGGGGCTTCTGCCGGAGAAGCAGCAGACAGCCAATTGTCTAATTTAAAGAGTTCACAGTATTTCCTGTGAAAGTTTAAAAAAAATCACCCTGCTATTGTCTCTAGGTCCGGTGGACTTCAGGGCACGGGGAAACCAAAAGGAGTTGTAGAAAATAGCAGGGCTGTTTGGGAAACTGGTCGCCATAGCAACAGGGCACAGCACAGCAGCAGCTACAAGGGAAGTGGCAATGGCCAGCGCCCTTCACAGGAGGGACGATTCAGGTTTAAACACCTCCATAAACAACAGTCATGTTTGACAACGAGGCGTCCATAAATTATTACGTCCAAGAGTCACTTTTCAAGGACAGTCTTCATAGCAGCCAGGTTCAGATTTGCTTGATGGGGAGATAAGTGATGTGTGTGCCAACACTAAGGAACACAGCCACTGCCTCGTGAGCGTGGCTTCTGTTAACTGAGTGCCCAGCACGTGCCAGGACTTGCGTATTCAGTATCTAATTCTGTTACCCCAGCTCTGGTGTCCGAGCTGATAGCCATGGCTCGCGCCCTTCTCTGGAGCTCGTTTAGGCGGTGCTCTGCCTTCTGTGGGCAGACAGGGAAGGAATCCCCTCTCCTCGAGCACCCCGAAGCAATGGTCTCTTGCCCCTTCAGCAGCTCCAGACTTTTCCCCGGACCCCCTCCTGGCTAGCTGTGGCGCACTAGCCCCCTTCAGGCTGTGTTCATGCAGCCAACCCCAGTCCTCTCCCTGGGATCCGACCTCCAAAGCCCGAGCCTCAGCTCCCAGCCCCCACCTGCCCTGGCAGGTGAGCAGACAAGCCTCTCGGGCTGGTGAGTGCTGGTCAGCACCGATCCTCTGTGCGGGAATCTCTCCACTTTGCCCTCCGCGCCCCTCTTGCTGCGCTCTCCTCTGTGGCTCCAAAGCTTCCCCCCTGCCCACCCCCCATCTCCCCAGTGAAGGGGCTTCCTAGTGTGTGGAAACCTTTCCTCCTGCACAGCTCCCTCCCACTGGTGCAGGTCCTGTCCCTAGTCTTTTGTCTTTGTTTTTTCTTTTTCTTTTGCCCTACCCAGGTACGTGGGGAGTTTCTTGCCTTTTGGGAAGTCTGAGGTCTTCTGCCAGAGTTCAGTAGGTGTTCTGTAGGAGTTGTTCCACATGTAGATGTATTTCTGATGTATTTGTTGGGAGGAAGGTGATCTCCACGTCTTAGTCCTCTGCCATCTTGAAGGTCTCCCCTCTATTTGATGAGCTTTAATTCATTGCACTTATTATTATTTGTGTGTGCCTAAACTGTTCCTTTTTTTTTTTTTTTTTTTTTTTTGGTGGTACACGGGCCTCTCACTGCTGTGGCCTCTCCCTTTGCGGAGCACAGGCTCCAGACGCGCAGGCTCAGCGGCCATGGTTCACGGGCCCAGCTGCTCCACGGCATGTGGGATCTTCCCGGACCGGGGCACGAACCCACGTCCCCTGCATCTGCAGGCGGATTCTCAACCACTGTGCCACCAGGGAAGCCCAACTGTTCCATTTTTGACTAATGGGAGCCCCTTGGTTTGATTCCTTTTTACACAGCTCCAGTAGTCTTTGATAGTCCTTGCTTTCTGGTATGATGTTTTTTCTAGACTTATGTTGTATTTTTCCTGTGCTAGACTTGGAATTAACCATTTCTCTAAGGAGTCCTGGTTTTAATTGAAATATGATATTTAGAGACTACAGCCTGGACACCTGGGGTGCTCATTGCTATTGGGTTGGTTGTTGTTTATAGACCTTTTCAGAGGACAGAGCTAGAAGTTATTTTCTTTTTTAAAGAGATGATATATCTGTATTGATAGTATCAATTCAAAATTTTCAATTGTAGGGCTTTTCTTATTTTTTTAATTTTTGTATTTGTTCTTTTTTTTAGGTGCTGAAAATCTTGGTTCCTAACAACATTAGAAGTACTTATTTACTTTTTATATATCTAACCATATGTTACTGAAAATATTTTTAGATTTTTATGGGGTTTTGTCCTTAGGGGGTAGTACAATAGAAATATACGGTTAGATTGCTATGTTTTACAGTAACTTGAAATAATTTCTTGCTGTATCGTTAAGCTATCAACTTGCCATAGAGTTAGGTTATTTGTTTCATTTTGTGGCCAAATTGTTGCTTTTTAAAATTTCAGTTTAATTTTGTTTTATATTTAGGTAAAAAATTTACATGGGTCCAATGACAAATCTACAAAACAAGCTACATTTAAGAAGTTTAACTTTTATTAAACTTTATTAACTTTTATTTTATTTTAACTCTGTTCCCTTTGTCCTCCTCTAGTTTGGGTTATCTTTTCATATATTTATACAATATATGCACACACACACACACACACACACACACACACACACCACACATACACATACATTCACATGCTCCCTTTTAAAGACAAAAAGTAGTGTACTATACCCTCTGTTTTTTCTGTATGTTGGCCTTTTCACTAGTATATTCCAGAGATCACTTCAGAGCAGTATATAGATAAATTTCTCATTTCTTTTCGTAACTACATATTGCTCAATTGTGTGGATATGTCATAGTTCATTGGGTTTGTTTCTAGTCTTTTGTCCATGTGTTTTCTCACTTTTGCCAGTGTATCTTTAGGTAGATTCTTTTTTCTTTTTTTTGCGGTACGCGGACCTCTCACTGTTGTGGCCTCTCCCGTTGCGGAGCACAGGCTCCGGATGCGCGGGCCCAGCGGCCATGGCTCATGGGCCCAGCCGCTCCGCGGCATGTGGGATCTTCCCGGACCGGGGCACGAACCCACCTCCCCCGCATCGGCAGGCGGCTTCTCAACCACTGCACCACCAGGGAAGCCCTAGGTAGATTCTTAAAAGTGGGATGACTAGGCCAAAGGCTGAATGCAAGCAGGCACTGCCAAATTCCCCTCCACAGCACTTGTACTATGTTGCATTCCCATCAGCAGTGTCTGAGAGTACCTGTTGTCCCATAGCCTTGCCAACGGAGTATACTGTCCAATTTAGGGGTTTTTTTTGTCACTTTAATGGGTAAGGAATTGTCACTTAGTTTTAATGTGCATCACTGTGAGTGAGGTCACTGTCTCTTCATATGATTATGGGCAAATTGCCTTTTTCCTAGCTATATACAATCTGTTTACATCTCTAGACCTCTTCTTTTGACCATATTCAGTAGTTGGGAATCTTCATCCTTTGAGGATGACTGAGATATTTAGAAGAGCAAAACGTCCCTAAAGTTATTTGGTGAATGAAATTGTTGGGCTTTTGCTCTCAGGTGGAGCAGCTGGGGCTGGCTGGGCATCTTTCCTTATGAGTACAGTCCCAGGGCTTCTCCATATGGTCTTTCTGCATGAGCTAGTTTGGGCTTCCTCACAGCATGGTGACCTCGGAGCAGTCAGACTGTTTACATAACTACTCCGAGCTCCAGCACGTGTCCCAGCCAAAGAGGCAGAAGCTGTATTACCTCTTGAGACGTAGCCTTGGAAGTCACGCGGTGTCATTTCTCCTGCCTTCGATTGCTTACAATTGAGTCACAAACATGCCCAGATTCAAATGGAGGGAATTAGACACCATCCCTTGATGAAAGAACAGCAGGGTTGTAGAAGAGCATGGCAGTTTTAAGAACTGTGAAGGGTCTGAGATTTTAACCTGACAAGTTGGCCTGTGACAGTGTCTTGGAAGCTGGTAAGACATGAGACTCCTGGGTCAGAAACAGAGGACTTGATCACTATGGCTCAGCAAGCCTCCTGCGAGTTAGCATTTTCATCAGTTCCCTTTTCCCCCAAGTCTCACAGGGGTGACGCAGATGGGTCCGGATTCATGCACACACAGTAGATTGCGTTACAGGAGATTTCTGTGCCTACGAATCCACTGAAGCTCTTCTCCCGAAGAGCGATATTGTAAATGCAGAGTCAGCGTTCATTGCCCTCGACCTCTCTGCAGCTTTCAGCACCGTCTTGATCTGGCTAATCTCCTCTGCCCGCATCCTCCTCTGCACTTTGGAAATCAACCTTCTCCCTGAGTTTTCCCACCCCCGCCACTGGTGAGTTTCCCTTCTACCTCTGATTACATCTTCTCTGCCTCAGTCTCCCTTTTCGGCTCCTCTTTCCTGGTTTCCCCTCACCCCCCTCCCATAGGTTTGTGGCTCTTCACGCCTTGTCCTGGCTCCCTTTCCTCATTCAGCATGCTCACTGCTGGGGAAGCATCACATTTCCAACTGCTCGAAAGACATCTGGCTGCTGTCAACCAGGTGCCTCAAATTCAGTTTTCTCAAAACCAAATTCACCTCTTCTTCCACACACCTGCCCCTCCTGCTCTGCATTCCCTCTCAGTCATCCTCTGATTGGGTGCAAGTCTTCAAAGTTATTACTGTTTTACTCCCATCATTCTCTCTCTTTTTCTGCACATCTGATGTGGCACCAAATCCCACAGACTGTGTCTGAAATGTCTGTTGGAATGAATCGTTGTCTTCAGGCCCCAGGACCAGTGCCCTAGCTCAGGGCCTCCTTAATGCTCACCTTTGAACAGCCTCTCATTGACCTTCCTGCATGTGGGGTATCCTGATGGTGAGGCAGGCATACCCCTCCTCTCACGTTGCCCCATACTTGTCTCTCCCTAAACCACAGGCTCAGCGGAATTTTTTGGATTTCTCAGCCAGTGAACAACCTTCTTTTCTCCTTTCCTTCCTTCCTTTCCATGAATATTCTTCAGCACCCACTGTGGGCGGTAGGAGGCACTGTTTTAGATATTGTAGCAGTGAACGAGACAGACAAGGCTCTGCTTTTGGAGCTTACATTCAGGTTGGGTGTAATGGTGATGGGCGGAGAAGTAAATCACCAAAGTAATTTCAGATATTTGTAAGCACCATGAAAAAAGCCAAGGTAATGAAATAGATGGAGCTTGGGATAGGGTGAGGGCTCACAGATTGTGTGGTCAGGGTAGGCCTCTTTAAGGAAGTGGGATGTGAGTTAAACTGTGAGTGAAAAGCAGGGCTGGCCTTGTGAACATTAGGGGCCAGCGTGCTCCTGGACAGCCACCAGCAAGTGCAAAGGCCCTGGGGCTGGAATGAGCTTGATGTGATGGAGGCACAGAATGAGGCCACAGTGATTGGAGGGAACTGAGAGAGGGGGATAGTAGGAGAGGATGTGTGTAGGGATGGAATAGTAGTAGCACCCTGTGGGTGATGGGCAGGAGTGTGGACTTCGTTCCCAGGCAGAGTGGGAAGCAGGGCTGGCATTACCCCCATGGAGGCTCTGAGCCTCTCGTTTACTTCTGACCTTTCCTTTCTTCAGTCATTCCTCACACTCCTGCCAGGATCTTTCTGGAGCACGGATGTGATCCTGTCACTCAGACCCCCAAATGTTTCATGAGCCCTGTTTCCCACTGGACAAATGATGAAACTTTTCAGCATGGCCTTCTAGGCCCTTGGGCCTCTGGCTTGAACCTTCTATCCCTACCAGCTCCACAATCTTGACCCTCACTGCTTCCTAGGCTTGCCCTTTCCTTTCTTCGTTATGTCTTTAGTCTTGGTTGCTCAGATGGAACATTTTACCTTCACATTTGCTCATCGCACAAATCCAGCCCCAAAGCCACGCCCTCTGCAAAACCTCCTAACCACCCTAGGTTCTCCCCAGGTAGAACCAATCTCTGTCTCCCTACTTCCCTATTTTTCTTCTTTTTCTTCTCATCATTATTTCCACTGCTCTCTGGTCAGCCTTGGGTGCATGTGCACAGGTCCGTCCTTCTGCAGGAATGAGGGCTTCCTGGGGGCAGCAATTTTGTCCTGCTCATTGTCTGAGAAATAGGAGCTCCATTAATGTTCCCTGAGATTGACAAGATAGGCAAACACCAGTTTGTTACTCTATCTTGCATTTGAAGAAGATGTTGGGCTGTTGTTTGGCTGTAACACAGTGGGGTTTCGGGCACGGCTCCACGGGCATTTAGCTGTGTGGTTGCACGGTCACATAACTGTGCTGCAGTGGCCTCATGACTGCTTCACTACATGACCACATAACTTCATGATCTCATGGCTGTGCAGTTGTTTAGCTGCATGAGTATATGGAAGCATAGCTATCCGGCCACAATTTACACAGCTGCCTGGCTGGCCAGCCACTTTGCCATGTGGCTGTGTGGCTGCATGGCCATGTGGTTCCATTGCTTTGACAGAAAAATTTCCCTTTGCTTTTCTGTGAATTGCATCAAGATTTCTGCCAACATTCTGAGGTTGGTTGGGTTTTCCATAGGGAAGCCACCGGCATTTGGGGTGGGGCTGCTGCATGCAGTCATAACCATTAAGCATCCCTTGACCCTGCCACCAGATTGCAGTATGGTTCTCATCATCAAGACAACCCAAAACGTCCCCGTGCCTTTCCATACTCCCCCTCTCCACACCTGTTAAGACCGCTAGATCATGAGGACAGGGGAGTAAGGTGAAGAAAAAGTTACAAAGCAATTGTACTCATCAGAAAAAGCTTAGAGCTGAAAGGGATCCACATAATCATTATGCACAAGTCCTGAAGTCTTTATGAGATAATCAAGACCTGCGAGCTTAAGGGCCTTGCCTGAAGTCCCACAGCTTGTCAGCCACGGGACCCAAACTAGAGAGCATTTTTAAAATCTGTGATCTGTAAAATAGGGATTTACTTTTTTTGTTTTGGCCGTGCTGTGCGGGATCTTAGTTCCCCAACCAGGGATCGAACCTGGGCTCCCATCAGTGGAAGCACAGAGTCCTAACCACTGGTCTGCCAGGGAAGTCCCTACTTGTTTTTATATAACAAATACTTGTGTATTTTACTTACTTTGGGCCAGATACTGTTCTAACCACTTAACAAAACTCACTGAATATTTGTAGCAACCCTATGAGGTCATGTTACACCCACTTTGCAGATGAGGCCCCACAGCACTTACTTTCTTTATGTCACTTTTAAAAATAATACGACGCACCCCCAGAATGTCATGGGGAGGATCGAGTGGTGTAATAGATGTCAAAGACTCAGCTCTCAGTAGCTCTCAGTAAACGCTAGCCATCATTCATTATGGCTTCCCTCCTCTAGGTTATACAATTTCATGTCCTTCCCTCCTCTAGGTTATACAATTTCAGCTTCAGAGGTCCTGGTTCTAACTGCCGTCTGAGTAGGGCCGCCATTGTTTTTTCCCTGAAATGACACACATTGTGGGTACAGGACGCATATATCTTGGGAGAGGAGGTCATCTTTTCACAAGTTCCTTTAGGGACCCAGAATTTAAACTTCTGCCACTCCATGTCATGCTTGGTTCTTAGAATCCACTTGCTTCTGTAATTACAGAAGCACTTGTTTCCACCAGTCTCTGCTCCTGAAACGCTCAGGGATACCCTGTGGTTGTTTTTGTTCAGAGAGTGAGAGAACAAGAGGCGAGGGAGGCACATAAAAAAGGAGGTAGAAAGTACATATTCATCACTGAAGAGAGAGCCCTGCTTTCCCAGACTGCTTGTTTCAGGCCTCAGGAATACTTTCTTTGTTGCCAGGGACCTCCTTGAATCAGGGCTTGAGATGAAGATGTTGTCACAGGGCAGCACCTGAAGACAGATTCCATGTTTTGGAACATGGGCAGGACACTGGCAAGCAGGTTCTCCCGTAGCCAGCAGGTTGGGGAGAGGGAGCTAGTGATTCATTGTTATCCAGAAAGATCCAATTTTATTTTTTAAATCTCCAGAGTGGTTTATTCAGATAAATATATTTGAATGTGTCTCTGGCTTGTTGAATTCGTTCAAACCCAATGAACACATGAACCATTAAGGAGGTGCTTGGGCATCTTTGAAAGCCTGGTAATAATCCTCTTAAGAGAAAATCATATCTGTTTAATCTCTTTCTCTGTGTGTAATGCTGAATACAGCATCTAAAGTGGATTTATACTCCACAATGCCCAAAGTGACTTAGCTTACTACAGTCACAGATACATTAGGGTGCTTACATCCAAATGGACTCTGAAAATACATGTCTTACAGGTTAATTCGAATGGTTGGTTCATAAGACAAATCGAGAATCTAGTTCTGGATGAAATGTAATCCTTTTGCCTTTATGAATCACTTGACTCCACAATTATGCCTCAAATGATGTCATGAATATTTATTTATTTTGTTACCTAAGTTTTAATGTTCTTTGGTGCAGGTTTTGCTATTGGGATGATATAGAAATAGACATTACTGAAGGGCTTGAGACTGAGGCGGACCAAATATTGACATCCTCCTGGTCATCGAAGTGTCCCTACTTTTTACCCTAAAAAATGAATGAATGAATTTGTTCAACAGTTATTTAGGAAGCCCTGACAAAGTGCAAGCCATGGTCCTAAGCACTCGGGATAGATCTATGAAGAGCCCTTGTGGAGTTTACAGTCAGAGCAACTCTGTCCATAGAACTTCCTGTGATGATGGAAGGTTCTATGTCTGCATTGTCCGATACAGTAGCGACAGCTGTGGGTCATTTGGAATGGGGCTAGTGCAGCTGAAGTTTTTATATTCTTTAATGTCAACTTAAATTTACATAGCTCATTGTAGCTAGTGGCTGTTGTATTGGAAAACACAGGTAGAAGAAGAGGTAGGTTAACTGTTTCACACAGCTAATGAATTACAATCATTGTAAGTGCTACAGGAGAAGCCAGGTACGATGGGAAAATAAAACTCAGAAATGTAACCTAATCTAAGGGTCGGCTAAGACTCCTCTGAGATATCGTGTTAAAAACTGAAGAGGGCTTGGGATTCACCAGGTTTGGGTTGACATGGGAACATTTCTAGCGAATGGAACAGCATGTGCAAAGGCCTGGGGCAGGCCTCCAGCCAGTGCAGCGCAGTTGGAGCATCCTGAGTGAGAGGAGCAGGCAGGGCTGGATCACACAGAACCCTGTCCGCCGTAATAAGGATCTGAGATGTCACCCGAACAGCAGTGAGAAGCCTTGGAATTGCTATGACCAGGAGAGTAACTTGATCCAATTACGTTTTAAAATTTTAAAAATGTTTTTCAGTTATCCATGCGCATACTTCAGAGTCAATCATTTCTGTAAGGCTTGTTATGAAAATCAACAGCCCCCTGTTACAACTTCCTAGTTTTTCAATTCCCAAGGGGACATTATTTTCACCTCTTTCAGCTGATTCTCTTGGTATTTACTTGTCTCTAAATAATATGCAGATCTTGTCTTGATGTTTGTTTAAGGCCTGATCTGTTAATTATCCACATGGAAGGTGAGGATTTCTCTCATTCACCCCCGCCTGCACCACTCCTAATATAGTTGTACATAGTTTGGTTAGATCAGTGTTCATTGTTTCTACTGGTACATTTTGTTAACACTGTTTACAGCTGAACCATGTAATATACTGTAATTACTTCTCCTTTCACACAATTTTCTTTTTTTTGCTGCGCTAAGAATTTTTTTTTTTTTAATTTGAACTCATCACTAATTCACATTAAACTGTCCTCCGGTTGTGCAAATCTCCTTTCAACATGTTCAAGCACATTAGGAATTCTTTCAGTTTTTTTCTTTTTGAAGAAATTGCCCTTGGAGCTTTCTGACCTGCCACAGTCCTGGGCTAGTTGCTCTCCAGGCGAGTGGCACAGCTTTTGGTTCAGAATCTGCCTTCAACATTAATCTGAGGATCCCCTTGGCCTCTCTTTTGTGTTGAATTCCTGGATCCTGTGTCTTCCTTCTTGGTTGGTTCTTTTATTTTGGCCCAGAACATCTTCAAGTACCTTCCTATGTGGGAGGTAACTTTTTTTTAAATTAATTGATTTATTTTTATTGAAGTATAGTTGACTTACAGAGAGGTAATGTTTTTTGAGACCTTGCATTTCAAACATCTCTTTGTGCCTTCTCTATTTAATTGACAGCTTGGCTAGATATAAAAGTCTAGGATGGAAATCACATTCCTCAGGTTCTGAAGTTGCTGTTGAGAAATCTGATGTCATTCTGATTTGTGATCATTCGTATGAAACTTGGCATCCTCCCCCACCCCTAGCCTCCCCACCCTGCCCCCATCCCCCTGCATACTCTTTCCTACCTCCTGCGAGACTTTAAAAAAAATCTGGAACCTAAGCGCTTTCAATTATGGAAACATTTTCTCAAGTTATTTTTTCTCATAGACTGGCGCTCTATTTTTCTTATCTTTTCTTTCCTAGTTTACATCTCTTTGGGGTTTTTCTGTTTTGTTTTATTTTTCCATTGGGTTTTTAAAATTTTTTATACAATTTTTAAAGGATACAGTCATTTACAGTCATTACAAAATATTGACTAAATTACCCACATTGCTCAATACATCCTTGCAGCCTATCTTACATCCAACAGTTTGTACCTCCCATTCCCCCAACCTGATATTCCACCCCCAGTGGTAACCACTAGTTTGTTCTCTATATCTGTGAGTCTGTTTCTTTTTTGTTATATTTACTAGCTAGATGTAATTTTTAGATTCCACATATAAGTGATATCATACAATATTTGTCTTTCTCTGTCTGACTTATTTCACACAGCATGATGCCCTCCAAGTCTATTCCTGTTGCTACAAATGGCAAAATTTCATTCTTTTTTATGGCTGAGTAGCATTCCATTGTGTGTGTATATATATATATATATATATATATATATATATATATATACCACAGCTTCTTTATCCATTCATCTGTCGATGGACACTTAGGTTGCTTCCATGTCTTAGCTATTGTAAATAGTGCTGCTGTGAAAGTTGGGGTGCATGTATCTTTTTGAATTAGTGTTTTTGTTTTTTTCAGATATATACCCAGGAGTGGAATTGCTGGGTCATATGGTAGTTCTATTTTTAGTTTTTTGAGAAACCTCCATACAGTTTTCCACAGTGGCTGCACCAATTGACATTCCCACCAACAGTGTACGGTGGTTTCCTTTTCCCCAGATCGTTGCCAATATTTGTCATTTGTGTTATTTCTTTTTTTTTTTTTTTTTTTTTTTTTTTTGCTGTATGCGGGCCTCTCACTGTTGTGGCCTCTCCCGTTGCGGAGCACAGGCTCCGGACGCGCAGGCTCAGCGGCCACGGCTCACGGGCCCAGCCGCTCCGCGGCACGTGGGATCTTCCCAGACCGGGGCACGAACCCGCATCCCCTGCATCGGCAGGCGGACTCTCAACCACTGCGCCACCAGGGAAGCCCTCATTTGTGTTATTTCTGATGATAGGCATTCTGACAGGTGTAGAAGAGATATCTCATTGTAGTTTTAATTTATATTTCCCTGATGATTAATGATGCTGAGAATCTTTTCATATGCCTGTTTGCCATTACATTTCCTCTTTGGAAAAATGTCCATTCAGGTCTTCTGCCCATTTTTAACTGGGTGTTTTTTATATTGAGCTGTATGAGCTGTTTGTATATTATGGAAAGTAATCCCTCTCAGTCATATCATGTGCAAAAATCTTCTCCCCTTTAGTAGGCTGTCTTTTCTTTTTGTCAGTGGTTTCCTTTGCTGTGCAAAAGCGTTTAAGTTTAATTAGGTCCCGTTTGTTTACTTTTGCTTTTATTTCCTTTACTTTAGGAGAGGGACCCCAAAAAATATTGCTGCGATTTATGTCAAAGAGTGTTCTGCCTATGTTTTTCTCTAGGAATTTTATAGTATCCAGTCTTACATTTAGGTCTTTAATCCGTTTTGAGTCTATTTTGTTTATGGTGTTAGAGGACAAAAACAGACGCATAGATCAGTGGAACAGGATAGGAAGCCCAGAAATAAACCCACGCACTTACGGTCAATTAATTTACGACAAAGGAGGTAAGAATATACAACGGAGAAAAGACAGTCTCTTCAATAAGTGGTGCTGGGAAAACTGGACAGCTACATGTGAAAGAATGAGATTAGAAGATTCTCTTTGTTTTTTTGCTCTACTTTTTGGGAGATTTCCTCAACATTATCTTCCTACTGTTCTGTGGAATTTTCATTTTTCCTACCTTATTTTTAATTTCTAAAACCTCTCGGTTTTCTGAATGTTCTTTTTTTGTAGCACCCATTCTCATTTTTTACATGCAGTAGCTTTTTGGTGATGGTGTTTTTTGTTGTGTTTTTTTTTTTTTTTTTTTGCGGTACGCGGGCCTCTCACTGTTGTGGCCTCTCCCGTTGCGGAGCACAGGCTCCGGACGCACAGGCTCAGCGGCCATGGCTCACGGGCCCAGCTGCTCTGCCGCATGTGGGATCTTCCCGGACCGGGGCACGAACCCGTGTCCCCTGCATTGGCAGGCGGACTCTCAACCACTGCACCACCAGGGAAGCCCTTGGTGATGATTTTATTTTATTTTATTATTTTTTTTAGAGACGGGGTCTCGCTATGTTGCCCAGGCTGGAGTGCAGTGGCTATTCACAGGCGCGATCCCACTACTGATCAGCACGGGAGTTTTGACCTGCTCCGTTTCCGACCTGGGCCGGTTCACCCCTCCTTAGGCAACCTGGCGGTCCCCCGCTCCCGGGAGGTCACCATATTGATGCCGAACTTAATGCGGACACCCGATCGGCATAGCGCACTACAGCCCAGAACTCCTGGGCTCAAGCGATCCTCCTGCCTCAGCCTCCCAAGTAGCTGGGACTACAGGCGCGCGCCACCACGCCCGGCCCTTGGTGATGATTTTAATTAGGTTGTTTCCCCCACTGTCTTCGTTTCTTCCCATTTATTTTTCCCTTGTTTGTTTTTCTGCCTGTTGTTCATTTGGAAGTTTTCAGCCCTTGGCTGTTTGCTCATATATAAGGAGAGACCACTGAGATTTTGGAAGCTCCATGCACAAAGTTGGGGCTTGAAGTCTGTCCTTTTCACTGTGGAGTATCTGGCTGGGTCATTCCATTGAGGAACTCCTGATGTTTGTATTTTTAAGCCTTTTTGAAAAAGGAGCGGGTGATCAGATTCCACTGGGCAGATTCTTCCAATTTCCTGCATGGAGGGTATCTGCCTGTTTGAGTTGGGGAAGAAGTCCGGTGTCTCACGCTCCCTATTTTCAGTTTAATAGCCCTGACCGCCATTGTTCTAAGTGATCCTCAGTCCAGACATTTTCACCAGAAAATAACACTACAAGCTCCTTCAGGCTGGAGAAGGGTCAGTCATTCAGATCTACTATGTTGGGGAGAGAACCTGGGATTCTAACTGCTTCTTAACCTGATTTCCCACAAATTCCTTCTCTCCCACTTCCAAAAGTCTCCCTTGTCCCTAATTCCTGTCTCTAATTAAAGGGTATGAACCATGTTCATGCTTTTCAGCTTTCCCATCTTCTGCTTAGGATTCATCTTTCTTAGATGGCTAAGCCAGTAACCACACGCTCATCTGCTTTCCAGCTTCCAAAATTTTGTATTATGTTTTCTCTCCTCTTCTCTTCATCCTTGTGGGTTTATTCCATTAAAACAACACCCCTTACATTTGTTTTAGTGGAACTTGGGAGTAGAATAGAGCTAACTGCAATTGCAATTATAAAATTTTCCATTTAAAAATTGGAGTTCAATGAGCCTGCTTAAAAAAAAATAAAACCTTGGTTATAGTAGAGAAAAGGAATTTGATGGTTCTGGCGGTTTTATATTGGATGAGGTAGTGGATAGAATTGTGTCTCCCGGAAAGATATGTTCAAGTCCTAACCACTGCCTGCCCCCTCCCCACCCAGTGACCCTAACCTCTGGATTTGATCTTATGTGGTAATAGAGTCTTTGCAGGTGTAGTCAAGTTAAGATGATGTTATACTGGATTAAGGTAAACCCTAACCCAATGACTAATGTCTTTACAAGAAGGAAATTTGGACACAGACACAAAGAGAACACCATGTGAAGACAGAGGCAGAGGTTAGAGTGATGCATTTACCAACCAAGGAACACCAAGAATTGCCAGCAGCCACCAGAAGCCAGGAGAAAGGCATAGAACAGACTCTCTCTCAGCGCCTCCAGAAAGAACCAACTCTGCCAACATCTTCATTTCAGACTTCCAGCCTCCAGAACTGTGAGGAAATAAATTTCTGTTATTTTAAGCCACCCAGTTTGTGGTACTTTGTTAACGGCAGCCCCCAGAAACTAACACAGATGAATATTATGTAACTTAGTGTTCTTAGAAATGAAATGTCCTTTGAGAAACAGAAGGTGATTTTCCCTGAAACAGGAATTTGTTTACACCATTTGTTATCTGGAAGTTTCACTTAACATATGTCTTAATTTTTCTTGAACACTATAAAATTGTCATTATGTAGCACCCCAGTTTGGGTTCTGTCTCAACTTTGCTGCCACTGCTTTGTCTTGGAATTGTTACCCAGGATTCTTTTAAGTGTGAATGACTAGGCTTTCCTTTAAATCCATTTTTGCTGTCCTTACTCTCTCTTTGGACTTCTGCTCTGCTTCTGTCCCTGTTCTAACCCCTGCCCCTGTCCTTGTCTGCTTCTGCATCTGCATGGGACAGTGTACAGTTCCAGCAGACTTTTCTAGACTGCCTTTAAAATAATTATCTGGGGACTTCCCTGGTGGCGCTGTGGTTAAGAATCTGCTAGCCAATGCAGGGGACACAGGCTCGAGCCCTGGTCCGGGAAGATCCCACATGCCGCAGAGCAACTAAGCCTATGTGTCACAACTACTGAACCTGCGCTCTAGAGCCCACGAGCCACAACTACTGAGCCTGTGTGCCACAACTACTGAGCCTGCGCTCTAGAGCCCACGAGCCACAACTGCTGAAGCCCACACGCCTAGAGCCCATGCTCCACAACAAGAGAAGCCACCGCAATGAGAAACCCATGCACCGCAACGAAGAGTAGCCCTTACTCGCCACAACTAGAGAAAGCCTGCGCACAGCAACAAAGACCCAATGTGGCCAAAAATAATAAAAATAAATAGATAAATTTTTTTAAATTGAGAAAAATTGCCCCCCCCAATTGACAGAAAGCTATTATGAATTCAGTAATGCTTTTAAATTAATTTCCTTTTTTGAGTTCACCTACATTTGGAAAACAGTAGTTAACATGTGAGACATAGCATTTTTTCAAGCTATAGGCAATGCTTAATATTTACTTGAATTTTTAGACTTTACCATGACCCACCTGGGCAGTGGTTCCCAAATATGGTGTATGGACCAGTATCAGTCCTGACCAAGTTATCATTGGCTTGCAGCAAAACGAGAAACAGAGCCAGTTTAGTGAGATTTTCACAGTGTCACCGAAGTGTTAGCCCTACAAGGGTAGGGGCCATGTCTTCTTCATATGGTCACTGCTGTATCCTTAGCCCCTAGTACAGTGTCTGCCACATAGTAAATGTTCACTGTTTATTGAACAAATGAAAAAATTAGTCAATTGAAAAGACAGTTCTTTATTCTGATATTTGTTAGTGTGATGGTATATAGTAGTTTGATTTTTTTCAAGCTTTATTTAGCAAAATAAAAAGTCCAAAACCCTGTTTTGTTTGCTGTATCAATTATGCTTAGGTTTAATTGTGAAGAAGAAAACTGAAAAGTAGTGATTTAAAACAAGATGAATGTTTATTTCCCTCCAGGGCCAGTATGGCAGCTCTTAAGACTTTAGGCTAAGACTTAAGGCTTCCTCTAGCTCACTGCTCTGCCATGAGCTTACTGCCTTGCCGTGCTCAGGTGGCCTTTAAACTTATGGTCCAGGCATAACATTCACATTCCAGATATCAAGATAGGGGAAGAGAAAGGAGAAGAACCTGCCTCCTTCCTTTAAGGAAACTTCCTGGTAGTATCCTATATCACTTATATCTTATTGGCCAGAACTTAGTCACATGACCACATCTAGCTGCAAGGGAAGCTGGGAAAAGTCTTTTAGCTGAGTGGCAACATGCCAAGCTAAAAACCAAGGTTCTGTTACTAAGGCAAAAGCAAAGGATTAACATTAGATGGCAGCTAGCAGTCTGGCCATGATTCCTCCAATTTTTTCAGATCATTTTAAAAATATGGGAACCACTGCTGAAGGAGGCTTCCCCACTTCCATCTGCATGCATGCAATTATACAGGACAGAGCCAGTCAGAATGTGGCAGACTGTTTTACCCTCTTCAGTTACTCATTTTTCTCATCATACAGCACACTGGGGGTTTCATCCCTGTGACCCAGCATTGGGAACCTCTGCCCTATGCTGTCACAGCTCCAAAGAAGTTGAGATGGGAGGGGCTGGTGAGGATGGTTCAATCTCTGCTTATGATTGGTTTCCTTCCAGTCTTTTCCAACTGTGGGCTTTCAATTCCTAGGCTACCAATTGGCTGGGTTTTTATATTGCTTAAGTCATGATCCAGGAAGTTTTTCATTATGCCTCAGTTTAAATCAATATTTCAAAGGAAGAATTGTGGATCAAAAACTTTTGTTTTTTGAGGGTGGAGGCTCTGGGACCCTGTCCTCCCTTTCTACTGACTACTGTCCCTTTGCTAGGCTTGAATGAGTTTGAGCTGATAAGTACTGGTTTCTTTTCCCCATGTGTTTCCAAGCCTTGTGTGGGAAGAAAGTTTAGACAAAATATTCTTTTTACTCATTTTACAAAGGTTTTCCTTTGGGTTTCTGTTGTTCAGATGGATAGTCCTCAAAGTCTAGAAATAAGATGGTGGGGATATTTGGATCTCAGAATTTCAGTTTCTTTTGATAGCCACCCATCCCATACAAAATTCCCCACCTCCTCAACAACCTGTGTTCCTCTGGAACGTGAGTTTCTGGTTTTTACTCTGCATACAGCTGCCTAATATTCCCATAAAGTGAGTAGGGCAAAGGTGATACTTGGAGTCACGGAGTCCAGAGTTCTAATCCTGACTTTGTCTCTTACTAGATTAAGACTCTGGGAAAGTTACTTGAACTTTCTGAGCCCTGGTTTTCTTATCTGTTGTCCTGGGATAATAAGAGCACTTATCTAGTAGGATAGTTGTGGGTATTAAATGAGAGAACATACCGTAACTAAAATTTATTGAGAATTTATTATGTGCCACACAGTATTCCAAGTGCTTTGTATGTATTAACTTGTTGAATTCTCCATGAACTTTTTGAAATAGGAGCTATTATTGTTCCCATTTTTCAGAAGAAGAAACTGAATCACAGAGAAGAGAAGTAGCTTTCTTATGGTCATTCTGTGTTCCTGGCACATAGAGTGATGGTTTTCATTAGTATACTCGATGGTGGAGAAATTAGGAACCATCTGGTCTACCATTGTCATCAGAGCTCAGCCTGGAGCTGCTACTTAGTAGGGTAATTTTGTAATGGCAAAGGAATATGTCAAAGTGTATTTCTCAAAATGTTAAAACCTTAATTCTCATACAAATAGTGAGCATTAGTAAGGGTCACAGCAGGATGAAAGCCAGGCCGAAAGAGAATATGCGGGTGTGGTTACTAAAAGGGCAACAGGGATCCTTGTGGTGATGAAACTGATCTGTATCTTGACTGTGGTGACGGCTACATGAACCTACATATGTGTGAAACTGAATGGGACTAAATACAGATGCACAAATGAATACAAGCACAGCTGGGGAAATCTGAGTAAGATGGATGGATTGTACCCATGTCAGCACCCTGGATGGGATCTTGTATATAGTTCTGTGTGAAACTGGTAAAGGACACACAGAGCTCTCTGCATTATTTCTTACAACTGTATGTGAATCTACACAAATAAAAATTTTAATTTAAAAAAACAAAATATAGCTCAGAAAAAAATGAGACACTTTTTTTTAATAGGCAGTGGAAAGAAGGAAGCTGAAATAAAGTTACTAAATTAAATATAAAACTCGTTATATCCTATGGGGCAAAAAAGAAAAAAAACCCACAGTCTTTGGGGTTATCCTCTCTAGCAAGTGAAAAGAAACACATTATCAGTTCCCAGAATTATAAAATATTTGGGTCATGACCAAATGCGCGAACAAAGTTGCATACTCTAGAACAGGGTTTCTCAACCTCAACACTATTGACATTTTGGGCCTGGAAAATTCTTTCTTGTGGGAGGCTGTCCGGTGCATTGTAGGACGTTTAGCAGCATCCCTGACCTCTACCCACTAGATGCCAGTAACTGCCCCCCACTTGACAACCAAAACGTCTCCAGATGTCTTTAGCGGGTAACGTCATCCTGGTTAAGAACCACAGTATTAGACTCTCAGGGTCCATGGAGCCCGAAGACCTTTAGGTGAGCTTGTTAGGAAGTGTTCCTAGCAGAGATGACATTTATCATCTCTTCCAGCTTTTGGGTAATTGTTCTTCACAAATAAAACTATCAATTACAGGGTCACTGTGCTGGACGGAAGCACAGTGAGCTCTACCAAGAGTCACAGACTTTTAGCAGAACAGGCGCCTCTCAGACATTCCCTAGGTCTGGTCCAACCTCCTCATTTTCCAGCTGTGAGTGGAGATGGCTTCTCTAAAGGCAGACAGCTAGTTCCTGGCAGAGCGCATTCAGTTAAGCTGTCTCTTGTTCCAAAATGGATTTGAGCCAGTCACCGTGGAGTCATTACAGCTTTGTGAGCATCAGTTATGTGCTGATGTACTGGAAATGGTACCGAGGTGGATGGGGGTAGTCGACGGTCATGGTGGCCTTAGGGTCTCAGGGCTTAGGGATGTATAATGAGGACTAGAATTCCCAGTTCCTGATCAAGGAGGGGTGGCTGGAGCCCCGAGTTGTTGCTCCCGGCCAGAGAGAATGCGAGGCCCAGGCCAGGTCCTGGGATTCCTGGCAGCCCAAGAGGGAATGATAAGAGAAGGGGATGCGGAAATGGGGAGCTGTGAAGAACAAGGGAGAGAAAGGAACAGATTTATAGCCAAGAGATAAGGGCGAAGGTAGGACAGAGTGGGCCAGTGGGAGGAACACAGTTCCAAGATGGAGAACGGAAGACAGTGGAGCCCAAGGCAGAGGAAGCAACCGCACAGTGTTCAGAACCCAGCAGTGCCAGTGGCTCGTTGTTACTAGTCATTATCGGTCCTTAGGGAGCTGACTGCACGGGAACCTGAATCCGGGTCTTCCAGGCTGCCTGCACCAGGGCTCATGCGCTTGGCCACGGGGAAGATATGGCCTCTGGAACTGGGGTTTGAATGCTAACCTCCAAAAAATCCTGGCAGAATCCAGGCCTGGCTGGCACAGGGTCTGCTTCCAAGATAGTTTAGATGCAGGGTGTCAACCTCACCACAGTAGCAGTTCAAGGAAGAGGCTTCCAACTTCAGCATCCTTCAAGATCTTCCGTCCTTCCTCGTGACTCACTACAGGGTCCAGAGAGAGGTAAACTAGAAAGTAGGGACCAGTGGGAGAGCCACCCTGCCCCAAGTGTCAGGAGGTCCCTGCAGTAGGTGGACCATTTAGGCTTCAGTACAGCTGCCACAGAATCACTAGCAGTGGTCGGTACTTTTCCAACACAGAGCTTGGGGTGAGTACTGCACCTACCCAGCCCCATCACCCCTGCTGCATACTGCCCCACTAACGTAGGTGTATAATTACTCAAATTGGTCCCAGGCAGAGAAGTCATGGTTGTGTCGTTGGAATACCTCAGTTTGCAGAGCACTGTTAGGTACTAACCGAATTCCCATGTGTGGTCCCTGAAAGCAGGAGCGGAAAACTTCCATGATGCCAGGTATATTAGTTTCCTGTTGCTGTTGTAACAAATTACCACAAGTGTAGTGGCTTAACCAACACAATTTATTACCTTCCAGTCTGTGGGCTAGAAGCCTGATGCGGTCTCACTGGGCTAAGGTGTCAGCAGGGCTGCTTTCCTTTCTGGATGCTCTAGGGGAGAATTCATTTCCTTGCTCTGTCTGGCTTCTAGAGGCTGCTCACACTTCTTGGTTTATGGCCTCTTCCTCCACAAAGCCAACGAGCGAAATGGCATCTCTCCATGCCTTCCTCTTGTAGCCCCGTCACCCTTTGAGTCTTACTCTTCTGCCTCCCTCTTCTACTTTTAAGGACTCTTGTGATTACACTGGATAATCCAGGATAATTTATTTTAAAGTCAGCTTCAAATAGCAACCTTGGGCTTCCCTGGTGGCGCAGTGGTTGAGAGTCCGCCTGACGATGCAGGGGACACGGGTTCGTGCCCCGGTCCGGGAGGATCCCACGTGCCGCGGAGCAGCTGGGCCCGTGAGCCATGGCCGCTGAGCCTGCGCGTCCGGAGCCTGTGCTCCGCAACGGGAGAGGCCACAACGGTGAGAGGCCCACGTACCGCAAAAAAAAAAAAAAAAGCAACCTTAATTACATCTGCAACCTTAATTCCCCTCTGCCATGTAACCTAATACAGTCACAGGTTCTGGGGATTAGCAGCAGACATTTGTGGTGTGTGTGGAGGGGCATTATTTCTGCCTGCCACACCACGTCCCCGTCAGAGTTGCGCTCAAAACCTTGAGATCTGTCGTTCATTGAGTGTCTTTTGTGTGTCAGACAGTAAAGTAGGTGCTTTATAGTACGTGCTATAAACAGGTTCATTTAACCTGTCAACATTCAAACCCTAATTTACAAGTGAGACAATGCTGGCTCACAGAGGTCTAGTCACCCAGCTGGTGACTGTGGAATTCAGTCTGTATGTCCTCCAGTCCATGCTGCCTTCTGCTACCCTTTGCTCCTCCCAAACAGGCCCAGAGGCTTCAAAATGTAAGTATATGTGGGGTTGATGGACAAAAATACAGGAAGAAGTCACCTCTGAACTTGAAGCCAAGGAGAATCAACTTAACCTAGATGAGAGGGTCAACCAGAAGCAGTGACTCATCCGAAGAGAACTGGTGACTGTTCGACTGCAGAGACCGGACGGCCGTGGGGGGCAGGCTCGGGAGACCTGTCTGGACTAGAGCACAAAGGGCTGCCATTTACTTTGTTCATTTACAACTTGCCTGATGTAGGGCTATCTTTGGAGTCTGATCGAAGCAGGATCTGTGTCATAAGAATGTCTCCGTTTTTTATGCAGCCCTCTGTAAAGGGAGGGCACAAGTGTCATGGCAGAGCGTAGAGCAGTCTTCCTGTCCTGGGCCTCGCCACTCCAAAGCCTGGCTGGAATAGCCTCAAAAGCTTCTCATTCTTTGTGCTCTGTTCTGTACTCACCAAGCAACTTTCTGCCTGATTTGGTCTTTTATAGCTAATTGGCTGTCCTGCAAAACCGTGCTTTTAATCCTCAGCCAGGCCCTGATTACTGCAAGTCGACCATTTGACTCAGTCTAGATTGGCCTCGTCTCTCATTCCTTTCACCGACCCTCCAAACCTTCACCGCCCTGCAGACCCCCACTCCCATCACTGGCCCCTTCCTCTCAGGGGAGCATTGTACCTCCTACTTCTGCTGAGAAATGGACCAATGAAATTCTTCAAATTTTCATCTCCCAACTTTTCTGGTTTTTTCCCTCTGTTTTCAGCTTCTGGATTGTTGTTGTTTTTCTCCTTTCTGATGTTTTCCCCCATTCTAGTTTGGAATTTTCGCAATCTCTTTTCTATTCTAGTGGTTATCCTAAACTTATAACATGTACACTTAATTTATCAAAATCTGAAGTTTATAAATACCTCTCCTTGTTCCTGTGTGAGCTTAATTCCTTCCTGTAAAAAAAAAAAAAAAAGACACTGGTGCTTGAGAGTAACACGTGGGGGTCTGTCCCAGGCCTCAAAGTTAAGTGATGAAACTTGTGACCAAAGACACCTCAGTGAGTGATCTGGGGAGTTTGTAAACTGGAGTCTGTTGATACTGTGTGTCTTTCCTCCCCCAAGCCGGGCCATTAGAGAAGATTCAGTCACCTGTCACCAGCTCTGATTTATGCTAGTCCTTTCTCTTTGATACGAAGTGTGTTAGTTTTCTAGGGCTGCTGCAACAAAGTGCCACAGATGGGATGGCTTAAAGCAACAAAAATTTATTCTCTCCCTATTCTGGGGGCTAGAAGTCCAAGATCACGGTGTCGGCAGGGTGGTTCCTTCTATGGGCTGTGAGGGAGAACCTGTTCCGTGCCTCTCTTAGCTCCTGGTAGTTTGCTGGCAACCTTTAGGGTTCCTTGGCTTGTACAAGCATCAGCTTGACTTCTGCCTTTGTACGGTTTCTCCCTATGTGTGTTTGTGTCCAAATTTCTCCTTTTTATAAGGACACCAGTTATCATGGATTAGGACAATTACCTCATCTTAACTAAGTTAACTAATTACATCTACAACAACCTCCAAATAAGGTCACATTCTGAGGTCCTGGGGATTAGGACTTCAGTATATGAATTTTGGCGGGGGACACAATTCAACTCATTGTACTAATAGAGTAAGTGTACTAATAAACGTAATAAGTATACTAATCCTTTCTAATGCATTTGTGAAAAAATCCATATCAGAAGGGTACTTTTGAACATAAGGGTTTAACCTCCATGGTACTAATGAAGCATACTTTAATTTTTTCCAGCTTTATTGAGATATAAGTGACATATAACATAAACTTTACATATAGCATGTAAGTTTAAGATACACAACATGATTTGATATATGTATCTTGCAAAGTGATTACCACAATAAGGTAAATTAACACATCCATCACCTCATATAGTTACCTTTTTTTGTGTGGCAGGAACTTTTATGGTCTGCTCTGTTAGCAACTCTCAAGTATATAATCCAGTATTGTTAACTATAGTCATTAAGATGTATCGATACATTAAATCCCCAGAACTTATTCATCTTAAAACTGGAAGTTTGACCACATTCACTCCCCACACCCACCCATGACAACCACCCATCTACTCTCTGTTTCTATGAGTTCAGTTTTTTTAAGATTCCACACGTAAATGAGACCATACAGTATTTGTCTTTCTCTGTCTGACTTATTTCCTTTAGCATAATGCCCTCAAGACTCATACATGTTGTCACAAATGGTAGGAATTTTTTCTTTTCATGGCTGAATAATATTCCATTATGGTTGTATATGTACACACTATATTTTCTTTATCCGTTCATCCACCAATGGACATTTAGGCTGTTTCCGTATCTTGGCTATTGTGAATAATGCTTCAATGAACAGGGGGTGCAGATATCTCTTCAAGATAGTGATTTAATTTCCTTCAAACACACCCATAAGTGGAATTGTTAGATAATATGGTAGTTCTAGTTTTAATTTTTTTGAGGAACCTCCATACTGTTTTCCATAATGGCTGTACCAATTTATATTCCCACCAACAGGGCACATGTGTTCCCTTTTTCTCCATCCTCACCAACACTTATTTCTCTCTTTTTCTTAAATAATGGCCATTCTGACAGGTGTGAGGTGATATCTCATTGTGGTTTTGATTTGCATTTCCCTGATAATTAGTGATGTTGAGCACCTTTTCATTTACCTGTGGCCATTTGTATATCTTTTTTGGAAAAATGTCTATTTAGATCTTTTGCCCATTTTCAAATTGGGTTGTTTGTTTTTTCTATTGAGTTATGTGAATTCCTTATATATTTTAGATATTAACCCCTTGTCAGATACATGATTTGCAAATATTTTCTCTCATTCTGTAGGTTGCCTTTTCATTTTGATGATGGTTTCCTTCACTGTGCAGAAGAATTTTAGCTTGATGTAGTCTCACTTCCTTATTTTTGCTTTTCCTGCTTGTGCTTTTGCTGTCAAATGCAAAAAATCATCACTAAGACTCGTGTCAAGGAGCTTTCCTTCTGTATTTTCTTCTAGGAGTTTTACAATTTTAGGTCTCAAACTGAAGGCTTCAATCCATTTCGAATTTTTGTGAGTGGTATAAGAGAGGGGTCTAGTTTCATTCTTTTGCATGTGGATATCCAGTTTTTCCGACATCATTTACTTAAGAGACTATCTTTTCCCCTAATAAAGCATCATACTTTAGTTTATGCCAGGGCTTCTCGACACAGCTGGCCTGCATTACTGCCTCATACATGGTCTGGGAAAACAGAAACCGGTATAACTTTTACCAAGAGCGAGTTGTGCATCCTTCCAGTGCTGGGACTCTGTTCTTGAAGATCAGCTGTGTTTCCATGGAACACATCCTACCTCCAAGGAGTAGCTTGGTATTGCAATTCCAAAGGTGCCATATGTGCTTACCTAGAGGTCTATTTTATTAGGTGCACTTGTCTTAAATTTGTGTTTGTTTCTCCTTCCCAAATACACCTGTGGGAAACAATGTCTTTCTTAGAAATGGTTGAATGGTGGAGCATCTCAATAGCTGAATTTGGGGGGGGCACTAGAACTGGAATGGAAACCCATCCCTCACCTCTGAAGGGAGGAGAGGAGATTGGAGCAGTTTACCACTCCCTGCTTGCATTGTTCAGTTAGCTAGGAAACACCTTTCTGCAATTCTAAGAACTCTGCAGGTTGTGAGATCAGCTTAACAGCTTTTAAGAGGGGAAAACACTGAGAGGATAAAAGATGGCATCAATTTAAAAATATACTCTAATATCAGAAACAAAAATGTGCTGTTTGGAATTCAAGATGTACACTATTTCCTTTTGGTTTTAATTGAAGTATAGATGATGTACAATATTCTATGTTCCAGGTATACAATACAGTGATTCACAATTTTTAAAGGTTACACTCCATTTATAGTTATTATAAAATATTGGCTATATTCCCTGTATTGAACAATATGTCTTTGTAGCTTATTTTATATATAACAGTACCTCTTAATCCCCTATATTTATTACCTCTCTCCACTTCCTTCTCCCCACTGGTAACCGCTAGTTTGTTTTCTATATCTGTGAGCCTGTTTCTTTTTTGTTATATTTACTAGCTTGTTGTATTCTTTAGATTCCACATATAAGTGATATCATATGGTATTTGTCTTTCTCTGATTTATTTCACTTAGCATGATGCCCTCCAAGTCCATTCATGTTGCTGCAAATGGCAAAATTTCATTGTTTTTTGTGGCTGAGTAGTATTGCATTGTATATATATACCACATCTTTATCCATTCATTTGTTGATGGACACTTAGGTTGCTTCCATATCTTGGCAATTGTAAATGCAGCTATGAACATTGGGGTGCATGTATCTTTTCGAATTAGTGTTTTTGTTTTTTTCGGATATATACCCAGGAGTGGACTTGCAGGTTAATATCGTAGTTCTATTTTTATTTTTAGTTTTTTTTAAAATTTATTTATTTTATTTTTGGCTGCACTGGGTCTTTCTTGCTGCACGAGGGCTTTTCTCTAGTTGCCGCGAGCGGGGGCTAATCTTGGTTGTGGTGCGCGGGCTTCTCATTGCGGTGGCTTCTCTTGTTGCAGAGCATGGGCTCTAGGCGCGCGGGCTCAGTAGTTGTGGTTCACGGGGTTCGTTCCTCCGTGGCATGTGGGATCTTCCCAGACCAGGGCTTGAACCCGTGTCCCCTGCATTGGCAGGCGGATTCTTAACCACTGCACCACCAGGGAAGCCCCATTTATTTTTAAATTTTTATTTATTTATTTTTAAATTTAATTTCTTCTGTGTTGGGTCTTCGTTGCTGTGTGCGGGCTTTCTCTAGTTGCGGCGAGTGGGGGCTACTCTTCATTGTGGTGCACGGGCTTCTCATTGCAGTGGCTTCTCTTATGTGGAGCATGGGTTCTAGGCTCACGGGCCTTGGTAGTTGTGGCATGCAGGCTCAGTAGTTGTGGCTCCCGGGCTCTAGAGCACAGGCTCAGTAGTTGTGGCACATGGGCTTAGTTGCTCCGTGGCATATGGGATCTTCCCGGACCAGGGCTCGTACCCATGTCCCCTGCATTGGCCGGCGGATTCTTGACCACTGCGCCACCAGGGAAGTCCTATTTTTAGTTTTTTGAGAAACCTCCATACTGTTTTCCACAGTGGCTACACCAATTTACATTCCCACCAGCAGTGTACAATGGTTTCCTTTTCTCCACCTCCTTGCCAACATTGGTTATTTGTGGGTTTTTTTTTTTTTTTGATGATAGCCATTCTGACAAGTGTGAAGTGATACGTCTTTGTGGTTTGGATTTGCATTTCCCTGTTGATTAGTGATGTTGACCATCTTTTCATATGCCTGTTGACCATCTGCATTTCCTCTTTGGAAAAATGTCTGTTCAGGTCTTCTGTCCATTTCTCAGTTGAGGATTTGGTTTTTTGATGTTGAATTGTATAAGCTGTTTATATATTTTGGATATTAACACCTTATGGGTCATATCATTTACAAATATTTTCTCCCATTCAATAGGTTGTCTTTTCATTCTGTCAATGGTTTCCTTTGCTTTGCAAAAGCTTTTAAGGTTAATTAGGTTCCATTTGTTTATTTTGCTTTTATTTCCTTTGCTTTAGGAGACAGATCCAGAAAAATATTGCTATGATTATGTCAGTGTTCTGCCTATGTTTTTCTCTAGGAGTTTTATGGTTTCTGGTCTTATATTTAGGTCTTTAATCCATTTTGAGACTGTTTTTGTATACGGTGTTAGAGAATGTTCTATAGTAATTTCATTCTTTTACATGTAGCTGTCCAGTTTTCCCAGCACCACTTGTTGAAGAGACTGTCTTTTCTCCATTGTATATTCTTTACTCCTTTGTCAGAGATTAATTGACCATAAGTGTATGGGTTTATTTCTGGGCTCTCTATCATGTTCCATTGATCTGTGTAACTGTTTTTTTGCCAGTACCATACTTCTTTAAAAAATTTTTATTGAAGTATAGTTGATTTACAATGTTGTGTTAATTTCTGCTGTACAGCAAAGTGATTCAGTTATATATATATATATATGTATATATATATATATATATATATTCTTTTTCATAGTCTTTTCCATTAATTTTTGTCACAGGATATTGAATATAGTTCCCTATGCTACACAGTAGGACCTTGTTGTTTAACCATCCTGTACATATTAGTTTGCATCTATCTGCTAGTCACAAACTCCCAGTCCTTCCCTTCCCCACCACGCCTCCCCCTTGGCAAGCACAAGTTTGTCCTCTATGTCTGTGAGTCTGTTTCTGTTTCATAGATATGTTCATTTGTGTTGTATTTTAGATTCCACATATAGGTGATATCATATGGTATTTGCCTTTCTCTTTCTGACTTACTTCTCTAAGTATGATAATCTCTATGTCCATCCATATTGCTGCAAATGGCATTGTTTCATTTTTTATGGCTAATATTCCATTGTGTGTGTGTGTGTGTGTGTGTGTGTGTGTGTGTGTGTGTGTGTGTGTGTGTGCGTGTATATATATATATGCCCCATCTCCTTCTTTTTATTTTTTTGGCTTCACTATGTGGCTTGTGGGATCTTAGGTCCCTAACCAGGGATCGAACCCGTGCCCCCTGCAGTGGAAGCATGGAGCCCTAACTACTGGACCTCCAGGGGATTCCCATACTGCATCTTTTTTAGCCATTCATCTGTCAGTGAACATTTAGGTTGTTTCCGTGTCTTGGCTATTGTAAATAGTGCTGCTATGAACATAAGGGTGAATGTATCTTTTCAAATTATAGTTTTGTCTGGGTATATGCCCAGGACCAGTATTGCTGGATCATCTGGCAATTCTATTTCTAATTTTTCGAGGAGCCTCCATGTTTTCCATAATAGATGCACCAATTTACATTCCCACCAAAGTGTAAGAGGGTTCCCTTTTCTCCACACCCTCTCCAACATTTGTTATTTGTAGACTTTTTAATGATGGCCATTTTGACCCATGTGAGGTGGTACCTCCTTGTAGTTTTGATTCGCATTTCTCTAATAATTAGCAATGATGAGCATCTTTTCATGTGCCAATTGGCCATCTTTATGTCTTCTTTGGAGAAATATCTATTGAGGTCTTCTTCCCATTTTTCTTTTCTTTTTTCCCCCCATTATTTATTTATTTATTTTTGGCTGCATTGGGTCTTCGTTGCTGCCCATGGGCTTTCTCTAGTTGCAGCGAGGAGGGGCTACTCATCATTGCAGTGCACAGGCTTCTCATTGTGGTGGCTTCTCTTGTTGCGGAGCACAGCCTATAGGTGCACAGGCTCAGTAGTTGTGGCTTGCGAGCTCTAGAGCGCAGGCTCAGTAGCTGTGGCACATGGGCTTAGTTGCTCCGGGGCATGTGGGATCTTCCCGGACCAAGGGTCAAACCCATGTCCTCTGCATTGGCAGGCGGATTCTTAACCATGGTGCCACCAGAGAATCCCCTCTGCCCATTTTTCGATTGGGTTATTTGGGGTTTTTTGTTATTGAGTTGTATGAGCTGTTTGTATATTTTGGAAATTAAGCCCTTGTAGGTCGCATTGTTTGCAAATATTTTCTCCCAGTCCATAGGTTGTCTTTTCCTTTTGTTTATGGTTTCCTTTGCTGTGCAAAAGCTTATAAGTTTGACTGGGTCCCATTTGTTTATTTTTGCTTTTATTTCTATTGCTTTGGGAGACTGAACTAAGAAAAGATTGGTATGATTTATGTCAAAGAATGTTTTGCCTACGTTCTCTTCTAGGAGTTTTAAGTACCATACTGTTTTGATTACTGTAGCTTTGTAGTATAGTTTGAGGTCAGGGAGTGTGATTCCTCCAGGTTTGTTCTTTCTCAAGATTGTTCTGGCTATTCATCTTTTGTGTTTCCATTCAAATTTTAAAATTATTTGTGTTAAAAAATTCTGTTAAAAATGCTATTGGTACTTTGATAGGGATTGTATTGAATCTGTAGATTGCCTGGGGTAGTATGGTTATTTTAATAATATTAATTCTTCTAATCCAAGAACATGGTATATCTTTCCATTTGTTTGTGTCATTTTTAATTTCTTTCATCATTGTCTTATAGTTTTTTGAGTACAGGTCTTTTACCTTCTTAGGTAGGCTTATTTCTAGGTATTTTATTCTTTTTGATGTGATGGTGAATGGGATTGTTTCCTTAATTTCTCTTTCTGATAGTTCATTGTTAGTGTATAGAAAGGCAACAGATTTTTGTGTATTAATTTTGTATTCTGCAACTTTACTGAATTCATTGATGAGCTGTAGTAGTGTTCCAGGGGCTTTTTTAGGATTTTTCTATGCATAGTATCATATCAAGATGTACACTATTTCTGAGTATCTTCTAAGCGCTGGTGCTAAGAGTATAGCAGAGCAAGTTGACACAGTCCCTGTCCTCATGGGGTGTATTCTCTAACACTGGAGACAAACAGTAGCCAAGTCATTAATAAAATAGTCACAAGTGTGTAAAGGGCTTTGAACTTGAAGTACAAGGCACCATGGGAGTGGACACTTGTGGGAAGCTTGGGTTCACTACTTTGTCTCCTTCCCCACTTACTACATGCCTGGAGAGTGGGGCCCACCCTCCATTTCCTTTTTATATGAGTCCTCTTTTCTTTCCTCTGCTTGTTGCCAGGGTCTTGTGTTAGCACTCACTGTAGCCCACATGCCCAGTTCTATACTTGCACATAATTTAAATGTGGGATTGAAGTGGGATCGAAGAATGAGATGTCAAGCCCCTTCAGGGCAGGGACCAAGCCTCATTGGCCTGTGATTCCCCCACAGCATCCACTAAGTAACAGCACCCAGTGATCACTGTCCACTGAAGGAATGTCCAGGAGTCACCTCCTGCTTCCCTTTGGGGAAAGTCAGCTAGCATGTCATAAGGCACCTGCTCTAGTGTCAGGCCTGCTCTAGCTGCTTTGTTAGATGAGGAAACTGACACTTAGAGAAGTAACTTGCTCAAGATCATTTAACAAAGAGGTGATATTGAAGGGCTTGGACTCCAGCTCTCTCTTGACAGTAAAGCCAATTCCCATGACACTATAGCACCTCATCATCAGACATAAGAGGCCAAGGATAATGTGGTGAGTCAATGAATCTGGTTCCTTTTGAAAATTCCAAGAACCTTGCTTCTTGTCACCAAGCTCCACTTCCATCGCCCAGGGATTGTTTTCTGTCTCAATGCCTCCTCTTCACCCAAGCTAATCTTCCTGCTGCCCTGGAGACTCTTGATGAAATTTGCCTAGGAAACACCTTCTTGCGTTCTCTGTCTGCCAGTGCACATACTGGAATGTCCACACCCCAGAAATAAGAGTCTGGAGTTTATTCCCCTTTGGCTGTGGGTAAATTGACTTGTCACCAAGAGAACAGTCATGAGTAATCTTGAGCCAAAACTATTTGGTATGGTTCAGAGTTATGGGATTTTCCAGGTTTAATCCAAAGATCCTGAGGTCTCACTGGCCTCTGGGTACAGAGGAGCTCACAGGAAAAACAAAGAGCATGTTTCACTGTTTCTCACCACTGCTTACTTGTTCTCTCGGTCCCCTAGCCCTTTGCAGTCTCCCAAAGTATTTCAGGGTGTCCCCAAGGTGGGACTGGCCAGCTGCTGTTCTGCTAGTCTGGGGTCCTGTTTTTGTTTTGGGTTTTTTTTTTAAACTTTCCGTTTTAAAAATGCCCTCTCACTTGCTGTCCTCACTCCCCACACCCATATCCCGGGCACTGGCATATCTTCCAAGTACCTTTATTTTTGCAACCGGGCATCACCGCCACTTCCAGTGGGCGGTGTTAAAAAATTCTTAAAATCTTAGTTATGGCCACAACCACTAAGACTCTAAAGAAGAGGTTCTCAACTAGGCAGTTTTGTCCCCTAGGGGACATTTGGCACAGTCTGGATACATTTTGGGTTGTCACAAATCGGGGGTGGTGCTGTAGGCATCTAGTGGGTAGTGGCCAGCATGCTGCCAAACCTCCTGCAGTGCTCAGGACAGTCACCCCAGCAAAGAATTATCCATCCCCAAATGTCAGTAGCGCTGAGACTGAGAAAGCCTGCTGTAGGCCCGGGATGTCCAGAATGAGCAGAGTTATATTATCAAGTAGAGAAGAAGACTTCCCTCCCGTTTCTGTGTTATGCTGTAATCTTAGCAGGGCCCCCCAGTGCTGTTGTTTGTACCCTATGACTTAGATAAATTTTTGACAAGCAGCTTTCTGAATTTTTGCTTATGCTCCCTTGGGTCAGGTTGTGGACAGAAGACAGATCTCAGGGCTAAAGGCTGATTCTCTTTAAAACTGCTCCTCCCCTCCGACCTTGAGGCTTGGCTCTTCTCCGTACTGGGTGAGGCCTGCTGGGCCTGGCTCCTCTTCCCTTAGGGTGAGTTATTTTGGGGAGGCTAATGCAGATATGCTGCTAGCTCCCACCAGTTGGTCCTGACATGTCTGAACTCCAGTGCCGGTCCCAGCTTAAGCTCGAACTTGAGAGAATCTTTTGTGAGTTGATGTCCAGTCAACTCAGAACAGAACTTGGATTAGTGCTCTTGAAGATCTACACTGTGAGTCAGTTAGGATCCTTTGGGTGGCAAGTAATAAACAAACAGATCAATATCCACCAAGATAAAACTCTACACAAAAAAGGGACGGTAATTGGCTCAGGTAACAGAAAGGCCAGGTGTAGGACTGCCTTGCGGTGAGACTGGGTTCAAGGCTTACATGATGTCAGGGACCCCATGTCTCCCTCTCTGTCTCTCAAGCCCCTTATTCTGTGCGGGCTCCATTCTCAGAAAGGGTCTTCCCTCGCACTGCCACAGCCCCACCTCAAAGCTCCCAGATTCAAGTCCAGTGGGAAAGAGAGCCTCTTCCATTAGCTCCTGCAGAGGTTCTGAGAGTTTCTGGCTTGGGTCATGTGATACCCCTGAGCCAATCCCGCGGCCCCTGAGAATGCAGAGTGTTGATTGGCTTTGCCCTTGGTCACATGCTACAACTCAGGTGACCCAGTCAGAAGGTGGGAGGGTGAGGTTACTGGGAAAAAGATACTGTAGCCGTGGGGGACAAGCTGACTGCAGTGGTTTAGAATCTTAGGTTCTATCAAAGGGGCTGTGGGATTACTACGGAGATCAGGGAGAGAAACTCTAATGAAGACTATATCATTTTAAAATGAGAAAGGATTGATAATTTTATGCTTAAGCAAACTGGACTACACGGTGTGGGGAGCATGGGTTCTGGGAAGGTGCAGGGAGAGTTTAAAGGAACCTCTGATGGAAAGGAAATATTGCCTGCATGTTCCTCCAGTTATACTCTTTATAGAGTCCCCTCATTTGACACACACTCCCCTGCCTCAACCTTTCAATACATGAAATGTATAAACACTTTGATATTTGCTTGATAATATGCCACAATGTATTCAACTGTGGTGAACACTTATATTTTTCTATATCTTAATTTATTCATGCTTTAACATTTTTTTTCTTAAAATTTCTTGTGAAATCGCACATCTTTATTTTATTAGGCAACTTTCTAAAACAATGTTTCATTATTTTCTTTGAAAAGTCAAAATGTGGCAATTGGGACTTCCCTGGTGGCGCAGTAGTTGGGAGTCCGCCTGCCAATGCAGGGGACACGGGTTCGAGCCCTGGTCTGGGAAGATCCCACATGCTGCGGAGCAGCCAAGCCCGTGTACCACAACTCCTGAGCCTGCGTGCCACAACTACTGAGGCCCGTGCTCTGCAGCAGGAGAGGCCACTGCAGTGAGAGGCCTGTGTACTGCGGGGGGGGGGGAGGAGTGGCCCCTGCTCACCGCAACTGGAGAGAGCCTGCGTGCAGCAACGAAGACCCAGTGCAGCCAAAAATAAATTAATTAATAAATCAAAAAAATGTGGCAATTGAAGTACTTTTAATTTCCATTAGACTTTAAACTGCATTTCTTCAACTTCATACCCAAGTGTTATTTTTAAGCATATCTTTTAAATAAAAGTCAATCTTAAAGAAAAAAATGCCTTTGTACCTGTCTCAGTATAGTAGGGAGGCTTAAAAGAAAGCAACTAGTCAGTACCTGACATGTAATATAAATAGAAACTCCCTTCTGATTCTTTTTGGGACCATTAAAAATTCTGATGAAGGAAAAAAAAGGACTATATCCATTATAGTTTGTAGAGATGGTGATATTCATGTTTTCTAAGAGGTTATAAGGCTCAAACCTATGTTATAGTTTCATTTTAAATAAAATATGTAATTTAATAATTAAAAATGAATTAGAGAATAAACTGCATGCAAATTTGTTCCAAAATTATTGTTATATTTCCCATGCTTTATTTAAGAAAAACATAGTGTTTTTTTCTTAAAATGAGAGCAAAAACTAAAATGCCAAAGCTCCCTCGAGATCTTTCTTCTTAGGTTAGCAGAAGTAGCTGGGCAAAGTGACAGACTTTGTTCCCAGGGGAATGAACATCCTAGCTAGGGAGAGAATACCTTGGCGCTTGGAATAAACAAGGAATCATTTAGTGCTGAACTGGGGGATGTTGATGACAGGTGTGTCTGTTGTTGAGCAAGCACTGGTCCGTGTCGTCCCTCACCAGGTAGGAAAGGTGAAGGAGGGAAGGAGAGCCCTGCAGGGAAGAGATCACCCTGAACAGTGTTACTGAGGTGGGCGTGAGCCTGGCACTTTGGGGGAATCTAAGGACGCCAGCCTGCCTGGAGGGTAAGGTGTGTAGTTAGAACCAAGCTGTGTAATGACAGTGAGCCCACACGATGGAGCTCTTTAGAGCAGGGCAGAGGTGTTCGGATCTGATGCAGTGCGGCGATATGGTCTGAGGAGGAAAGCCAGGCTTTGGGAAGATTCGTCTTTCTGTCATGATATAGATGTTCTGGACAGTGGAGAGAGACAGGAATCAAGGAGGCCAGCTGTCAGCTATTGCAGTAGTCTAGAGGAGAGGTGAGCCGGACCTCTCCAATGGGAGCAAAAGGAGAGTAAAGAGCTATTTGGGAAGGTGCATAAAAGAAAAATGACAAAGCTTAGTGTCAGACTTGATTATAGGGAAGAAGAAAAAGAGAAAGGAAATAACTCACAAGCTTTTAAGACCAGAGGCTAGAAATAGAAAATTCATGGCATAGCTGACGTACATGAGAGAGTCAGGAAGGGAACTGGATCGAAGGTAATACGGTAAGCTCCCTTTGTATATGCTGAGTCTAACGTGACCTGAGGGACTTCCATGTAGAAAAGTTGGACTGCAGCTGGTTCTGCAGGACCGTGGGCACCTCCTCCTGAATCTCACCCTCTCGTTTCCCCTAACTATCTTTTGAATCCATCCTGTTCAACCCATTCCCCACCCCCACTCTTTGAGTTGAAGTCCTCATCCCCTCCTGGCTCCAGAGAGTGTAATAGTCCTACCAAGTCTCCGTCCTCCAGTCTCATCCTCTTTAATCCATCATCTTCCAAGTCGTTTAACTTCTCCTCATATTTCCACTATGCCCATAATTTGGTTTTGCAAATTACTAATTCATTATGGATCTAGGAATATTATAAAGTGTTACAGTGGATTATGACTGGAACTCCTTTTGTTTATCTCTAAGAAAAGCAAGTAAAGGATTTAGATTATTTTCTAATAATTTAGGAGTGCTGAACGTGGTTTCCTTCAGTCCGATGTCATTCTGAGACTGGAGCATAAGGATGACTTGACACATAAGGACTGCAGTGATTTCTGTGTCTGACTCTCACTCACTGTGAGTACCTGTTGGGTAAAGACTGTAACTATGTCTCTGTGAGGCCCCAGAGTCTGGTGAAGTGTCTGGCATGTATTGGGTTCAGCAGGTCCTGGTCGAGGTGAACTGATAGCAGCAGAGGGTTGGATATCAGATGTGAGTTAAATTGAAGTTTAACTCAGTTGAAGATGAAGTTGAAATTGAAGGTGAAGATGGATGTAGTCTCTGAGAGAGGAAGATATTATAACAGAGCGGGGAAAAGATTTTTTGTTTGTTTTTTCTCAAATTTGGAAAACGCTCTTTAATTGTGTGGATGCTCACGTGTCTGGGCTCCATGGAATAGGGCTTATCTTTGCGTGTATCTCCACCTGCAGTGATTTTGGCTCCTGCTAACAACTGCGTAATCGAACCAGATGTTACAATTGGGGAGATACCCAATTCCATTAAAGTTCCTCTATTGGATGCAAGAATAACCCTCGTCCAGTAGAAAGGATCTGCAGAAGCTGATGACATGATTCCCAATGGTGGCATCTGACAACATAGTAAGAAGATGAAGAAGGTTATGGCAGTCCCTAGTACCTTCTCTCTAAACTGGATTTTCTTTTCAAGTTCTGAATTTCTGGTTAGAACTGAACAGAAAGGTTTCATAACTTCTAAAGATTTGATGCCTGTGGCAGTGGCTAGCGCGGCCCGCTGGGGCCCAGCGGCTTCGGCGCCGCCTTCGATCGGGTCCCAAGGCTCGGGCCTTGGCGCTCTGCCACCCTGCGCAGGCTCCACCCCGGAAAGGATTTTTAGAGTGGCCATCTTCTCAGTGAAGTATGAGCCACCATGCGCTGATTGTTTTGGACAGCAACGACAGAGCCAGGGGTCAGTAGTGGCCTGAGTATGCCAGTCTCAGGACTGCATCTGTCTAAGTCCCTGCATGGCCTTGGGCTCATGAAGTTTTCCCACACGGCTACCTACCTTCTGGTATGTTCCTGAGGTCTGATCCAGATACTTTGGGAAACTTGGAGAAAAATCAGTTTTGCTGTTGTTTTACAAAGAAGAAAATCCCTAGAAGGGATTTTGATTTTTCTCAGGCTTCACATCCCTTGGTTCTATTATACCAAACTCGGCAGAACCTGTTTCAAAATAGAATCCGTGCATTTGGGATGGAATCGGGTCACACAAGCAGGTTACTGACTTTACAGATAACGCGGGCCAAACCCTTGCATTGGAAGAGCCACCTCCTTCTGTAAATATCGAAAACGGTGATATGAGTTACAGCAAAGCCAAATGCACCTACTCCTGGAACCTTGCAGGAAGTTGTTGAGGGTGGGAAGCTTGAACTTGACTTCAAAGAAGAAAAAATTAAGCTTAAACCTGCTTTTAAAACTATCCAGGGAAAGATCAGAGACAGGAACTGGGGATATAAGAGCCAATTAGTGCATTTTAGAAATACAAAATCAAAGCAGCCCCACTGGAGTTTTTATTTCTGCTTCTGATAGAAATCTCACGGTATCTGTCTTACGTGACCGCTACAGAGGGATTTTAGACCTCACCAACCACTTAAACATTCATAGTGAGCCGTAGAAAATGGCCTGTGAAGCTTAATCCTGTCCATTCTGGCTGTGTCCTTTTGAAATTGTTACTGAAAACCTTTTCATCTAGACTGTGGTTACAGTTGATTATCCTAATTAATTTACTTTTGTTTTCCTCTTCTGCCCCTTCCTTTCTAAATGTTCAGTTGCACTTGCCAGGTGTGTATTTCAGCAAAAGGCATCTTTCTGAAGTGGCATAATTACTCCAGCTGGGGAGATAATCACCTTAAAAATGCATTCAGAGGGCTGAGGGAGTCTCCAGAAGCGGGCAGAGCCCCAAAGGCAAGGCTCTCCCTGTTGGACTCCCTGCCTCCAGGCTCAGGCCCTTCCGGTGGGTCCTCCACACTGTTCTCAGGCTGCCATTGCCCACAGGACACTGTCCAAACTCCTTGACAAGGTACTTGTCACCACCCATGATTGGGCCTCTGCCTCTCTTTGGCCTGTTTTTGCACTTTGCCACCAACAATACCTCTTGACATCTCTCTTGCCTGCATCCTGAATATCTCCACCAAAGGGCAAGGACTGACTCTCTCCCTCCTTCACTGCTGAGTCCCAGCCCCAGAGCAGAGCCTGGCACGTCGGAAAAGTGCAGTAAATATTCATGAACCGCTGGTCCATGGCCTGTTTTCTCTGGCTCTGTGCATTTCTCTTCAGCACAACAAAGGCCCATAGCTGGCCACGCACCAAATGATCTGTTCTTCTAAAGAAGGTGAGGCCCAGTGAGGGCTTGTGGATACTGTGTTTTATCTTTTATCCCTGTCACATGTGTCACATATCAGCCCTCTGATAACATATAGTAAAGAGACCCTAATGTACCAGCCAGCTCTGTAACCTGGGGCTCCTACATTAGCTCAACCTTCTGACCTCTCGATGGGCTTCCTGGGGCCCTGTAGCCTCTGGGTCCAACACCCTTTAGAAGTTGCTGTGCCCTGACTGGATCTGGGACAAAGTTGTAGAATTGCCACAGTCGATCTTTGATAATACGCTTTTTCCCCATCTCTTTTCTCCATTTTCTTTCACCCACCTAGTACCCCTGAATCCCTTCATTCTTAACAAAAGATCTGATATCAGCTCTTGTTGTGCCTGGGGGCGGAAAGTTGAGAAATAAACCCCGATTGTGTGCCAGGCCCAGAGCCTGTGTCGGGCTTCCCTGGTGGTGCAGGGGTTGAGAATCTGCCTGCCGATGCAGGGGACACGGGTTCGAGCCCTGGTCTGGGAAGATCCCACATGCCGCAGAGCAACTAGGCCCGTGAGCCACAACTACTGAGCCTGCGCATCTGGAGCCTGTGCTCCGCAACAAGAGAGGCCGCGATAGTGAGAGGCCTGCGCGCCGCGATGAAGAGTGGCCCCCGCTTGCCACAACTAGAGAAAGCCCTCGCACAGAAATGAAGACCCAACACAGCTAAAAATAAATAAAATTTAAAAAATAAATAAATAAAGAAGAAGACCCCAAGATCACTATTAAAAAAAAAAAAAAAGGTACTGTCCCCTGGGTAAGGAATTTCAAGCATTGGTGGAAAAGAGGGAGCACTTTGGAGGCTGGGGGGTTCTTCTTCTTCTGTACAAAGCTGGCCCTGTAGACCTTCCTGCCTGGACTCAAAAGGCCCAGGGGTCAGGCCCTTGGCACCTTTCCCAGGCACCACCATCAAAACTCCCCTTCCCAGCAGTGAGGCAGCCATCTGTAGAGAGGGGAAAGGAAAGGCCAGTGTGACTCGCCTCTCGCCTGTACCGTTGCCAGCCCCCAGGCAGCATTACCCACTCTGGACACCAGCCCTTCCTGCAGGTGGGTACAGGGTGACCTTACTGGGCTGAGGTTGTGGGAGAACTGCTTTTGCCAGAGGGCTGTGACATTCATGAGAAGGGGAAGCCATCCCTCCTACCTGCAGCACGAGCCCCCAAAGGGCAAATGGAATCTTGGGAGACCTACAGTACTGCCTTTGGGTTTGCACGCAGCCCCCGATCCTGGAAAGATGGCAGCCTTGGGAGCCCCTGGGAGTCACAGTAACCTGAAGAGGAGTGTGGGGTGAGTGGCTGGCAGCATTTGACAGGTCTCTCCTGGGGGCTGATTACACTGTTTATGTGAGCCCTTTCCTCTACTCTCTGATACCTCCACAGTCATTGGAACCGCTGGCATGTTGCACGTTTGCACTTGCTTCCTTTGGAGTTTCGGCTGTTCAGTACATCAAGGGAGAAACCACTGAATACACAGAGGTCTATGTGGCAGCTTCTTCCTGAGTGATGATACCAGCTCTGGCAACCTGCTCAGTGGTTCGCCACTCTTCCAACAGACATTTGTCGAATGCCTAATACACGCCAGGCCTGGTCATGAACAAGATAGGCACGGTCCTTGGCTTCGTGGAGCAACCACAGTAGTGGGGCAGGAAGGTCTGGAACAAAAAAATTCCAACAGTGATGAATGCTTCAAAGACATACAGGGTGCTTTGGTAGGGAAACAGGGGAACCCAAGTCAGTGTGAGGGAGGAGTCTTGGAAGGCCCCCCGAGGAAGACTGAGCGGCCCCCCACCCCACTCCGGTTGAGACAGAGAATCAGCCAGGCCGAGGGAAGAGCATTGTGAGTAGAAGGGAGAGCGTGTATAGGGAGTGAGGCACCTTTTGCATACAACAGGGCAGGAGCATAGCAAACAGGAACCCGTGAAGCCCAAGGAGGCAGGAGAACTCACCAAGAGCTTGTGTGCGTGTAGGGATTGGGGTCTTTCGCCTAAAGGCGGTGAGAAGTCAGTGGAGGGGTAGGCCAGGATTAGATTCGTGGTTCTAAAAGATTGTTCTGGCTGCCTGGTGAGGAATGGAACCCAGAGGCCACCATCCCTTCTCCTCCTTGTTTGGCTGCTTCTCTCTGTCCTCTTGCTTGTATCACCAGATGCCTGAAACACCCTGGCTTTGTGAGCGTCCCTGGAGTTATTTTCCATCCCCGAGCAAGTAGTCAGGTTCCCACCCGGAATAGATATTGTCCCAGGCCAACTGGCTGCATCTCTGAAAAACGGGAGGTGCTGAGTGTAGAAAATGAGCGTTAGGGAATAGACGCTGAATTTTCCATGGGGGACCAGAGGGCTGAGCACCTGGCGGGAGGACAATTATCAGGGGTCCGACGGGTAGAAAGTGCACAAAGGTAGTTTAATTAAATATACTCATCTCCTGGCTGGCTGTGCTTCAGTGTGACCTTGATTCTGCTGGCAAGTTACTTGGATTCTGAAGTATTCTGAAGACGTGCTCCACCCTGGAGGAGTAAGACCTCTCTGAGCTGTGGATTATCTGTAGAACTACAAACAAAAAGCCTTTCATTTATATCGATGGCACCATTCATCTCCTTGTTATTGCCTAGCCCTGAAAAGGGAGAATGTGATTCGCTGTAGATTTTTTTAAATGATGTGAGTAAACACCAATGCATGTGAAAGCAAAGGTTCTAGAGTCTGACTGACATTGGGTAGAAGCCTGGTATTGACCTCAAGCAGGTTACTTAACCTCCTTGAACTTCAGTTTCCTCTTCTGGAAAAAAAAAAAAAAAGGAGGGGGGGAGGATCATAACACCTACTCTGAAGCTTGGTGTGATAGTGGAGTTGGGAATCAAATTCCAGACCTATGCTCTTAGCTACCAGTTATTTCAGGAGTCTCTCCATCTTTATATCTTTAGCTCTGAGCATGGGGCTGGCACTTATTGGGAGCCCACAAGTGTGAATTTTGTTTCGTTTCTTCTATTACCGTTCATGCCCAAACCGCCCAGTCTTTCCTTTTAAACACTGCTCCAGAATCCTCTCTCCTGTGAGGACTAACCACATCTGAACTCAGTCACATGAGTAATGCCCAGGTTCTTACCAACAACTATAATTTACTGTATCCACATTTACTGTTAGGGTGCCTCAGTGAACTAACTGTCTGACTGCCCCACAGAGAGTCAGACATCTCATCCCTTGATTTTATTTTATTTATTTATTTATTTAATATTTTTAAAAATTGTATTTATTTGGCTGCGTCAGGTCTCAGTTGGGGCACGTGGGATCTTTGTTGCCGCTCGCCGGCTTTAGAGCGCGGGCTTAATTGCCCCGCAGCATGTGGGATCTTAGTTCCCCAACCAGGGACTGAAGCCGCATCCCCTGCATTGGATGGTGGAGTCTTAACCACTGGACCACCAGGGAAGTCCCTCACCCCTTGATTTTAAAGTGGTTGAACTGCCTTTATAGAATAGGCTAATAGCAATGCAGTAATTCTTGTGTATCGTCCTTGTTCTTGGGCGTCGTTATATTTGGTTACCATTTTTGATAGAATATTTGATGATTAAATGTAATCTAACAACTAAAAATTAAATAGCCAAAGATTCTGGGAGTTCCCTGGTGGTCTAGTGGTTAGGATTCGGTGCTTTCACTGCCGTGGCCCAGGTTCAGGCCCTGGTGGGGGAACTGAGATCCTGCAAGCTGAGCAGCACAGCCAATAAATAAACAGATAGCCAAATAGCCAAATATTCTGGGTGGGTCCAAAGCCGTTACCAAAGAGAAAAGACAGAATCTGACCTAGCTCTATTTTTTTTTAATCATTTTTATTTCACAAGTAATATATTTAAAAAGTAGAACTGTAATAGATAAGTCCCCATAACCACGCCCTGATCTTGGTCCCCTGTCTTTTCCCTAGAGACAAACATTGTTATCAGTTTGTTGGGTGTATACACACCACACACACACACGCACATGCACACACACACACACATATATATATACACATAGAGATAGATATATTTATACACATCTATATGTGTGTATGTATCATTATGCAAAAAAATAATAATAACATAATATGTAATATAGTTTTTTCTTTCCGGTGCAAAAGCTGTCATTTGTACATATTTATCCTGTACTTGCTTTATTCCATTCATTATTATATACTGGACTTCCATCTATATAAATCTGTATACTTTTAAATTATTGTACAGAATTCCACAGTATAGATAAAACACAGTTAATTTAGTAATCATCCAGCTGATGAATGGCTACGTTGATTCCATTTTTCACTGTTATGGGGATGTAACGAACATCCTTGACAGGCCTCTGGTGAGTGGTTTCCTACAGTAGCTACTAACGACTGAAATTGCTGAGTCATGATGTGCACACATTTTACACTTGCGTAGATTCTACCAATTGTCCTCCAAAATATATAGTTCTGTTTGCCCTCCCACCAGTAATAAATATATGAGAGAACTCATTCACTGACACCCTTTCAACATTTAATATTATCAGACTTCTTAACTTTTGCTACTCTGATGGGTAAGAAATGATACCTTGTTACTTAAAGTTAGCATGGCTTTATTTTCCAGTAATTCTTAAATAAGCTATTAAATTTCCAATTAAATTACAGAAGCAGGAAGGATCCAGGCAGGCAAGTCTTTTATATCCCCTAAGGACAGCCCAGTGCCGGTAGGCACAGGGGAGGCACTCAGAGATGCTAGAGGACTGATAGATTGCTTTGGATGATTTTAAATGTTCCGGAATTAAAATTTCAATTCAATTGACCTAAATCTCCTAATTCTGATGGACCCAGATATACTTCTTACATCTAATAAGGGTTTTTTTTTTTTTTTTTTTTTTTTTTTTGCGGTACGCGGGCCTCTCACTGTTGTGGCCTCTCCCGTTGCGGAGCACAGGCTCCGGACGCGCAGGCTCAGCGGCCATGGCTCACGGGCCCAGCCGCTCCGCGGCACGTGGGATCTTCCCGGACCGGGGCACAAACCCGTGTCCCCTGCATCGGCAGGCAGACTCTCAACCACTGCGCCACCAGGGAAGCCCCTCTAATAAGGTTTTAATCACAAAATTTCTAATGTCCACCTAAGAGAACAATTTAGTAACCAGCCTACAGCTGGCCTGGAAAGAGCCTGCTTTAGAAGCTGGTTGTACTAAACTTAGAAAATGTCAAGGAGTTTAAACAAAAAACAGGAAACCAGCTGCCACTTCCTTAAAGGGCTAACCACCCCAAAAGTGATTGAACCAAGGCAAAAAGAAAATTGCACTGGAAGACTTTTTCCCTGAGGACAAGTTTCACTGACTAAGCAAGAGTCTAGGGCAGGCCCTGAAGACTCACATGGAGCCAGCCACTTCTGGAGCAGTGTGAGGCGTAAGCCCCCCAGGTGTTTTTAAATCCCTGACTGATTAGATCTGCAGACTTTGTGGAAAGAAGCCAGGCCACAAGCAGGATGCCTGTCTGGACACATAAGGAAATGAGGTAAGAAAAAATGATCAAAGTAAGCCTCCCCCGTTCAAGCTTACTTACCAAGACATGGGATCGCGGGGGGCAGGGCCGTGGCCGAGGACTGCCCCAGCCACTGGAGGAACATTCTCCTCCCACCCGGCTCGTGGGACTTGACCCTGAGGCATGGGTGCATCTCCCTGAGAGAGTGTTCCATGGGAAGGACACCGCTTGTCAAGGTGCCTGCGGTTGCTCAGGCGAACAGGTCCCTGGAGAGGCAGTTTCAGCCTGAGTAAGAAGGTGGGCTCCAGACTGGGCCACGTGCATGAGGAAGGCAGAGTCAGATACACGATGGATCTGATTTATTGTCTTCTAAGTGTCCTCTGCCTTGCCTCGCCCTCCATCTCTCACAGAGAATTGTGTCAACACCAGTTCAAATTCTTGTCTTCCTTCTCCCATCAATGAGAATTCAATCTTTCCCTCCATCCTCGGGATCCTCTCTGGTGTGGAACTCGGGGACTCAGAAGAGACCGGGAGAGGCAAGAGGAAAAGGAAGGTGTGTGGGGGGAGGATAGAGCTGAGAGACTGCAGCCCTACTGGACTCTCAGTCGCAGGTGTAAGCCCAGCGCCCAGCATAGCGCCTGGCACATAGTAGGCACTGAATAAATATTTTTCAAATGTTGGGATAATTGAAAGACAGATGATAGAAGAATAAGTGATCTATGAAGGGGAAGAAGCAGATGAAGGAGGAATGAGCCTGAGTAGAAATGGTATGATAGATAAGGGGCAAAATGGAACAGGCTTAGGGTATAATCTCATTTCTTAAAAACTATGTGTGTCAATGCAGTGAAAAATGTTTGAGGACGGGCTTCCCTGGTGGCGCAGTGGTTGAGAGTCCGCCTGCCGATGCAGGGGACACGGGTTCGTGCCCCGGTCCGGGAGGATCCCACATGCCGCGGAGCGGCTGGGCCCGTGAGCCATGGCTGCTGAGTCTGCGCTCCGCAACGGGAGAGGCCACAGCAGTGAGAGGCCCGCATATCACGAAAAAAAAAAAAAAAAAAAATGTTTGAGGACATAGTAGGGAAAACGTCAACTAACAGCTATCCCTGGTTGGTGGGATTATGAATAATTTTCATTTTCTTGTATTTTTCTTACCAATGTAGTCAAGTTTTCTACATGAAACATCTATTTCTTATATCAGCAAAATAGAAACATTATTTTATAAAAGGAAAAGCAAGGTGTTACAGGCTGAACTGTGTCCCCTCAAGATTGGGATATTGATGTAACAACCAGTACCCTCAGAATGTGGTTAGATTTGGAGCTAGACTCTTTAAAGAAGTAATTAAGGTAAAATTAGGTCATTTGGATGGGTCCTAATCCAGTATGACTGGTGTCCTTCTAAGAATAGGTGATTAGGATACAGATAGACAAAGGGATGACACAGGGAGAAGACAGCCATCTACAAGCCGAGGAGAGAGATCTAAGAAGAAACCAGCCCTTAAAAAGGAACGAAATTGAGTTATTTGTATTGAGGTGGATGGATCTAGTGTCTGTCATACAGAGTAAGTCAGAAAGAGAAAAACAAATACCGTATGCTAACACATAATATATGGAATCTGAAAAAACAAAAAAAGGTTCTGAAGAACCTAGGGGCAGGATAGGAATAAAGACGCAGACAGAGCATGGACTTGAGGACGTGGGGAGGGGGAAGGGTAAGCTGGGACGAAGTGAGAGAGTGGCATGGACATATATACACTACCAAATGTAGAGTAGATAGCTAGTGGGAAGCAGCCGCATAGCACAGGGAGATCAGCTCGGTGCTTTGTGTCCACCTAGACGGGTGGGATAGAGAGGATGGGAGGGAGATATGGGGATATATGTATATGTATAACTGATTCAGTTTGTTATAAAGCAGAAACTGACACAACATTGTGAAGCATATACTCCAATAAAGATGTTAAAAAAAAAAAAGAAGAAACCAGCCTTGTTGACACCTTGATCTAGGACTTCTAGCCTCCAGAGCTGTGAGAAAATAAACTTCTGTTGTTTAAACCACCCAGCCTGTGGTACTTTGTTGTGGCAGCCCTAGCAAACTAATACACAAGGTAGACATTTTAAAAGTGTACCTGTAACTTTTATAATATTGTACTTCAACTATACTTCAATTAAAAAAATACTTCTTCAGTACGAACAAAAATAACCTGTAAACTTATAGCCACCAAAAAAAAAAAGAGAGAGAATTATTCAAGGAAAGACAAAGAGGACAGGGAAGGACATCAGAGAAGTGTTTTGAGCAATTTGGGAGGAAGGCTTCAGAAAAGCATAAGGTATTGTTATGGACATAGCAGTATTGCCTACCTTAGAAACAAGATTTTTTTTTAACATCTTTATTGGAGTATAATTGCTTTACAATGGTGTGTTAGTTTCTGCTTTATAACAAAGTGAATCAGCTATACATATATGGACCTAGAGTCTGTCATACAGAGTGAAATAAGCCAGAAGAGAAAAGCAATAAGATCTTTGATGGGCGGGACAACTGAGTTTTCATTACAGAGTCGAGACAGCCGCACGCTAATTAACGCAGAGATATGGCCCGCACCCACCCTGGAGAATCTGCTCTGTAACGATCTCAGAGCAGAGGTGGAAACCACAAGGAAGGGAGGTGCCACTGAGGGGATCAAAGAGAGAGGGAAGGGTAAGACTGACAGGTTGTAAGGGCATCAGTAGGGAGAAGAAAAGAGAGGTTTTGAGTTTTCCTTTTGGGTTGCCTCCCAGTTCTCTAGCTTGTTTGCTGTCTCCTGGGTGTCTCTTTAGGGAGAGAAGAATTCGAGCCTGTTTTCACCAAGGACAGATGGGACTTTCCTTTCTTCTCGTGGTCCTTTCCGTTCCAGCTGTTGCTCTCAGCAGGCGTCTTTCTTGCACGCTGCTGGGTACCACAGTGGCGGAGCCAATTTCCACCACCAAGCCCCACAGCCAGGGGCAGATGTGACAGGCTGGTGATTCATCTCCAGTGCCCTCCTAGTCAGGACCCATGACCTTTGGGGACTGTGAGGCTAGTGCTGCAGGTGTCCGTATAGACTTGAAATCCACTGGTCAATCCCTCTCCCTGACTATTGCTGTTCAAATCCAAATGTGCTTCATTCTCTCTAGACAGTATAACATTCCAAAATGTGTTGCTCACCATTTTTTAAATTACAGCTTCATTGAGCTATAATTCACATACCATACAATTGACCTATTTCAAGTGCATAATTAAATGGTTTTTTGTATAGTCTCAGAGCTCTGAAACCATCCCCACAATTTTAGGACATTTTCATCACCTTAAAAAGAAATCCTGTGTCTATTAACAGTCACTCCTCACCCCCCCCCACCCAACCACCCCAGTTCCAGGCAACCACTAATTTACGTTTCTGTCTGTAGATTTGCCTCTTTCTGAACGTTTCATGTAAATGGAATCATACCATATGTGGCCTTCTGTAACTGGCTTCTTTCACTTAGCATAATGTTTTCAAGGTTTACCAATGTTGCAGCATGTATCGGTATTTCATTTTGTTTGCTGCCAAGGAATAGTCTACTGTAGGTATACACCTATTTTATTTATCCATCCATCAATTGGTGGATATTTAGGGTATTTCAAGTTTTTGTCTATTATGAATAATGCTGCTATGAACATTCATGTGCACGTCTTTGTGTGGACGTAGGTTTTCATTTCTCTTGGGTATATACTTAGGAGTGGAATTTCAGGGTTGTATGGTATCTATGTCTAATCCTTGAAGGATCTGCCAGGCTGATTTCTAAAGTGGCTGCACCATCTTACATTCCCACCAGCAGTGTATGAGGGTTCCAACTTCTCCACGTCTTCGTGAACACTTATTATCTGTCTTTTTTGTAGCCATTCCTGTGGTTGGTTTTTTTTTTTTTTTTTTTTTTTTTGCGGTATGCGGGCCTCTCACTGTTGTGGCCTCTCCCGTTGCGGAGCACCGGCTCTGGACGCGCAGGCTCAGTGGCCATGGGTCACGGGCCTAGCTGCTCCGCGGCATGTGGGACCTTCCCGGACCGGGGCACGAACCCGTGTCCCTTGCATTGGCAGGCGGACTCTCAACCACTGCGCCACCAGGGAAGCCCTCCAGTGGTTGTGAAGTGATACCTCATTGTGATTTTGATTTGTATCTTCCTGATAGCTAGTGCTGTTGAACGTATTTTCATGTGCTTATTAACTATTTGCATGTCTTTTTTGGAGAAATGTCTGTTCACCTCCTTTGCCTATGTTTTAATTGGGTTATTTGTCTTTTTATTGTTGAGTTGTATGGGTTTTGGGGAGTAAGAATCCCTTACCAGATACATAATTTCAAAAATTGTTCTCCTGTTCTGTGAACTGTCATCTCACTTTACTCATGGTGTCCTCTGGAGTACAAAAGTTTTAAATTTTGATGATCTGCAATTTATCTACTTTTTGTTCTTGTTGCTTGTGCTTTGGGGGTCATTTTTAAGCAACCATTGCCTAATCCAAGACCGTGAAAATTTATGCCTATGTTTTCTTTAAAGTGTTTAATAGTTTAAGCAATTACGTTTGGCAATTCTTTGATCCACTTTGGGTTAACTTTTGTATATATTGCGAGGTGGGGTTCCAATTTCGATCTTTTGCGTGTAGATATTCAGTTATCCTACACACTTGAAAAAAACAGTTCTTTCCCCATTGAATTGGTTTGGCACCCTTGCCCAAAATCAGTTGACAGTAAATGTAAGGGTTACTCACCATTTTTAAGGATATTCTTATACTAGCCATACAAAAAGTTTTCATATAAGCCTCTTACACATTGTGTATGTTCAAAAATGACCCATCAGATTGAAGAAATGACAGACACCTTCCTATTCTAGTTCATTTTGAAAAATGAGGAAACAGATTCTCGGTAAGTGGCTGGGTAGTTGCAGTTTATTTAATTTATAACTCAGTTCACACAGAATTACCATCACCTATGTGTTCCGAGCCTGAGCCCAGATAGTGTTTGATGAGCCAGAATTTTGTCTGATGTGACTTTAGGAGATTCTTCCCAAACAGCCTGCTAGTGACTTATACTTTGGATTTTGATCATTGAGGGAATGACTTGCAGGTGGTTTCAGTGACTGAAATCTGCGATCACCTTCACGGAGGGCTAAGGAGGAATTGCCCCTTGTCCTGCTCCGCACCTGGCTTCTGGCTATAATCTTTAGCTTCTATGCTCTGCCCCCCTCCCAGCTCCATTTCCAAAATAGCGAGAAACTGGCAAGGAGTCCTTGGCTGCAATTTATCATCAAGCTTTGGACACAGCTGTTTGCCATCTTTTGGCAAAGTCAGTGATTTGGCTTGTCTTCTGGGTGGAATGAACATTCTGTGAAGGGTGTCCAAAAAGACATACCCTAGGGGCTCACAAATGTCCCTCAATTTACTACTACTGTGGAGAGAAATAGAGATGGACGTTTTTCAGGCAACCTTCAAAACCAGTAGGAGTGTTGATCTGTATGTCAGGAGCCTAAAAGTGTACCTTTAGAATTCCCTGCTTCAGAATCACTGGAGGTGAGGAAGGATGGAAAGAACTTGTTAAAATGCATGTTCCTGGGCCCCTACTGAATCAGGAGGTCTGGGGGTTAGATGTAAGGATCTGTATTTTAAAAGACACTTAAGGGCTTCCCTGGTGGCGCAGTGGTTGAGAATCCGCCTGCGGATGCAGGGGACACGGGTTCGTGCCCCGGTCCAGGAAGATCCCACATGCCGCGGAGCGGCTGGGCCTGTGAGCCATGGCCGCTGGGCCTGTGCGTCCGGAGCCTGTGCTCCGCAACGGGAGAGGCCACAGCAGTGAGAGGCCCGCATACCGAAAAAAAAAAAAAAAAAAAGACACTTCAGGTGGCTCTCATGCACACTAAAATTTGAGAACTGCCTGCTTGGGAGTTTTTCCTCAAAGGAAATGTGAATACTTACTAAGACCACAAACTTTGGAAATACACGTAACCTGAGCTAAACTTCAGTTTTTCTCTCCTATAAAGTAAGGGTCGCTCTTCCACGCACTAGGCGTGAGAGGGGTGGTGTGGAGTAGAGATGCAGATGGAGATCGGGGTCTAGTACAACCCAACTTTCACAACAATGTCCCCCTGGTCTGGGGCACTTGGCACCCAGTAGGGTTGCCATTATAAAATTCAGGACACCCAATTAAACTTGAATTTCAGAAAAGCAACAACAATGTTTTAGTATCAGTGTGGCAGCAATGCTGAGGTGAGTTTCCAGGGTCCAGGGGTTGGTGGGACAAGCTCCACAGAAGGATTTGGGACATTGTTCCTTGATTGATAGCCTCTGTGTGTCAACCTCTAGCCCTTCCAGATGTTCTTTGAGCACCTCAGATCATTTAAATGAGTCACTTTTCTACTTTAATTCACCGGTGTCAATTTTTGTTGCTTGCAGCTATGCACTCTGACTGATACAGCATCTGTACCTCCCTACTTAGCAACTTACCATCTGTTCTCTCTTCCTACCACTCCTCTGAGCTCTCCTTGAAGTCCTCAAGAACCTCCTAATGGCACAACCTCCCTGGATTTTCATGGTTCTCTACCCTTTTCTGGTGGAGGAGTGTATAGAGGACACGGTGCACCGGTGGAAACCCTGCCGGGAGGGAGCTAGGAAAATAGAGACCCGACCTCGGAATGCAGCTGAAGAGCCTCCACCTCAGTATCTAGTGATGCCCATTGGCAAACCCAACTAGAAGCCAGTGGGCAAGGGAGCCTGTTAATATGGTGCTTTCGAGTCAGTGTTCTGGGACCTGGAGCAGGGTGAGGAGGAGGGGAGAGTGAGTGTGGAGGGGCAGAGAGAGCGTATCCAGCATGCAGGGTATATATGCTGTCTTAGGTTTGGTTCTCTAGAAGCAGAGCCCGACGTGGGGATTTTATGCGAGTGACTCCTGGAGATGCTCCTTGGAGGAGAACTGTGTGAGGGAGGGAACAAGGGAAGCAGAATGGGCCAGGGGCGGGAGCTGGGCAAAGATGCAGTTTCAGGATCAGCCTAGCCCCCGCCTGATCCCCTGAGTTACTCTGGAGAAAAGTTGCTTTGTAGAAATTGTCCTGCTCAGGGGCAAGGGGGCTGGGCTGTCGTACACACACCTCTCCCCCACCTATCCCACCCACACACTTTTAGACACTTACCGGCCATGGGCTGTACCTGACATCATCAGCCAAGCCTCTGCCCGTGAGGGGGCCTCCTTTGGCCAAGGACAAGCCTTAGGAGAAGAGGGCAGGCATGAGCTATCGGCCACAAGCATCCACCACAGCTGGGGGATGCGTGCAGGGGTCGGGTAAGTGAACCTTGGCGGGGGCCCCGATAGCACCTGTCAGAAGGACACCACCTCCTTGGCATCTCTGCATGATGAGGTAAAAATTATTTTTCCTTTGTGCGCTTTTATAGTTTACAGGTTCTCTAATATTGAGTTTATTATTTTGGGAACTAGAAAATACAAGTCAAATTAAATCCATGCAGCAAAACCACCTGATTTATTGCAGGCAGAAGTAACAGTAAATGACCCCACATTCCTGACCCCCTCCAGTGAACTCTTGACCACACTGAGCAGATGATCCTGCGCATTGCCCCAAGCCTGGCCCCGTCTCCCTGCTTATGGTCAGAGCTTTCCTGCTTGTGTACCAGCCTCAGTGGGCCAGCCTTTTAGCACTTCACAGGGCCTGACTGTGTGACTCATAAATCAAGAATGTAACTAATATGGCGAATGGAGCGAGATGCCATGAGGGGACAAGGCAGCTGGTGTCGGACCATAAGTAATAATAAGTACAACGTATGTGCCAAACACGTTAGAACCTTAATATATGTTGTCTTGTTTAATCCTTACAACAGCCTGTGAAGTAGGAATTGTTCTTCCCGTTTAATCAATGAGGAAGTCCCTAGGTTGGGGATTAAGAAACCAGAGTTCTTTATTTGCAAAGCAGAAATAGAGACACGGGTGTAGAGAACAAACGTATGGATACCAAGGGGGGATGTAGGAGATGGGATGTATTGGGAGATTGGGATTGACAAATATACACTACCATGTATAAAATAGGTAACTAATGAGAAGCTACTGTACAGCACAGGGAACTCTATTCAGCGCTCTGTGGTGACCTAAATGGGAAGGAGATCCAAAAAAGAGGGGATATGTGTATACGTATAGCTGATTCACTTTGCTGTACAGCAGAAACTAACACAACATTGTAAAACAACTCTACTCCAAGAAAAATCAATGTTAAAAAAAAATGAAACCGAGTTCTAACTTTTGTTCAGTTACCAATGAAAACTGAAAACACTAGAGCAAATGGGTGACTTTCCAGTGGTGCTTCTAGAAGCCCTGAGGCTCAGTAGAGATGCCCAGGGAATATAACTGGGCTGCTTAGAGGGAAGGACTGCCTATTTGTACTTCAGCCACAGCAGCTCTGCCTTGATCTCTTTTAAGTGTTGTCAGGACTGGCTTCACGGGTGTGCAACCAGTGTAGCCCCACAGGGCCTGCCGGCCTCAGAAGGGGCCTGTGCTTAGGATTTAATGCTCTGCTGTCACCATCTTGAAATTCTTAATAATTTTGTCTTTGAATTTGTGTTTTGTCTGTGAAATACTATGGAACAATGGCACGTGAGCCAGGGGCTTGGAGCTCTAAATCATGCCTGGTCTCACTCCCTGTTGCCTCTCTGCTTCCCTCGATGTGTTCTCCACTGTCTGCTCTTGGCCCCTGGTGCCCTCAGCCTCCCCTTCCTGCCTTGCCACCTTCCTCCTGGGTCAACATCTGGGTTACCTTGTGGGGGAAGGGGGAAGGGAGCTGTGTTCCATGTCCTCTAACCCCCTTCAGGGCCTGGCCATGGGCAAAGGGGAGGATTGGGATCAGGTTTGCATCTTGAAGTGTCTTAGGGTGGGACAAAGTGGGGGTCATCTGGACGCAGGCTGGAAGCACCATGGTGCATTCGGTGGATGGCTCAGTAGGGCCTCTTACCTGCCCTCAACCCAGGTACCAGGTTATGACCCACAGAGAAAATGGTAACATCCATATGGCCCCTTGCGGTAAACAAGGCAGTACTGGCCAATGTTGAATCCCACTCAGCAGCCCCAAGAGCAGGAAGCACCTTACACTTAGGTAAGCAAGGTACCTGCCTTGGTCTTGTGCTTTAGAGACCCCGCTTTCTGCCCACTGCCCCCAGGCTCCACCCTTCCATACAGGGCAGGTTATCCAGGGGCCAAGGGATCATACCTACCAAAGCCTCCATCCCTCCTTCAGGACCAGTTGCCTTTTTTCCCTCAGTCCATCACAGACAAATATGTGATCCTATGTGCGTGATTAATACACAGCTCACAGCACTTGTGACTCACTATGTGAGTTTGACAGAACTGGTACTGATCTTATACCCTCTTTGATCAGACAAGTTCAATCTTGGGTGTTCCAGCAATGTCAGATTGCCATAGATATTTCCAAATGCTTGTGTTCAGATTTTATACTTATCCCACAGCAGACCAGTAACAACAGTTCGCCTGGACCACAATGAGAAGCTCTAATTTATTTATATCTATCTATCTATCTATCTATCTATCTATCTATCTATCTATCTATCTATCTATGTGTGCCATGCTGCAAGGCTTGCGGGGTCTTAGTTCCCAGAGCAGGGACTGAACCCGGACCCACAGCAGTGAAAGCACTGAGTCCTAACCACTGGACCACTAGGGAAGTCCCAAAGGTCTGTTTTAGACTCTTCTGTGGGTGCCAGGACCCTGGAATTACCAGCCCAAATCACACCAAACCTGCTTCCAGGGTCTTCATGGGCCTCTTCACCTGCTTCATTCTCTGGGTTTGCACTCCCCTAGGCCAAGGGACAGCTGTTTGCGGGAGCAGTGGGGATGGAGATTGAGTATGTGTGCTGGGGTGTCTATACACATGCATTTGAGGCACTGTTGGTACAGGATGATGGGAGGGTGGGAAGAGAAGGGGGGTAGGCTGCCAGCTGGTGGAGGAAGAGGCCACAAAGATTTGGGGCGAGCCCAGCTGAAGGAATCCGTTTCTCTGCACATCTAGAACTTAATCACAGTGCATGCCAGTCAGGAAACTTTGGACCAGGCATCTTCTATTGTGACTTACAATGCTTTGAATTCTGATTTCTATCCCATGGCCATGGTCGAGAGCCTGCGCTTTGCAGAGCAGGTGGGTGACATGTGGACATGTGTGTCCTTTGGATCATTACCCCCTCAGCTGCACTGGGACTGCAGCCTCATCAGTTCTGCTCCCCCCTCCCTTAGTATATCAGATACACTGTGCCTGCCTCATGGCAAATAATTCCTCAACACCCTGGGAAAGGATTTTGTTTGTTTTCCTTAAGTTTGATTGAAAGCAAACCTAGGCTAACATCCCAAAAGTAAGATAGGCAAATGACTTGACAATTAAAAAACACATACACGCAATTAGCCAACAGGCACATAAATAATATCTCTAGTAAATCAAGAAGTATAAACCAAAGCAATGAGATAATTTATTTTGCCTCTTCAATTGGCAAAGATGAGAAGCAAGAAAACGTTCAGTGTTTGTGAGGGTTTTGGGAACATTGCCATTTCATATACTGTTAGCAGAAGGGCAATAGGGTGATTGGAGAAAGACTTATAGAGATAAATCTGGCAATGAATTGCAAAAGACTTTAAAATGTGTCTTTAAAAAGACTTTAAAGACTTTTCAGTGTCTTTTGAAATCTTGAAGACGTTGCATAGTTTCCTTACATCTGTTAGTTGCTGATGAAAAGCCTGATGTCAATCTCATTCTTGATTTTTTTCCTTCTTATGAAAATTTTCTTGTTATCAATGACATTCTGAAATTTCACTAAGATCTGTCTGGGTTGCGTTTTTCTTTTTATTTGTCCTGCCAAGTGCTTGGTAGGCTATTTCATATATTTTTTAAAAATTTTATTGAAGTATAGTTGATTTACAATGTTGTGTTAATTTCTGCTGTACAGCAAAATGGCTCAGTTATACATATATATTCTTTTTCATATTCTTTTCCATTATGGTTTATCACAGGATGTTGAATAGAGTTCCCTGTGCTATAGAGTAGGACCTTGTTGTTTATCCATCCTATATATACTAGTTTGCATCTGCTAATCCCCAACTCCCAGTCCTTCCTTCTCCACCTCTCCTCCCCCTTGGCAATCACACGACTGTTCTCTATGTCTGTGAGTCGGTTTCTGTTTCATAGATATGTTCACTTGTGGGGTATTTTAGATTCCACATATAAGTGATATCATATGATATTTGTCTTTCTCTTTCTGACTTCACTAAGTGTGATAATCTCTAGGTCCATCCATGTTGCCATTATTTCATTCTTTTTTATGGCTGAGTGACATCCCACTATATATATATATGTCACATCTTCTTTATCTATTCATCTGTTGATGGACATTTAGGTTGCTTCCATGTCTTGGCTATTGTAAATAGTGCTGCTGTGAACATAAGAGTGCATGTATCTTTTGGAATTATAGTTTTGTCTGGGTATATGCCCAAGATTGGGATTGCTGGATCACATGGCAACTCTGTTTTTAGTTTTTCGAGGAACCGCCATACTATTTTTCATAGTGGCCGCACCAATTTACATTCCCTTGGTAGGCTGTTTCAGTTTGGGCTCTCATGTCTTGCTTTAGTTCTGAGAAATACTTAGTATTATTTCTGTGAGTATTGCTTCTGCTCAATTTTTTTCTGCTCCTGCTTTCTGGAACTCCTCTTAGATTAAGGTTGTAATTTCTGGATTTCTATTCTGTGTTTTTTGTTGGTTTTTTTTTTTTTTTGTGGTACGCAGGCCTCTCACTGCTGCAGCCTCTCCCACTGCGGAGCACAGGCTCTGGACGCACAGGCTCAGCGACCATGGCTCACGGGCCAGCCCCTCTGCAGCATGCGGGATCCTCCTGGACCGGGGCACGAACCCGCGTCCCCTGCATCGGCAGGCGGACTCCCAACCACTGCGCCACCAGGGGAGCCTCTATTCTGTGTTTCTTAATGTGTTTTTCATACGTTCACTTAACCCTTCCAGGAGAATTCCTTGGCTTGCTCTTCCAGTTCACCAAATTGCTCTTTAATGGGGCCTGTCCTGCTATTCAGCTTCTCTATTGAGTTTTTAAAATTCATTTCAACAGTTAAAACTATTATTTCAGGGACTTCCCTGGTGGTGCAGTGGTTAAGAATCCGCCTGCCAATGCAGGGGACGTGGGTTCAATCCCTGGTCCGGGAAGATCCCACATGCCGCGGAGCAACTAAGCCCGTGCACCACAACTACTGAAGCCTGCACACCTAGAGCCTGTGTTCTGCAACACGAGAAGCCACCGCAATGAGAAGCCCACGCACCACAATGAAGAGTAGCCCCCGCTCCCTGCAACTAGAGAAAGCCCACGCGCAGCAACGAAGACCCAACACAGCCAAAAATAAATAAATAAATAATTTTTTTAAAACCGAAACTATTATTCCAAATATTTCTAATTGAACCTTTCTGGTCACTCTTGTCCTCATATTATCTTCCCTTATTTTTCTGAGCAGATTAAATACACTTACTTAAAATTCTGTACTACATCCTGTATTAATTCCATTTCCTTTGAGGTCTCCATTATAGAGTTTGTTGTCTCTCTTTTTTGGTGTTGACCTTCTCCAACTGTTTGTATATTCTTATTTTTGTACTAATTTCTGTCACTGAAATTTCCTGTTAGAACATCAGCTGCATCTATTTAAGAAGCCAGCTTGGAAGGCAAGGATGGAAACAACTATTGGCTTACTCTACTGGTACTGTTTTCAGAAAGCCAGCCTTCTTGGCATGACTTTTCTCTTTCTCTCAGGTGTCACTAGCCCCCGAGAGCACTGCCCTTCTCTCTGAGCCAAGGCCCTCTCTGTGCTGTTTCTACTCACTATACTTCTGACACCAAATGTGTGGGGTTTTATCCCCCAAATCAACCGATTCTCCAACTCTCCAGACACCAACTGGGTGTCCTATGACTCAATTCAATTCTGACACTAACTATCTGGGGTTAGCACAGACCCACAGGTTAAGGGCCCAGTGCCCCAAGACTGCCTCTCCCACACTTCAGACACCAGTTGCAAGTGCCAGGCTGCCACCTGTATTTCTGACCAGCTGGCTATAAATCAGGGTTCTCATACCCCCTCCTCAGGTTCAGTAATATGCTCGAATGACTCACAGAACTCAGGATCACTTTACTTATGTATACCAGATTATTGTAAAAGATATTATAAATGATACAGATGAGCAGCCAGATAAAGAGGTACATCGAACTCCAAAAGAGTTCCAAGTGCAGGAGCTTCTGACAAGCTTCTGATGCTGTGGAGTTGGCGTGTGCCACCCTCCCAGCACATGTCTGCCTTCGCCCACCTGGAAGCTCCCCCAAACGTTGTCACTTAGGGATTTTTATGGAGGTTTCATCATGAGGCATCATCAATTACTAATTCAATCTCCAGCCCCTCTCCCCTCCCCAGAGGTTGGAAGGTGGGGCTGAAAGCTCCAAGCTCCTAATCAAGGTTAGGTCTTCCTGGCAACCAGCCCCCATCTGAAGCTACTAGGGGGCCACCAGGAGTTGCCTTGTTATAACAAGTAGGGCTCCTCTCTGTCCTATCACTCATGAAATTCCAAGGAATTTGGGAGCTCTGGGTCATGAAGTGCGAGCAAGTACCAAATGTTGTAACAAAAGGTGCTGCCGTCACCCCTGTTACTCAGGAAATGGCAAGAGTTTTAGGAACTCTCTGCCAGGAACTGGGGACAAAGACCAAATATATATTTCTTTTTATATCACAATGTCCTACTCTCACAGACTGCTCTGTCATTGCTGACTGGCCTCAGCTGGTGGAGGAGTAGAATGACTGACCGACCTGGCTGCCCTTGGCCTCCCTGTGGCCATGACAGAGCCTCTGCTGACTTCACGTCTCCCACTTGGCACTCGCCCTTATGCTGCCTGGGCCGCCTTTTATCTTTTCAATCAGATACTCTTTATCCATGAATTTCTCTCTGTAGTCCTCCTCTTGCTTTTCTTTTTTTTTTTGGCCATGCCACGTGGCTTGTGAGATCTCAGTTCCTTGACCAGACCACAGGGGTTGAACCCATGCCCTTGGCATCGTAAGTGCAGAGTCCTAACCACTGGACTGCCAGGGAATTCCCTCCTCTTGCTTTTCAATGAGGTTATATTTAAACTTCATTCTATCATTTCTTGGCATTTCATGGAAGGAACACATGCTGAGTCCAATACCTTGAGGTAGAATTATATAAAAAAACGATATATAACCTTCAAACCAGTAACCCACTTCTAGGAATTTATCCTAAGGAAGTAATTAAGAATAAAGCTTAACCCCAAGGAGTTTTATCACAGTAACATTTGATATGAAAAAGTAAAAACAGATCCAATTAGAGGGGTTTAGTTAAATAAATGGGGACACATCCATACAATGACAGAGTAAGTATGTGAAAAATAACATGGCAGAATATTTAAGGGTATGGAAAAAGGTCATTGATGTATTATTAAGTAAAAATTTCAGGTTACAAAATTATTTTAAAGTCTCATTTTTGTAAAAAAACAAAAACAAAAAACCCCACACATGTTCTTATAGAAAATGGTAGCTCTGCATGGTGGGATTTCTGCTTGACTTTTTTTTCTTCTTTTTGGCTGTCTTTTTTTCCACACTCTTGGAGATTGTTTTCAGTAACTGCTATGTGCAAGACTCTAGTCGCATCCTCTGCTTCCCTCCCCCAGGTGGGCTGGAAGATGGCGTGTCCTCCAACAGTGTGCCCCGATCGACAGCCCCAAGTGGAATATCCAACCCAGAGAAGAAGATGAGCTGTGGGGCCCAGTGCCCAAATCCCCAGGGCCTCAGCTCAGACCCCCTGACCCAGAAACAGAATGGCCTCCGGACCACAGAGGTAGGTCGCAGCCACAGAACAGACTTGGTACCAGAGACAGGGGGAGAAGGTTGCTTCAGGGCAGAGCCAAGCTGAGACAGTACCCAGGGAAGGAGCAGTGTTAGCTCACCTTCCCAGAGGAAATTCTCCACCCACCCGTGTGAAAATTGTTGCAAAGAAAATAGCAAGGCTCCACCTCCCACCCCCTGCCTCGAGGGTTGCTGTGTTTTGTTGAATCAGCGGAAATGGGTCCTTGATATTTGCGCTCTAAAGGAAGTGTGTGTTTGTTTAAATACAGCTTTCTTCAAGGACCTCCTTTGCTGTGGGGGCTCTCAGCATCTTGGTAGTGAGGTCTGTACTCGCTACGGGAACGAGTCTCGGGCCAGGCAGTCTGCCAGCTCAGGGGTTGGCAGGGAAGAGGACCTGCACGGCAGGAGACAGGCTTGGTGTCCTACCTCACACCCTCCAGCCAGGTGGGCAGTTGGGAGGGTCTGCAAGGGGGGTTCTTGTTGCAGAATGTGGTGACAACATCACCCCACACCGTTGCTGTTGGAGGTGAGGCAGGGCTGCGTGGACCTAGCTGGCATCCTGTCTGGTCCATTCTCTTCTCTCAGAGCTGTGGCTGGGAAGTGCCCTCCCTGCCGCCCCGACCGCTCCTTAGCGGACCAGCGCAGCGGTCTGCTGTCTCCTCCTCTCCCCACTCCATTCCTTCTCCTCGCTTCCTCATCTTCCCCATCGCCTCCCCACCTTCGAAGTCCACTACTTACCCAATACTCCAAATCCATTTTTCCCCTCTCCCCAGTCAAAACTCACTGGTCCTGTCCCTCAGGCCAGCGCCGTCTGTTTTCTGAGGATCTAACGAGGTTATCTAATGGTGGAATTCTTGCCCACATCAGTGAGTTCCCTTTCTAAGCTTTGGTCAGAAAACCTGTTGCCAATTCAATTAACTAAGTAGCTTTGCGGGAATCACTGAGTCTCCCAGAGTCTCAGGTTCTTTATCCACACAATGGACATAGTACCAAGATGAGAGAACAGATGGGCCTGTTCTTTGTGAACTGAGAAGTGCTGTGAGAAAGGCAGTAAGGCACCCCGCACCACAAGCCAATGAAAGGAAACACTGGTGGTGGCTCTTCAGACATGTAGAAGGTCATGGGGGGATGGGTAGATCCGAGGGCAGCAGTGGCCTTCCTGGTGTCCTGTATTGCCTGCTTTGTCTGTGCATAAGCTGGCCTTCTAGAGGCCCAAGCATCATTGCCATCTCCCAAGGCAGTCTGGGCCCCACAGAACTATGCTCAGAAGCTTGGTCATTGCTCTAGGGCAGGCCCTGACTTTTGTACCCTAACCTCCTCCCCACACTGTGCCCTCACCTTTTGAGCCAAGATGTTCCATAAATGGGAGGAAGTGGCTTTGCCTGTCACATGCTTGCTTTTCAACCTCACTTCCGTCATCCATCACTTCTACAATTTACAAAGCGCTTTTAGTTCTGCTGGCTCATTGAATCTTCCCAAGAGCATGTAAAGTAAGCGTCATCCCATTTCAGAGACAAGAAAACTGAGATGCACTTGATTGAAGACATGAGTAGATCATATAAGTGCTAGAGATGGGTGTTGGTAACTTTAAATTGACTATTAGAAAAGTGGAGCATAGAGATCGTAAAGTACCTTTTTGTCAAAGAGTAATGTATTAGTCAGCTAATGCCACAATAATGCTGCATGACAAAGCAAATCAACATTCAGTGGCTTCAAACAGCCATCTTTCTCTCCTCACAATCAGCCACAATTTGAATGGCTAGGCCTGACTTCAGGCTCCAGGCTCCAGGTCTAGCTCAGTCTGTTCTGTGTGTTTTATTCTGTGAATCAGGCTAAAAGAGCAGCAGCTCTCTGAGGTATATTATCCTGGCTATGGCAGAAAGCCAGGAGGGCTAACACATTTCATGTCTCTGCTCACACCATACCATCTAACCTCCTATTGGCCAAACCCAACGTCAGTAGTACAGGGAAGTGTACTCTGTCCCCAGTAGAGAGACAGCAAAGGATTAGGGGCAGTAGTGCAATCTGCCACATATAACACATATATAGAAAAATGTACACGTCTGTCATAAGTTCAGTGAATTTTAATAAGGTGACACAGACATATAACCATCTTCCATGTGGAGACACAGAACAGTATCACTGCTCCAAAAGTCCCCTGTGTGCCCCTCACCACGGTAACTGGGATGTGCTAGTCACATCCACACCCCGACAATATAACCACTCTTCTGACGTCTAGCATTCTAGACGAGTTTTGTTTATTTTCGACTTTTATAGATGGCATCATACAGTGTTCGCTCTTTCGTGTCCGGCTTCTCTTGTTCAACATTATGCTAGTGAGAATCATCCATATTGTTGTGAGTTGCAACACTTTCCTCATTTTCAGTGCTATGTATATTTTCATTAAATGAATAGACCACAATTTAACCCTTCTACTTGGAGGACATTTGGGTAGTTTCCAGTTTGGGGCCATTGTGAACAATATAGCTGTTAACATTCTTGTACCCTTCGGTGGACATTCACTTCTCTGGGGTATACACCCAGGAGTAGAATTCCTGGCTCATAGGATGGGGATATATTTGACTTTAGTAGATACTGACACAGTTTTCCGAAGTGGTTATACCACTTTACATGCTAACCGGCAGCAGATGGGTTCCAGTTGTGGACCATAAGAATTTAAGGCCAGTGAGTTGTGCTTCGTCCTGTCTTTCTTAGGCCCGTGAGAGCAGCCTTCTAGGTGCCGCCTGGGGCGCTAAGAACTTCCTTTTTTTTTTTTTTTTTTTTTTTTGTGGTACGCGGGCCTCCCACCTCCGTGGCCCCTCCCGCCGCGGAGCACAGGCTCCAGACGCGCAGGCTCAGCGCGCGGTTGCAGCCGCTCCGCGGCATGTGGGATCCTCCCGGACCGGGGCAGCCGCTCCGCGGCATGTGGGATCCTCCCGGACCGGGGCACGAACTCACGTCCCCTGCATCGGCAGGCGGACTCCCAACCAGTGCGCCACCACAGGGAAGCCCCAGCACTTCCTTGTATTATCTCACTTGATTCTCACAATGACTCTACCGTGTTGATATTGTTGTCTTCAGTTCACAGATAAGAATGGAGGCTCAGGAGGCTCAGGAAAGCTCTCCGCACGCCACACACGCGTGCACTCTGGGAGCTTGTGTGGTGGTTAAAATGGGGCCGGTGGAGCCAGCCTGGCCCGGGCTCCAGACACAGTGAAAACCGTGTCGCGGGGGAGTAAGGACCACGCACCTGACCAACACAGCACCAGGGGCAGGTGTCACACACTGATAAGCTGGCCATAAAACAAAATTGTGAAATTTTGTTTTCACGAATTCAGTGAACAATGCTGTGTTTTAAGTATTTCCAAAATAAGATCAGGGAGCAGATAGCTTCAGTTTTAAGCATTCAGACAATTGCTGAAATGCATCAGGGGTCTTCCTGATGACCTGAGACCTCACCAGCCACCAGGCATCCTGACTTCCTCAAAGGCAAAGGTTTCTACTTAAGGTGTCAGCTTACAAGACAAGTCAACCTCTGATTGAAGCTTCTGTCAGCAGAGCTATCTCGAACCAACACAGATCTCAGCTGCTTAGAATCTGCCTAAGGAAAATAATTTTCTTCCTATTCCGTCCAGGGCCTTGGACATACTGTCTCTTCCTAGCTTGTTTCATACTCCAGGCTGCAGCTTCCTGCGTTTTCTGTGCCTGGCTCAGGCAGGGTCGGGCTCACCTCTTCTGGTCTGCCTTTGCTCCCCCCGAAGATGAACTATTAGCACTTCACCGCGTTCCCCCGGACATCATCGGGCCACCGGCTGATGGTTCTTGAGCACTTTTTTAAAAGCTTGCCTTCTCCAGAAGAACCCGTTCATAAAGCGTGTATCCTCATGCATGTGTCTACACAGTGTTCCCGTTCAGGTTTATAGACCAAGTTTGTCCAGTCCTCACTGGGCCTGGAAAATTTCCTCCTCAGGTCCTATAAGCACTCTTTGGATCCCTTCATCTGATGTTCGTCCAATGAGTGCCATTGGGTGCCAGGCACTCTTCTGATGCCAAGGATCCAAGAGCGGAACAGGTACACATGCCCTTTGCTCTGAAGCAGTTGTCAATTTTTTTTCTTTTTTGATGTTCTAGAAAGGCACAGTTTAATTTTTTGATGTTCTAGAAAGGCACAGTTTAATAGAACAGAGTACTCCGTCTCAAGGAGTTCACAGTCTAGTAGAAGAGACATAGCAGTGCATACACTATTATAACACAGTGTGGTAAGTGCTATTATACAGGGGCTCATGTGATGCTGAGGGATCCCCCAGGAGGGGCACCTCTTGTGTGCTCAGTACAGCGCCTGGCACTTAGCAGGGGAGCAACAAAAGTCTGTCAAGGGATTGAATGAAGAAACCCAACCTGGATGTCAGAGAAAGCTTTCTGGGGGTAGAGAAGCCATATCTGAGAGCAGGGGAAGGAAGGGGGAGGGCTAGCCAGGTGAAAGTGGTGGACCAGGGTTGGGACAAAGGGGCACGTGATAGAGCAGCAGCATATGCCTTGAACTCTCCCAGGTTCTGGAACATGTGCCCAGCTCAGGATGTTGTGCATAGTAGGTGCTCAGTGAAACCACGGGGACCCTGTAGGGTCTTCTATTCAGGCCTCTGTTGTGCAACTTCAGGAGGCAGCTTCTACCACTCCCTTGCATTATGTGCACAGGGCAGTCACAGCCTGCAATGCAGATGCTGCCTTTGGAGTTGAGCAATGTGGTGCTACTGCCTCGGAATCCACCTGTCTCTGTCTGTCCTTTTTGATGCTGCCTGTCCTCTGGTTCCACCGTGCTTAGTCTCCCTGTTTTCTGCAGTCTTCTCAGTACACACCCTTTGCTCCTGCAAAGCCAGCCGCTGCCAATTTTAATGGCGCTGAGCCCGGGGAGGCAGATAATACAGAATAAATGAAGACAGATTTGAAATGGTGCTGCGAAGGAAAGAAAAGGCCCCTGGAAGGGGACCGCAGCTACTCGATTTAACAGAGATGTGGTCCACAGTTCAGATCACTTTCCAGAGGGCCACGAGGGGCAGCTGACGTTGCTGATGCCTGGGAGCAGCTGGGAACAGCAGCGTTCAGAGCCCTTCTCCACTCTCTGTCTCGCCAAACAAACCACGTCTTCTTCTTTCAATTCCCTCTGGCCCCTGTCTCATGCCCAGTATTAATAGGTGCTAACTGGCAGAAAGAGTGTGGCAAAAATGATGTCTCACAAATTGGAACTGTCTCAGTGGGGCGCCCTTTCTCTAGTAAACCTTGATTTGCTCCGGTCCCTTGGGACCTTTCTGACTGTGCAGCATCTGATAAATCATCGACTGTCTCCTCCCCCAGCCTTCCCTGAGCTCAGCAAACAACGCAAGGGGAATCTCTGTAGCTGCTTGTTCTCTCCTGCTAATTAATTGCTCAGGAACTCTGGGCTGCCTCCAGACGTTTACTCTCCAACGTGAATGTGCCCTTTCTTCAGGCTTAGGGCTCTTGTTTTTCCCCTCCAGAGGTATCCCCCCAAGTATTCAGCTAAGGTAGAAAAGCGGATGGTGGATGTAGCTGGGGCAGACGAAGCTCTGAGTCTGTGGCTGGCCTCCCAGTGAGCCTTCACGTCTCCAGAAGTTGCATCTTTTTTTAGTTGCTTTATTATTCTGCGCAAAGTGGCCGGACCTTGCCAAAGAAACTAGCTGATGCCTGGACTGATTCTCAGCTAAGTAGCCTCGTCTTTCTGTGCTTCCTGCCCACCCCTCCCCCTCACCCCCTCCAGTGTCTGTCAGCAAAAGGTTTGGTGCGGTCCAGGAAAGGTAGGTGAAGCCTCAGAGACGTGGATGTGACCAAAGAGGGAGGCCTGATCCAGAAAGGAGGATGGGACCAGCCCAGAATTTCTCCTGGTTGGTGGTAGTACGTGAGGAGAGTTTGGAAAGTAAATATGAGTTTCTCCCAGAGAAACAAAAACATGACATTAAAAGGAGAGCGAAGAAAAGAAACCATTGAGGACAGCCAGAGAGGGAAACCTCTTAGAAGGACACTTTGATGCATATTCTAGTTTAAGGGGAAAAGGAAGCAATGTAGCAGCACAGGGATGTGTGTGTGTGTGTGTGTGTGTGTGTGTGTGTGTGTGTGTGTGTGTGTGTGTGTGGTGATTTCCACAATGCATCTATATATCAGCTGTTACCTTATGTAGATGAAGAATTGCAAAACTCAGTATTCACCTAAGGGTCTGCAGAAAAACCACTTCGATTAGAAGACTCTCAGGGTAGAGACCTTCTTCTTTGTATTCTTCCCTTGCCCTCTGAGCCTGCTTCAGGGGTATGCACCTCGTATGTACTCACTGATTGTTGCTTGAATGAGGTCGGCCTAGGACTTCATTAAGATTAGAAAAATTGGGACTTCCCTGGTGGTCCAGTGGTTAAGAATCCACCTGCGGGTTCGATCCCTGGTTAGGGAACTAAGATCCCACATGCCCCGGGGCAACTAAGCGCGCACACCACAACTACTGAGCTCGCACCTCAACTAGAGTGCCTGAGTGCCACAAACTATTGAGCCCACACACCCTGGAGCCCGGGCGCCACAACTAGAGAGAAGCCCGCGCACTGCAGCGAAGAGCCCATGTGTCGCAGCGAAAGATCCTACCGGCCTCAACGAAGATTCCCGCGTGCCACAACTAAGACTGGACGCAGCCAGAAAAAAAAGATTAGAAAAATTTCCCATGGCTCCACTCCCCACTCACCCCCTTCCCCACCTTTAGTGATTGATGACTGTTCTGTTGGAGCCCAACTGCTCTTCTACAGCAGGTTCTACTGCCCTCCTAGTGTTTGATCTATCTGAGGTTTACGTTGAAAAGCAACAACTCCCTTTGGCATCCGATACCTGATAAATAAAAACCCCTAGACTGAGTTAGCCTGAATTAGTACAAGTGGCTGTGGTCTGCGCGGGATTTGCTTGAGGTGTGGGGAGTTCTTGAGAGTTCTGCCTGAGGCATAGTCTGATTCCTGCCTCCTAGCATCCTGGCCCTTGGTGGAGTCGCTAAGATCAAATGTTTCCTGAATGACCTCTCATTAATGCCAATGAAGCAGCAGCAAATACATTCATGGAATTTGGGAACAGCTGGAGGTCTGTTATTGTGTGTCTCCTTTTAATGGGATTTGACTGAAAAGAGAAAGATGTCTGGAGTTGCAGCTGACAAGGCTCAGGCTTTAATCTTTTAGGAAGGCAGAGAGAAAGGAACTAACATTGTCAGAGTGTCTGCTGTGAGCCAGACACCCTATATAGATGGCATCCTCTTTAACCCTCACAGCTCTGAGTGGTAAGTAGTATCATTCCCCAGCTGGGCAAACAGGCTCGGGAAGGTTAGGTATTTTTGGCCAGCGTGGCAGACGGAATAGTGACTTGGCCGTGTTGGAGTTCAAACCCAGGTCTGTCTGCCTCTAAACCTCATGATCTTCCTTCTCATTTCCTGAAGCAAAATGGTGGAGAATTTAGTGTGAGCACTGGTAGTTGTGGGAGGCTGGGGTGAGGCCCCCACAGCTCACGTCCAGCCTCCCGCCATCTTTAGTTCAACTCACCACCTCTGTTGACATTGGCCTCAAGCAGATTGCTTTAGCCTGAGTGACTTCAGTTGCCTCCTCGGGAAAAGTGAGCACAGCTACATTCCTGGCCGTGTCTCAGGGATGGTGGAAGGAACAATCAATCACGAGCATGATTGAAATCCTAGGAAAGTTCTAGAATGCTTAGGCAGGGCAATGCAGACAGGTGCTGTTCCCCAGGATTTTTTTCTCTTTCTTTCTGAAGATGTATCTTCACACACATGTTCTTCATCAAATTATTTGTCAGAGGTCTATTCTGTGAGGAGCACTAATTTGGACACTGTGGTGAACACAACAGACTGGGTCCCTCCCTCCTTGAAGTTTTAATCTGATGAAGATGTAGAAATAAGTAAACAAGCAAATAAATATATAATCCAAAGTCTGGTTAAAGGCCAAGAAGAAAGTACAGAATACCGGGAGAGAGAATAAGGCGGCCCCATACTGTGTCTGCTGAGAAAATCCCTGCAATGCTCCCTAGGAAATGACTGGCCTTGATTACCTCTGGGGAAAACACAGCGTGGCCAGAGCGTGGGAACAAGTGTTACTTCTCACTGTGCTTTTTCTCTGCTCTTTGAATTTCTTTTACCATAATTATGTATCATTTCTATAATTAAAAAATACTAATTATGCAGAAAATTGGTGTCTGATAAATCATGAACTCAGTAAGCCTTTTTTCTTTGTTGTCTAAAAGGAACCGTGAAAAGGTTGGTGCAGCCCTGTGTTAGGTATATCTGTGCAGTCAAATTAAAGCAGAGAACATTGCTCTTTCCATCCGGGAGAAAATGAGAAAAGGTGAACTGACTTTAGCTGCGCTCTTGGGTCCGGGCCTCCTTCCACGAGAATGAATGAGCTGGGTCGTTGACTTCTAAACACCAAGAGAAACACGTCCATCTGCCAGGAAGTTATCACAGTCAGTCTGGTTACCTTTGAGAAGTGGCAGCCAGTAAGTGACTTTTAATTAAAGAGGCAGTATCAAGAGGACTAAAATCTATGATTCTAAACCTGCAGAAGTTAAAATGAGGCAAGGGAGGAATAGAAAAGCTGTAAAACCAGGTGAGAAACAAGAGTGTGGCCCATTAACAAAAATCAATGGTGATAAAACTCACAAAACAAGAATTTTAGAAGTGAAATTAGCAGACAGCTGCAAAAGGAAAAGGTACTAAATAGGCTTCTCTCAGCATTGAGTTGGGAAGTATAAGATTTTTTTTTTAAGCCAGTAATTGCAATAGGGACATGTTTTCTTTTCCTGTCATTGAATAAAGAGGGTTGGCTGTTAAATTAAAAGGTTTGGCTGGCTAAAAACCACATCAGAGGCGAAAATATCTATGTCGTACAAAATGTCATAGTCCCAGAGGTACACATGGTGTGATTGTTCCGTGTATCTATATAGCTCTTTTCTCAGAGGAGGGCAAAGCAACTTCTTTCTTGGAACTTCTAGAGGAACTATCTGGTATGGTGGTTCTCTTTCTCATTCATCTTTGTCCTTCTCATTTGGGCTTCAAATCTGAGGTTTCCAAGCTGTGACTAGATTTCAGCAACTACCAACCTCCTAGATAATCGCGCTGCTTTAAAAAGGGTGGGTGCCTCTCTGAGGTCTCAGACTCGGAAGTTTCTCTCTTATAAAACACTTTCAAGTCAATGCATGGTTGTCCTGATAGTTTAATTTGCCAAATTAAATACAGTGTAATTATTTGAAAGTGGATTTGTTTATGGCTTGGAACCTTCTGTGCCCATCATTAGAATACAGAAGTCCAGTTTGTTCTTTATCCAAATGTGGATCTTATAGGGTTATTATTATTATTGGTATTTAGAAGTAGTCGTAGCAATAGTCATGGTTTCAGTGGAACAAGAAAGTTTTTGATTTAAATTTGGTATGTTTGACTGACAGTATTCTGTGAATAGAATCAATGTCAAAAGCTATAAAATTGGGGCAACTAACTGTCCTGGTTTGCAGGGGCCTGAGGCGGTTCCTGGAATGTGGGACTTTCCGTTTGAAAATGGGACAGTTTTGGGCAAGCCAGGAGAAGTTGATCACCCTGTTAATGCTAAGTGACATGCTCAATTTCTCCACCCCCAAAACAAACAAACAAACAAACAAAACCCCCTAAGAAGGAGGCATTATCCCCGCTTTTGGATAAGGGAACTGAGATTCAGAGGTTAAAGCGATGTCTTGTGCAGCTAACTCACGCATGGCAGAGCCTCGTGCCAGATCCAGGTCTGCCTGGCCCCAAAGCTTGTCCTCTGAACATCTCCGCCGTCAGGATTTTGCCACACAGATTTTAGAGATCGACCCACTCCACTTGAGACGCAAACCGTACATATTCTGTGGCTGTTCTGGGAGTGACTGTGTTGTAGCCTTTGATTCTTAAACAAGCTGGAAAGTTAAGAATCATCCAACTATTGAAAGTTTGCTTGAATTTTTAAGCTTATGAAGGCAGAATGAAACTTAGAGCAGAGCACTTTCCGTGTAGAGTCTTTAATAACTTTCTGTGAAATCTGGCCAAGAACTCTGCCCACCAGTTCAAGGGGAAGGCTGCCCTCAACTTGGCTCATTTCAAACGAGGCCTCTCTCTCTGTGTCTCTATTCCATGTCGCAGTCCTCGAAGCTTCTAGGCAATAACACCCGAAATGGAAATCAGATGGAATTAGCCTCATAATTGCCACCGTTTTCTTCCGGAAACAAAATTGGTTGTGAGACTTTATGAGTTCTCTGCTTTTAGGGGAAAATAAAAGTCATAAAAGTCACTGCTAGGCCCTAGTGCCCGTTCAGGCTTGGAGGAGCTGAGTGTTAAGACTAAGTCCTTAGACAGCATTGACTTCTGATTGTTAAAGCAGGGGTACGTTAAGAAATGGGTGGCATTTGTTCGTTCATTCATCCATTTATCCAACCAAAGTTAAATGGAGGGCCTCTTAGGTCTCAGTCTGCGCTAGGCACTGGGAACTTGAAGAGGAAAACAATGAAATCCTATCTCATGAAATCAATGGATAAGGCTAAAGTTGCATAGAGTCAAAATGACCCTTAAACATCCCTCAGATTACCCATAGAGTATTATCTTAGGTCAGGGTCCCTGGAAGCAGAGCCTGAGACGAGGATACTTGTGCAAGTAAGTGAGTGAAAGCATAGTCTCAGGTGAAAGAAACCCTTAAGGTAGTGGGAAACAGGGTAGGGCAGAGGACCGAGTTCAGCAAATACGTGAGCTCAACTGAACAGCTGTAGTGTAGCCTCAGCCTGATCCCAAAGGGAACTCCAGAGCATGGATGGCATCATAGATTTATACCCCCTTGATGCAAAAGGACCAGCTTTTATATTCCCAATAATCAGGCATTGGCTTTAGGCTGTCTCTGGAAATCAGGGTATAACCTCTTTGGTATTTCAGGATGAGGTGACTCTGATCAGATGAGGGCAAGTCTCAAAAGAAAGGTGCAGCTCTGAGTGAGTAGCAGGCAAAACTCAAAGCAGCTGAGGGATGGATGCACCAGCCAAGTAAACGGAATCTGAAAGGGGTATCACCAGTGGCTACTACACAGGATATATGTGCCCTGTTAGAAACCTGCATATCATTTGCTGATAGATACAGTAGAGCAATTTACTTTTCTCCAGTGGTGTGATAGACCACCATTTCTTGGGGTGCACTACAGATGAAGTATTGATACTTGGCTGTGTGCAGGGACCATGTCGTATGAAAACTCTGCATCTATCAACGCTAGACTCATATCCAGAATGGGGAGATGCTCACGCTGTGGGAGATGCTCCCACAGATCTGAGACTGACTGTTTTCCAGGAAGCTGACCCTGAGATGTCATTATATGAGATGTTCTTTGGGAAGTACTCTGTCAGCACTGCGGGAGGGAGGGCCGGAAGCAGGAGCCGGTGGAGGGAGAAGTGGAGCCACAATGCAGGCCCGCCCACAGCCTCGGCTGACCCCACCCCATGGGAAGCTCTGAAGCTAAATGGCAGGTCAGAGCTGTCCTGCTTTGGGTCAAATGGCCAGGCGTTTATACCCCTGCATTGGGCCACCTAGGAAGGGAAGGCCCTGGGTGAGGGGTCTCTCTGCAGCTGAGGCCGCCCTGAAGGGACAGCTGGAGGCTATTTGCCTGCTGCATCCCCTGCAGCTGGGCAGAGGGCCTTCCTGGAATGGGGTTGGGGGCCCACATCTCTGTCCATCCCCGATGGAGACAACTCGCGAGGCCGTCTCAGGCTCACTCCGAGCGCATATCACTGAATGGAACGGGCACAGGATGACCCCCCAGTGGTCCAGCTGTCTTCTCTTGGGGAGAGGAATGGAAGGATTGTGCACATATGCTTGAAGAACCTGCAGTTTAGCCAATACTTTAGTATTTAATATAGATTCTGGACTTTCCTCACTTATTTTCACTTATAAGTAGATAATCTACAGATTTAGAGGACAAAGTAGCCAAACTTACCAGTGGGGAGAGGTAAGGAGGGAGGGGCAATATAAGCTTGGGGGAAAAAAAGGTTATTATGGGATTACATGAAATCATGTGTGTGAAACTTCTGAAAATTGTAAGGCACTATGGAATTTAAAGAATCTTTCATTCAATAAAAAAATTGAAAAAAAAGAAATGGATAATATATCCTACTTTTTACTTATTATATTTATCAAGTCTTTTTTCCCCCTCATTTTTAGTTAATGACAGGCATTGTGCTAAGTATCTTATATTCATTACCTTAGGTAATCCTTATAATAACATTATGCGTTAGGTACTATTTTTATCCTCCATCTTACGGATGAGGAAACTCATCTAAGGGTTAGAGAGGTTAGAAAAAACTTGCCCACGGTGAAATTATATAGTCAGTGTTCAAACCAAAGTCTGTCTGACTCCAAAGCTCACACTCTTAGCTGCTCTACCAAAGCCAGCTGTGAAACCTCTCACATTGCCCTTTTTTTAATAGATTTTTATTGGGGTATAATTGCTTCACAATACTGTGTTAGTTTCTGTTGCACAACAAAGCGAACCAGCCATATGCATACACATGTCCCTATATCCCCTCCCTCTTGCATCTCCCTTCCACCCCTCTAGGTTGTCACAAAGCACCGAGCTGATCTCCCTGTGCTATGCGGCTGCTTCCCACTAGCTATCTGTTTTACATTCCATAGTGTATATATGCCGATGCTACTCTCACTTTGCCCCAGCTTCGCTCTCCCACCCCATGTCCTCAAGTCCATTTTCTGTCTACCTCTTTATTCCTGATAAAGAAGATGTGGCACATATATACAATGGAATATTACTCAACCATAAAAAGAAACGAAATTGAGTTATTTGTAGTGAGGTGGATGGACCTAGAGTCTGTCATACAGAGTGAAGTACGTCAGAAAGAGAAAAACAAATACCGCATGCTAACACATATATATGGAATCACATTGCCCTTTGATGGACCTTCGCCAGTTCATTCATCCATTCATTCAACGGTGCTCTACTGAGCATTTCTATGCCAAGCTCTGCACTAGGTTGGTATTAGAGATTCAACAGAGCAGCCTGTGAAGAGTATATGTGCATGTGTCCTTGTGGGTCGTTCTTCCTGCATGTGTGTGTGTGTGTAACAACTTCAAGAGATGAATGCAAATGTCAGGACCTTTGGATATTTCCTAGTAACTCAAGTCACCGTGTTTAAACTTTTTAACAGGCTAAAAGAGACGCTAAGCGGACGTCTGGAAAAGAAGTCACCATTAACGTCGCAGACAGCATCCGACAGGTGGAAAGAAGTCGAAGAATCCCAAAGAACTGCATCAACTAGCAGAGTGTTCAACCAGTTGAAAGGCAAAGGGACCCCGTCGCGGAACCTTGAAGACGTGGGTGGCCCTTGCTGTGTGGGAACGCTGCCGAGTGCCTTGGGAGACTGCCTTAGCCTGCTGGGACGTTCTCAGCCTCCTGTTTATCACGTAAATGTATTGGCAGAGTACTCCCATAGGGTCATAAACTGCAAATGTATGTGCACTTTGCCCCTTGCCACTGCTGCAGTGTGGTCTGATGGAGAAGTGGCGAGCAAAAGCACGGGCCAGTTTAGGGAACGGAAAAGTGGGAGGGGTAGGTTCCTGGCTGAAAGGGTCACAGTCGGTTCTGAGCTCTCCTGGCCATGGTCGTGCGCACTGTTTCGGGGAAGCTGCTTCTTTCATTCTTCCTTTTTGAAATACCACCATCTCGAAGCTTACCGTGTTCACTTAAAAGTTGGCTTTCACCCAACTCTAAACCCACATGTATGAGGAATCAAGAAACAGGAAAACTCTCTGTTATTCTTGTTTCCTTAGCTCAGGATGACACAGATTCAGATCCAATTTTACCCAAACTAACCCCACCAACACCCATGGTTTGTCCCAGGGAGGGCCTCTGTGATACAGTCACACCCATTTCTCTCTCCTCTGCCTTCAGCATCCCCCTGGGCCAGGGTCCACGTCAGCTTCTGAACCATAATATCACAGTAGTGGTCACCTCGGAGCCCTCAAGGCTCAGCAGACATTGCATTTTTCCAGCTTTCCACTTCCCTTTGCTTGTGTTCTTGAGTGTTTTTTCTCTGCAATAAGGCCATTTGTAGTTGTTAATCAAAGACCAGGCTCACAAGAGGGAGACAATCTGGAACATGTTGGCTTCCCTTTGGCCTCTCTGCACAGCCCAGGACTGTGTCATTTGGTATCTGCAAAGGGATTGCTTTAAAAAGTCAGTAACTAGTTGATGTGCGTTCACATGGACATTAGATCCACATGCACTGTGTTAGAAATCTGTAGCTGAGGCAGTAAAAAAAAAAAAAAAAAAAAAAAAAAAATTGGTAGGAATAAAATTTTCTAGCATTTCTTTAAACATGTTAAGGTGGAAGTATTTTCCTCCGAAGTAATGTAGCATGATTTTTAAAGGACTGTTAACATGCCTGGAATTGGGAAAGGTAGGACTAAAGTTGTACCGAATGATACCAATAAACTCCATGTTTAGCAGAAATAGGTAGTCTGATGGTGTGTGTTTACCTATCATAGTCAGGAGAAGGTTAAAAATTCAGATACTTGGCCTCTTTACCTGCCAACTCTGTTATTCCTCAAACACAAGTGGGCAATGTCTGTCCCTCCTTTCCTTCCTCCCTCCATCCCTCCCTCCCTCCCTCCCTCCCTCCCTCCCTCCCTCCCTTCCTTCCTTCCTTCCTTCTATCCTTCCTTCCATGGATTGTATATTTATTCAGTAAACATTAAATGCCAACCCTGTGTCAGTCACCGTGCAGATGCTGAGAGATTTGGAGTCTGGCCAGTCACGGTTGTATATCCTGAATTTGACAGTGAACTTAATAACTAGGGGCCTGGCTTAGATGCTGGGGTATAGTGTATGGTGTGAATTGCTCTGCAGTGTAATTATAGCCAGGATAAGTTTCTGTCCTAAACTCCAGATCTGGGCATTCTCCTAATCACTGTCCAGGCCTTTACTATGCACAAAACTACACTTTCCCAAACCTTTGTCATTTTGTGATTCTTTGAGAAAGAGCTTTTAGGGAACTTCATGTTCCGAAACTTCTAAATATAATAATAAAGCAAAGCCTGTGACTTCCATGACCCCTCTGGTATGATTCAGCAGGAGCCACCCACTGCCAAAGTTTGGCATTGACCCTGCAAGTTCAGGGGCTTGCTGTCCCAGGGCATGTGCCCTGTGTTTTTGTGCAGAGTGTTTCTTCACCAGTCACTGCTAAGCCTCATTCCTCTTTGCAACCTTGTTTTTGCATCCCTTAACTGCGGCTCCTTGTTTGGAATTTATCAGCTTGAGAGGGTGTCTCTGTCTTATATAGAAACAATTTCTCACTTCTGGAGGAGAGGAGAATGAAGGGCATATATGATCTTCCCCTCTCCAGAACAGTCTGGATTTCACCAAGACCAGAAGTTAAACCATGTTACTGGAAATTCATCTGGCAACTTTTTCACATGTGTATGATACAGGAACTGATTCTTACCGTCCTAGTAGCATAACACTTTCTATTGCAAAGTTTGTGTCCGTAAGGTCATCAATTTCAAACACATGGACAGTTACAGAGAATCTTTACTGGAACCTTTAATTTGTGTGTAGAGCTGGTTAGAGTTTTTGTTTCTTTTAAACAAAGGGCTTTTACGTTAAGTGATACCTGTGAATCCTCCAAAAAACCTTGTGAAATAGGTAAGGGGAACACAATTAGCCCCCATTTACAGTTTAAAAAGTATTTATGTTCCACTCATCCAGTAAGTGGAGGAGCAGGGATTCAAGTGAGGGAAGTTTGCTGGCACATCCAGTGCTTTTTCTACTGTATAATATGAGGCCTTTCCCAGCAGGAAGGTCTGGCGTGGCTGGGAGATTCATTTGGAGCAGAATTGCCACGGAGCTGAGATTAAGCTGGGCACAAATCTAAGAGGGTGACAGCTGTGACAAGAGAGGGCTGATGAGCTCCTGGGGCATTTGGGTCTGGCCAGGCTCCCTTCTCCCTCCAGAGAGGGTGACCCTGACCTAGTGTGAGAGGCGTCTTCAGTGAAGGTCAGAAAGAGGAGAGACTTTAGGATTCAGAGGAGATTGAAATTGCCCCCCTCAGAAGAGCTGCTAAGACCTAAAGGAGATGGAAGCCAGGGCAGCCACTCTGCCAACACCCGAGCCCTCTCTGGGTGCCCAGGTGAAGGGCTGTACCTCCTCATCCTTTCCCAGCTGTCACCCCCCCACCCAGTGCTCCCACCCGACCCCCACCTCCCAGGCCACCTGAACACGCTGCTGATTCCACTCCCTGTCTAAGCCCTGCTGTTTACGACCCTCCCCAGCCCTGCTCACTGGCTGCCCCACATGCCACAGAAATGTATCCCATCCTTATTTGCTCCCCTAAGTAGGGTTCACAAAACTGTCAGCTCTGCTGAACCAGATGGCAGGTGTGCTTTGTTTGGCTGTTATGGTGTTAAATCTTGAGAATGTCACAGAAAAAGTCAGCTCTGGCAGAGACGCCTAGTGTAGAACTCCAGTATCCATTCTCCTCTTCTTCCTTAGCTGGGCACATGCCCATTTAGAATAAAGATTATACTTTCTAGCTTCCTTTAAAGTTAGGAGTAGCTACATTATTAAGTTCTGGCCAATGAAATGAGTGACGCTTGGAAGATTCCAGGAAGTCTCCTTATAAAAGAATGATCAGACCCTTTCTTCCCCTTTTTCCCTCCTGCTTCCTGGAATGAGGAGGTAATGGCTGGAGTCACAGCAGTCCCCAAGATCATGAGGTAACCTTGGGAATGGAAGACATGCCACGCTGAGCAACAAGTTAGGAGAAGCCCAGATCCCTGATTCCATTGAGTCTCCATGAGCCCAGGACCATATACCCCAGACGTCTTTTTGTGAGAGAGAAATATACTTCTACCTCATTTAAGCTGCTTTTTCAGGTCATTACTCACAGCCAAACCTAATTCTAATTAATATACAAACTTTATCTTCTTTTGAAAACTTGGAAGATATTTCATCCTTGGGCCCTTGTTGTCACTCACATACAGTAAGCTGGAGCTGATAAGGTTGAGTTAGCTGAAGTTGGGGGTCTCCAGCTCTTGAGGGCCCCCACCACTCACTGTGGCCGACACACGGCAGCCTCCCCATTTGTTACCTGTTGGATCCCTGAGACATTTGTGTTTGCAACCCCTGCTCCAAACTGGGTTCCCAATATATTGTTTTCATGTTCTTTTTAGGAGTCATCAAAATATAGAAGGTCCTTTTACCCCATTCCACATTCTGGAAAGTCAGTCTCAGGAGAATTTCCTGTGTAGGCAAACTACAAACATGATTTAATGGTTAATATTCTATATTCACTTCCCATTTCACTTACTCCATATGTATTTATCAAGAAGTTCAATGTGTCAGAAGGTGGGATATGGTGAGGAATAAAATAGACTTGTGCCCTGCCCTCGTGAAGCTGGTGTTCTAGTGGAGAAAACAGACAATAACGACATAAAGAAATTATTACGATAAATTAAGGTGGTGATGAATGCTGAAAAAAAAAAATGTTAACAGGAGAATGGATTGGAGGGAGGCAGGAATGGAAGCAGGGACCATTTAGGAGGCCACTGCAGCAGCCCTGGGGAGAGATATAAGGAACAGAATAATGGTTGTGAAGATGGGTAGAAGTGGATGGATGCTGAGTACATTTTGGAAATAGAAACATTAAGATTTGCTCATGGATTGATTGGTTGTAGGAAATGAAGAGAAGGGAGAAACAAATGTGATTCCTAAGTTTTTTTTTTTGATCAACAGGGTTCTTGGTAAAATAGTATGAGACGAAGTGAAGAAACTTGTTTGGGTTTTTTGACAGGGCGGGTGGCTCTCTCCGCTGGGCCACGTTTACCAGCCTCCCTTGCTGTGAGTTCCTAAACTACTTCAGCAATATTTAATTCTCCTTAAATTACTTCAAATTGTTCCTTAAAACCATCCCTGATGGAAGATCATAAAAGCCAGCATCAGAAGGGATGTATGCTTAATTCTCTTGGGAATATGGAACAGTGAAACGATCCTGACATTATCAGACAGTGGATCACCCAGATTGCAACCCAGCGGAGAGCTAAGTCTGGGCACGTATTGCCAGAGTGAGCGTTGCAGTTTTTCGTTTTTTAAAAAATATTTATTTATTTATTTAATATTTATTTTTGGCTCTGTTGGGTCTTCGTTTCCGTGCGAGGGCTTTCTCCAGTTGCGGAGAGCAGGGGCCACTCTTCATCGCGGTGCGCGGGCCTCGCTGTCACGGCCTCTCCCGTTGCGGAGCACAGGCTCCAGACGCGCAGGCTCAGTAGTTGTGGCTCACGGGCCCAGCCGCTCCGCGGCATGTGGGATCTTCCCGAACCGGGGCACGAACCCATGTCCCCTGCATCGGCAGGTGGACTCTCAACCACTGCGCCACCAGGGAAGCCTGAGCATTGCAGTTTTAATTTCTTTAGTAGACCTTCTCCAGGTAGGACTTCATGTTGAAAGGAAAAGGTGTAAATAATATTGCCCTTTCTGATCCAAATAGCCGTTTTCATAACATTGCCGTGTGCCAGGGAGGTGGCTGAATTTGTTTGCTTTTTTTTTTTTTTTTTTTTTTGTGATATGCGGGCCTCTCACCATTGTGGCCTCTCCCGTTGCGAAGCACAGGCTCCGGACACGCAGGCTCAGCGGCCATGGCTCACGGGCCCACCCGCTCCGCGGCATGTGGGATCCTCCCGGACCAGGGCACGAACCCGCGTCCCCTGCATCGGCAGGCGGACTCCCAACCACTGCGCCACCAGGGAAGCCCTGTTTGCTTTTTAAATTTTATTATCCAGAGAAAGTCTCCCTCTGTTCTAATAGATAAATCAACCATGGGATGGCCTCTGAAACAAGGGGCTGCAGCCAGCCAGCCAGGAAAAGCAGAGAAGACAGGCTTCAGGTGCAGGAGACAAATGCTAACTTGGCATGTAACAGCTTTGTATCCTGGGGCAAATGGTGGAGCCTCTCAGGGGAAATCATAGCATCTTTCTGAGAGTGTGTTGTGAGCATTAAGTGAGATAGCATACTGTGTGCCGTGTAATAATCATCACGGCTCTGTGCCAGGTACAGTGCATTGGTGTGTCACACACACGATTTGTAATCAATAACGCTGTCCTGCTACATGAGCCTTGTTAGCGCCCCCTTTACAGATAAAAGGAATGGAGACTAGAAGGTCAAAGGCCAAAGGATTTGAACCAATGTCTGCCTGTCTGGGAAAACCCCTGCTCTGGCCACTGCACCATGAGTGAGTACATAGAATGTGTTAATCTTCTTCCTGTCATGATGGATGGCAAGTGACTTCACAGCCCTTTTTATTTTATTTTATTTCATTTTTCGGTACGTGGGCCTCTCCCGTTGCGGAGCACAGGCTCCGGATGCGCAGGAGCAGCGGCCATGGCTCACGGGCTCAGCCGCTCCGCGGCACGTGGGATCTTCCCGGACCGGGGCACGAACCCGTGTCCCCTGCATCGGCAGGCGGATTCTAAACCACTGCACCACTAGGGAAGCCACAGCCCTTTTTATAGCATCGGTGTCTCAGCACCTCCAAGTTGTCCGTGTTAATGCCAGGATCAATGACAGTACCCTGGATACAAATCTGTGAAATTTCACCTTTGTTTCTTTTAAACTTTCTTCGTAACAGCAGCAAAGGCAGTAGCCATCTTTTGGTTGTGCCACAATATTAAAATTCCTCTGAAGGTAATACTAGTAAATTTGGGGGTCTTTCTAAAAGGTATTGCAAACCTAAGTATTATAGATCTATCATAGTAATCACTCCTTCCTCTTTGTTCTAGAATAGGAAGATGAAGGCCTGGGCTAGCTGGGTCCCCCAGGAGAAAGGGCAGCACTGTGTCTTACAGAAAGAGATGAAATGGAATAGAATTAATTTCTAGTGGGAAAAAATTAGCAGGTGGAAAGAATTATGATTGCTTAGCACTGACGGTTTGCAATATGGCTGCACATTGGAATCACCTGGGAAGCTTTAAAGACTATTCAGGCCTGTTCCCTCCCCCAGAGATTCTGATTTAATTGGTCTAGGGTGCAATCTCTATATCAAGACGTTTCAAAACTCCCAAGACGGTTCTAACGTGCATTTAGGATTTAGAACCAGTACCTTAGCAGATCACAGACAGAATTAGTGTCTCCAAAACTCTCAGAGGGTCTTAAGTCAGACTCCCTGGGTTTGGATCCTGGTTTCACCACTTACTAGGTTTATGACCTTGGGTAAGTCATTTACGCTCTTCATGTACCTGTTTGCCTGTTTATAAAATGAAGCTAAGAGTATCTCATGGTGTTACTGACCAGGGTTCTTGGCCTCCTTAAACAATAGAAATTGATAAGAGACCAGACAAGAAATTCGGGCGAGGCTTTCCTGGGGCTCCTGCTTCAGCAGGGGGCAGACAGAACAAGTAACAGGTTCCCCTGCTTCCTCCCTGAAGTGGGGGGGGGGGGGCGAGCTGGTCCCTTAAATGGCGTGAGGATGGGGGCTGATTGGTTGGTCGACGGTGGGGCAGCTTAGGTGGTCTGCCCACCCCCTTGGTGGTGCTGTGTGGAGGCAGGGTGCATGCACAATCCCCTGCTTTTGCTCCCAGTTCCTCAGAAGTGGCAGTCAAATCTTTGGTCTTTTTGTATCTTGTTCATAATTTGTCCCAACTGAGCGTGCTCGCAGTTATTTTTAGTCCCTTATAGTTTCTCTGTATTTTGTTGCTCCAGCAGATGTTTGTTCAGGTGCAAGCACTGCAGCAAATGGTCCCAGGTCCCATGTTTCAGGTCCCAGCCTGTCTCAATGATAGCAGGAGGATTTAGTAAGGATGTATTGATACATGTAAAGCTCTTAGCACAGTGCCCAGCATATGAGGATAAACACAAGGTTGTTTATTATTGTTGAACTGTTATCTAGCCCTGAAAATTCCAGGATATGGGCAAGGCCTGACATATAAAATGCAGCTCTTAAAGGTAAATGTACCAGAGATCTGGCTCCTTACTTAAGTACTTTGTTTCTTCTCATGCACCACAAATGTACCTTTTTCCCAAGATAAGTACTTCTTTTTTTTTTAATTAATTAATATATTTTTATTTTTGGCTGTGTTGGGTCTTCGTTTCTGTGTGAGGGCTTTCTCTTGTTGCAGCGAGCGGGGGCCACTCTTCATGGCGGTGCGCGGGGCTCTCACTGTCGCGGCCTCTTTTGTTGAGGAGCACAGGCTCCAGACGCACAGGCTCAGTAGTTGTGGCATGTGGGCTTAGTTGCTCCGCGGCATGTGGGATCTTCCCAGACCAGGACTCGAACCCGCGTCCCCTGCATTGGCAGGCAGATTCTCAACCACCGTGCCACCAGGGAAGCCCAAGGTAAGTACTTCTTATCCAATACAAAATGTACCTTGGGTATCATGAGATGAAGACAGCAACCATCTTAAAGAAATCTTCCTAAGGAGCCTGTGCTTTACTCTGGGCAGAAGAACTGACGCAGGATAAGGCAGAGGAAGAAAGCCTGCTTAGTTAGTTTGGGGTTCTGGAAACTTTATGCTGTCCCTTTAAACTTGTCTGAGCTTTTTTATTGGTAAGTCCTCTGGAGGGTAGTCGTCCCCAGATTGGTAACTAGCAAGTGAGACATGATTTTAGATGTAAAGGGGTCCCATGTGAGGAGTGGTACAGCCATGGATTTGGGGTTTCCACCGTTTTCCTTGGCACTAATAATGTCCAGCCGCTGGCATAAAATATGCAATGCTCTTCTCTAGGAAGACAGAATGCCCCATTCCAGCATATTGGACAAAGCTGGCAACACCCCTGCAGATCCTGTGCAGACCTGTTTGGTTCTGTCTGTTCTTAAGACATCCCAGCTTTCTCCCTGGCTGTCACAACCAGGAAAGATTCAACTAAATATGTATATTCAAATATATCACTTGAATGAGCACAGAAAATTAATCCTTTAAAAGAAAAGATCCTTCTAAAACAGTTTTGAGAACTCTAAAAGAAGAATAGGGACAGTTCACCTACTACTTCGTGAGCAAAATCAAGGCTAACTTTTTTGGGGGGGGAATTTTATTTTTTTATACAGAAGGTTCTTATTAGTTATCGATTTTATACATATTAGCGTATATATGTCAATCCCAATCTCCCAGTTCATCACACCACCACCACCACCACCCCCGCCGCTTTCCCCCCTTGGTGTCCATGTTTGTTCTCTACATCTGTGTCTCTATTTCTGCCCTGCAAACCGGTTCATCTGTACCATTTTTCTAGATTCCACATATATGCGTTAATATACATATTTGTTTTTCTCTTTCTGACTTACTTCACTCTGTATGAGAGTCTCTAGGTCCATCCACGTCTCTACAAATGACCCAATTTCGTTCCTTTTTATGGTTAATATTCCATTCTATATATGTACCAAATCTTGTTTATACATTTGTCTGTCGATGGGCATTTAGGTTGCTTCCACAACCTGGCTATTGTAAATAGTGCTGCAATTAATATTGGGGTGCATGTGTCTTTTGGAATTATGGTTTTCTCTGGGTGTATGTCCAGTAGTGGGATTGCTGGGTCATATGGTAATTCTATTTTTAGTTTTTTAAGGAACTTCCATACTGTTCTCCATAGAGGCTGTATCAATTTACATTCCCGCCAACAGTACAAGAGGGTTCCCTTTTCTCCATGCCCTCTCCAGCATTTGTTGTTTGTAGATTTTCTGATGATGCCCATTCTAACTGGTGTGAGGTGATACCTCATTGCAGTTTTGATTTGCTTTTCTCTAATAATTAATGATGTTGAGAAGCTTTTCATGTGCCTCTTGGCCATCTGTGTGTCTTCTTTGGAGAAATGTCTATTTAGATCTTCTGCCCATTTTTGGATTGGGTTGTTTGTTTTTTTAATATTGAGCTACATGGGCTGTTTATATATTTTGGAAATTAATCCTCTGTCAGTTTCGTTTGCAAATATTTTCTCCCATTCTGAGGGTTGTCTTTTCATCTTGTTTATGGTTTCCTTTGCTGTGCAAAAGCTTTTAAGTTTCATTAGTTCCTATTTGTTTATTTTTCTTTTTATTTCCATTACTTTAGGAGGTGGATCAAAAAAGATCTTGCTGTGGTTTATGTCAAAGAATGTTCTTCCTGTGTTTTCCTCGAAGAGTTTTATAGTGTCTGGCATTACATTTCAGTCTTTAATCCATTTTGAGTTTATTTTTGTGTATGGTGTTAGGGAGTGTTCTAATTTCATTCTTTTACGTGTAGCTGTCCAGTTTTCCCAGCACCACTTATTGAAGATAATGTCTTTTCTCCATTGTATATCCTTGTCTCCTTTGCAATAGGTTAGTTGACCATAGGTGCGTGGGTTTACCTCTGGGCTTTCTATCTTGTTCCATTGATCTATAATTCTGTTTTTGTGCCAGTACTGTATTGTCTTGATTACTGTAGCTTTGTAGTATAGTCTGAAGTCAGGGAGTCTGATTCCTCCAGCTCCATTGTTTTCCCTCAAGATTGCTTTGGCTATTCGGGGTCTTTTGTGTCTCCATAGAAATTTTAAGACCTTTTGTTCTAGTTCTATAAAAAGTGCCTTTGGTAATTTGATAGGGATTGCACTGAATCTGTAGATTGCTTTGGGTAATATACTCATTTTCACAATATTGATTCTTCCAAACCAACAACATGGTACATCTCTCAATCTGTTTGTGTCAGCTTTGATTTCCTTCATCAGTGTCTTATAGTTTTCTGAATACAGGTCTTTTACCTCCTTAGGTTGGTTTATTCCTAGGTATTTTATTCTTTTTGTTCCAATGGTGAATGGGATTGTTTACTTAAAATCTTTCTGATCTTTCGTTGTTGGTGTATAGGAATGCAAGAGATTTCTGTACATTAATTTTATATCCTGCAACTTTACCAGATTGACTGCTTAGCTTTAGTAGTTTTCTGGTGGCATTTTTAGGATTATCTATGTATAGTATCATGTCATCTGCAATCAGTGACAGTTTTACTTCTTCTTTTCCAATTTGTATTCCTTTTATTTCTTTTTCTTGTCTGATTGCTGTGGCTTTTCAACTATGTTGAATAATAGTGGCAAGAGAGGACATCCTTGTCTCACTGCTGATCTTAGAGGAAATGCTTTCAGTTTTTCACCGTTGAGAATGATGTTTGCTGTGGGTTTGTCGTATATGGCCTGTATTATGTTGAGGTAAGTTCCCTGTATGCCCACTGTCTGGAGAGTCTTTATCATAACTGGGTGTTGAATTTTGTCAAAAGCTTGACATCTCAATCCATCTATTAAGATGATTATATGGTTTTTATTCTTCAGTTTGTTAATATGGTGTATCCCATTGATTGATTTATGTATACTGAAGAATCCTTGCATCCCTGGGATAAAACCCACTTGATCATGGTGTATGATCCTTTTAATGTGTTGTGTTGGATTCTGTTTGCTAGTATTTTGTTGAGGATTTTTGCATCTGTATTCATCAGTAATATTGGTCTGTAATTTTCTTTTTTTGTCGTATTTTTGTCTGGTATCTTTGTCTGGTTTTGGTATCAGGGTGATGGTGGCCTCACAGAATGAGTTTGGGAGTGTTCCTTCCTCTGCGATTTTTTGGAAGAGTTTGAGAAGGATGGATGTTAGCTGTACTCTAAATGTTTGATAGAATTCACCTGTGAAGCCATCTGGTCCTGGACTTTAGTTTGTTGGAAGATTTTAAATCACCGTTTCAATTTCATTACTTGTGATTGCTCTGTTCATGTTTTCTATTTATTCCTGGTTCAGTCTTAGAAGGTTATACCTTTCTAAGAATTTTTCCATTTCTTCCAGGTTGTCCATTTCATTGGCATAGAGTTGCTTGTAGTAGTCTCTTATGATGCTTTGTATGTCTGCAGTGTCCATTTTAACTTCTCCTTTTTCATTTCTAATTTTATTGATTTGAGTCCTCTCTCTCTTTTTCTTGATGAGTCTGGCTAAAAGTTTATCAATTTTGTTTATCTTCTCAAAGAACCTGCTTTTAGTTTTATCGATCTTTGCTATTATTTTCTTTGTTTCTATTTCATTTATTTCTGCTCGATCTTTATGATTTCTTTCCTTCTACTAACTTTGGGTTTTGTTTGTTCTTCTTTCTCTAGTTCCTTCAGGTGTAAGGTTAGATTGGTTATTTGAGATTTTTCTTGTTTCTTGAGGTAGGATTGTATTGCTATAAACTTCCCTATCAGAACTCTTTTGCTGCATCCCATAGGTTTTGGGTCATCATATTTTCATTGTCATTTGTCTCTAGGTATTCTTTAATTTCCTCTTTGATTTCTTCAGTGATCTCTTTGTTATTTAGTAACATATTGTTTAGCCTCCGTGTGTTTGTGTTTTTTAAGTTTTTTTCCCTGTAATTTATTTCTAATCTCATAGTGCTGTGGTCAGAAAAGATGCTTGATATGATTTCATTTTTAAATTTACCAAGGATTGATTTGTGACCCAAGATGTGATCTATCCTGGAAAATGTTCTGTGTGCACTTGGGAAGAACATGTAATCTGCTGTTTTCGGATGGAATGTCCTATAAATATCAATTAAATCTATCTGGTATATTGTGTCATTTAAGCATGTATTTCCTTATTTATTTTCTGTCTGGATAATCTGTCCATGTATGGACAGATTATTATCTTTGGTGTATGTGGGGAGTTCAAGTCCCCCACTATTACTGTGTTACTGTCGATTTCCTCTTTTATACCTGTTAGTAGTTGCCTCATGTATTGAGGTTCTCCTATGTTGCATGCATATATATTTATAATTGTTATATCTTCTTCTTGGATTGATCCCTTTATCATTATGTAGTGTCCTTCCTTGTCTCTTGTAACATTCTTTATTTTAAAGTCTATTTTATCTGATATGAATATTGCTACTCCAGGTTTCTTTTGATTTCCATTTGCATGGAATATCTTTTTCCATCCCCTCATTTTCAGTCTGTATGTGTCCCTAGGTCTGAAGTGGGTCTCTTGTAGACAGCATATATATGCGTCTTGGTTTTGTATCCATTCAGCGAACCTGTGTCTTTTGGTTGGAGCATTTAATCCATTCACATTTAAGGTAATTATCGATGTGTATGTCCCTATGACCATTTTCTTAATTGTTTTGGGTTTGTTTTTGTAGGTCCTTTTCTTCTCTTGTCTTTCCCACTTAGAGAAGTTCCTTTAGCATTTGTTGTAGAGCTGGTTTGGTGATGCTGAATTCTCTTAGCTTCTGCTTGTCTGTAAAGCTTTTGATTTCTCCATCGAATCTGAATGAGATCCTTTCAGGGTTGAGTAATCTTGGTTGTAGGTTCTTCCCTTTCATCACTTTAAATATATCGTGCCACTCCCTTCTGGCTTGTAGAGTTTCTGCTGAGAAATCAGCTGTTAACCTATGGGAGTTCCCTTCTACATTATTTGTCATTTTTTCCTTGTTGCTTTTAATAATTTTTCTTTGTCTTTAATTATTGTCAATTTGATTACTATGTGTCTCTGCATGTTTCTCCTTGGGTTTATCCTGTATGGGACTCTCTGCACTTCCTGGACTTGGTTGGCTATTTCCTTTCCCATGCTAGGGAAGTTTTCAACTATAACCTCTTCAAATATTTTCTCTGGTCCTTTCTCTCTCTCTTCTACTTCTGGGACCCCTCTAATGTGAATGTTGGTGTGTTTCATGTTGTCCCAGGGGTCTCTTAGGCTGTCTTCATTTCTTTTCATTCTTTTTTCTTTATTCTGTTCTGCGGCAGTGAATTCCACCATTCTGTCTTCCAGTTCACTTATCCGTTCTTCTGCCTCAGTTATTCTGCTATTGATTCTTTCTAGTGTATTTTTCATTTCAGTTATTGTATTGTTCATCTCTGTTTGTTCTTTAATTCTTCTAGGTGTTTGTTCTTTAATTCTTCTAGGTCTTTATTAAACATTTCTTGCATCTTCTCGATCTTTGCCTCCATTCTTTTTCTGAGGTTCTGGATCATCTTCACTCTCATTATTCTGAATTCTTTTTCTGGAAGATTGCCTATCTCCACTTCATTTAATTGTTTTTCTGGGATTTTATCTTGTTCCTTCACTGGGTACATAGTCCTCTGCCTTTCATTTTGTCTCAAGGTTAAAACATGGGAATGCCTCTGCACAAAGCAGATAGAGTGGGTGAAACTCTGGTAAATCTACATTTACTATTGAAGCCTTGATCACATTTCACAGCCTCACATCAAGGCCCTGGGAGACAGACAGACCCAGGCTCAGCTCCAGGCTGGGTTGCTTGTCATTGTAAGCAGCACAGTGGGTAGCACAGCTCCTGGGACATGATTACGATATGGCGTTCCTTTAAAATGTATCCTAAATGGGAAGGTTTTCTCCTGCCACTTCCAGCAGTCCTAAGACTTTTCTGAGCACTCTTAGGTAAGAGAAAGCCCTATAGTCACTGAAGATTGTAAACTTGGTCTCAATTCAGAGATCAGAATGGCAAGTCCTACAAAGGTATCAACAAGTCAGTCTGCACTCAGAGATTTCTCCTCACCTTCCCCCTTGCTAAGGCCTGCAGGAAGTGGCCAACCTGCTGTAAGGGAGGGGTTCTGATCAGCTCACATCACTTCCCTGCTCACTCCCCTGTTCCAGAATTTGCCAAATAATAAGGGGAAAGGAATCGAGAGTTCTTACTTGACAGTTAAAAGCTTGCTTTAGTTGTCAGGGTCTTCTGACACTGTAAATTCTTATTTGTTTCCTTGTTGTTGTTTTTGCCTGAGCACTTTTCTGTGTCCTCATAAACTCCCTTGCTGTGCCTCTCTAACTGCCACTCCTGTGCTGGGGGCTGTGTGGCTGCTGTTTCCCACTCTGCCTCTGGTTCCAGGGGTCCACTCCATAGACTCCCAATGTTGCAGCCCATCACCCTCCCAAGCTGTCCTCTTGAGCAGGAGTCCAAAGGGCTCCAGCCCAGCTCTCGCTCCCCAGGCAGAATCTGTCCCGGTACAGGATGCATGGTCAGAGCAAGCCTCTCTACTGAAGGAACGTTTGAGCTGATACCAGAGTGACAAGAGGGAGCCAGCTGCATGGAGATCAGGGCAAAGAGTAGTCCAGGCAAAGTCAAGGACAAGTGCAAAGGCTCTGAGTGTGGTTGAGGATTGGGAAAGGCGAGGGTGGCTGGAGCTGAGGGAGGGAGGTGAGATGGGACAGCAAGGCCGAGGCCGGGTTGGCAAAGCCTCATGGGCTGTAGCAAGGAATTGGTGGGGGTGGGGGTGTTATTTTTAAAAGGTCCCTCTGGTTACTGATTTGAGAAGTAGATGGATTTGGATACACTTTAGAGATTAAGCCCCTAAAATTTGATTTTGGGCCTAGAATTGGGCCAGAGAACAAGTGAGGAAATCAAAGATGATTCTTAGATTTTGGGTTAGAGCAATTGACTGGTTGATGGTATCATTTATTGAGAAAGAGAAGATAGAGGGAAGAACAGGTTTGGGAGAGAAATGAAGAGTTTATTTGGGGACTGAAGTGTTCAATGCTTATTAGACATCAAGTAGATATTGTCAGAAAGGCAGCTGGATGTTCAAGTCTGTGGCTTGCGGGTAGGAGAGCATGGTCAGGTCTGGAGATACAAATTTTGGAGTAATTGGCTCCAACGTGTGGGGTTTTTTTCACACCACCAAGCAATTTTCCCATGCCAGCTGGGTGTCCTACAATTCAACTCGATTCTGACACTACCTACTTAGAGATAGTGTCTTCTCCACTTCAGAGGCCAACCAGAAGTCCAGGTTGTCACCTGTGCTTCTGACAGATCTGCTGTAGATCAGAGGTTCCCAACACCCCCTCCTTGGGTTCAATTAATTTGCTAGAACAGCTCACAGAACTCAGAGAAACATTTTACTTACTGGATTACTGGTTTATTATAAAAGGATATAATTCAGGAACAGCCAGATTGAAGAGATGCATAGGGCAAGGTAAGGGGAAAGGGCTTGGAGTTTCCACGCCCTCTCCAAGCTTGCTGCTCCCCCCAAATCTCCGTGTGTTCACCTACTCAGAAGCTCTCCAAACCCCATCCTTTGGGTTTTTATGGAAGCTTCATCACACAGGCATGATTAATTAAAATAATTGGCCATTGGTGATTGAACTCAATCTCCAGACCCTCTCCCTTCGCAGTAGATCTAGGGGTGAGACTGAAAGCCCCTCCCTCTAATCACGTGGTTGGTTCTTCTGACAACCAGCTCCCATCCTTAGGAGTGGTCCAAGTCATCTCATTATCATAAAAAAAGACAGCTTCATTGTTCTCATCACTTAGGAAATTTTGAGGGTTTTATGGAGCTCTGGGCCAGGAATGGGGATGAAGGTCAAATATGTATTTATTGTTATAGATCACAATATTGTGTTGGCAATACATGGCATTTAAACTGGATAAGCTCACCTTGGGAGAGAATGTACAAAGATAAGCCCTTCCCCTCATTTTTTAAAAAAAATATTTATTCACTTAACCAAAGTGACAGTAAATGATTTCAAAGGCAAGTGCAGAAAGTTACTGGTAAAGAAACTTCACAATCTGTTATTAAAAGCAAATTAACATTTCAAAGAAAACTTAGAGAAAAAAATCAAATTCTAGTTTTATACCTTTTCACACTTAATATTAAAATTTAGTTATTGAATCAAATTCTATCTAATCTAAGACAGTCTTTTTCTTTGGCTGCATTGGTTCTTCGTTTCTCACTGGCTTTCTCTAGTTGTGGCGAGTGGGGGCTACTCTTCATTGCGGTGTCTGGGCTTCTCATTGCAGTGGCTTCTCTTGTTGCAGAGCACGGGCTCTAGGCATGCGGGCTTCAGTAGTCGTGGCGTACAGGCTCAGTAGTTGTGGTGCACTGGCTTAGTTGCTCTGCAGCATGTGGGATCTTCCCAGACCAAGGATTGAACCTGTGTCCCCTGCATTGGCAGGCGGATTCTAAACCACTATGCCACCAGGGAAGTCCCTTCCCCTCATTTTAGTTCCATAGAAAACTGTGCTCAGCAAAGCTTTGTCCCAAATTTTCACAGCTAATCAACAACAAAATCAGGATTAGAATCTAAGTCTAATTCCTGGATTGGGTGACACTGAAGAATTCCAGGATGTGGGACTTTCAATGCTACAACCATGATAGTCCCAGGCAGCCCAGGACAAGCTGATCACCTTATTCCTAGACCAATAATCTTCTTTGGTGACAGCAGCTGAGGGAAGTGATTACAGTCAGTGACTTTGTTTATTATTGTCTTCAAAGGAAGATTGTTTTCATCCTGCTCCATTTTTTTATGTTAATGAAGTATTATGTTCATTTTGAAGGAGATTTAGCTTCTCCTGAGAGGAAATTAGGGAGCAGGAATGATCAGAGCAGGAAAGAGAATCTTTCTGATGGTACCACCTGATAAACCCTCCAGACAATGTTGAAATCTAAGCTGGTGAGAGAGGGCAGGACAGAATAAAGTTCCCCAAACAGAGCTCAGCCTCTCCCCCAACTAGTTGCTCCTCCTGACCAGCTACTCCTTTTGACTCTTGTGCTTATATTGCTGTCACATCTTTCCTCTCCCATCCTTTTGTCTTGATCTCTCCCTTCCTAATCCCATGTCCTAGTTCTTTAAATGTGTCCTCATCAATGCGCCTTGCATCCGGCAATCAATGGCTGACTCTTCACCACACTGCTCAAATCAGAAACTCTGGAGTTACCTTTGACTCTTCCCTCTCCCTCTGTTGTCAAATTCGGTTTCATACACTTCCCACCTGCCTCTACATCTGTCTTTTCTACTCTCAGTCTCACAGCCACCTCCTTAGCCCCAAGCCACCAAATCTGGATTTCTGCCCAAGTCTCCTCGCCTCTCCGCCTCCCGCTTTGCCTCTAATCCGGATTCCACACTGCTGACAAAATTATCTTTCAAACATGCAAATCTGATCAGAGCACTTGCTGCCCTCAAGATTTGGACTCTAATAAAACTAGCTGACTCAATAGTTGCTTGAACATCTGGCTCCTTCCATCATCTTCAGTCACTTTCTACAGGCGGATCAGAAAGTCTTTCCTCGTCTTCTCATTGGGAAGATGGGAGATGATCTTATGTTTGAGATGCTTTCTTTGTGGGAGTGACTCCGTGGATGAATGCAGAGGAAACATCCCTCATTTTCTCTCAGGCGGCGTCCCTGGCTTCCGTCTCGCTCTCTCCACTCCTGCTTACCTCTCGGCGCAGTGAATGTCCCAGGGGCGTGGCTGGGGTCTGCTGGGAGTACTGAGTCGAGGGACCTTGGTACAATTCTGTGTCTGCCACTTCCAGTCCATTCGACTGTGGGCGAGTCATTTCCTCTGTCTGAAGCTCATTTGCCTCACCTGTAAAATGGAGACACTCAATAAACATTAATTAAATCTGAACAGTCCCTACTCTAAATCTCCAGTAGCTCTCATTGCCTGACTTAACAACTAATTTCTTAGTCTGGCTGGTTTTCAGAGCCCTCCCTGTCTCTGCAGCTCTGACCAACTTGCACATATTTTATGCTTCCAACTAGGCTGCTTGCAGCCCTCTGAATGCCTATCACACTTCTGCCCTTGGCCCAAATCTCCACTGGAGCATACCTCTCCACTGCTTTTGAAATCTTATTCATCTTCTGAGGGTCAGTTCCAGTGCTACCTCATTCCTCAATGAAAATTTCTTAATCCTCTTAAACCAGTGTAATCCCTCTCTCCCCTGAACTCCTCAGTTTTACCTCTGTAGCTTCGGGAACAAGTCTATCCATGTTAGAGATGTTCTTTTGCTTGTTTGTGAAGCGATCCAGATACTTACTTTGTTGTAAGGGACTCAGCTTCATAGAACACACTCTGTTGAACATTCTGTATGTGGCACCATACTATAGAATCCATATTTTAGATTAAATATCTAACAGCATCCTTTTGAGGTGTTTTTAGATACCACAAATTACTTGGATTTTCTGTTCCATGTACTTTTTTATTTGCTTGTTCTCCGATGGTGGCTCTCAGTAGGAAGTTTACAACTTTAAAGAAAGAAACAATATTTGAAAATACCAAGTAGAACAAGATAACTTTTATTCTTTCATTTTAGGAAAAGATAATTTATCCGAAATACTCCAGCTCTTCCTTATTGCTCTAAGCTGCTGTTTTGTCCACCTAAGTGGAAACAGCCCTGCAATTGCTCTCTAAATGTCTTGATGTGAAAGCTGTGAAGGAAGATGCTGCCACCCAGGCCACCAGGAAGCAACAAAAGCCCTTGCAAGCAAGAACATGACTCATGCACCACGACACGTACGTCTTTGACGGCTCAATGTGACCTTCTCTGGCAATGAGCTCAAGATACTGGGAGAAAGCCTGGCCAAGCGGAGGGCAGTAGGGACAAGGAATTCAAAGATCAGAGGAGTGAGGAAGAGCGGGTCTGGAGAGAGAGGTGGAAAGAAAGGGGACGCTCCAATGCCTGAGGTAAATCAGGTTATGTGGAACGTGGCCCAGCCCGCTGTTTTTGTAATAACCCCGTAGAAACTTTGTTGGACATCAGTTGATCTGCGAGTCAAACCTGTTGGTGATTCTGGATCAGGTCTTTTTCCTCTCAGCACCGAAGAAGGAGGAGCCAGCCTAGCACAGGGAATGACTCATCATTGCATTACTTTCCTTCCCCCTTTTTAAAGGATGTAGTTATTAGGTACTTCGATGAAGAAAAATCACGTAGATGAAGGGAACATGGGTTATTTAGTCCAGACTGTGTCTCTCAGAGGAGCAATGTTCATTTCATGAGAAATAAATCCCTGATTTGTATTTTTTAAGACAAAGAGGTTAAAATTGTCTTATAAAAGCTATGCACATAAAAGTATATATTTTATGGCACAGAGTACGGTCTAAGAGCTTGGGCTCAGGAGGAGGACAGATGTCTATTCAAGTTCCATCTCCCCAGTTACCAGTTATGTTGCTATCATGCTAATCCTGTTTCTGCCTCCATGGGATGAGAATAATAATAGTGCAAATCCACATCATAGATTGGATGTGAAGATGAAATGCTGGTGCGGGAAACTCCAAGTGAGCCATTGATGTTAAAAATATGAGACAAATTGCATATTTAGAATTGATGACATATGGTCTGCAAAGCACTTAGAATAGTGTCTGGCACATAATAGGTGCTGATTAAGCCTCAGCTATGATGAATGTCATCACCCTCTTCCTCCTCATCACCATACTAGCCTGAATTTCATTACCTATGACAATGTTTAGCCCCAAGTTAAGCTACTTTTGTAATGCTTTTCTTTCTTTTCCCTCTAATTGCCAATGAATTTCTCCTAATATGTACTATATTTGTCCCAATATTTCCCAAAATGGCTCCAAAAAGTGTTAACCAGTTCCCCATGACCATGAGACAATATTGGATTCACGGTAAATGCTCAATACGTATTTGTTAGTTAATATTTCAAAATGTTATCTCTATATACGGTTACTTTATTTTGTGACCCCAAAGTCAGGATTCATCATTATATCCATGGTCTGACAATGGGACGGAACATTTAGAATTGAGATGTCCCCAAATCATCCTGACTACATACTGTGCTATAGATATTTATTGGACTTGACCAAGCTTTGTCATCAAAATTGCTTCCTAATCAAATTCTGACCTAGGAACCCCATAGCGTGCCTCTATTTAAAGATGGATGGGTCTCTTCTCAAGGAGAGTCCTGGTAGGTTCCTTGTTTGTACAATAGGATGCCAGCTTTCCTCCTGCTTGTCTAGTTCCTAGAGTACCTGCTCTCAGACAGCATCTCTACCTGCCAGTGTTCCAGAGCCTTATAAGAAGAGATAGTGTCAGTCTGATCTTTTGCTTCTAATTAATTTACGCCCCACCGAGAAAAGAGATGGTCCCTGGTTACTGGTTGAAGAATGTGTTCTTCAGTCTTCTCAGAACTCTAATTGCTAGAGTTGTATCACACTGAATCCAAAGCTATATATGAATATTAGTAACTGATGTTTATTGAGCACTAACTAGTTCCAGGCACTATGTAAGCACTCTATACTCATTATCTCACCTAATTCTCAAAATAATTCTTTGAGGGAGAGTCTCTTATTATTTCCCTATGGCTGACCCTGTGGAATGGCTACTCAAAAGTAATTTACATCCCTTTCCTCTTTCTTGACTGAAATGCTGGTTTGAGAATGAGGGTACAGCAGCCATTTTGTAACCATGAGGCAATAAGCATGAAGACAGAGGTTTTCATGCTAAGGATGTCAAAGTAGAAAGATAGAGTGAACCTGGAGCAAGACAACATTCATTAATAGCTTCATTGGCTCTTGGATGGACCAATCCTGGACTTTTTATATCAGAAAAATAAATCCCCAGTAACTCTGACAGATTTTTTTGTTCCTGTAGCCAAACATATCTCTAATTAATGCACTTCATTTTATAAATGGGAAGCTAAAACTCAGTGAGTTTGGGTAACTTTTTCAAAGTCATGCAACCAGTAGGTGTCAGAGACAGGATCTGTACCCAAATCTACCCAACACCAATGCACATGCTCTTAATCACAAAAGCAGCTGCCCTACCCTCGCATCATTGTATTTCTATCAGTTTACCATGGCTCATCCTTTCCAAACTATGTGTCACAGAACTTGGGGATTATTCTTAGGTGAATCTCAGAAGAAAAGCTTCCATGGTAAAATAAGAGCCACTGCCTTGTGTAGTCCTTTTTTTGAGAATCACAATGCACATCTACACATCAAAGCTTGTGAGAAATCCTGCAACAAAGAAATCTGCTTGACTTTGATTAACTCAGTGGTTCCTAAACTTATTTGAGCGTGGAACACATTTTTTTTTAAGTTACACTCATACTAATATTCTCAGAACATTGTTCCCTAGAATATCAATTTGAGACGTCATTCACAGAATTTTAACTGTTATTTTCTCAGCTTTGTTTTAAAGTAAAACAAAATGAGTCACACACAATTTGCTACTTTGTGAATATTGTTGAGGTTTTTGTCCACCATGCGACTTGGGGCCCCTTATAAAGTCCCAGAAGATAAATTTCTCGGGGCTTCCCTGGTGGCGCAGCGGTTAAGAATCCACCTGCTGATGCAGGGGACATGGGTTCGAGCCTTGGTCCGGGAAGATCCCACATGCCGCGGAGCAACTAAGCCCGTGCGCCATAACTACTGAGCCTGCATCCTAGAGCCCGCGAGCCACAACAACTGAAGCCCTCATGCCACAACTGCTGAAGCCTGTGCTCCGCAACAAGAGAAGCCACCACAATGAGAAACCCTCACACTGCAATGAAGAGTAACCCCTGCTCGCCACAACTAGAGAAAGCCCGTGTGCAGCAACGAAGACCCAACACAGTCAATAAATAAATAAAAGATAAATTTCTCTGAGAATTTGGTCCCAGGACAAAATATGCACCTCCTGAGGAAGTTGTCTGCTTCCTTTTTTCTAATAATGAGAATTATGTGACTTACTGTGCCTTCTCTTTTGCTTTGGCTTTCCGGAAGCTCAAAGACAAATGGGAAAATTGCTGGCTCAGATTCCTGGGTTTTATATGTTTAAGTTTTCTTTGTTCTGATCTTGATTTTCCTTGGTCCTGATTCTGTATTTGAATTTTATTGGTAGTATTGTGTATGCTCTTGTGAGTGGTGTCGTATTCTTTGTGGAATGAGGTGGAGTCTAAAATAATTAAACAAAAATCAAGACTGTCCTGAAAAATGTCACACAGCCTCCTTGTCTACACGGTCATGCTGCTGGTGCATGATCAAAGAATCAAGTTAATTCATGTAAATTGATACTGTAAAACTTGAAGTTAGGTCATATAAATATCTTTAAAAGGAAGGGGAGTAGACCTTCAAAGGGGGAATATAATCGTGGAGATGAAACATAAATATCTTTACTTTTATTTTACTATGTTCTAATACAAACTGAATATTTATTGGAATTAATTCTATTTCTCTAGATTCCAGAGCTCTATCAACATCCATTCCATCAACCTAGGTAACCAAATTCATCACAACCTTGAAGAAAAATAAAATTAAGAATGATAGACATGCCCTGTGATACATATCTATTTCAAGAAACTGAATTTAGTTAACCATGGTTGAATAACCATTACTTCCTTAACAAGGAATAGAATATTTGCTACATTCATCAACACAGAGGAGCTGCAGTTATTCATGAGGTTGGTGATCTGTGCCACTCATCGAAGGGGCAAACTGACAAGCCTCAGATCAATAAGGAAATGTGAACTAAGGGCTCACTGTGAAATTCAGCAGGAGATACAAAGATATATGATACAGATGTTGACTCCTCAACTGTTGAGGGGAGAACTCTTAGGCTTGAGTAGCAGCGGCTGGGAGTGACAGGTCAGAATATGCCATCTGCGGCCACTGTTTTCGAACTGTAGAGCTGGACATTGTCAAATTTATTGAGAAAATTTTGGACCTCGTCAAATTTATTGAAAATCTTTCATTTCTCTCTGTGGTTTCTCTTAGATCTGTAAAGCTCTAAATTACAGGCTTTAATCCAAGACATGGTGACAGTTTGGATAAATTTCATGTGTGAAGATAATAACATTTGGAAGTATTAACGTTTGCTTCTTTCTCTCTACTCCTTCAGGCAGCAAGAAGATGTCCTCCTCATGGAAAGGGTTGTTACAATATAAATGCAAAGAAACGGAGGGAATCCGATTTTAGCTTTTAAGTTTCAACATAGACCTTTGAAATGAATGACAGAAGGTAGCTTGAGAGAAAAGGGTTTTCAAGAACAAAAGCCAAATCCCTTGTTAGAGTTAGTTAAGCTGCATGAAACAGAAAAGAGAAAAACAAAAACAAAAATGGAAAAGGCATAAATACAGTAAATATAGAAGTTTATTTCTTTCTTATGAAAGCAGTCTGGTAGTGTAAAGCTGGTATTGTCATCAGATCCTCAGACTTCCTCTATATTTCAGTTCCCTCCTAGTCCTTGTTCCTGGCAGTTGTAAGATTACCTCCTGGTACAAGATGGTTGCTAGAGCTCCAACCATTATATCCACATCTGAAGAAATAGGAACTAGGGAAAGGCAAAGAGTATCCCTTCCCATTGAATCAACTCACTTACATGGCCATTTTAGTAGTCCCACACAACACTTAGACTTACATTTCATGTGCCATAATTTAGTCACATGGCCATGCTTAGCTGCAAGGGAGCCTAGAAAATATAATCTTTTGTAGGGCACAGAACTGATCTAAATAAAATCAATACTGTGTTAGGGAAGTAGAAAGGGAGAATGAATGCAATGTTGCAAATAGCAATGTCTGCCACATTCCTGAAGAACTTAAGGTGTAAAGTTGAAACCATACATATCGAGAATAGGGTTATGCAAGAGCAAATTTTATCACCCCAGATGAGATCAGCATCCTTTGGACTGGGTGATGAGGGGAGGAACAGCTGAGAGAGGCCCACAGGCCTGAAGATACTTGGAGATTGAGATGAGAGGGACGCAGGGTGAACTTCCTGGACCAACCACCAGAGACAGAGAACCCAGATGTCCTAGAAATTTCCTGCAGTGATGAGGTACATCTCTATAGATGCCGGCAGGGACAGATGCCTCCCCCTCCTTCAACACTGTGGTTCTGTGAATGCTCCCCGGAATTTAGACCTAATCCAGAGAATGGGGGGTGGTGAGGAAAAAACCATGAACTGACTGAAAAAAAACCACCTGCTTTGAGTGAGAAAACTCTGATTTGACTAAGTTTTCTTCAGAATGGCGAGGATTACAGTCTGCCATCAGGCAGAATGGGAACCTGAGATGAAAATTAAGCTCAGTTATAGGAAAAGGAATGTATATAGCTGAGTGCATGACTTGAGAAAATTTATCTGCAACACATGCGTTCTCAGTTTGTCAGGTGTCACACTCAGAACTCATTCAGCTCAGAGTTTTGACACCTTTCTTCAATTGTGTCTGAAAAGCAGGGACAAATGAGTGTTTTGCTGTTTCAACTGAAGTTATTTTGAGAGAGCAGAATTTTGCTGTCACGTTGCTTCAATAATATTGTGCCTCATACCTATGACTCACAGACACCCTCCCCATTCCCTGCCTACAAGCGGCTCCATAGATGGCCTAAGATGTAGTTCCCATATCTGAGCTGCACCTGAGGTGACCACTTTGTCCTGGCTTGCCCAGGCCTCTTCAGGTTTTAGCAATACAAGTCCTGTGTCCCAAGAATCCTCTCAGTAGTCCCAGGGAAACCAGGACAGTGGGTCACCCTTGCATCAGAATCACTTGGAGGACTTGTTAAGCGAGATTCTTGGGCTACCCCAGATCTTCTAACTCAGTAGGGATGGGGGTGGAGGCCCAAGATTTTGCATTTGTGGCAAGCTCCCAGGGATCTGATGCTACAGGTCTATGGACCATGTTGCAGTACCTAAGAGATAGGTCAGTTTTTTCCCCAACATTACCATAATAAAGCAATGATGTTGATCCATATATTGAATCAATGACAAATTCATGGGAAAAGCTTTGACCAAGAGCTTAACTTTTTCTCCTCTTCCTTTACAGCAATTCCGTAGCCAAGTCAGCTCTGAACTAGAGCTCATCCCTGGGGGGGCGGCCTTAGCCTAGACCCTGCCCCTCCAGCCCTTCCAGAAGTTCTAGAAGAACCTACTTTTTTATGGTAAATCCCTTTCTGCTAAAACCAGTGAAAGAGTGTTCTGTTATCTGTAACTAAATCCTGACTGATAAATCCCAGGACATTGGATCACAGGGCTTAAGAAATGGTAAAGGAAGGGGGAAAGGAGTTTGTGCACAACTCAGGGGCCAGGAGAGAAATGAAAGCAGAGATTTCCCATGGGTGCAAAGGCCTGTCTAGGCAAAGATGCCCTTGTACACCTCTGCCATTTACAAGCAAAACACTTATAAACTCAGCTATAGAAAACCATATCAATACATTCCTGAACAATTACTGCAGTCAGCAGAGAAATGACGTCATCCTCCTCTCAGTCAGAACAATAAGCCTGGCTCTAACTCTGTATACAACAAAAGCAAAATCTGATTCTCTAACAGATGGAAATAAACAGGCTTTAAACTCAAGGTGATCCTTCTGTGGTCTAACTAGTCTCCCCCAGTACTATATCTCACTGTAAAAGATTACAAATCGAAACACTAGACACAGTAAAATCACCTGAGCCTTGCAAAGATTGCTAGAACCAGAGACCCAGGTCCTGCCATACTAAGAGGTCTAAACACAATCTAGAAGAAAGGAGTCTTCAAATTCTCACATATCTTCAAAGAAATCAACTTCAAAACCATTCCTTTTGAACTTTTATTTAAGCCTTAAAAAATTAATTCACTATGTAAGGTAGAAAAGAGATGGCAGACATACTCTCAATTCTAAGGTCACTAATTTGCTAAATCAAGCATGGAGGGAGGAAAGTAAACCATGAAATCTCAATGTAGTCAGTCCTTGATTTTAACTCAGACATGCCCATTAAATTCTTTAAATTGGATTATGCATGTGTAAGGAACCAGTGTTAGATATTAAAGTTACTATTTCTCCCAATGAAGCGGCACTTCTGCTAAGACATAGCAAGTTGATCAGCACCCTGATAGCCCCATCCATCAGCGGTGGCATTGACACAACTTGGGGAAGTACCACACTTTTTTTTTCTTTTTATTGTATTATTTATTTATCTATTTAAAAATTTTATTTTATTTTCCAGCTTTATTGAGATATAATTGACGTATAACTGTGTAAATTTAAGGTGTGCAACAGTGATAATTTGATACACGTATATATATTGCAAAATGATTACCACAGTAAGGTTAGTTAACACCTCCATCACCTCACATAATTACCATTTTGTGTGGGTGTGGTGAAAACATTTAAGATCTATCTATTCTCATAGCAACTTTCAAGTATATAATACAATATTGTCAACCATAGGCACCATGCTGTACTTTAGATCCCGGAAGTACTGTACATGTCACTAGACTGATTCTTATGCCATTGTTGGCACCTTATACGGCCAGCTTTGACTCATTTTAAAAATTCTTTTCTGACTTGCAGAAGAAGTGCAATTGACCCTCTTTATGTAAACCTGATTACTATTCTGTAAGGTCCCATTCTTAGGAGACCAAAGAATCAGCATCATCCTTTTTTTACCCTCTCAAAACGTGACTTCTTATCTCAATAGAAACTTTTCACCCACAAGGCTGTATACAAGGTATAAAACAATCATATGTTGCAGTTGTTACATTTTTACTTCTGCTTTTCTCTCCTGCTGCACTTGCAATAAACTTCCCATAATAAATTTATACATTCATTGGAAAGCACTTTATGTACAACAACTCGTCAAGTTATGGGGGAAGAGCAAAAGAGTGGCTGGATATGTAATGACTTGTTTCTACTCTTGCACATCTCTGATCCTTCCTCAACACGGCAGCAGGGGCCTTGCAAAATTTAAAACTGATCATATCTCTCCCCGCTTAAAATCTCTCAGTGGTTTCCCATTGCACTCAAAATAAAAACAAACTCCTTTCCATGGCCCATAATAGCAGACCTCCTGTCTACAGTTTTTTGTAAGTTCATAAATGTAAAACTCTTGGAACTGTGCTGGCACATAGCAAGTTCCCAATAAAACTCAGTTATCCTTCCCTTCCCTCTTCACCCTCTTCTTCCTCACTCGTACACGACAAGGCTTTCCTGCTTCTGTCCCTGGCCTCACTCTTCACTCTCTGCCATCTCCTCCCTCCTTCATATGCTGCACCCACACTGCTCACCTTTCAGATACTTGAGCACGTCAAGCTTTTTCCCATTTCAGAACCTTCCCCCAGACTGCTGCCTCCCTTTCTTCCAGGTGGTTCCTCCTCAGAAAAGCTTCTTTGTCTGCTTGATCTCAGTTGGCCCCTGTGCTATTCTCCCAGGGCACCAGGTTCTTTTCTCTCAACATCCTAATCACAATTTGTAATTGACACTTGTTTTACATCTTTAGTGTCTCTCTTTCCCATTAGCCTTTAAACTCTGTTGGGAAAGGGGACATCTGCTTTGTTCACCACTTATACTTGGCGTATAATATTACCTGGGACATAGAGAAAATTCAATATTGAAGGAGAAAAAGAAAAATAATGTGAAACAACTTGAAATATTTATTAAACCTTTGCTACTTGGCTAGGCATTCTGCTGAACACTTGGCGTGTGCTAGCTCATCTAATCTTTCGAATGTCCGTGAGGTAGATAATTACCTCCATTTTACATTTGTAGAAAGTGGGACTGAGTTTATAAAAGCCACATAAGGACAAAGTTTCAGAGTTAGGATTTGAATCGAGGTCTGTCTGGCTCCAAATTGCTTTGAGTAACAAGGCGGAGAGGGTGGGTAAGATTACACAACATGATAAACAGCTGGTTCTACCTCATTTATGGCACCGTAAAGTCTTCCTGAGTGAGCGGTTTAGTTCTCCTGGGATTTGAAACACCAATGAGACAATTTTGCTGAAGTGTGATGAGCTTTGCCTTGAGTATGTGCTTTATACTTAAATCAATAAATACTCCAGGTCTTGGGTAGGCACTATGTATTAATTGTGTGACTTCAAAGTGCTGAACAGATAGTGCTCCCCTGAGGGCTGTGTTTTCTGTCAGGTGCCTTTAGGCTCTGGGCTTGTTATGGGTGTGAAAGGGAAAATGGTCCATTTCCAAAACAATCAGAGGCATCCTCTGCAAAACACGCTCACTGGGAAGAAAGCAACTGAGTATTAAAGGGACAAGGGAAAATAATGGGGGAAAAATCTGTTGATTCCAAATCAGCAACTGTCAGTCTTAAAGTCAGTAACATCTTGTTATAGATTGGATGTTTGTATCAGCCCCAAATTCATATGTTGAAGCCCTAACCCCTAATGGGATGGTATTTGGAGATGTGGCCTTTGGGAGGTAAATAAGGTTAAATGAGTTCACGAGTGTGGGGCCTTCACGATGAGATTAGTGCCCTTGTGACTTATAAAAGGAAACCTGAGAGAGCTCCCTCTCTCCCTCCCTCTCCCCCTCCCTCTCCCCCTCCCTCTCCCCCTCCCTCTCCCTCTCCAAGCACAGGCACTGAGAAAAGGCCATGTGAACACACAGTGAGAAGGTAGCCGTCTGCAAGCCAGGAAGACAGTTCTAATGAGAAACCGAATCAGCCAGCACCTTGATATTGGACTTGCCAGCCTCCAGACTGTGAGATATGAACTTTTGTTGTTTAAGCCACCTAGTCTATGGTTATTAGTTATGGCAGCCTGAGCTAATACACATCTTAAGTTATAAGAGTGATTACCCACAGGCTAAAGGCTCTTTGGCTTCTGTTTTATTTCCTATTTTTTCCCAAATTGTGGCATATCCTTAAATATTGAGTTTTAACCTTTCTAAGTATTTCCTTGAAATTTTCTAAATGAAGCTAATGTTAATTGCAATTCATGCATCACTGGATTTATGACATATTAAGCCTGAGCTAATCAAGCTGGGAAGGGCAGCAATGGGGCCCAGGAGGAGGCATGAGGAATGGGAAAGAGGTAAAGGAAGAGAACTACTGTCTCTTCACCCACAAAGTAATATTTGTTTGGTCCACATCATATGGCTGTTGCAAGAATCAGAGGATCTGCATTTCAGCAAGTGCTTTGTATTCACAGTACACCACATAAATGAAAGGAATCATTACTGTTTCATAAGCCAGGGAAACAGTTCACTAAATTATTAGTGGTCTGAGTTAATGTTCAGTTCTCATGTATAGGATCATGCCTAAATGTTCCAAAGAAAATTTTGATCTTTGAAAGACTGGTGTGTATTATAAATATAAACTAATAATAGAGTCATTAACTGGCATAAATTATCCTGCTACTGTGACTTAATGACATGTCAACAAAAATCTAAAGTACATAATAAAATTTTCTCAATACATTGACAGAATTTGAGACAGAATTGAGACAAGGATATAAAAGCACTTTGTTAACTGGAAAATGCCAAACAGGTGCTAATTATTATTATCAGTTGAACTGAAGTTTTATTTATCTTCCTTTTTTTTTTAAGTTCATGTTGAAATATATCAACCAATTTCCAATTCAGTCCCATGACAGTATTTATTGGTGCCATCTGCTGGAAGTTCCTGAAAAATTGATGATGTTAAGATGAATCAAATGATAAACAGCACAGTACATAGCATTTTAAGTACATGCATTCCTCACATATTTAAATTCATGTAGGTAAAATTCCTGGCATGCACTTCTTATATTAAAATTTATGATGCAAAACATTTTGATGTTGAATAGATGAATATATTTCATAAATTGTAACATTCAGTCATTGCTTCATTCATTCAACCATTATTTTGAACTCTGGCTGTCTGCCAGGCCTTGTGATGAAAACTAGGGATCCAGGGAGGTGTAAGTAACTGTCTCTGCTCACAAGGGGTCAGGTCCTCCATTTAGTGGGGGGATGACAGATCCACAAGCAACTAAATGTAACGCGTTGGGCTAATCAAAGGCTCCATGGGGGAAACTGAGGAGGGAACCTCTCCAATAGAGGAGGCGATGGTCTTTTTCACAAAATATGGAAATCCACTATCTTTGCACAGGTGGAGGGGAGAAGGAAGAATTATAGAAGAAAAATCAAACTTGAGAAAGTGAAGTCGTCAGACAAGCAGAGGTAGGAATAAAAAAAAACCAAGCTTCCTCCAATTCTGTGAAACATCACAGGTGTCAAGTGGTCTCCATGAACTTGAGTTCTATTTAAATTAATCTAGCCTTTTGTCTATTAAATGCACCATGGATTTCAGTATAGAGTGTATATATTCTGAAGACATATATTTATCATAAAACCCCAGCATAATTTGGCCTGCAATGAATTCAGACAAAGCACAACTCTATGAGCTTTCATTCTCCTCAGAAAGCCCATGCCAATCAGTTCGTTAAGCCCACAATAATGCAACCCTGCATTTTAAATGACTGAAATTTTTGGACTCCACTTATGGAACTCTAGGAGGATTTCCAGGTATGGATAATAAAAGTTGTCTTTAGACCAGTGGTAATCCAACTTCAGTGTGTAGCAAAATTGCCTGGAGGGCTTCTGAAAGCACAGATCTACTGGGCTCCACCCTCAGAGCATCTCGTTGAGGAGGTCCTAAGTGAACCTGATCATCTGAGTTTCTCAGGAGTTACCCAGTGGTGCTGATGCTGCTGGTCATTCTGACCAGCAGGCAGTAGTACCTCACTGTAGTTCTGCTTTGCATTTCTCCAGTCACTGAGGCTTACTATTGTTGCCAGAACTACTGACACATCACTGAGGCCCAGTGCTGCCACAGCTGCCACCCACTGACCAGCAGCAGCTGTGGGCCACTAAAACTGCCTAATGGCACTGGAGTTTGTAGCCATTCTCCCCTTCTCCCACCTCCCAGCAGTGTCTTCCATTGGCACTGGGAGTTTATTGAAAGGAAATGTAGTTTTCAGGATCTAGAATTCAGCACTGTCCAGTAGAACTTTCTGCAGTGATGGAAATGTTCTATCATCTTTGCTGTCTGGTACAATATCCACTAGCCACTTGGGGACTATTGAGTGCTTGAAACGTGGCTGCTATGACTGAGGAACTGAATTTTAAATTGTGTTTAATTTTAAATTAATGTAACTTGAAGAATCACATGTGGTGAGTGGTTTCTGTATTGGACAGTGCAGATTTAGCATCCTGCAATGCAGAGCAGATCATGGAAGGGCTAGATTGGAGCTGAGAGCAAACAGGCAAATGACTGGTAGAGGGTCAAAGGTCAGAGAGACCTGGGTTCCATCTTGCTCTCTACTTACTAGTGTGTAACCCTGGGCAAGTTGCCCGATCTCTAGAAGCCATCTGTAAAAATGGCAATGATAATAGTACTTACCTCCTAGGATTAAAGAGTTATTAGTAGAACCAAGCAAGATGACACAACCATTCAGCAAATGCCTGACTCATGTTAAGTACCAAATAAATGTTCATTATAATTATCATCTAAAATAAATATTTCCAACATTTTTATTGGGAGGGAGAGGGTAAGATACAGGAAGTCTTTAGAGAGATGGTAGTCTAATTCGTTTCCCAATGTTTCTTTTAGCTATAATTCTGTGCATATATTTGCTGAACATTTTCCTTTTCTATGTTATTCTTTGTCTCTCTGTCTAGCAAGAGATTTTAGTCTTTCTATCCTTTTTATAGACTGTTTGGGTTTTTTTTGTTTTAACTTGACTGATAATTACCATACTATTAAAGCCATACTATTATGGAACACTGACTTAATTATCATACATTATAGAAGCTCACAATTATGCCAAAATAACGTTTGTTGGACTTGACACAGTGATAGAAGTTTTCTTGCTTTTTACTGTTTTGTTCCCAGGGGTGATTTCTCTGGCACCACTATGACATGCTAGGAGGCTTTAATCACACTTTATTACACTGTATGTTTACGTTTACCTTTTCCTTATCATACTCTGAAAGATTTGTAAATGTTTTATAATAGTTCTAATATGATACTTAATTTATTACCAAATATATTATTTTGTGCCCAAACTAGCTATCTTTCCCACAATCTTTTCTGCTTTTTTGATGGTTTGGACAAACAGACTAACATCTGGATACTTATTTTTTACACAAATACCATTGATATGGCCTATATGTTGTCAGCTGCTTAGAGAACAATATTCCAGTTGAAAATGACAGTAATTTCACAGGACCTAGCCATCCATGCAAGGGTGTTGGAGGAGCCTCTTACCTTGGTTCAAGTCAGAAACAGTGCTAATGAGACACACCCAGGAGTGAAATAATTCTCTCATGAGTGTAAAAAAAAAATATATATATATATATATATATATATATATATATATATATATTTGCTCAACTACATTGTTAAGCATGGTACATGTTAAACATGGAGCCCCATGAGGAAAGGGTAAACATAAAAGGAATATGTTGAGCTTTAAATGCAACCTAACACAACAGTAGCAAGATGAGGCTGCAAGCAGCCAGAATGGGCTGTGATTAGTATTCCTTGATGACATGTCCATGGCACTTAAGCCAGTCAAAGTCGTGTATGCTCTAATTTTTCCTGTGTATATGCTATTAACACTAGTGGGAGAGCTTTACCTTAAGTAAAAAAAAAAAAAAAAAAAAATCACAGGGTCGCAGTTCTACAATCCTGTCCCTCTCATGTTAAATCTAGTCCTCACGTCTGGGAGAGTGATCCTTAAGGACATTGTTTGCTAAGACTAGGATCAATTTTTTTTTCTTTTTAAAAGCAGCCTAAGGCAATAGAACACAGAAATCAGTAATTTGCCACAATCTTCCTTTCTAACTCTGAACAACATTTAAGCCAATGGCGGGAGATTAGCCGCAGGTCATCAGTTAGTGTTGTCTTTCAATTTTAAGTTACTTCCACATAGGTTATGCATACGAGACTGTCACTTGAAGAAAATCAGAAGAAAGGATGGGAGAAAATGCAGATGAGATGAAGAGGCAGCCAAACAGTTGCTTTCCTACACTTTAGAGGAAAACGTAAGAAAGCTTAATCAGCATTTACCTGTAACATTTGACAGTGCCATTACCGCTTTCCAAAAGAGACTCTGTCTAGTTGCCGTCCCCTGAGTTACAGCTGCTGTGACGCCCTTTAGCACCGTGTGAAACTCCTGGCATGATGCCTGGACAAAAGAGGGCAATTTCTCTCTACCTTTGGCTTTCTAGACCACGATTCTCGATTATCAACAGCAGCGTGGCATGGCACATTCGTGGGGAGCTGAGACTCACAATATGAGATTATTTAATCTTGGAAGGGCTTTGAATGTCCATTTTCTTGCACTCTCTATGGTCATCCCCAAACTCCTACATTACTCTACTTCTGATAAAAGGAGTAAGAGAACTTGGAGGAAGGGAATCGTGGGCTATTAGAGCTGCAGGCTATCCTGGGGACCACAGAATCCGTCTCCTCCCTTACACATTAAGGTAAAGCTCGAGTAGCTTGACCCAAGTTTTCTTATGATTCTTCCCATGATGCCATGCTGCACATCGTGAAAAAGCATCAAGTAAAATTCACAGCGTCCGTCTAGTAGCAAGTGGGCAATTGAGGGACTCACTAAGCATCAGGTACCACGCGAAGGGTTTTATGTACATTCTCTCATATATTCCTCATACCAGTCTATACATTATTATTATTCTCATTCTGCAGATTTATAAACTGAGGCTTTGAGAATTTAAGTCACAGAATAGTAAATGGCTGAGCCAGGATTCATACCCAGTTATGTTTGACTGGAAAGGCCATTTATTCAAACTGCTACACCACACTATATCATCTGTGTACAGTATAACTCATTCTAAAGAAAGAAGCATTGCCAAGAAGTAGACAGTAATTTGAGACCCCAGGAGACCGTGAGATCCCAGGAAACATATCCAGGGCTACAATCATCCCTTGATAATAATAATAATAGTGATAGTTGCCATTAACTGAGGGCCTACTAAAGGCCAGGTACTTTATATTTGTTACTATGATCACAACCACCTTGTGAGGTAGAGATATTATATACCCAATTTTCACATGAGGAAACTGAGAATTAGAGAAATTAAATAAATTTTCCAAATCACATAGCCGGCAAGTGGTAGAATGAAACTTTGCATTAAATATGAGTGCTTTGAAACACCATGCTCTTATTCATATTAAGATGAGTGCCTGGCCCATGGAATCTGTTTCATAAATGAAACAATAAATGAAAAAAATGCATGAATGGGAACTAGAGTAGAGTATGTACCTGTTATGTAATGCCCAAGTAGGCCTTAATTAGAATCTCTTGAAAACAAATAAGTAATACATACATAATGTACTGGTTTTTTTGCTTTTTTTTTTTTTTGTGGTACGCGGGCCTCTCGCTGTTGTGGCCTCTCCCGTTGCGGAGCACGCAGGCTCCGGACGCGCAGGCTCAGCGGCCATGGCTCACGGGCCCAGCTGCTCCGCGGCAGCTGCTCCGCGGCATGTGGGATCTTCCCGGACCGGGGCACGAACCCATGTCCCCTGCATCGGCAGGCGGATTCTCAACCACTGCGCCACCAGGGAAGCCCTATAATGTACTGTTTTGCTCCAAAAGGTAGAACTGGGACAAATCAGTGGAAATTGCAGACTTCATGTGGCTTCCTGTACAGGAATCTGGCTTCAAAAAGTTCATTGCCTGGATGACCTTTAATTCTGTGATTCAAAGATTCTGTGAGAGTCAGTGTCTCTACAGAGGCATAATAAAGAAAAGCGTTTTAACAATGAGAGCTGCTTGGTAAAACAGTGACCTGCCCATTTTTGAGGGTGTTCCAGCTACATGACCACCTGCCGGAAAATCTGTAGAAGAAATTAGTAAATTGGGCACTGTAGAAGATAGTTTGCAAAAAATGGCTGCAATTATTTTCTTCCCTTTTTCCACTCCCCTTTGCAAGATAACATTGAAGCTCTGCCCATTGAGAGATGGCATTTCCCCACCCCTTGAATCTGGGCTGGCCTTGTGGACTGCTTTACCAAACAGAACACAACAGAAGCAATACTATGCCAGTTCTGAGTCTAGATCTCAAAAGGCCTGGCAGAGTTTCACTCTCCTTCTAGAAATGTCTGAGACCCATATGAACAAACCCTAGCTAGAGTCGTCTGCTGGAGAATGCCGGGCCATATGGAGAAGTATCACAGCCAATAGCCATCCTACCTCTGGAAGCAGAGTCACCTAGCTCACCTATAGCTGATCACAGATACATGAGAGAGCTTAACTTTTAAACTCATGGGCAATAGTGGTTGTTGTGTGTTTCTCAAAAGCACCTCCTGAGATTAAAGGCAGAGATAGGGAATGCCCGATTTCCCAATCAGAATAGGTCATGCCACTATCATCTGCCTGTATTCCAGAAGGCCTCCAGGGACTTTCTTCAATGGACTTAGTGGTCAACATTAATTGGGCATCTTACTACTCTCCAGGCCATAGTTTTAATGCTTTATGTAAATTAATTCTTAAGCCTCAAAAGACCTAGTGAGAAATGTATTACTATTGAACTGATTTGACAGATATAGAAACCCTGCCGGAGAACTGAAGGCACTTATCTAAGGTACAGAGTTAGTAAACGTCTAGCCTATGTTTTGAACTCAGGAAGTCCAAAGCTACAGCCCTGGCTGTTAGCCACACTACTCTGCCTCTTGCTATCTGACGTAAAGGAGAAGATTGCCTGCAGGAACTATATATATCTTCACAAAACCTGGTAGTTGTAAATACTCCCCCAATGCCTTTCACCAGGCTCTCTTTACAGAGCCTGGGATGTCACCGAATACCTCATTCATTGTCCAGGCCTCTCCCATCTCAAAGTTGTTTTTCTTACGTCCCGTTTCTAAGGGATTCCATTGTTATACTTAAAGTTTAGAACCATGATCAGGAGAAATGTTTTAAAAGACTCATTACCCAAAGCATGGGAGCAATTAGAAAAAAAAAAACCCCAAAAACCTCCTTTTCCAAAAGAGAATCAATTTTCCAGTATGAGAGTTTCCATCCTACCCAGGAATGAAAATGTGCATAAATTAGGTTTAGAAAAATACATGAGATGGGCTTATGCAAGAAGGCTTAACCAGGGAATCAGATGCTAAATAAAATGACAAAAGCAGATCTAATAATCATGCTTAATGTCCAAGATGTGTCGGGTTTTTTTCCTCCATGATATAGTTTCCCTGCAGCTCATGATATTTACAAAATGTCTCAAATCACTGTTTTTCTTGTTGAATAAAATGGACTGTCAACACTTCAACCATAGGTAAACCAGTCCAACAGGAAAAAAGCCAAGGAATATATCCATTCCAACATTTTTTGCAGTCTGCTAGTGTATAGCTCTTTGGGAGAACTCCAATTGCCAAACTGGATGAAAAATGACCAAAACGTACACACTTTTCTAGAAATTTTCTCTGCCTTATCTAATTTTTCCATTAGAGCAGGAGGTAGCACTCATTTCCCTCCCATTCTGTGTGTGTTTAGAGACCTCTCGTGGGAGAGTGGGTATCCTCTATCTCTTTGCACTCCCATCCCAGTGCTAGGGATTTGACCCTAGCAGAGTACTGTGAATGCCTGTGTGTCTGCATGCAGACCTTCCTTTTATTTTACCCATTTGTCTAACTAATTATATTATTCTGTAATCTCAACTCCTTCTTACCTGTGGCTTTTTAAGGCCCCGATAGGGACTCCTAACTTCACCTACCCCTTTAGACTAACCATCAAGCTCTCAAAAGCAAGATGCCAATCTTCTGGGAAGGTTTTCCTCTTCCTTTCTCTTTTATTCTTTTCTTCTTTTTAATAGACTTTATATTTCAGACTGGCTTTAGGCTCACAGCAAAGTAGAAGGGTAAGTACAGAGAGTTCCCATACACTCCCTGCCCTCACACACACAGCGCCCCCACTATCAACACCCCCGCCAGAGTGGTGCGATTTGTTGCAATTGATGAACCTACATTGACTTCATCATCACTCAGAGATCATACTTCACATTAGGGATCACTCTTGGTACTGTACCTTCAGTGAATTTTAGCAGATGTCTAATGCTATGTATCCACCAGTATAGTATCATGTAGAATAGTTTCACTGCCCTAAAAATCCTCTGTGCTCTTCCTATTCATCCATCCTTCCCCACTAACCCCTGGCAACCACCGATTTTTTACTGTCTCCATACTTTTGCCTTTTTCAGAATGTCATAGAGTTGGAATCATAGTATAGTTCTGTAGCTTTTTCAGATTGTCTTCTCTCAGTATTATGTATTTAAGATTCCTCCATGTCTTCTCATGGCTTGACAGCTCATTTCTTTTTAGAACTGAATACTATTCCATTGTCTGGACGTACCACAGTTTATCTATCCATCCACCCACTGTCTCAGTCAGCTTGGGCTGCTATAGCAAAACACCATAAACTTGGAGGCTTAAACAACAAACATTTATTTCTCACAGTTCTGGAGCCTGGGAAGTGCAAGATCAAGGCATCAGTGGATTCGGTGCACTTCCTGGCTCACAGATGGCTGCCTTCTGGCTGTATCCTTACATGGTAGAAAAAGAAAGCTCTGGTGCCCTTCTTCCTCTTGCAAGGAACTAATCCCATCGTGGGGGCTCCACCCTCATGTCCTCATCTAAATCTACTTACCTCCCAAAGACCCCACCTCCTAATAACATCACATTAGAGGTTAGGGCTTCAACATATGAATTTGGGAGTGGGGAGGGGACACAAACATTCAGTCCCTAGCACGACTGAAGGACATTTTGGTTGAATCCAAGCTTTGGCTATCACAAATAACATAGCTGCAAACATCAGAGAGCAGGTTTTTGCATGGGCATAATTTTTCAACTTATTTCGGTAAATACAAGGGGGTATGATTGCTGGATCATATGGTTGTATGGAAAGTTACCGACCAGGGTCCCTGGACACTTTAATCAACAGAAATTGATAAGAGGTCAGACAAGGAATTCAGGCAAGATTTTACTGGGACACATGCTGCAGCACGAGGGAGCGAAAACAAGTATGAGGTGCCCTTGTTTGCTCCCCGAGGGGTGGCAGTGGGTGGGCTGGTTTCTTAAACGGGGGGGGGAGGGTGGGAGTGGATTGGTGGGTCAGGCTGGAGGGGCGGCTTAGGTGGTCCGCCCACCTCCTTGTGATGCTGTGTGCAGGGATTGTTCACGGTGTACTGCTTTTGCTCCTGGCACCTCAGAAGTGGCAGCTGGGTTTGGCCTTTTTGTATCTTGTTGTTCATGATTTACCCCAACTGCACATGCACACAGTTATTTTTAGTCCCTTGTAGTTTCTTTGTATTCTGTTGCTCCAGGAGATCTTTGTCCAGGTGCAAGCACTGCAGCAAAGGGTCCCAGGTTCCAGGTCCCATCCTATCTCAGTAAGAGTATGTGTAGTTTTGTAAGAAACTGCCACACAGTCTTCCAAAGTAGCTGTACCATTTTTCATTCCCACTGGCAACTGAATGAGAATTCCTGTTGTTCTGCATCCTTGTCAGCATTTGGTGTTGTCAGTGTTCTGGATTTTGGCCATTCTAATAGATGTATAGTGGTATCTCATTGTTGGTTTTAGTACTGTGTTTTTCTTTTTTCTTTTCTGTTGTATATATATACTACATTGTAAGATTTTCCTACAAAATGTTTTTATAAAAGTAATATATGCTCTATAAAAGTCCACTTTGCACATCAGCCTCTGCCTTAGACTCTAATATTCTAACCAGCCACAAGGGACCCAACATCAACAGTTTCTTATACCTCCTTAGAAGTATATCTTTTTATCTCTCCTCTGCATCTCTATCCCTCCCACCATGTCCTGGTCTCACCCAACTCAAGCCTCGACCTGTCAGTGTGTTTTTGTTTTTAAATAATTAAATTTATTTAGGAAAACCTTCTGTAACTTTCATATTTGTTTTATAATTACAGTAAGCCCAGAGAAATGATTTTATAATCTCTGGTGTCTCTGGTTGTTGAACTACCCATGTAATTCTCTTACTGTCATTTTTGCTACAGTGGATTTATTCAGCAAATTCAAATACAATATTTATTTTATCCAGAGTTTTTACTAAAATGGAAATATTTTATTCATAAAATTCCTGTTTAAATCACCTCTCTTTTTAAAATAAAATATTATCCTTAAGATTGTAATCCATTCAATTTGAGCAAAAGTATAGTTATTTTAGTAAAAAGTACATGTTCAAATTAAAAATGAAAGTAATCATATGAAATGATACATACAAAGATATTGAAATTGACCCAAGTTTTTATTGTGGTTTTAGTTGTTCATTAGTAGGTTTATTTGGAGGCTGAATCCACCTTGAGTGTGGATTCTACTTTCCGATAAGGCAGTGTGGGACAGAAAATCCACCCAATGGAAGAGGGTGATAAAGACCACCTCCCCATCCCCCATCCTCACCCTCCACCTCCACCCCAATGGGAAGAAATGCCTCACCATTAATGGAGAAGGTGAAGGGCCAGGCCAAGCAATGTGGGGGAAGGACTTCCTTTTCCCATGAACTCTCCCTTTGGCAGCAAGGGCCTCTAGGTTGGAGGAAGGGGTGGAGGGCCAAAGACTGGCACGGCTTTCCCTGGCTTGAAGATTTCTGCAACAAGAACGGGCACGTACGTGTCCTGCTCAGCACTCCATTTCCCCTCAAATAATTAATCAAAGTTTTAAGCTTTGCCAAAGTTTTACAAACAAAAGTTAACTAGTTCTACAAGGTTTATTATTAATAAGAACATAGGTCAGTAACCTCACCTCCCGTTATTTCCCCTTACCTAGAGGAAATCAGTTAGACTCTTTTAATTGTTATTAACTGCCTCGAAATCCACCTGAATTACTCCATTTCTCCGGCCTCCACTATCTTCTTGCTTTCCTCCTTTCAAGAGGAGTTAATTCTGATTGTAAGTTTCTTGAAGCTTACAAATTTTAGGGACTCTTTTTAAGAGAAGGTCAGATTTCAAATGTAAAATTAAATGGAGCTCTGAGGCTTGAGCTTCCTTAGCTTCATGGTAAATCTGCCTCTGCCTTCCAGTGGAAACACACAAGCCCTATTGTTTTAAACTATCCTGTTTCCCAATCCACATACCATGTCTGGAATGCCATATCTCTCAAAAATTTTACATTCCAGTTGCTTCCGAAAGCCCACCTCCTCTATAAAATCTTTACTGAACAGCAGAAACAGTGATATTTCTTTAATTCCAGTTTCTCTAAAATTTAATTGCATATTTTCCTCCACTTATCACCTTACAACACATACTTATCCCATTTGTTTTAAGTCAGTTTTAGAAAATGACATATATTCATGAGCAGCCCATGATGCACAATTAGGTATAAAGTCTTTGCATATCAAGGGACATTAGTTATTATCGTTATCATTACATTTGAGGCAGAAGCCCTTTTCTAGGTGCAAAAAGATTTAGGGAAACACAATTTCTAGTATTTGACTTAATATAGCTGATTGGCTAGAAAAAGGGACAAAATATTAAATATTAAAGATGACCAGATGGAAGGTAGTGAAACCACTAAAAACAAAACCAAGTCGGGTAAAATCACAGGCACAAAATGCAACTCAAAGCATTAGTAGAGCTGAAGCTGTTTTTCGTTTGCATTATGAAACTCTTTATCTGCAAATGACAATACCAGAGCTCCAACAAGGCAGTCTTATACATCAAACTGTCATGAAAATATGTGGCTCTTTCCTGCAGTGTCATGTTACTACCAAAATTTTTATTTTCCAGTAATACTGGAGGTAGTAATTAGAAGGTGTATTATTTCTGGCCAACCATAATGGATACAACTACAGCAAAAGGTTAATTGTTATGCTACAAACACTGCAGTAATTAGCTTTTTTTAAAAAAAATAGATCTTTATTGGAGTATAATTGCTTCACAATACTGTGTTAGTGTCCATTGTACACCAAAGTGAATCAGCCATATGCATACATATGTCCGCATATCCCCTCCCTCCCATCCTCGCTATCCCACCCCTCTAGGTCATATGGTTCCCGTGAACCTAGTTGCAGGGCAGTAATTAGCTTTTAAAGCAGGGCTCGACAGGCAACATACTTGAAGTGAAAGCTTTTAAATAAAGGTTATCCTCGATGTTGTGCCCTTAGACTCCCCTAAATTGTCAATAAGCCATCAAATTCACACATGTCACCTGGAGGGACTGGAGCCATAGGGAGAGTTTTGAAGGGTTAGACCAAGAAGAGTTGGGGAGGAAACTTCAGGAGGGAAGTAGCCCATGCAGCCCAAGTTCCTCTCTTTCCCTCTGTTCTCTTCTATGCCTCTGCTCAGACTCCTCCAGTGGAGGTCACCCTACTGCTGTTTGCTCTCCAGCCCCCTAACGCCTGGGCATCGGGTGAGTGGTCACAAGCAGGCCTACCCACACGTTTGTAGGCCCCAGGCAAGAGTACAAAGGAGGGCACGGTGCTCTATTTATTTATTTATTTTTGTGGAGGTATAGTGGATTTACAATGTTGTGTTAATTTCTGTTGTACAGCCAAGTGATTCAGTTATATGTGTATATATACTCTTTTTCATACTCTTTGCCATTATGGTTTTTCCATGCAGGATACTGAATATAGTTTCCCATGCTATACAGTAGGACTTTGTTTTTATCTATTTTATATACAGTAGTTTGTATCTGCCAATCTGAGACTCCTAATTTATCCCTCCCCCACCCCCTTTCCCCTTTGCTAGCCATAAATTTGTTCTCTATGTCTGTGAGTCTGTTTCTGTTTTGTAAATAAGTTCACTTGTGCCATATTTCAGATTCCACGTGTATGGGATATCATATGGTATTTGTCCTCTTTCTGACTTCACTTAGTATGATAATCCCTAGGTCCATCCATGTTGCTGCAAATGGCATTATTTCATTCTTTTTTACGGCTGAGTACTAGTATTCCAGTGTGTATATATACCTTATCTTCTTTATCTATTCATCTGTCAATAGACATTTAGGTTGTTTCCATGTCTTGCCTATTGTAAATAGTACTGCTATAAACATTGATGTGAATGTATCTTTTCAAATTATAATTTTGTCTAGATATATGCCCAGGAGTGGGATTGCTGGATCATATAGTAACTCTATTTTTAGTTTTTCTGGAACCTCCATACTGTTTTCCATAGTAGCTGCACCTCTATGTTTACATAGTTAAAAGTCGTAAATCAAGCTAACAAACTGTTAAATAAAATATGTTCTCAGTCTTCCTACCTTTATCCTAAGATAAAAATTTTTGTAATGTATAAAGCTATATTTTAATGAGTATGCAAGCTATCAGCGATGAAAAACTTTAATTATTATTGTGTGTGTCTGCATAGTCTCGTGATAGGCTGTACATGTTTGGATAAGTAATAAAATAAAAATTCACACAACTTACCTTATGAAATTTATTTTCTCCCCTTCATTTCAGCAAAATCATTTAATGATGCTGTTATAATCATGATTTTCATATTGATATAACCAGTGTCCTACTAAAATAATGCCAAATTACATAATATTGTAGCTTTGGAATTTTAAAATTTAATTTCTTGGAGAAACTTTGTTCCGCTAAGGTGGTAGCAGTTGGAATTGTCAATCAAATTCTTAAAACAATACTTATTTTAGAAAATGAAGGATTTGGGTTTCTGGTCTGGCATGTAAAGAGTATAGAAGCCATCACTCCATCCTAACAAGTAAAAAGCTGAACAAACTGAAAATCAACAACTCTTCTTAGACCTGTTAGAGAATTGAGATCACAAAGCAAACTGCTGCTCCCAAAATTGGAGAGACAAACAGGCAGAAACAGAGAATCACAACTTACTGGGCAGAAACCTCCAGGGGAACCAGTAGGATATGAAAACCTGAACTGTAATAGATGAACTCCTGGAGACTCAGTGCAGAAGACTGCTAGAGTTAAAAACTCCATAGGGACCCAGTCTTTGGGGGATACCCACACTTTTGTGAGTTTTATTTTCTGAAGCTGTACCAGATTCTCACAGTGAATATTGGAGAAAAAGCCCCTTACGTTTCTGGCAGGGAGGAAAAAAAAAGGAAAAAATTTGAAATATGCCAGAGCATTCTGTTCTTAACCAGATCTGCTCTTCAGAGAAATTATCTTACCAGAGGCTAATCTATTGGGGTTTTATCAGAGCCTAACTGACCAGGGGGAAGAGAAATACCCAATCCCAGCCCACTCTAGCCATACTATCCCACCTAATGGGGGTATAAACTGAGAAGCACTTGTGAAGTTCATAGCCCAAGGCCACAGGCTAACTAAAAGACTGAGACCTAATCATAGGTCTATAGACTGCTTCCCACACCACCCCTACCTTAACACCACAGCACTGAAGCCTTGTTTACCCAAGTTCCTTTTACTCAGTACATCATGTCTGACTTTCAACAAAAAGTTACATGGCATACTATAAAGCAAAAAACCCAATTCGAAGAAACAGAGCAAGCATCAGAACCAGACTCAGATACGGCAGTAATGTTGGAATTATCAGACCAGAAATTAAAAATAACTACGATTAATATGCTAAGAGCAGTAAGTGAAAAAGTAGACAACATGCAAGAGCAAATGGATAATGTAAGCAGATAAATGGAAATTCTAAGAAAGAATCACAAAGAAATGCTAGAGATCAAAAACAGTGTAATGGAAATGAAGACTGCCTTTAATAGGCTCTTTAGTAGACTGGACACAGTTGAGGAAAGAACCTCTGAGCTTGAGGATATGTCAATACAAACTTCTGAAACTGAAAAGCAAAGAGAGACAAAAGATTGAAAAAAAAAATCGAATAGAATGTCCAGGAACTCTGGGACAACTACAAAAGTGTAACATATATGTAATGGGAATACCAGAGGAGAAGAAAGCGAGAAAGGAACAGAAGAAATATTTGAAGAAATAATGGGGCTTCCCTGCTGGAGCAGTGGTTGAGAATCCGTCTGCCAATGCTGGGGACACGGGTTTGAGCCCTGGTCCGGGAAGATCCCACATGCCGCGGAGCAACTAAGCCCGTGAGTCACAACTACTGAGCCTGCGTGCCGCAACTACTAAAGCCCATGAGCCTAGAGTCCGTGCTCTGCAACAAGAGAAGCCACTGCAATGAGAAGCCCGTGCACTGCAACGAAAAGTAACCCCCACTCATCGCAACTAGAGAAAGCCCATGCGCAGCAACGAAGACCCAACACAGCCAAAAATAAATAAATAAAATAAATAAATTTATTTTTTTAAAAAAAAGAAATAATGACTGAGAATCTACCCCAAATTAATGTCAGGCACCAAACCACAGATATAGGAAGCTCATAGAACACCAAGCAGGATAAATGCAAAAAACAAACATTACACCTAGGCATATCAAATGCATACTGCAGAAAATTAAAAATAAAGAAAAAATCTTGATGCCAGAGTGGGGGGAAAATCTTACTTATGGAGGAGGAAAAACAAGAATTATATCCAACTTCTCCTCAGAAATCATGTAAGCAAGAATAGACTGGACTGAAATATTTAGTGTTAAGAGAAAAACCCCACCAACCTAGAATTCTGTATCCTGCAAAATCATCCTTCAAAAGTTAAGGAAAAATAAAGACTTTCTCAGCTGAACATTGAGGGATTTTGTTGCCTTGCAGGAAATGTTAAAATAAGCTCTTCAGAGAAAACGAAAATTATATATGTCAGAAACATGATTTAATAAAGGAAGGAAAAGCATTAGAGAAAGAATAAGTGAAAGCAAACTAAAACTTTTATTTTTCTTATTCTTAATTGATTTAAGGGATAACAGTTCTTTCAAAACAGTAATAGCAACTACATATTCAATGATTATAGCTTATGTATAAGTGAAATAAATGACAGCAATGATATAAAGGATGGGAGGGAGGAATTAAGAATGCTTTGTTATTATAAGGCACTTGCACAACTGCTGAAGCAGTATAGTGTTATTTGAAAGTGGACTTGGATGAGTTGTAAACATATATTGCAAACAATAGGGCAACCAATATTATTTTAAAAATGTAAAAAAAGAAGTATAATTGATATGCTAAGAAAGGAGAGAAAATGGAATTATACAAAATGCTCAATTAAAACCACAAAAAGCAGGAAAAGAGTGGAAGGAAAAAATAGCAACAAGACCAAGGGCAATGAATAGAAATAGTATCATAATCCAACTATATCAATAATCACTATAAACATCAATGGTAAAAATCCACTAATTAAAAGGCAGAGATTATCAGAGTGGATGAAAACACAAGCCCCAACAATGTGTTGTCCACAAGAAACCCATTTTAAAAATAAAGACACATATAGATTAAAAGTAAAGGAATGGAGAAAGATATGCCACACTAACACTAATCAAAAGAAAGCTGGAGTAGCTATGTTAATTTCAGAAGAGCAGACTTCAGATTTATCGTAGGTATACAAGGCTGATTCAACATTTGAAAATTCATGTAATCCATCACATCAACAAGCTAAGGAAGAAAAATCATATAATCATATCAATATACGCAGAAAAAAACACTTGATGAAATCTAACACGCATTCAAGATAAAAACTCTCAGCAAACTAGGAATAGAGGGGAAGTTCCTCAACCTGCTAAAGAACATCTACAAAAAACCTACAGCTAAAATCATCCTAAAAAGCTAGAAGCTTTCCTGCTGAGATTAGGAACAGACAAGAATGTTCCTTCTCACTACTTCAACACTGTATTGGAAGTCCTAGCTAATGCAATAAGACCAAAAAATAAAAAATAAAGCAAAAGTATACAGATTGGGAGGGAAGAAATAAAATTGTTTTTGTTTATAGATGACACGATTGTCTATGTGGAAAATCTGGAAAGATCTACTAAAAAACTCCTGTAACTAATAAGTGATTATAGTACGCTTGCAGGATACAAGGTTAACATAAGTCTCATCGCTTTCCTTTATACCAGCAATGAACAAGTGAATTTGAAATTTAAAAAATACAATACCAATTAAAAACAAACAAATAAACAACTCCAATACCATTAACATCCCGAAAAATGAAATACTTGAGTATTAAACTAACAAAATATATATAAGATCAATACGAGGAAAACCACAAAACTCTGCTGGAAGAAATCAATGAAGAAATCAATAAATAGAGATAGTTGATGCTCAGGGATAAAAAGACTCAATATTGCCAAGATGCTAGTGCTTCCCAACTAGTGCTTCCCAAATCTATTGATCTGTAGATTTAATGAAATCCCAATCAAAATCCCAGCAAGTTATTTTGTGGATATTGACAAAATGACTCTAAAGTTTATACGGAGAAGAAAAAGACCCAGAATAGCCAACTCAATATTGAGGAATTGAGGAAGAACAAAGTTGGAGACTGACACTACCGACTTCAAGACTCACTACAAAACTACAGTAATCAAGGCAGTGTGGTATTGGTGAAAGAATAGACAAATAGATCAATGGAACAGAATAAAGAGCCCAGAAATAGACCCATATAAATACAGTCAACTTATCTTTGACAAAGTAGCAGAGGCAATACAATGGAGCAAAGATCATCTTTTCAACAAACAGTGCTGTAACAACTGCATATGCAAAAAAAGAAATAAATCTGGTCACAAATCTTACACCTTTCACAAAGATTAACTCAAAATGAATCACAGAACTAAATTTAAACACAAAACTATAAAACTCCTAGAAGATAACATAGGAGAAAATCTAGAAGTCCTTGGGTTTGTGATGACTTTTTTTTTTTTTTTTTTTTTTTTTTTTTTTGCGCGGTACGCGAGCCTCTGCCTGCTGTGGCCTCTCCCATCGCGGAGCACAGGCTCCGGACACGCAGGCTCAGCGGCCATGGCTCACCGGCCCAGCCGCTCCGCGGCATGTGGGATCTTCCTGGACCGGGGCACGAACCCCCGTCCCCTGCATCGGCAGGCGGACTCTGAACCACTGCGCCACCAGGGAAGCCCTGTGATGACTTTTTAGATACAACAAAGGCACGATCCATGAAAGAAAAAATTAACAAACTGGACTTCATTAAAATTAATAACTTCTTCTCTGTGAAAGATGAGGTCTAGAGAATTAGGCGTTAAACCACAGACTGGCAGAAAATATTTGCAAAAGATATACCTGATAAAGGATTATTATCCAAAATATACACAGGACTCTTAAAACTCAACCATAAGAAAACCAACAACCCAATTAAAAGACAGGCCAAAGACCTTAACGGACACCTCATCAAAGAAGATATACAAATGACAAATAAGCACATGAAAAAATGCCCATATCTTATTTCATCAGGGAAATGCAAATTAAAATAGAGATAACACTAAACACCTATTAGAATAGCCAAAATCCAGAACAGTAACAACATCAAACCTTGGCGAGGGTTTAAACACCAGGAACTCTCAAGCATTGCTGGTGTGAATGCAGAATGGTATAGGCACTTTGGAAGACAGTTTAGCACTTTTTTTTTTCTTTTATAAAACTGAATATACTTTTACCACATGATCCAGCAATCTGGTTCCTTGCGATTTACCCAAAGGAACTGAAAACTTACTTCCACACAAAAACCTGCACACAGATGTTTTTTATAACAGCTTTATTCATAAGAGCCAAGACTTGGAATCAACCAAGATGTCCTTCAGTAGGTGAATGGATAACTAACCTGTGGTCCATCCAGACAGTGCAATATTATTTATCACTAAAAAGAAATGAGCTATCAAGCCATGATTCCTTCCTTAACATGAAGGAATAGTACTGAGTGACAGTGGCCAGTCTGAAAAGGCTACATACCGTACGATTCCACTGGAAAACAGAATGTATGACATTCTGGAAAAGATCAAACTTGGTGACAGTATGAAGATCTGGTGATTTTCAAACGTTAGAGGGAAGGGATGAATAGGTAACACTGTGAGATGACGCGCGGCACAGCTGGTACTAAAAACTGGGTTGACTCCTAAAGCAGTTGAACTTTCTATTACGGTTCTGCATCAATAAACCATTGGACCTGCCAGGGCTGAAATCCCATTGCCATCTGTGCCTCCAGTTGGTGACCAGACTCCCTGAATTAATAAAAGGGTTTCTTGGTTTTGTTTTTTTAAGACAGATACCCAGCAAGTTACCCACTCTCCAACTACGGTCACTTGGGCAACTGACTTTCTAGAGCAAATTGGCCGCGTTTAAGAATTCTTGGCTCCTGATATTCGGAATAAATTGGGTTCTTCTAAAAGAACTTTATTTGGGATTCTTGGCTGGACAGCACATAAGAGACGGCAAAGTGGAGGCGACTTCCCGGCCCAACAGCTGGACCCCGAAACCGCGACACTGTTCACCCCGGCCCGGCGGGGCCGGCCCAGAACCAGGCCCGGCCGGCGCAGCGCGGGCGGGGCCCGGGCGGAGAGCCAAACTCGCCGCTGCCGCCGCGAGCCGTGACCTGCCCGCCAGACCTGGCGGCTCAGTCTCGCGGGATTCCTCAGCTCTCGCTCCCGGTGCGGCTCCTGAGGTGGCTAGAGTCCCGGACACTCCCGGGAGCCGTGTCTGGTCGCGGGGGTACGGTGGGCTGGACTGAGACGGGGAGGAAGGTTCCTTCGACCGCCGCCCGAGGTGAGGGTCCTTGGGCCCCGACTGGGCGGGCAGCCGCGGCCGGGCGGGTGCCGGGGTGAGCGGGGGCGGGCCTCGAGGGGTGCGGGGCGGGCGGGGGGCGCGCGCTTGGAGCCGCAGGTGCGGGGAAGGCGGCGGCGGCGGGACGGTCCGCACTGGCCGAAGTTTTCCCGGAAGTTGGGGAAAGGCGATGCCGGTCCCCGCGGAACCAGGGGCAGGTGCCCGGCGCTGGGCCCGGGGCAGGTGCCCGGGGGTGGGGCGAGTTGCCCTGCCTGGCGCTGGAAGTCGGGCCACCGGTGTGTGTTGGGGGATGGGATCAGGGCGTGCGATTATTCGTGGCTCCGGGCCCACAGACTCCCTCCCACCGAAACTCCGTCGCCGCCGCGGGACAGCTTTGCTCATTTTCCTTTTCCGTGAGATCGCTACTCCCCCCCAGCCCTTGAATACTAGTTTCGCTCCTCCGCAGTAGGAATCCTGGAAGTCTCCCTCTAGTTGGCATTTTTTAAAACGTAAAAGTATCTCTCCAGAGCAGTGCCACAAAAACTGGCCGTTTAGAGTCTTTAAAGAATTGAAGAACTCATGAGATCTTAAGGAATTTCCCTGGGACTCGGTTTTCTTATGCGTAATAAGGTAGCCAACAGGGGCTTTTAGGTTTTACAATTCTATCAGCCCTCCTTAACTTATTCCCATCCCCACCATTTTCTCCATTTCACTCACCCAGTGCCCCCCTTTTACCCTGTGTTCCGTACAGCGCAAGCCTCCTATCATCCGTTCCCTAGAGATGAGACTTCCTCAGCAGGCGATAGATTCTGTGCCAAGGCAGGTGGAAGAGGATCTCGATGGGATGAAATTTTCCGTCGTTTTTCCGGTGTTAGTTACCTAGGGTGAAAATCTTAACTCTGCACTTTGACGTACGCGTTTGAGTATATGACAAACGTTGTTGATACACCTTTTTGGTTGTTTTTACAGTAATTGACCCAGAACTCATTTTCAGGAAAAAGGGCTTCCTTCAAAATGGTAAAATAATTAAACGAGGAATTTGAGCATTTTATCTTTGGATGGAAATCTGAGATTGAAAAGAGCGATTAATCCAAGCCATGTGGTAAAATTAGGAATTTGAAGAGAATGGAAACGTTTACATTTTTATGGACATGTATTTTTCTACCCCTCGTACGAGGGCACAGTCTTTTCACCTGTGAACCAATTACTGTTCCCAGATGTATGAAAATGGCCTACAACATGACATTTTTCCCTAATCTGATGGGTCATTATGACCAGAGTATTGCGGCTGTGGAAATGGAGGTGAGTAGTTCTTCGTATCTTTATGGAAAAATAGTTTATGCTCTGTTCTGGAATAAACTATAAGTAGGAACTTTTCTTTTAAAAAAAAACATAGACACAGTAAGGGATTTCTTCAAGTTGTATATAAGTCCTGCTTTGAATAAGTCCCTTTGAGAATTAAATCTCCCTACTAACTTATGCTCGTGTACATCTGTGGCCCTGCTCAGTGGATTTGCTTAAGATCGGATTCATTTTATACGAAGTATAGTTATGAATGATTTTGCAATGTCTTGCACCTGTCAAATATTTTGCTCTCCTGAGTAAATTATGGTAGTTCCTCTAGAAATGTGAATTCTGAATTTTTCCTAATTGATTGAACGTATAATCTTTATTGCCTGGACTAAAAGTGCTTGGATTACATATATTTTCATAAGTAGTTGTTATGTTCACTTGGCCCTGTTTTTCTGAAGCAAATCAATGACTAGAAGATTTTGGGGCTGTAGTGTTTTGCTAAAAAGTGACTTTTTCTTTAAGCATAGTGCTTCAGTATTTGTAAGATACCTGTTTAAAAAAAAAAAAAAAAAACACGTCAGGGAAGGAGCAGAGTGACACGAAAGATTGCCTCAGATGCCTCAGTTACCTGCCTCTGGTTTAGAGATATGCAGATTGCTAGGGAGGTGTGGGAAGAAAGAGTTACCTGTAGAAACTTGTCCTCTCCTACAGATGTGTTAGGTGGATAACTTTCACGAAGGAAAGAAGACAAATGTTTCTGTAGTTTTTTTCCAGAAAAACTGAGGATGGTAAAGGCTTTTTCCCCTCAGATTGTTTCTAAGAGTTGAAACCCTGGCAATTTTAATATGGACACAGCTTTAAAAACTGACCAGACTTGATTTCGCAGCTTCTAAAGTCTTCCATTGTTGTTTAGTTGAATAGTTGTCCAGCTACCTCATTGTAGACTCATGTCTAAAATAGGAAGGCTTTTGAATACTAAGTAGAAGTACTTTTAAAAGATATTGCAGATTATATTACTATAATCTTTCCATGGTTTTTCAAACCAGTGCAAGGTGTCTTTTTGAACATTGAACAGATGATGTGGTGAGACTTCCATTGTTTAATCAGAACCATTTTGATTGTTTAATCTGATTAAATAAAGTATGTAGTATGAGTAACTTCAAGGAATAATTATAACCTTCATTCACATTTTTTCTGATAAGTGTTTTATAACTCATATCTTACAGAGTTCTTAAAATTTTTTTTAAATCTGGTGTCCTTTTTGTATAGTAGCTACATGCATTTTGAATGCTGACATTGACCTTATAAATTCAGATAATTTAGAATTCCTTATCATAAAGTACCATTATGAAGATAGGGAGAGATGCATCCCTGCTATTAAATACTGTAATTATAAGATGATAAGAACTAGTTTTTGTTCTAGACATGTCTTTTTAAAACCAATTGTTTCTGACCCCAAAAAGGTTATTTTTCATTTACCTAGCTTCTTTCCCAGGTAGTTTTGTGTCTGGACTTGATATCAAGAAGGCATTTTTGTTCTTACCTCCTTTATTTGATTGCTGACATTACTAATCTCTTCATTATATAATCTACACTTTCTCTTAGCCTTTACTATTAAGTTTTATTCCATAAATCACATTTCAGTTGGTTTAAGGTTATGAAAGAAAGCCATCAAGCAGTCATTTAATACCAGCATTAACCTAAGTTTACAAAAGAAGAAAGGGAAATGGAAAGGCAAAATAATATCAACCTAAATCAGACTTTAAATCTCTATAAATTATCTTTTTGGTCCAGTGTATTACGCTTTTCCCATTGCCCCATTCTTATTTGTCCTTAGCCAGTGACATTCTCTTTTAGTTCCTGTATCGAATGTCCAAAATTTTATAATTCGAGAGTTGTGACTTAAGTATCATGCAGAGCTTCTTATCCTCTTTTGTGCCATTGACCCATTCTCAGAATTTTAAAATTTAAATAACATGAGTAGGATTACAAAGGAAACCAATTATATTGAAATATACATCTATTTATAGCCCAGGTTAGGAAGCTTTGAGCATGTCATTATATAGGTGAAGAAACTGAAGCCCAGGAAAGTTATGATTTGTCCAAGATCTGAGCGCTATAATCTGATGCAGTCTTCTCTGTCAACACGGGCCATAATGTCTTCTTTAACGGTTTTTGTGGGGTGTTTTTTTATCCTTGACCTTATTAGATAAAAAAGAAAATATTTCTTAAGATTAGAATGTCCTGTGTTAATTTCAATCTTTGCTGCTTCTTCCTAAACTTCATTTTGATAAAAATTAAGCTGGGAGATTTTTTTTTTAACCTCTAATCAGCTCTACCTTTCTGTTTCTCATGCATGCCTTGAATACAAAGTCTTGTCAAAATTTTTAGATCAAAAATAAAATCCTTTGGCTTCAGCCTGTCCCCTCTGGTGGTGCCAAAGTGATTTCAGTAAAATGCAAATCCGTGCAGTCCACTCGGGTTAAAATTCTTCACCATTTCCCTAAAACTGGAAAAATAAAGACCTGACTAGTGCGGCACCTAAGGTTCTTTATATGAGACCCTGCCTTCCTGTCCAGCTTCCCATCTCGTTGCTTCCCATGTTACACACTCTGCTTCGGCCAAGCTGACCTGTTTGTAGATGTAGAACTCAGATCCATATTACTCCCTCTCACTTCCGTACAGTTGCACATATTGTATCCACTGCTTCCTGGGCTCCTTACCTACCCTTCTTCATCTGCTCAATTTCTTTACATCTCAATTAAAGCAATAACTCTGTGTTTAGCAAAGCATTCCTTTCACCTTTCTCACAAGCATATTTAATCAGCTCAATCTCTACACTCTGATAGTACATAATATATACAACTGTTCTTACACTTACTGTGCTGTATTGCACTTATTTACATGACTCTCTCCCTAGCTTTTGAGGTTGTTGAGACTAGGGATGTTTATTCATTTATATGTCTAATGCCTAGTACAGTGTACAGTGCCTCTGAGCATGGGAGATGTTCAGTGAAGGCTAAATAAAGGAAAAGGAGATATTTCTTATTCTAATAAATCAATGAGAATTTTCCCTCCAAATCTGTACCTTCCACCTTTATCTTCTGCAGAGTCTATGTGAAAGGCACTAATATTTTTATTTTTTTATTTTTTATTTTTTAACATCTTTATTGGAGTATAATTGCTTTACAATGGTGTGTTAGTTTCTGCTTTATAACAAAGTGAATCAGTTATACATATACGTATGTTCCCATATCTCTTCCCTCTTGCGTCTCCCTCCCTCCCACCCTTCCTATCCCACCCCTCTAGGTGGTCACAAAGCACTGAGCTGATCTCCCTGTGCTATGCGCCTGTTTCCCACTAGCTATCTATTTTACGTTTGGTAGTGTATATATGTCCATGCCACTCTCACTTTGTCACAGCTTACCCTTCCCCCTCCCCATATCCTCAAGTCCATTCTCTAGTAGGTCTGTGTCTTTATTCCCATCTTACCCCTAGGTTCTTCATGACCTTTTTTTTTTTTCCTTAGATTCCATATATATGTGTTAGCATACGGTATTTGTTTTTCTTTTTCTGCCTTACTTCACTCTGTATGACAGACTCTAGGTCCATCCAGCTCACTACAAATAACTCAATTTCGTTTCCTTTTATGGCTGAGTAATATTCCATTGTATATATGTGCCACATTTTCTTTATCCATTCATCTGTTGATGGACACTTAGGTTGCGTCCATGTGCTGGCTATTGTAAATAGAGCTGCAATGAACATTTTGGTACATGACTCTTTTTGAATTATGGTTTTCTCAGGGTGTATGCCCAGTAGTGGGATTGTGGGGTCATATGGTAGTTCTATTTATAGTTTTTTAAGGAACCTCCATACTGTTCTCCATAGTGGCTGTATCAATTTACATTCCCACCAACAGTGCAAGAGAGTTCCCTTTTCTCCACACCCTCTCCAGCATTTATTGTTTGTAGATTGTTTGATGATGGCCATTCTGACTGGTGTGAGATGATGTCTCATTGTAGTTTTTTTTTTTTTTTTTTTTTGTGGTATGCGGGCCTCTCACTGTTGTGGCCTCTCCCGTTGCGGAGCACAGGCTCCAGACGCACAGGCCTAGCGGCCATGGCTCACGGGCTTAGTTGCTCCGCGGCATGTGGGATCTTCCCGGACCAGGGCACGAACCCGTGACCCCTGCATCGGCAGGCGGATTCTCAACCACTGCGCCACCAGGGAAGCCCCTCATTGTAGTTTTGATTTGCATTTCTCTAATGATTAATGATGTTGAGCATTCTTTCATGTGTTTGTTGGCAATCTGTATATCTTCTTTGGAGAAATGTCTGTTTAGGTCTTCTGCCCATTTTTGGATTGGGTTGTTCGCTTAATATTGAGCTGCATGAGCTGCTTGTAAATTTTGGAGATTAATCCTTTGTCAGTTGCTTCATTTGCAAATATTTTCTCCCATTCTGAGGGTTGTCTTTTCGTCTTGTTTATGGTTTCCTTTGCTGTGCAAAAGCTTTTAAGTTTCATTAGGTCCCACTTGTTTATTTTTGTTTTTATTTCCATTTCTTTAGGAGGTGGGTCAAAAAGGATCTTGCTGTGATTTATGTCATAGAGTGTTCTGCCTATGTTTTCATCTAAGAGTTTGATAGTGTCTGGCCTTACATTTCGGTCTTTAATCCATTTTGAGTTTATTTTTGTGTATGGTGTTAGGGAGTGTTCTAATTTCATACTTTTACATGTACCAGTCCAGTTTTCCCAGCACCACTTATTGAAGAGGCTGTCTTTTCTCCACTGTATATTCTTGCCTCCTTTATCAAAGATAAAGTGACCATATGTGCATGGGTTTATCTCTGGGCTTTCTATCCTGTTCCATTGATCTATATTTCTGTTTTTGAAAGGCACTAATATTTTTATGTGGTTTACATATCATCTACCTTTGATCTGCCTGAGCCTAGTTCTAATAAAATACATCAGTTGATATCCTCTATGTTCTTTGCCATTATTAGCTTGACACATGTTTATTTTGAATTTACTCAAAAGATTAGATTTTTTAACCATTTATATTTATATGGAGTGAAAGAATTAATCTTTTGATTGGACCATTGTAATATAAACAATATGTGTCAGATTTCTTTTCAAACATTGTACTTTAGTACTTAATCTATAGTCTAGTCAAATACTGACTTATAACTGAATATACCTCAGCTTTTACTTTTTAAAAGTGTTTTATAGTTTCTCTAAAGAACTGATTGTGTTTTACACTTCCAACCCAACTGCCTTTGGCTCCTGCTGGTCCCAGTTGAATTTCCAGTGTTTACTATGAATTAACATTAGGATGAGGGGCTGAAGAATTATCTGATGATTATGGCAACCAATTGTGCCTTCTTAGCTACCAAAAATTTCATGTCAGTCAAGAGGTCTATTTCCCTCCTCTCTTATGCCTTAGTTTTCATTATGTGTGATGGTTATCCTGGTTTATAGAATTTATAACATTTCTGGTCATTGCTGATCTGTGATTATATGAGATGGTTTAGGGCAGTTGTTGTCAAACTTTAGTTCATAGACCAGCAGGTTGTAAGCTTGTTAGAAATGCAAGTTCATGGACCCCATCCCAACCTACTGAATCGTGATCTGTGAAAGTAGAGCTCAGAAAACTTATTTAACAAGCTGTCCAGGTGTTTCTTATGAGCATTAAAATTTGAGACCCAGTGGTTTAGAGCCGGGAACGCAGACATTTTCTGTAAAGGGGTAAATAATAAATATTTTTGGCTTTGCAAAACATTCACTCTCTGTCACAGCTATTCAACTCTTCAATTGTAGCCAATACAAATGAGTGTGGATGTTTCAATAAAACTTTACTTATAAAAACAGATAATGCATCACTTTTGGCCCACAGGCTGTAGTTTGCTGAACCCTGGTTTAAAGTACTTGAAAATGTTCTTAAGGATCACACACATAAAGAATGTAATAAAAATCATTATTGTGCATTCTTCTTAATATGTTACCATATGTGTTATGTGTTATTTTCTTTCCAGATAAGTTTTAAGTCAAATTTATCACAAACCAAAGGATCTGACTGAGATATCCTGGTCCTTTAGTTTTGTTTCAGAGATTGCTTGAAATAAGGGACTTTGATTTTTTTCCTTATTTCATTATCTGAGACTGAAGTCATTTGTTTTATTACAAAGAGTTAATTTACAATTCTGAATAGTAACTTGGCTTTGTAATGAAAAGGATGTTGTACAGTCTAACTCTCCCAAGTGGAAAAACAAATGGTTGCTGGTTTTCCATTGTGTTGCTTTTTGTTTCATATCTAGAGCATTGTTTCTCAAATTGTGAGGTTGATGTCCCTTGAGAGACTGATTTCATCCAGAAAGAGCTGAGACTGATCTAGGGAAAATGGAGACCAGAATTTTGTATTTTTCTTTTTGAATTGCCTTCATTAAGGCCTAGGCAAAGCTAAGTCATGTATTGTGTTTGGAACAGCATGTGGTTGTTCTACTTTAGAACAGTCTAAAGGGAAGTGAGCCAAAAAAAAAAAAAAAAAAAAAAAAACCCTTTCCTTTTCACCTGTTAATATGCACTAGTAAAATGTCTCTAATCAATTAAAAATAAAGGGATGGAGAAAAACTGTATAAACAAACTTTAAAAAAAAATCAGTTTCTATTGGTTTTTAGACATATTCATCTGCTTTTAGATGAGTCTAGTGGACCCCTTCCTTTCCTCCTTATTCTCCACTCTTCTACCCCCATACAAAAGGAAAGAAAATGTTTAGTGTGACTAACCTCTTTATTTTTCAGGGAAGACTTTCTGAAAATAGGTTTAGTTATTCTGAAAGTAAGCTATTGAGTCATTTAAAATGAAATAAATATAGAAAAGTATTCCAGATCAGTTGTGTGTATAGTGGCTACTGTTGAGTTTTAAATGTAGAAACTGTAGGGCTTCCCTGGTGGCGCACTGGTTGAGAGTCCGCCTGCCGATGCAGGGGACGTGGGTTTGTGCCCCAGTCCGGGAGGATCCCACATGCCGCAGAGCGGCTGGGCCTGTAAGCCATGGCCGCTGAGCCTGCGTGTCCGGTGCCTGTTGCTCCACAGAGGGAGAGGCCACAACAGTGAGAGGCCTGCATAACGCAAAAAAATATATATATATATAGAAACTGTAAACTTACCTTCCTTTCTGACATTGTACTGCAGTAGTAGGGAAAGTACCTTGACTAATTCTGAGTCTACAGAATCAGGGTTAGACCTGTATGTGAACAGAGGACAGTATTTCTCCTGGGAGTCTCTGCTGATAGACACAAAGTCCCTAGGGTCATTCCTTGTTATTCCACAGTCTGGGATATTATTAGTTATGCCTTCAGGAGAGCCTGTCCACAAAGAGACATGGTTCTTTTAGACCATGGGAAGACTGTTGTGTTGTGAGTTTTTCCATTCCTTGAGAATGTGGCATGTAGATAATGAAATTTTATTACTCTAGTTTGTATATATGTATGTATCCATTCATTAATGTTTGTTGAATGTGTACCTGAATGTGAATTATAGTTTTTCAAGTTACAAGTTTTCTTCAAATAAATTCGCTGCCCCTTTCTCTCTCTCTCCTCCTTCTGGGACCCTGATAATGCAAATTGTTAGTATGCTTGATGTTGTCCCAGAGGTCTCTTAAATTAAACCGTCCTCATTTTTTTAAAATTCTTTTTTCTTTTTTCTGTTCAGCTTAGGTGATTTTCACTACTCTGTATTCCAGTTCACTGATCTGATTCTCTGTATTATCTAATCTACTGTTGATTTCTTCTAGTGTATTTTTTATTTCAGTTATTGTATTCTTCAGTTCTGTTTAGATCTTCTTTATAATTTCGAACTGTTTATTAAATTTCTCACTCTGTTCATCCATTCTTCTCCTGAGTTTGTTGAACATCTTGTGATCATTGTCTTGAACTCTTTATGTGGTAGATTGCTGATTTCCACTTTACTTAGTTCTTCTTTTGAGGTTCTGTCTTGTTCCTTTGTTTGGAACATATTCCTCTGTCTCCTCATTTTGCCAAATTCCTTGTGTTTCTTTCTATGTATTGGGTAGGTCAGTTATATTTCCCAATCTTGGCGAATTGGTCTTATGTAGGAGACGTCCTGTGGGACCCAGTAGAACACTCCCCTCTGGCCACCAGAGCTGTATGCTCTAGGGGTGCCCACTATGTGGGCTGTGTGGGCCCTTCTGTTGTGACAGGGCTAACAACTGTGAGCACCCTGGTAGGTGGGGCTGTTCCCCAGCCCTGCTGGCTGCAAGTCCCTGCCTTGTGTGGTGGCTGCCAGAGGTAGTGGTACCCACTTAACCACTAATAGGCTAGAGGAAAGACTCCAAAATGGTGCTTGCCAGTACCAGTGTCCTCGTGGTAGAATGAGCTCCCCAAAATGGATGCTGCCAGTGTCTGTTTCCCCAGGGGGAGTCCCGGCCTTCTGCCTCTCCGGGAGCCTTTCTAAGATCAGTAAGAGGGTCTGACCCAGTCAGATTACTGCCTTTGCATTGGGACTTGGAGTGTGTGAAGTTTTGCATGTGCCCTTTAAGAGTGGAGTGTCTGTTTCCTGCATCTCTCCAGCTCTTCTGTATGCAAGCCCTACCGGCCTTCAAAGCTAGACATTCTAGGGGCTCATCGTCCCAGCGCAGGACCCCCAGGCTAGGGAGCCTGATGTAGGGCTCAGACCCTTGGCTTCTTGGGGAAAACCTCTGCATTTGTGATTATCCTTCCATTTATGGGTTGCCTACCCTGGGGAGTGAGTCTTGACTGTACTGTATTACTAACTCTTCTACCTGTCTCATTGTGGTTCCTTCTTTATATTTTTAGTTGTGGAAAGTCTTTTCTGCTAGTCTTCAGGTTGTGTTCATCAATAGTCACTCTGTAAAGCTGTAATTTTAGTGTGCCCGTGGGAGGAGGTGAGTTTACAGTCTTCCTAATCCACCATCTTGGCCACACTCTCTAAGTTACAAGTTTTAAATTAAATAACAGACTCTTCAGTGGACAGATTATTTTGCAGTACCAACCACTTACTATATGTCCTTGTCTAATTTCTAAAGGAAAGGTCTTTTGGAGAAATAGTTTATAATTTGTAGTGCTCGCTAAGAACTACTTAAAAATAACAAGTTTTCTGTTGTGGAAATAATGCAAATGCAAAGAATTCAGGGATGCCAGTATGTCACTCTCTTCCTAAGCCGAACAGCGCCCCTAGAAGCACTCACTTCAGCCCATAGTCCTTGAATATGTGATGGTCTTTATACCTTTCTCTGCTTGTCCGGCAGCAGCCACTCAGCCTTGTCTTCACTGGGCACATAATTCTAAGAAGTTCTTTGAATCTAAGTGATTATAAGGATAATGCAGTTAGTTGTTTTTCTGCTGTATACCATGGGCTGCCAGATTTCCATCTTTAAATACTGACAGAATGTTTGCTCGCTTTTGGCCCCAGTTAGTCCAGAAAACCAGTTCTAGAATTCTTCCCATTTCACCGAGGTCACTTACAACTTGTTCTTTGTATGATTTTTATGCCAGTTGATCTTCTTGGTTGCAAACAATAGAAACCAACTTTGACTAACTGAAGCAGAAACTGGGTGGATGTTGGGTAGCTTGTCGGATCAATGGAGAGGCTGGAGAACCGGGGAGAAGCAAAGGGAACCACAACACAGCTATGATCATGCCATAAGATCAGTCTGTCACCAGTGCCAACGCCAGTGGACACTTCCTGAACCATTGTCCCTGGACACTTACTTTGGCACTGTGGGTATTATTGATCCCACTGCAACTGCCTCAAATAATCTGACTGTTCTTTTATACAAGAATCTCAATACCTGGAGCATCCAGCTGGCCAAGCTTAGATTATGTGCCTCTGTTTTTGTTGTCCGGTTGCACCCCTGCATCTGTCGCATCCCACCTACTTTGGGATTCCCCAGAATAGGACTGCTGGGCAGATGGATATGGAAATGTTCACTGTAAAGCTCAGTGCAAGACAGAGTTAGTTAACTAACAAGGAGAAAATTTCATTGTGGTACCTACAGTTGCTTTGAAATTTATGTCCAGCTCTGCTATTCAAGTCTTTGTTACCCTCTTCATAAACTTTTTGAGCCATAAAGTGTCCTTAGAGACCATCCAGTAGTTCATCATGTTCATTTTACTGATGAATGCTCTGAGACTCAAAGACAGAAAATTATCTGCCAAAGGTGACACCAGCAGTTAATGACAGAGCTGGAACCAGAATTACAATGCTGGCATTATTTCCAGCAAAGGATTATATAAATACTCCACATATTTTGGTTCTCATTGTCTATATATCATAGCTTGGCTCTGCTCTTTTTCAGAATGGAGGTATAGTTTGCCTTCTTAATTGCCCTCTTCTTCCTTGTTCTTGCTAGTACTGATACTAACTACCACAGGATTTCTACCAGGAACTGACCATTTTCTATTTCTCTGAGTGTTAAAAGTCTAATCAACAGGACTATTTTAGTTATTACTTAATGCTCGAATTTCAAAAGCAGCATTGAGTTTTTTAATGCTGTGGTTAGTTCTTGGGTGAGTTTCTGAGCCTTCTTTGAGAATAAAATTTGAAAAGGAGAAATTCTTGCATGAGACCATGAAGGCTCTGGGTTACTGAGAGAGTTGAAGAAGGTGTGTCGTTCAGGGGAGGAGAGAGGGAACGGACTGAAAAGCCTAGAAAGTGTGAGTCATTGCTCAGTTCATGGGTTTACATAGCACTTACCATGCTAAATACTAGTTTAATAATATGATATTCTGAGTATAAGATTAAGGACACAAGAAATGTCACAATGAGTCAGGTTAGTAGTCTTTCCATCTCATTAAAGGTTTGGTTTCTGAGAATGATACCTAGGACATTTTATGGAAGAAAAAAGATTCCTGTCAAGAATTTTATTTAAACAATTAGGGAAATATGCTCATTCTGTTTTTTCAACCATTTGGGATGAGTTCAATACAGGCTGACTATCCATTATTTAAAGTGCTATTATTTGTTCTAAAATTACCTGTTCCAGGGAATTCCCTGGTGTCCTGTGGTTAGGACTCCAAGCTTGCACTGCAGGGGGCACGGGTTCGATCCCTGGTCGGGGAACTAAGATACCGCAAGCTGCGTGGTGTGGCCCCAAAATTTTTTTTTTAGATAGATAGATTGATTTTAAAAATTACCTGCTTCAGGAGGTACATGTATCATCTGAATATGATAAACATAGTTTGAGGTTTTACTGTCTTTGATTAATGTGTCCTATGAACATTTGTTGAGTTTTGTTTCATGTTAGAAGATTCTCAGTCCTCTTTTGATATCCTTCTTCCCCTTCATTCTTATTGGCATTCCTGCCTGTCTCACGCTTTGGGGAAGGGTAAGTTTCAGGGAGAGTTGGGTGGCAACTTAGTATCAGGGTTACAGAGGATAGATCTGGAGTCATTTGGACCCAGGTTCCTATCCTGGTTGCCACTTACTACTTATGTGACCCTATGAAAGGTACTCTTAGAGCCTCAGTTTCCTCATCTGCAAAGTGGAGATAAGAACATCCCTCTCAGGGACTTCCCTGGTGGCACAGTGGTTAAGAATCCGCCTGCCAATGCAGAGGATGCGGGTTCAATCCCTGGTCCTGGAAGATCCCACATGCCGCAGAGCAACTAAGCCTGTGGACCACAACTACTGAGCCCATGCACTGCAACTACTGAAGCCTGTGCTCCACAAGAGAAGCCACCGCAATGAGAAGCCCGAGCAAAAAGAACATCCCTCTCACAGGACTGTTGTAAAAACAACTGGTATATGAGAAAGCACAGTGCTTAGTTTATGGTAGGTGCTGAATAAATCTCATTTATCATCAGTAGCATTAGCTCAGGAATAAGGGCACTTAATTCTAATTTAGGCTAGATTTGGGGATTTCAGTAACAATTTCAATGAGAAATTGGATTTCATTTTCTCACTTGTAATCTGAGAAAATGGATTAGCTCAGTAATTTTCAAACTGTGATCTCTGGAGGTGCTTTGAGGTCACTGGTGGGGAAGGGGAGCAGTGAGAGGTGTCTCAGAGGGAGGGCTTCCTGTTCAGCGGGAGCATCTGTGCTTTTATTTATTTAATATATTAAGCTTCTTTGTAACCTCTTAGTTAAAGAACCTATTCCTTGGCAGAATACACACACACATTTTAAAAACAACAGTCTTAAAAGTCTACTCAGGTCCCTTCCAAGTCTAAAAAAATTTCTTTATGTCTATTAGTTTGCAACGGAGCTTGAACATTAGTAACCCACACTAGATCTGCTCTGAAGACATGTTTTGTTTGTCCTGTAGATTATTTTAAATGTTCATATTAAAAATTTTTTTAATTTGGAGATTCCACATACAAATCCAGGTTCTGTTTTCTTATGAAAAATTGAAATACCTAACAGCTCTGTGCTCCCACTCTCCAATAAGAGTCCACGAGAACTGAGTAGCAGCTGCTCCCCAGCTACTCCTGCTATCTCATACCCTTCTGAATTTATCTGCCTAGCCACTGCAGGCATTTGAGTTTTCAGCATCTGATTTATCCCTGCAGATTGCATGAACAGCAGCGTTTTTGGATTAACCAGTGTTGGCACTCTAGAAGAATTAAACAGAGGATGTGACTTGCCATGTTTGCCCCATAAGAAAATTGTTCTAATATAGCAAAAAGTACATGTGTTACTTTCATTTTGTCTGCCCTGGACAATAATAGTTCTTAAGTGCTGACCATCAATTTATTTATAGCTATTGTAGAATGGCTTCTGAGTTAGAAGAATTAAACAGTGTGTTTTAATTATTTCCATCATAAGATTTGATTTCCAGACACGCAAAATTTGTAGGAACTAGGCTTACTTGGAACAGGAAACAAAGAGGTAAATGCTACCAGTTGCCCATGCCTCCCTTTATTCCACCTCAGTCTGAGAGGAGGATACTCATACAAGCTGGGCGTTCTCCCCCTCCAGACAGAGAAAATTGAGAAAAGTACCCTACTGTTTGCTCTCCAACAGGCTCTTGTTAGGTGGCAAAGGGTTAGGCCTCAGCACCATTCAGATAAGGGAGACACAGTGTACAACCGTGGCAGCCCTGTCTTTGCTCAGTCACTTTGCCCCATCAGGGCAGGGTGAATTCTCCACTGGTCCAAAGTCCTCCACAGCTCTTGTCCTCTAATTGTTGGGTGTGGGTTCTGTATGTGCCCTTTAAATGAGACTTGTTAATTGTAGTATTGTAATCACATCTCATATTTACCTATTAATCTTGTCTGCTTTGTCTTTCATTTACTAAGAAATATGAATTGAAATTTCTGATTGTGATCATGGAATTGTCCACTTCTCCATGTAGATTTGTTGCTTTTCATTTTACATATTTTATACTATTTTATTAGGCGTATGCACTGCTCAGCAATGCATTTTAATGTATATCTGTTGCAGTTTATCTAGAATCTGAATGTTTTGTGGCCAGAGATATTTAATTGGTCATAGTGCTGAAAATAGAAGTCCTCATTCTATTTATTTTTCAGAGATGTCTCAGTGTTCATAGCTCACTGATGAGACCCTTCCCCTGTTTTTTGTACAGCTATAGATTTTCTTTTTTATCTTTAAACATTTTCTCACATTTCAGTGGTATTTGGAAATGAAGAAGACAATATATAAGTTCAGTGCATTGATTCAGATTTTTGAATCCAATTTTTCATCTAACTCTACATGTTCTCTTTGGATAATTACATTCAATTATTTCAGTTACTGTTTTTATAATGATGACTTCCACATCTATATCCTTAACCTAAAGTCTCTCGCCTGCAGAGCTCTATTTGTTTAACTTCCTGTTAGTAGACATCCACACTCAAATGTCCCACAGGCACTTCATACTGTCCATCAACAGGTGAATGGATAAACAAGTTATGGTATAGCCATACAATAGAGTACCACTCAGCAATTAAAAAGAATGAAGTATTGATACACAGAACAACAGGATGAATCTCAAAATGATGCTGAGTGAAAGAAGCCAGACAAAAAAGAGAATATACTGTATAAATTTATGAAAAATTCTACAAAATACCACTCTTTAGTGACAGAAAACAGATCAGTGGTTGCCAGGGAATGTTACAGGTGGGGGAAGAGGGTGTTGATGAGAGGGGAGATGAGAGGAGAGATTACCAAGAGGCAAGAGGAAGCTTCTGGTAGTGATGGATGAATTGTTACCTTGATGATGGTAATGGTTTCAAAACCCATCAATGTGTGGACTTTATACATGTTCAGCTTATCATACATCGATTGTACCTGAATAAAGCTGGGAAAAAACCCTCATTATTAAAGACTTTTAACAGAAAAACAATAATTCTTGTCCACTGTTCTCTATCCCCACCCAGTCCTCCGTCCCAGTGGCAGCCACTTTGAACTCTTTTAGGTGTTCCTCTGCTACATAGGCCATATTCTACCTAATATGCTTAGTGTGTTATTTGGATTCATCAGTTTAGAACTTCAGGCAGTAGACTTTTCGTCTTTCCTTCATTATGGTAGTTGATAATATATTTCTCTTACTTTACTACTTTTACTTCTCCTCTCAACCTCCTAATACAATTATTTTTTTCACTGCTGAATCAAGTAGTATACTTTGATTGCATTTATTTCCATAAACCCTCCCCCGCCACGTAGTTAATACAGCAATTGCATTTTTCCCCATTTGCTTTTTTTTCTGTACCTATGGTTAATTTTTTTTTAGATGTCCCAGCAGACCTGTTAGACATATAGCTGTAATTATCTCAGATGCTCAGAATATCATATAATCTGTCAGTTCCAATCCCGCACTCCCATCCCCTTGGAGATCTTCCTCCTTCAGCTGTCTGACCTCCTATCAATATGCTCTGACTTCTTTCTGGTCTAAATGCGTAGCTGTTGTGCTGTGGCTTCCCCTTGCCATGCTTAGTGTTGGATCAACTAATTCCCGAGTCCCATGTCATTTTCCTTCCTAGTTTATTCATGTACTCCTTCAGTTGGTTTTAGGAATACTACATCCTCTAGTTGCTTCCTAAAAAAGCATATTTGAAAGTTAAAAATTTTGCTTCCTTACAGGACCAAAAAGGTCATTATTTTACTGTCACCTAAATGTTTGGTTGGGTATAGCATTCTAGGTTGAAAGTAATATTCCTTCAGAATTTTAGAAATTATTTCTGCATTGCCTTCTAGCATCTGATATTACCAAATAGTCAGAATTTAATTCCTTTGCATGTGACCTGTTTCTTTCTATCTGGAAATATTTATGATCTTTTCTTTATCTTGATGCTCTGAAATTTTTGGACATGACTTGTCATTGTTCATTCATTGCTCTGGATAGTTACTATTTATTCAGTACATATTTATAGAGAAATCACTCTACACACACACAGGTCTAGGCACTGTGGATACAGCAGTTAAAAAAAAAATAGATAAAATCCCTTCTGCTCATGGAATTTACATTCTAGTGGTGAAGGCAGAAATTATGAAATAAACTAGTGAACATATAAACTAGTAACATAATGAAATGTCACATACTGAGAAGGACTATAAAGAAATACAAAACATAATAATGGAACTGAGAATGACAGTATAATTTTTTATGTAGGGTGGGCAGGGAATGCGTCTCTGAGGTAAGCGTTGAGCAGAGACCCAAGCAATGTGACTACCTGGTGGAAGAGTGTTCTAGATGAAGGGAATGGCAAATGCAAATCCTGAGGCAGACATATACGTGGAATGCTGAGAAGCAAAAGGCCCGTTTGGTGGCAATGGAGTAAGAAAAGGAGTTACGAAATGAAACTGGAGACATCACTAAGGGCCAGGAAATTTAGGGCCTTATAGGACTTGGTAAGGACTTTGAAATTTTTTCTGTTGGGGTCTTTTGAACAAGGACAAACTTGCATTTTAAAGAATCGCATCTGTAGGAGTATGGATTGGTACAGAAATTGTAAGATTAGCAAGAGTGGTAAGTAGTGAGACCTGTTAGGAGGCTATTTCAGTAGTCTAGGTGAAATATATACTGGCTGAGATGTAGTAACTTAATAACAGTGAGAAATGGTCACATTTGAAATATATTTTGGAAGGAGAGCCAATAGGATTTGCTGATGGATTGGATATGGGGTAAGAGAAAGAGAGGAGTAGAGGATGAATGTTTAGATTCTTGGCCTGAGTAACTTGGTGAATGGTAGTACCACATTACTGAGATGGGAAGACTAAGGGAGTGTTTTGGGGATAGGGTGTAGTGGGTTTGAGTTGTGTTTTGGACATGGTGGGTTTGAGATAGTGTGTTGACAGCCAAGTGGAGTTGTCCAGAAGGCAGATGGTCATTCAAGTCTAGGGTTCACAGGAGAGATGGAGGCCAGAAATAAATTTGTGAATCCTTCATGTATAGTTGGTATTTAATACCATGATTCTGGATTAGTTTCTCCTGAGGAGTGGGTATACATAGGGTAGAGGTCTGAGGATTGAGCCCTGGAGCTCTTCAATATTGAGACTTGAGAAATGGAAGAAATCAGAAAAGGAACAGACAGTGAGATCTGTAGAAATTCAGGAAAATTCGTATTCTAGAAGCCAAATGAAAAAAGTGTCTCAGGAGGAGGACAGGATCCCACTGTGTCAAATGTTAAAGAGTTGAGTAGGATGAGGACTCAGAACTGACCATTGGATTTGACAATTTGAAGTTTATTGGTAACCTTGACAAGCTGTTTCATTAAAGTATGGGGACAAAACCTGATTGGAGAGTGGGCTCAAAAGGAAATGGAAGAGCAGAATTGGAGAAAGTGGGTAAAGACAACTGTTTTCAGGGTTTTTTCTATAAAGAGGAAGAGAAAAATGAAATAATAGCTGGGTGGGGGTGGGAATGTGGAGTCAAGGAAAGTTTTTTTGTTTTCTTTAATTTTTGGCTGCACTGGGTCTTTGTTGCTGCATGCGGGCTTTCTCTAGTTGCGGCGAGCAGGGGCTACTACTGTTGGTTGCGATGCGCGGGCTTCTCATTGCAGTGGCTTCTCCTGTTGTGGAGCACAGGCTCTAGGCTCACAGGCTTCGGTAGTTGTGGCATGCAGGCTCTGGAGCGCAGGCTCAGTAGTTGTGGTGCACAGGCTTAGCTGCTCCGCGGCATGTGGGATCTTCCCGGACCAGGGATCGAACCCGTGTCCCCTGCATCGGCAGGCAGACTCTCAACCACTGCGCCATCAGGGAAGCCCAAGGAAAGATTTTTTTTTTTTTTTATGGTGAGAGATAATAGAGTAAGTTTGTATGAGAGGGGAAATCACTGTAACACAGAGGGGGAAATTACTGCAAGAATAGGAGACAGGACAGTCACCAGAGCAAAGTCCTTGACTAGACAAGTGGGAAGAGATCCAGTGTACAAATGGAAGACTTGGTTGGTTAGGAGTTCAAGCTGTTCAGCCATTGAAATAGTGAAGGCAGAGAATGTGGATAAGCTGCAGTTAGGTTTGGTAACTTTTGTGAGAGAATAAGGAAGTTGTCTTCTGGTTATTTCTGATTTCTCAGTGAACTAGGAACAGAATCATTAACTGAGAGGATGGCGAGTGGAACTGGAGGTTTGAAAAAAGAGGAGAATGTGAGAGAGATCTCTGTAAAACAGAGTTCATTGACTGACGTTTTACCCCAGAAATGTTTTAGTAGCAGGATTGCAGTGTGCTGCCAACCTTTTCAGTGTGGAAACTGGTATCCTTCTGTTCTGAGAAATGTTCTTAATTTCTTCTTTGATAATCACCCCAACTCGCATTTTCCTTGTTTCTTTCTGGAAGTCCTTTAGTCAGGAGTTGGACACTTGGAGTGATCCTCCTATTGTCCATCTCTTCCTTCAGCTTTATCTTCTAATCCTTCTATAGAGTTTTAAATTTCAGCTATCTTACTATTTTTAAATTTTCCATAGCATCTTATTCTTTTTTAATGGAAGCGATAACTTCTCACTTAAGTTATTCAGGGTTTTGTTTGTTTTGTGATTTGTTTTCTTCTGTTCCCTGCATAGTCTCTATTTCCTCCAAATTTCCTTTTATCTGCTTGCTTGTTTTGGTCTCTGTCTTTCATGATGCTTTCTTCAAATGCCTGATGATCCTTGGCTGCCTGTTCATGTTTGTGGGGCCCTGAAAAGCTCTGTGTGCATGAATGGGACTGGTCACCGGTGGGCTTTGTGGTAAGGTGAGCTTGAGGTTGAGTAGCTTTTTCATTGTCAATATGTAGAGAGAGGTCTTTTCTCCAAGACTCTTGGGTTTTTTCAAAGATTGGGGATGGTAGGTATATGCCTGTTTGCCAGCCTTTTGGGAATAGAGCAGGAAAGAAGGTGAGGACTTCCTGTTTCTGTAGGTAGACTCTTACTCAGTCCCCCTTTCGTCACTGTGGATTGTACTTCTGCCCTGCTCTGTGCCTGATACCCAAGTGCAGAACGTCTCTAGTGCCATCTCTTCTGGAAACATCTCTGGTAGAATGCGGTGGTCATCTGGCTGTGTGGGTGGGGATAGGGGGTGACATAGTGAGGAAGTAATTTGTAAACATTCCTCCAATTTTAGCCTTTTATGCTACTTGGTGCTTCAAAGAACTGAGACTCTCAGATTCTTTAGGGCAAATCAGCTCATTCTCATGTGAATCCCTCCACTCCAGCTTTGTCCCGTTAAGTGACTTATCACTCCTCTAATAGCTTTCTGTTGCTCAAAGTTTAGGGCTTTCTTTTTTGTTGTTTTGTTTCATTTTTGTTCTTTGGAAAACTCAGATATGCTAATGTAGTTTCTCTTGTTCACTTACTAATAGATTAGTACCTTTTTTTTCTTTATTGTCATGTTACTAAGGAAGCAAGGAGGAGCGAAAGGAGATAAACATATGTGCTCAATCTACCATGTTTTTCCAGAACCTATCCACACTCTCTAAAGGGTAATCACAATAACTAATATTTATTGAGTACTTACCTGTATGCCAGACACTGATATAAATGCTTTACATTTATTAACTTAGTATTCATAACGATCTTATGAGACAGGTACTGTTATTATTGCCAGTTTACAGATGAAGAAACTAAGGCACACAGAATTTATGTAACTTGCCAAAGGTATAAAACTAGTAAATGTGGAGCTAGCATTCAAACTTAGCTGTCAGACTGTAGAGACACCTCCTGCTTACAACTCTCCCATAGTATCCCACTCCTTATTTTTAAATCCAAGCAATTTAGCATGTCATCCATGCTCTCCGTGATCAGGTCCAGAGAACCTCTCCAGTCTCATCTCTCTCTACTCTGTCCTTGACTTCACCTCTTTGACCTTATCTTGTAGTCATACTGGACTTCTTGCCCTGAATTCTCCATGTTCTTGTGATACTCATACCTTTTTTCATGCTGTTCCCTCCACCCCAAACAATCCTTTATTCTCTAGAATGCACAGTAAAGTGTTAAGGTATTTTAGCATATACTTACAAATTAAATATTTGTATGATCTATTTCATCTAGCAATCAACTCATACTTTTGATTTGTTTTGTTTTAGCATGTCTTCTTGAAAAATGCATAGTTGAGTAAAATAATATTTCACTGTGTATTAAGGGTTCTTATGTCTAACTAAACAAAATTATCTCCTCAAATTTGATTATATTGAGAGTGAGATTTAAAGATTCTTTTGGAGACTAAGTGAAAAAGTATATACTAAAAAATTCATTTGTTATATTAAAATGTTTTCTAACCTTATCTTACTGTTTTTCTTAATAGCTTTTTCTTCCTCTTGCAAATCTGGAATGTTCACCAAATGTTGAAACTTTCCTTTGCAAAGCTTTTGTACCAACCTGCACAGAGCAAATTGATGTGGTTCCACCCTGTCGTAAATTTTGTGAGAAAGTGTATTCTGACTGCAAAAAATTAATGGACACTTTTGGGATCCGATGGCCTGAGGAACTTGAATGTGACAGGTAAATTATGTTTTCAGCTGAAAGCTACTGATGATATTTCAATATTGGTATTAATTTTCCAGAATATTAGTGACAGGCTTTCATTATTTAAGTCAACAGCTGTTTACTGCACACTTAATATATATTAGGTATTTACTATATATCAACACTGTAAACAGTGGTGAGCAAAACCAGACTTGGTTCTTGTTTTCAGGGAACTCACAGTGGGGTGGAAGGAACAGAGAATAATCAAATAATCATAAAAATAAATGCAAAATTACAACCGTGTTAATACAACAAATGAGGGTACATAGTTCTATGAGAATGTGTCATGGTGCCTTTGCCCTAAACTGGGGAGAAATGGGCCTTATTATCAATTCATGGACCTTTTTGCATCTGTCTTGATTAATTACTTTTATCTCCTATTCTCTAGACATTGGGAGCTTGTAATTTGAAATATTATACTAACATAATGACACCTCATATAATAAATCTAGGAAGGAAGGTGGCTCTCTTTTTGTTTCTTTATCTGTAGACTGAAGAAACTACAGACCCTTATGGAACTCATACATTTCTGGTAGATACATAATCACTTTCCAGAACAACTTAATTCATAGTAAAGGTGAAGATGCTCATGCCACACATCTTAGGAGATCCCCTTCTATAGAAACTTTTTCACAAACAAGGAATCGTAAGCAAGAATACTTATTGTAGCATTATTTGTAATTTTTTTTAAATGAGAAAAAGTCTGAAAGTCCACTGTAAGAATGATAAGTAAATTGTGATGTACTTACACACTAGAATACTACTATACAGTTATAAGATGAAGGCAGTTGACCCACATCTGTCAATATGGATAAATCTAAAAATTATAGCATAAGTAAAAAAAAAAGTATGATGTATATAGCACAATGTTATTTATATAAAGTTCAAAACCTGTAAAATAATACTATATAACACTGTAGATGGAAAATAACATAATAAAATATTTTAAAATGCATGAGGAGAAATAAAAACTGAACTTGTAGTAATGAATAATTTGGAAGAGAGAGAAAAGAGAATAGGACCAGAAAGGGGTCCCAAACTGTATCTGTAATGTTATATTGCTTTATTTAAAAAGATATAAAACAAAACTGACATACTATCTTTTGAAAAAGCTTGTAGATACATCTGTGTTGTTTTTATGGGCATATGTTTTATTATTTTCTATTCTTATCTAAAACATATTTCAAACGCTTTCTCCTTAAAAACCTTCACTAATTTCTAAACTATGTAGATCCTCCAAAATAATTCTGATGTGTGGAGATAACTCAGTGATAAAGTTCTGCACAAAACAGCAATATCCCTTTCTATCACTCCGGTCTGCCCATAAACAAGGGAGGCAAACAGCCACACTGCAACAAAATGGTGATGTGAGTTAAGCTGGTCCTCGGCCTTCCTCTTCTTGCCCTTCTTTATGAGCTTAGATATCACTTGAACTCTGTCCTCTCCATCCAGGAAATGATCTCATTTCAGTTATTTTAGTTGTCATCACCTTACTATGTGGCTGATCTACTTTGCTCATGGATGCTAGAAAATAAAAACTAATTTCCCCAAGACATATTTCAAATGCTTAAACAGACAAGCCAGAATTTTTTTGTCTAGAGAATACCAATCAAGATAAATTCTTTCTTAAGTACTTAGTCTTGAAACCAGAAATTATTTAACAATTATTAATTGATTGTTTTCTGAGTAAGGGAGTTTTCATGTTCACTTGCCTGATACTTAATATATTTGTTAGTGTGTTGGGGCGTCATTAACACCTACAAGTTTTTAGTCAACTTCAAAACTTTCTCCCCAGCTCTAAAGCTGTAATCTGTTTAAGCTCGTATGTCTTCCCATCAGTTATGAATGCATAAGGAAATATTTTATAGTTGGAAAACAGAGTATTAAAATAGTGACTCAAAAATGTCAACTTCATGTATTATTTTTTAAAATCTTTACAGATTACAGTACTGTGATGAGTCTGTTCCTGTAACTTTTGATCAACACACAGAGTTTCTCAGTCCTCACAAGAAAACAGAACAAGTCCAAAGAGACATTGGATTTTGGTGTCCAAGGCATCTTAAGACTTCTGGGGGACAAGGCTATAAGTTTCTGGGAATTGACCAATGTGCACCTCCATGCCCCAACATGTATTTTAAAAGTGATGAGCTAGAGTTTGCAAAAAGTTTTATTGGAATAGTTTCAATATTTTGTCTTTGTGCAACTCTGTTTACATTCCTTACATTTTTAATTGATGTTAGAAGGTTCAGATACCCTGAGAGACCAATTATATATTACTCTGTCTGTTACAGCATTGTATCTCTTATGTACTTCATTGGATTCTTGCTAGGCAATAGCACAGCCTGCAATAAGGCAGATGAGAAACTAGAACTTGGTGACACAGTTGTTCTAGGCTCTCAAAATAAGGCTTGCACCGTTTTGTTTATGTTTTTGTATTTTTTCACAATGGCTGGCACTGTGTGGTGGGTGATTCTTACCATTACTTGGTTCTTAGCTGCTGGGAGAAAATGGAGTTGTGAAGCCATTGAACAAAAAGCAGTGTGGTTTCATGCTGTTGCATGGGGAATGCCAGGCTTTCTGACCGTTATGCTTCTTGCTATGAACAAAGTTGAAGGAGACAATATTAGTGGAGTTTGCTTTGTCGGCCTTTATGACCTGGATGCCTCTCGCTACTTTGTACTCCTGCCACTGTGCCTTTGTGTGTTTGTTGGGCTCTCTCTTCTTTTAGCTGGCATTATTTCCTTAAATCATGTTCGACAAGTTATACAACATGATGGCCGGAACCAAGAGAAACTAAAGAAATTTATGATTCGAATTGGAGTCTTCAGTGGCCTGTATCTTGTGCCATTAGTGACACTTCTTGGATGTTACGTCTATGAGCAAGTGAACAGGATAACCTGGGAGATAACTTGGGTCTCTGACCATTGTCGTCAGTACCACATCCCATGTCCTTACCAGGTAAAACCTATCATTTGTGTTATTTCACTATTTAATTTTAACATGGCAGATGTTCCTTGGAAATATCTTTGAATTAGTCATGACCATAAAATTAGATTTCAGGTAAGAAAATCCAATAGACAGAGGGAGTTGTTCCCTACGCCTCAGTTGAAACTAGGGTAAGTGTCCCAAAAGTTCTTTCCTAAAGTTTTAGCTTCAGTTACAATAGTAAAGTACCTCCTTTAGCTATTCTTTTAAAAATTAAATTGGATTGCAAAGGCAGATGAATAGTACTGCAGAACAGAATCAGAACAGGTCTTGTCATAAGGAGAAAAAGAGAAGTAACTTGCAGGATTTTCCTGGCAGTACAGTGGTTAGGACTTGGAGCTTCCACTTTAGGGGGCCAGGGTTCAATCCCTGATTGGGGAACTAAGACTCTGCAAGCCAAACGGAGCAGCCAAAAAAAAAAAAAGAGAGAGAAGTAGTTGTTTTTAATTCTTCAGTTAGTTGGGGAAACCCTTATTTAGGTTTATAATAAAATGGTGTATATCATCTTATACTTTGCTTGTATATGCTTATAAAAACAGAACTTATGCCAAAACCACCCTGTCATTTCTTATGACAAAACGCACAATTAAAACAAAATACGTTTCATATGTTTCTGATGCTACTGGTTGGATTAAAGTGGTGATTTTAAGATTAAAAAAAAAAAATCTGAAAATGGAAAATCTCTTAAAGCATTTTAGTTTTTTTAAATAGAAACTTTGTTTTTAATAGATTTTATACATTTTCTTGAATATTTATATATGATATTAACTAATTATATTGAGTGTGAGTACTGTCATCACAGTGTATCAGATCAAGCAATGTGTGGGCTGAATTATTTTACATAATTTATATTCTAGAAAATTACTGCACTGTAACACAGTGAAATCTATTTTACATACTGATATGTGGGGATAATGGTTTTACTTGCCTTACATCCTGTCTATAGTGTGTTATCCATTGTCTGTTTTTACTATATGATTAATAAGCGAGCTCTCTTAAAGTGATACTGCTGTATTAAATGTCTCCTAGATTCCTCAGTATTTTTGGCAAACTAGAGGGGGAAGACAACTGTTACATACTACTAAAAAGTTTAAGATATATGATTTTTTATTATTATTTTTAAATTAATTAATTAATTAATTAATTTTTATTTTTAGCTGTGTTGGGTCTTCGTTTCTGTGCGAGGGCTTTCTCTAGTTGCTGCAAGCGGGGGCCACTCTTCATCGCGGTGCGCGGGCCTCTCACTACCACGGCCTCTCTTGTTGTGGAGCACAGGCTCCAGACGCGCAGGCTCAGTAGTTGTGGCTCACGGGCCTAGTTGCTCCGCGGCATGTGGGATCTTCCCAGACCAGGGCTCGAACCCATGTCCCCTGCATTGGCAGGCAGAATCTCAACCACTGCACTACCAGGGAAGCCCAGGATATATGTTTTTTTAAGATTATGTTTCATGTAAAGAAAGAAACGATATTATAAGATAAAGTGAGAAAATTCTAATATTATAGTGGGGAAGGACTTTATGATATAAAATTCAGGAGCTATAAAAGAAAAGATTGCTAAATTTGACTAAGGAAAAAACTTTTTTCAGATTCTGCATGGCAAAAAACCCCACCATCAGGGAGATCACCTCTGTGCTTTGTGACCGCCTGGGGGGGTGGGATAGGGAGGGTGGGAGAGAGGGTGATGCAAGAGGGAGGAGATGTGGGAGCATGTGTGTATGTATAACTGATTTAGTTTGTTGTAGAGGGAAAACTAACACACTATTGTAAAACAATTATACTCCAATAAAGATGTTAAAAAAAATTAAAAAAAAAAAAAAAAAAAAAAAACCCCACCATAATCAAAGTCAGGAGACCAACTGGGAAAATTTATTCACACATCACATCATAATTGAAGAGCTAATTTCCTTATTTATAAAGAGTTCCTATAGATCAATAAGAAAAAAACCAACAATCTGATATAAAAATGAGAAAAGAAGGTATAGAGGGGTCACAAAAAAGGAAAATAAAAAAGCTGTTCTTAAACATATGAAAAATGTTATAAGACAGATGCAAATTAAAGTTATAATAAAATTATATTTCTGCTTATGACAGGTTTTATAACCACTGTATTGATGAAACTGGCAAAATACACGTTCTAGACTTTGCTATTCAATTAGTTCAACCTTCTGTGGAAAGCATTTTGATAATATCTGGCATTTAAAATGCTCATACTCTGATCCTGTCCTTCTGGGAATTTTTCAACAGCTCTGTTCACAAATGTGAGAAATTATATACATACAAAGATAGTCACTGCAACATTATTTGCAACGGCAATAGGTTGGAAATAACCTGAATATCTATTAGTAGGGATAGCTGAATAAATTATAGTTCATCCACACAATGGAACAGCCTTTAAAAAGAATGAAGTGCTCTAGAATGGTCTCCAAGAAATATTACTAAGTGTAAAAAGCAAGATATAATGCATAATGTATAGTATTTTGATACTTGTAACATTTAAAAAATAATATTTGAAAGTTTATGCTTGAAAGAAAAGTATGATTTAATTTTTACAAAATTTCCACATTTTTACATTTTACTGATACTTATTTTGCTCTAAGTTTTTGTAACAAAACATCAACAATGCATAAAGACTCTAAAATAGTATGTGTTATAATGAGTTTAAATGTATTTTTTTATAGATTATAGTGAAGTAAAAGATAAATATTGAGAGGCAGATATTTTGGCAATTATAAGAAGCTGCTGTACTTATAGGGAAAAAAAATGCCAGATATCAAGCCAAGATGTAAGACGTCCTTCCTAAATATATTTAATAAGTATTTTTCCCTTTCTAGCTATATATTTTTATAAAAGTTCTTTGTTCAGAACTTCTATATTACACTTAAAGCACTTTTCATATTATGTTATATCAAACATTTCATAATAAAACAAACTGATTTATACTTTTTGTTCAAGTTTTGCATTGACTGTATAGACTTTTCTCCACTTTAAATGTATCACTAAAATTCTTATTCATTACATTTTTGTAGGCAAAAGCAGAAACTCGACCAGAGTTGGCTTTATTTATGATAAAATATCTGATGACATTAATTGTTGGCATCTCTGCTGTCTTCTGGGTTGGAAGCAAAAAGACATGCACAGAATGGGCTGGGTTTTTTAAACGAAGTCGCAAGAAAGAGTAAGAATCTATTGAATTATCTGACATTGTTTTAAAATAAATAGATCAAATGCCAAGTCATTGTACTGGAGTTTCGTTATGTCAACTGTTGTTTCAAGTTGGAATCTTTTTCATGGAGAGATATGCTTTATTTTAGCATTTGTTACAGTAGTCTTTGACATGTACTATTCTATTGAAATATGAATGAAAAGTTTGTAAAAAGTGCATTTTCTTTCCATGGCTTATAATATATCAAGTATTATTACTGCTATCATTAAGTTCATTGTTTTGGGTTCAGAATTTTAAATAATTTTATCCTTTTTTATCAATGATGAAAGATGAAATGGGTCAAATATATGTAAGGCAGTCTATAGAGTATGATTCAAATGTGATGTACAATCATTACCTTTAAATTTTATTACACATAATACTGACTTAACATGTCACTTATTTGCCTTGCTTACGATGGTAAAAATTTGAGCTTATGGAATATTCTGTAACAATATAGTAGATTTACATTTATGAGTAAATAGTTCATTTTATTTATATATGTTATACATTGTGTACAATCAACAATGTAGTATAGAGTTTTTTAAACTGTTCCCAATTGGTTTGATTAATGAACTCTTTTTGTGGTAAAAATTTCAGAACCTTTTCACAAATAAGTTTTTGAAGTCTGAAGAATTGCATTTAATTGGACTTTAATTTTTTTGAACTCTTATTATATTTCTAACCTGTATCCTGTATTATATCTCTATCCCACACTAACTTCAGAATAACTTGATATAACTTGAATGTTAGAAAGAAAACAATTGCATTTAAACAAAGACCATTAATTATATTCTGTGTTCTTTCTCTCTGGTTTACTTTCATATGTGATATATTTATATATGATACACATACCGATAATCCCCTACTTTATGCTGGTTTGAGTTTTCTTGCCCTCATCTTCTGATTTTGTCTATTTAATTTCTTTCTACTCTTTATGCTGACAAAAGCAACTAACAGTGTATGCACAAAAAGATTTCATTTCATGGCAATCTACTTATATCTCATAGTATTTATAATCCCAGATTTTATAAATAATGTAAGTCATATAGATCGTAACTTTAATGAATTAGGATTTTTGGCACAAGATATGTGATATGCTTTATGATTTCTGTTATAACACTTAACATTTATCAAGTAAACTCTCTCCTTGGATTTTCTTACAGTCCAATCAGTGAAAGTCGAAGAGTACTACAGGAGTCGTGTGAGTTTTTCTTAAAGCACAATTCTAAAGTTAAACACAAGAAGAAGCACTACAAACCAAGTTCACATAAGCTGAAGGTCATTTCCAAATCCATGGGAACCAGCACAGGAGCTACAGCAAATCATGGCACTTCTGCAGTAGCAATCACTAACCATGATTACTTAGGACAAGAAACTTTGACAGAAATACAAACCTCACCAGAAACATCAGTGAGAGAGGTGAGAGCGGATGGAGCGAGCACCTCCAAATTACGAGAACAGGACTGTGAGGAACCTGCCTCCCCAGCAGCATCCAGCACCAAACCCTGCGGGGAACAGACCGATGGGAAAGGCCGGGCAGGCAATGTGAATGATAAGAGCAGTGTGTCTGAAAGTGCACGGAGTGAAGGAAGGTGAGCTTGGACTTTGCTATCTTAAACCATGAATCTTTTGAATACTGCATTGCACATTTTTCATTAAAGCATGACATATCTGGAAAGAAAGCATTCTTTGAGATGACATGTCTATACACTTAATCCAAGGAAGTTTGGGTTTTGCCTATAAATGCTATTTCGTAGTTTAATTCTTAGCATTGAGAAGACCCTTTCATGTTTATTGTTCAAATAGAAAAGTAATGTTCATTTCTGTGGTAATTGTTAACAGTTGGTTGTATATTTAGAGAAATGTTTAAGATTCATATAAAATACAGGCCATTAAGTTTCAATTAGTACTACATTATAGTATTGTCTAAAAGGTATTTGTCAGACTTCCCTAGTGGTGCAGTCGTAAAGAATCCACCTGCCAACACGGGGGACACGGGTTCGAGCCCTGGTCTGGGAAGATCCCACATGCCGCAGAGTAACTAAGCCCACGAGCCACAATTACTGACCTCTCGTGCCTAGAGCCTGTGCTTTGCAACAAGAGAAGCCACCGCAATGAGAAGCCTGTACACCACAATGAAGAGTAGCCCCTGCTCATCACAACTAAAAGCCTGCACATAGCAATGAAGACCCAACGCAGCCAAAGATAAATAATAAATTTAAAAAAAAAAAAATATATATATATATATATATATATATATAAAATAAAGAGAAGCAAGAAGAACTACAATCCTGCAGCCTGTGGAACAAAACCCACATTCACAGAAAGATAGACAACACGAAAAGGCAGAGGGCTATGTACCAGATGAAGGAGCAAGATAAAACCCCAGAAAAACAACTAAATGAAGTGGAGATAGGCAACCTTCCAGAAAGAGGATTCAGAATAATGATAGTGAAGATGATCCAGAACCTCAGAAAAAGAATGGAGGCAAAGATCGAGAAGATGCAAGAAATGTTTAACAAAGACCTAGAAGAATTAAAGAACAAACAAACAGAGATGAACAATACAATAACTGAAAAGAAAACTACACTAGAAGGAATCAATAGTGGAATAACTAAGGCAGAAGAACGGATAAGTGACCTGGAAGACAGAATGGTGGAATTCACTACTGTGGAACAGAATAAAGAAAAAAGAATGAAAAGAAATGAAGACAGCCTGAGAGACCTCTGGGACAACAGTAAACACAACAACATTCACATTATAGGGGTCCCAGAAGGAGAAGAGAGAAAGAAAGGACCAGAGAAAATATTTGAAGAGATAATAGTTGAAAACTTCCCTAACATGGAAAAGGAAATAGCCACCCAAGTCCAGGAAGTGCAGCGAGTCCCATACAGGATAAATCCAAGGAGAAACACGCCAAGACACATAGTAATCAAACTGGCAAAAATTAAAGACAAAGAAAAATTATTGAAAGCAGCAAGGGAAAAATGACAAATAACACAGAAGGGAACTCCCATAAGGTTAACAGCTGATTTCTCAGCAGAAACTCTACAAGCCAGAAGGGAGTGGCATGATATACTTAAAGTGATGAAAGGGAAGAACCTACAACCAAGATTACTCTACCCAGCAAGGATCTCATTCAGATTCGATGGAGAAATCAAAAGCTTTACAGACAAGCAAAAGCTAAGAGAATTCAGCACCACCAAACCAGTTCTACAACAAATGCTAAAGGAACTTCTCTAAGTGGGAAACACAAGAGAAGAAAAGGACCTACAAAAACAAACCCAAAACAATTAAGAAAATGGTCATAGGGACATACACATCGATAATTACCTTAAATGTGAATGGATTAAATGCTCCAACCAAAAGACACAGGTTCGCTGAATGGATACAAAACCAAGACGCATATATATGCTGTCTACAAGAGACCCACTTCAGACCTAGGGACACATACAGACTGAAAATGAGGGGATGGAAAAAGATATTCCATGCAAATGGAAATCAAAAGAAACCTGGAGTAGCAATACTCATATCAGATAAAATAGACTTTAAAATAAAGAATGTTACAAGAGACAAGAAAGGACACTACATAATGATCAAGGGATCAATCCAAGAAGAAGATATAACAATTATAAATATATATGCACCCAACAAAGGAGTACCTCAATACATGAGGCAACTACTAACAGCTATAAAAGAGGAAATTGACAGTAACACAGTAATAGTGGGGGACTTAAACACCCCACTTACACCAATGGACAGATCATCCAAAATGAAAATAAATAAGGAAATAGAAGCTTTAAATGACATAATAGACCAGAGAGATATAATTGATATTTATAGGACATTCCATCCAAAAACAGCAGATTACACTTTCTTCTCAAGTGCACACAGAACATTTTCTAGGATAGATCACCTCTTGGGTCACAAATCAAGCCTCAGTAAATTTAAGAATATTGAAATCATATCAAGCATCTTTTTTGACCACAACGCTATGAGATTAGAAATGAATTACAGGGAAAAAAATGTAAAAAGCACAAACACATGGATGCTAAACAATACGTTACTAAATAACCAAGAGATCACTGAAGAAATCAAAGAGGAAATCAAAAAATACCTAGAGACAAATGATAATGAAAACACGACAATCTAAAACCTATGGGATGCAGCGTAAGCAGTTCTAAGAGGGTAGTTTATAGCTATACAAGACTACCTCAAGAAACAAGAAAAATATCAAACAATCTAACCTTACACCTGAAGGAACTAGAGAAAGAAGAACAAACAAAACCCAAAGTTAGCAGAAGGAAAGAAATCATAAAGATCAGAGCAGAAATAAATGAAATAGAAACAAAGGAAACAATAGCAAAGATCAATAAAACTAAAAGCTGGTTCTTTGAGAAGATAAACGAAATCGATAAACCATTAGCCAGACTCATCAAGAAAAAGAGAGAGACGACTCAAATCAATAAAATTAGAAATGAAAAAGGAGAAGTTACAACAGACACTGCAGAAATACAAAGCATCCTAAGAGACTACTACAAGCAACTCTATGCCAATAAAATGGACAACCTGGAAGAAATGGACAAATTCTTAGAAAGTTATAACCTTCCAAGACTGAACCAGGAAGAAATAGAAAATATGAACAGACCAATCACAAGGAATGAAATTGAAACTGTGATTAAAAATCTTCCAACAAACAAAAGTCCAGGAGCGGATGGCTTCACAGGTGAATTCTATCAAACATTTAGAGAAGAGCTAACACCCATCCTTCTCAAACTCTTCCAAAAAATTGCAGAGGAAGGAACACTCCCCAACTCATTCTGTGAGGCCACCATCACCCTGATACCAAAACCAGACAAAGATACTACAAAAAAAGAAAATTACAGACCAATATCACTGATTAATATAGATGCAAAAATCCTCAACAAAATATTAGCAAACAGAATCCAACAGCACATTAAAAGGATCATACACCATGATCAAGTAGGGTTTATCCCAGGAATGCAAGGATTCTTCAATATACGCAAATCAATCAATGTGATACACCGTATTAACAAACTGAAGAATAAATACCATATGATCACCTCAATAGATGCAGAAATAAATAAATAAGAGGTATTTGTCATTTTATATGAAGATGATTATAAAATGTTATTTTCTGAACATGAAAGGATATTGACATTATCTTTAATTTTTCCAAATGGTCATAGGTGATCCAAACACAGGTAAATATTGAATTAGCCAAAATATTGACAGCTGACTACTTTAAGGTCTCGAGGTTGTCTTACCTCATCTCCTCCCAAATAGGCCAAATGTACCTCCAACAGCTTTTGCATACTGGATTATGTATGATTAGATACATGCCTTTATCTTCCACTTGATTTGTAAACTCCTCGAAGGCAGAGCTGAGTTCGGACTCATCTTTGTGCTCCCAACCTCTCACACAGTGTCTGATCCATGGTAGGAAATCAATAAAAAATTTGCTAAACTGAAGGCAGGAATCAAGCTGTCTTATTCCCCACGAGACACCATGCTCAGCCCATACATGTGTGGTGCTTGATGAAGTTTCTGAAGTTAGCAAAAATTGTATTTGAAAATAAATTATTTGAACTTTGAGGAGTTAAAGAGTATACATAAAGAGTTGATTATTTCTGATAAAAGTGGATACTGGTTGGGAGTAAAACTCATGGAAAGAGAAACAGCAATTATGAGGACAGCTGGAATCACATTTGTGCTTTGGTGTGTATGTACATCAGCTTTTGTTCTTTTATCTAGGGTAACTCCAAAGAGTGATATTACTGAAACTGGCCCGGTACAGAGCAACAGCTTGCATGTTCCCAGGTCTTCAGAGCCAAGCAGCCTCAAAGGCTCCACATCACTGCTTGTTCACTCAGCGTCAGGAGTTGGAAAAGAGCAGGGCACTGGTGGTCACTCAGATACTTGAAAAACAGATCATCGCATTACTAAGAAGTGAATTCCTGTTACACTGGAGGTGACAGTACACTGTCTTATAAGAATCACTGTTATATTCTTCTTCTGCACTTAAAGCTACATTGCCTCCTGTTACACTGGACACAATAGATTCTGAGAATATGATTCATTTCACATAGAGGTTAATTGACAACAGTATACCCCCAAAATGGAAATGTGCAGGTTAATGATATTTTTTAAGTTGTGTGGGAGGAAAGAGTATTAGAGGAACCTTCCTTTTCTATTTATGAAGAGTCTACTCTTGTTAAAAGTATTTTAAGTTGTACTATGCTATTTCACTTTTATGGTATAAAATCAAGATTTTTCTTTGCTGAAGTATTTAAAACTTAACCTTTGTATCTTTTTTTTATATATTTGAAAACAAGTTTATATGTTTTGAGCTTTTTATAGAAATCCTGGAAAGTCTTTTCAAATGTTTTTATTATGTTATTCCAATACCTTATTTTAGCACTGCTTTGGTAGCTTTTACACTGAATTTCTGAGAAAATTGAAAAATAGTGTTATTTTGTAATATAAAAAATAGTTGATACACCAAAAGATGTTATGGGAATTCAACTAAAAAAATCCATTTACTCTACCTTATCATCTTCAGTGTGTGAATTTTATAAAGTCTAGTTGGTTTAGGAATTTCACAGATCTATTATGCAGCTGAAATAAGGTGCTTACTGAGTGTCCACTGTTGATAATATTATGCTGCTGGCTGATCCTTCTGAGTTTTTAAAATAAAATGTCCCGAAGGATTAGTAGATGAAATGTTACTCCTTTATAAATTAAGCCAAGTGCAATTGATTTCCTTTTTTTTATATATCATGACCACCCAAGATTATGTTTGCATGACCATTTACAGTTGCTTATACTTTTGTTTTTTAACATTTAGAATAGTACAGACCCTTTGCATTTGTGCAGTATCTTTCTCAGACATCATGTAGAATTCATCTCTGCAGCTAAATAGGATTTTGCTGAACATTCAGAAATGTGCTAGCAGTGTTAGTGCCAAACAAATGGAAAAAAATGTAGTCCTGATAAACAGAATAAAATGTATTTCATATAACATACTTTGAAATATTAAAGAATTTTCTTAATTTTGTTTCCAATGACTATTATTCCTTGAACAAGGTTTTCTTATACTTTTGGTTTTTTTCTCTATTTAACATTCTGTTAAAGCTTAAAAAGAAAATTATCATGTACTGTATGAAAAAGGTTGTAAATATTAACTTTTCCACATTTTTAAACTTTGTATACAAAAACTTTGTGTGACCTTTTCAGTAATAAAATTTTCTCTGTATATGAGATTGTAGAGTATTCTGTGGTTATACACAGTGGTTCTGGCCCAGGGAGTGGTATAATTTTTCAGAGCAGTGGCTCCATGATTAATAAGCCAGTAGCTTCTTTCTAACTAGAGAAAGAGAAGACAGTCAGGACTTGTATTATTTTCTCTTTGTCACAGTTTCTTCCCAAAATATAATTATAGAGCTATATTTGTCATAACTTTTTAAAGCCAGTTTTAGACCTGAGATATGGGGTAAAGCAAAGGGAACCCAGGCCCCTGCTTTCACTCCTGACAGTGGGAAATAAAACAAGATCATCCTGAAAACGTTACAAAAACCTAATAAGATCATGTGAAATTGCCAGGTTAAGATCTGGGAGAAGAGAAACTCATACTGCCAAGCCCAACATTTGGTTCTTCTTTTGCCTAGGGAGCATCTGATGATTTGGAAAAGCTGGCTGAGACATTAACAGTGCTATCAACAACCTCAAAGTCTGGAGGACAAGAAGGGAGCCAGAATTTTGACCTCAAAGGGATGCATCCAGGAGTAAGATGAACTATATGGAAAGCAACCCCGCTTTGTTATCTGGGTGGACTAGAAAAATCTCTAACCTTGGGATTAGAATACTGTAGTTCTGGATGACTAGTACCCTCAGGCACCAGGCAGAAACAAATGAAAATTTTCTCTGGAGGAAGAAGATGTCATTTTATATACATTGTGAATACTTTTGCAAATGTAATGTCCATTATATAATCAAACATAGTCAGGTATGCAAAAAGACAATACATGAACAAGAATTGGCACAAGCATCAGACAAGAGCAAAAGATCCAGAGATACTCCTAAATTACCAGGCATAGGTTCATTAAACTCATATAACTTAAAAAGATAGCAAGGAAAACAATAATGAGATACTGCTACACACCTATTAAAATGGTTAAAATCCAAGAAACTGACATCAATTTCTGCAGAGGTTATAGAGCAACGGGAACGCTCATTCATTGCTGATAGAAATGCAAAATGGTATAGTCACTTTAAAAACAGCTGGGCGTTTTCTCACACAACTAAATAAGGTCTTACCATATAATCCAGCAATCACACTCCTAGGTGTTTATCCAACTGATTTATAAAGATATGCCACCCTTGAGGTGCAGTATAAGACCCTCCACTCCTTCAGTCTGGACAGCACATAGTGACTTCCTCCCCAAGAATACAGTATGGGAACAGCGTGGGGGAAGAGTATTTGTTACAATAGAGAAACTTGACAAACACTACCTCCACCAGGTGAAGGTCAGTATCAACAGTAGTAAGTCATGTTGAGAGTATGTACCCTTCACACTGTGTGCTGAAAATGGCACTTGACCTCTGTGATCTTCCTCCCCCAAAATCTATAACTTCATTCTAGTCATGACTTGTCCAGTCACATAAATCTAGACAGATGGACATTTTACAAAATACTCCTCAAAACCAGTACTCCTCAAAACTATCAAGATCATCAAAGTCTGAGAAACAGTGACAGCCAAGAAGAGCCTAAGGAGACATGATGTAAATGTAACGTGGTATCCTAGAAAAGAAAAAGTACATTAGATAAAAACTAACAAAATCTGAGTAAAGCATGGGCTTTAGTTTTGTCATTCAATTCAGTGGAATATTCTTTTTTTTAATTTTTTTTCTATTTTTTTAAAAATTTATTTTTATTTTATTTATTTTTGGCTGCGATGGGTCTTCATTCCTGCGTGCGGGCTTTCTCTAGTTGCAGCGAGCAGGGGCTACTTTTCGTTGCGGTGTTCAGGCTTCTCATTGCAGTGGCTTCTCTTGTTGTGGAGCACAGGCTCTAGGCGCACGGGCTTCAGTAGTTGTGGCACGTGGGCTCAGTAGTTGTGGCTTGTGGGCTCTAGAGCGCAGGCTCCGTAGTTTGGCGCACAGGCTTAGTTGCTCCGTGGCATGTGGGATCTTCCCAGACCAGGGCTCGAACCCATGCCCCTTGCCTTGGCAGGCGGATTCTTAACCACTGTGCCACCAGGGAAGTCCCGGGTGGAATATTCTTGAATTATGTATGTGATAAGTTCCTCCCCTCTGCTTGCTCTTTGTCTCTGGAATTCCTTTTCATCAGCTGGATGGATGCTCCAGTTTTCTTATCTTTCCTCTCCTTTTGTTCATCTCTGAATTTTCTCTTTCTAAGAAAATATCTCAAACTTTTCTAAATTTCTATTGAATTTTTATTTTGGCTATCATTTTTTAATTTCACAGAGGCTTTTATCTCCTCTTTTTAAGTAGTATCTTGGAAGATATATAATTTACTTTTTAAAGGTCATAGAAAATATATTAATGTTTAATTTTTATTTTGTAACAGATGACTTTATTAAAGTCCCTTAGTCCCTAATAATTTTGTAGTTGATTTTTCCTGGATTTTCTAGGTGGATGATCTTTTCATCTCAAATAATGATAATTTCATTTCTCACCTGTTGAAGCCAGTAATCATTAATAGTGGTAGCAGCAGGCTTTCTTGTTTATTTTAATGAAAATGCCTATAGTACTCCATCATTAAGAACGATGTTGGCATTTGATATAAGGTGGATATTTTTAACAAGTTAATAAAGAATCCTCTTCCATTTGACAATGATTTTTAGTTAGCAGTAGGTGTTGAATTTTATCAAATAACTTTTTGTTATCAGTATTAATCAAGGGGGCTAACTGCTCTAGCAAACCTCAAAATTTTAGTAGCTTAAGAAACTGTTACCACCCACACGACAGATGCAGATGTCCTTGAGGTAGCCTTCCAAGTGATTATTCAGGACCCATCTCTTCTATCTTGTGACGCCGCCATCCGTTAGGGCTTCAGATTCTTCGGCAGGATTGTCTGCACCCAGCCAGCAGGTGGAGGCAGAGAGACAAAGAGTAACCGACTGCACACACACACAAATATGGGTGCAGCGGGAACTGGCTCACATCATTTTCAGCTAACATTCCATTTGACAGAACTCAGGCACGGAGCCTTACCGAAGTGCAAGGGAGGTTGAGAAACGTGGACTAGGTGTATGCCTGGGAGGGCGAAGAAACAGGCTTAATGAGCAACTGGACAGCAATATTTCAATCTACAAATGTGATGTAGTCAGTACTTTTCCTAGTATGTATAATGTCATCCTTTCATGCTTTGAATAACTAATTGATCATGGTTTATCATTTAATATACTGCTGGATTTGATTTGTTAGTGACTTGTTTAGGATAAAAATTTTCATCTATATCCACCTATATCCCAAATGATGGCTCAACCATGGGCATAATATTTGTAATCAGTAAGCTTGAATTTTTTTTAAATATTCATTTTTAATAACAAAACTTCAAAACCATCATCTAATTCAAAAGAAAAGGGCAGTTTCTCTTTTTCGTGGGACAAGAGTCTTTGATGCAAAAAGAGCCTGCTATTTCAGAGCTGGTGACATTAATTTTTATAAGAATTTACATAGCATTTTTTAACTGAGAACGTTTTAACCTAAATTACATAATATGTTTACATTTACAATGACAAGGTTGGCATGAGCAATGTGCAGCTGAACTCAACAGCAGCAAAGATGTGTGATAAAGCAGCATTTCACTGCTTTTTATGACAGTCAGCCACAAATCCTCAACAGAACTTTATGGAATGCCATCTTTCAAAAACACTCGGTACCTCGTTGGGATCCATCACTGCTGGGCTATTCGTGGTACTGAAGGAAACTTGCCCTACACTCTCCTTGAAAAACTGGACCGAAAACAGCTTGTAATTGCCACCCATCATCAAAATCACAGTTTTAGTGTTTCCTTACTTCTCAGAACTATACCACTGGTGAGAGTTTCCAGTTACTACTGCTGGAAAGTTTTAACACTGCCAAGGCAGTTAAACACTGGTACTCTCAGGAAATGAAAGATATAATTTTTTAATAACCACAGAAGCCCTGCTGTTACTTTGCTGCATGGAAAGCATAATCTTTAATACCTCACTGCTCACACCGCAGGTCAAAGACTTAAAATTCCAGATGCTAAAGTTTTTAACAGTGGCCACTGGGATTTATCATGTGCAGAAGAATCACACTTTCATTAACTCACAATAGCAATGAATCAACAAAGAGAAAAGAGGAGAAAAGGTTAAAAGGCTAATCCAAAAGTAACAAAAGACATTGAGACCCAGAGCTAAATAGTAATGAAAGTGGCACAGTAAAGTTTGTTGTGAACATAACCTGAAGAGTGGAAACCAAAGGAAGCTGTATGAAAGAGGGGTGATAAAGAAAAAGAAGGTGGAACTGGAAGTTGTAAACACTAGTTAGAAATGAAAACAAATGAAAAAATGATTGCTAGTTGAATACATTTTAGCAGGCAAATTGGAGGTTTTTATTTTCCATCCCAAGAAGAAAAAAAGGGAAAACCAGGAAAATGTTCTAAGTAGGTTTTCTAATTCTCCACCACAAAAGGGGGGGGGGGTGAGAGGGAGTTAAGCTACTTAAGTTTTCATAGAAACATCTTGGGGAAATTTTTTCAAATAAACTATCTTCCAAATGCATGCCATAGTTCATTTTCATTTACCGTGGTCCTATTTTAAATAATTCCTACTTATTTGGTTTCACTTATACTGGGGGTTTTTTTAAATTAATTTTATTTATTTTTGGCTGCATTGGGTCTTTGTTGCTGTACACAGGCTTTCTCTAGTTGCAGCAAGTGGGGTGCTCTTCGTTGCGGTGCGTGGGCTTCTCATTGTGGTGGCTTCTCTTGTTGTAGAACACGGGCTCTAGGCGCGCAGGCTTCAGTAGTTGTGGCACGCAGGCTCAGTAGTTGTGGCATACAGGCTTAGTTGCTCCGCGGCATGTGGGATCCTGCCGGATCAGGGATTGAACCCGTGTCCCCTGCGTTGGCAGGTGGATTCTTAACCACTGTGCCACCAGGGAAGTCCCTATACTGGGTTTTAACATACCTAAGTGCAAAGCATTTATTAAACCCTACATTTAATACCTATGTTTATAAATACACTATTGCATACTATTACATTTAGGATATGTTGAGAAAAGAGGTATGAAATCAACAGAGATTAAGAAAAAATTTTTCCTAAACTCAAAAGGAAATAAAATATCTTACTATCTTCTCCATTTTATCTTCCAGAGTGCAAACCAAAGCAAAACTGTCTAGTTGTGAGTTTATTTCCTTGCGGGCCTATTCTAGGAGCTTATTAGTTTCACGGTCAGGAAATATATGAATCTGAATATATAGACTCCAGACTTTATCTGGGAAAAGTCACCAGCAAAGTACAAGCTCCCTAGTGGTTTCAGTCCTCCTGAATGGCCAGTCCAGTGCCCCCATGAAAACTTTCATAAAACAGGAGCCTCCAGAACCTGTAAACCAAGCTGACCACTGGCAAAACCCCTTGGCGGCATTTTCAGCCTCTTAGCTGCCACCTCTGTTGGTTCAGAGTCCAAGTGAAGAAGAATAACATGCTGTGTTTCTAGAGCTGACCTTGTTGGCAGGCTGTGTGCAAATACAAAGTACAGTGAGACTAAACAGGAGGGCTGTGTTTCCTCAACGGACAGTCATCACTGCCTCTTTGTCACTGTTCTGAGACTCCAGGTCGGGCTTTCCAGGCTGGCCCTGCAGACACTGAGAGACCCAAAGGTCTTCTTTATGAAAGCAAAATCCAAGGCAGGGGCGTGCAGCACGGCCAAAACTGGGGTGTTACCGACCAGGGTTCAAAGAGTCCTTAATCAATAGAAATTGCTAAGAGGCCAGACAAGAAATTCAGGCGAGGCTTTACTGGGACTCAAGCGGCGGTATGAGCGAGGGAAAACCAGTAACAGGTGCCCTTGCTTACCCCCCGAGGCGGGGTGGGCTGGTCCCTTAAATGGGGGGAGGGTGGGGGAGGACTGGTGGGTCAGGCCAGAGGGGCGGCTTAGGTGGTCTGCCCGCGCCCGGGTGGTGCCGTGTGCAGGGATCATGCCCAGCCCCTGCTTTTGCTCCTGGCGCCTCAGAAGTGGAAGCTGGGTGTTGGTCTTTTTGTACCTTACTGTTCATAATTTGCCCCATCTGTGCAGGCATGCAATTATTTTCAGTCCCCTATAGCAGGGCTCCCCAACCCCCGGACCGTGGAGCGGCACCGGTCCGCAGCCTGTTAGGAACTGGGCCGCACAGCAGGAGGTGAGCGGTGAGTGAGCGAAGCTTCATCCGGGGCTCCCCATCGCACCCCATCGCTCGCATTACCACCTGAACCATCCCCCCCCATCCCCGTGGAAAAATTATCTTCCACAAAACTGGTCCCTGGTGCCAAAATTGTTGGGGACCCCTGCCTTCTAGTTTCTTTGTATTGTGGCTCAGAGAGACGTTTCTCCAAGTGCAAGCACTTCAGCAAAGGGTCCCAGGTCTTGGCCTGTCTCAGGGGCAGGGTGCCTTGGGGACTTTGGAGGCAGGGCAGAATCTGGCTACCCTGGACACCCTGAAGAGACCAAAGACAGTATAAGATCCTGTCCCTTCCGTTCAGCAAGCATAGAGCGTGACGGAAGGGGCTGACTTCACACATGCAAGAGGTAAGAACATCTAAAGAATCAGCATGAAATCTAAAGGCACTGACATGGAAGCCTTCCAAAATATTGCTCAACACAAAAAAGCAAGTGGCAAAACTATACTTGCAGGGTAACAGCACGTATGTGAACAACCCCCAGGCCACAGAATAATGCTGTATGTTTTCTCTAGTTACATAAGCAGGGACTCTGGAAAACATGGTAACGTAGGTTATCTCTGTGGAGGGGACCAGCATCGTAGGTGATGATCAAAGCAGACTTTAACCTGATCTGTAATGTTTAAATTTTTGTAAGGAAGATCTATTAATATATCACATGGTATAATTAAGAATTAATTTTTAATAGAACATCTACTAAGCACATGTCTAGCTGATGGTGACACAGCGGGTCCACCCACATCTGGCTGCAAAGGTCCTTGCGTCACTGATGTGCTCACCTACAGGCCAGGGAGGGGCAGCAGCCCACACCAGTGAGATCTGGAAAGGCCACCATCTCATCCAGTTCAAACTCCCTTTGCTTCCTCCCTCCTGTGCTCCTCTCTGTCCCTGAAACAACCTTTAGGTGGCAATCAGCATATGGGCTTCGAGAATGTCCCTTCCCCAGACTCTACTCCCATCCCCACAAATAAAGCTTAGGCCTGCTGACTTGACCCAGCACTGGGACACAGAGGACCGGAGGACCAGCCCCACAGAGTGTGATACGGGGGGACACGAGGAAAGGAAGAGAAGCTGCAGTAGGCTGAATTCAGCTGAACAACCACAATGGCAAATCCTTTCTATCCACCACCCCTCCACCCTCCCACCCCCCTACACACAGACCACCACCACCTCAAGTGCTCCAGCGGTGGGTAATTCAACATACAACTTGATTCTGTGTTCATGAATTTCAGGTTGAGAAGCTGGTCAAAAGGGAATGCCAGGGCTTCCCCGGTGGCGCAGTGGTTGAGAGTCCGCCTGCCGATGCAGGGGACGCAGGTTCGTGTCCCGGTCCGGGAAGATCCCACGTGCCGCGGAGCGGCCGGGCCCGTGAGCCATGGCCGCTGAGCCTGCGTGTCCGGAGCCTGCGCTCCGCAACGGGAGAGGCCACAACGGTGAGAGGCCCGTGTACCGCGAAAAAAAAAAAAAAAAAAAAGAGTGAATGCCAAAGTCTGGGATCTGAAAGTCAGGGAGAGTCTAAGGGGTTTGTGGCTTTCTGAAGAAGGCACACCCCTGCTTTTCTCTAGCGACTCCCCCTGTGTAGTCACCCAGCCCTTAGAGCCATGCAGTTGGCCCAGGCGCCTGAGTTCTAGGCTGAGGGATTGGGGCCCACGGATCTGAGGACGGAGTTGGCTGTTTATAGCTGGCTCTGTCCTACCAGCCTGGCTGGGTCCCCTTGGGGCCACCTAGTTTTGATCAACCGTTCCCAGCTGGCTCAGTAGTTCCAAATTCAGGCTGGACTGTGAAGGGAATAAGTTTCTTGTCTGTACCTTCCTGCTGCCTAAACTGCTAAGGGATTAGGTCTTGATTTTAGCAATTGAAATGGTCGTTTCCCTCCAGACCAGGTGAGTCAACTTCTCCTCTTAACATGTTTTCCAGGAGCAAAAGTAACCTTCTTAACCACCTGACACTTAAACCAAAGATTCACTAAATGTGCCAATAGGAGTGCTATATGCATCAGCCAAAGACGAGGCCCAGCTGTGGGCCATGAGAGCCTTCCACTTCTGGGTCTGCCATTTAGCTCCAGAAACAAGCCAAGAAGAAAACGTAAGTTATGTTTTGGCAAGATTACGCACACACTGTAAACCTGAACTCAGGGACTCCCAGTAGCTATTTTGTTTGTATGTTTTGGTTCAGTTTTATGGTTTTTGCAAAACTAGAGGCTGGTGTCCAAGTTGGATTGTGTTCCTCCCGAGAGGCAGGTGCTACAGTCCCTCCTTAGCATTTCCGGGCGGTGGAGGTGAGGTCCCAAAGGCAGCCATTGTCCGGACCCCAGGCTGCCGGCAAACTCCTCCTGGAATGGGACTGCAGATACACCAAGGAGTTAACATTATGTGTCTCATACAAAGAACTGGGGTCCATGACAACAATACAACTTTGTTTTTTAAAATATTTTGCTAGGACACTTATTCCATATCACTTTGGATTTGGAAACAGGATCATTTCCTGGTTGTAAAAGCCTATTCATGAAGGAAAGCAAAGGGTGCTCTTGGCATTCCAGTTTAAAATGGATAAGTATTAAATGTGGGGGGTGTTTGGGGGGTGATGGGAGTGGGTGTAAGCTTGGGAACCTCTAAGAAAACCCCACATCAAGCCTCCATCATGCACACTCAGGCAAATGAGTCTGTTCTGGAAGCTCCAGTTTTCCCTTGGGTGACCTGGTCTGAGGGTTAAACTTTGGAGGATCAGGAGGCAAGGAGCACAGGAGAGCCCACGTGGCTCTCACAATAAGCCACATTCTCCAGTAGGTTTTTTTTTTTTTTTTTTTTCTCTGTACGCGGGCCTCTCACTGTTGTGGCCTCTCCCGTTGCGGAGCACAGGCTCCAGACGCGCAGGCTCAGCGGCCATGGCTCACAGGCCCAGCCGCTCCGCGGCATGTGAGATCCTCCCGGATCGGGGCACGAACCCGTGTCCCCTGCATCGGCAGGCGGACTCTCAACCACTGCACCACCAGGGAAGCCCATTTTATTTTGAGTTTTAAGGGTTCTTTGTATATTTTGGATAACAGTCTTTTATCAGATGTATCTTTTGCAAATATTTTCTCCTAGTGTGTGGCTTGTCTTCTAATTCTCTTGACTGTCTTTCATGGGGCAGAAATTTAAAAATTTTTTTTTTTTGCAAAATTGCTTTTTAAATATTTATTTATTTATTTTTGGGTCTTCGTTTCTGCGCGAGGGCTTTCTCTAGTTGCGGCAAGCAGGGGCCACTCTTCATTGCAGTGCGCGGGCCTCTCACTGTCGCGGCCTCTCCCGTTGCAGGAGCACAGGCTCTAGACGCGCAGGCTCAGTAGTTGTGGCTCACGGGCCTAGTTGCTCTGCGGCATGTGGGATCTTCCCAGACCAGGGCTCGAACCCATGTCCCCTGCATTGGCAGGCAGATTCTCAACCACTGCGCCACCAGGGAAGCCCAGAAACTTTAAATTTTAATGAAATCTAGCTTCTCAGTTATTTCTTTCATGGATGATGCCTTTAGTGTTATACCTAAGTCATCTCCAAACCCAGGGTCATCTAGGTTTTCTCCTATGTTATCTTCTAGGACTTTTTTGTTTTACATTTAGGTCTATGATCCATTTTCATTTTTGTGAAGGGTGTAAGTTCTATATCTAGGCTCTTTTTTTTTTTTCATGTGGATATCCAGCTGTTCCAGCACCATTTGTTGAAGTATGTGAATTTTTTCAATCTTTACTTTGACCTAGCCAACCCTGATTAGCAACACAGGGTTTCAAGAAAGCAAAAACTGTCTTTTTCCATTTGATTTACCAAAATCTCTATGGCTTGTCTGAGTGGTTCCCTGTTTAGTTTTACCTCCCTAATTTTCAAGAATGCAGGCTAAATTTTTGTCTTTGGAGGTCTCTAATAAATGATACCTCCATCTGAAAGCAATTGAGAGATTGATACAGAAGTCAGATAGATGAAATTAAAAATCCTACTTTTGGGCCTTCCCTGGTGGCACAGTGGTTGAGAGTCCGCCTGCCGATGCAGGGGACGCGGGTTTGTGCCCTGGTCCGGGAAGATCCCACATGCCGCGGAGCGGCTGGGCCCGTGAGCCATGGCCGCTGAGCCTGCGCGTCCGGAGCTTGTGCTCCTGCAACGGGAGAGGCCACAACAGTGAGAGGCCCGCGTACCGCAAAAAAAAAAAAAAAAAAAAAAAAAGAACAAACAACCTGATTTACAAAATGGGCAAAAGACCTTAATAGACACATCACCAAAGAAGATACACAGATGGGAAATAATCCATCGGATTCCTTCAAGAGCAAAGGGGTCTAGGGATGTGAGTGATTGAATGTGTCCTGGCTCCCCACCTACCCCATGCAGCCAGATAAGTTGTAAAAAGGAAAGGAGCTGGGCGGGGGGTGGAATTCCAGAGACCTGAACTGGTTCTTAATTTTCAGACTGGAAACTTTGAAGGTTTCAGAGAAGCAAATCTCCAAAAAGGCACTGCTTAGGCAGAAAAGAGTTCTAAGTGGCTAAGTGAGGAAACTAGGCAGGGAGAGAGCAGAAGTAGCTACCTCCCCCCACGTTCCCCTCGGCCTTCATGCCTTGTGGAAGGGCTCTAGAAATGTCCAAATGCTCCCAGTAATAACAACAAATAATATTAACTCTCCTGGGTGCTAGCAATATAATGAGGAACAAGAGACAAGCCCCTGCTTTCATGGGGCTCATATCCCAGGGGGTGTCAGACTATAAGCAAGGAACTGAATAAACCATCAAGGTAAATTCAGATTGGGATAAGCTTTATACTAGAATATTATTCAATGATATTAATTGATGCATCATTTATAACAGAAACTTAAATATCTACAAATATGCAACTGGTTATATAATTCATTCCATTGAATGGAATACTGTGAAAATATTATAAAGAACAAGGAGGGGGCTTCCCTGGTGGTGCAATGGTTAAGAATCCGCCTGCCAATGCAGGCGACAGGGGTTCAAGCCCTCGTCCGGGAAGATCCCACATGCCGCGGAGCAACTAAGCCCGTGCGCCACAACTACTGAGTCTGCCCTCTGGAGCCTGCGAGCCACAACTATTGAGCCCACGAGCCACAACTACTGAGCCCATGCGCCACAACTACTGAAGCCTCATGCCTAGAGCCCGTGCTCCACAACAAGCGAAGCCACTGCAATGAGAAGCCCACGCACCGCAATGAACAGTAGCCCCCGCTCGCGGCAACTAAAGAAAGACTGGGCGAAGCAACGAAGACCCAACACAGTTTGTTAAAAACAAACAAATTTTTTAAAAAACTATGTTCCGTAATATCCCTTAAAAAAAAAAAAAAAAAGAACAAGGAGTAACTCTAAATATTCATAGGGAAAGAAGTCCAGGAAGTATCACTGGTGAAAAAAAAAAGCAGGTTATAGAAAATCTGTTCCAACGTGGGTGTATTTTCCACACCACCAAGCAGTTAATTCAATTCTGACACCGGCTGTCTGGAGACGGAAACAGGTTAAGGCTTCACTCCCGGAATTCCCCGGCAGACCGGTGGTTAGGACTCCAAGCTTCCACTGACGGGGGCCTGGGTTCGATCCCTGGTCAGGGAACTAAGATATCCCACAAGCTGCGTGGTGTGGCCAAAAAAAGAAAGAAAATTATTGCTCACCAGATAAATAGTCCTTTTTTTTTTTCAATTTTGTAAAAGACACAATATGCTTGTTTCTACATGCATGAAAATTTCCTACATGTTGTAAATTTTCATTTATTCCATGTTTAATATTAGTGTATAAAATATGTAGTTGATTTTACTTCCTACTGTAACTTGGTTTGGAACTTGACTTTGATGAGTGATCTGTGTCTCTGGATAGAGATCTTGGAAATAGTTGACATGTTTTAGTCCTATACTGAATTCTAAATTAAGTATTTCAAGATGGCTTTGATCAGCCAAGCTGGACGGCTGATATGCAGACATGAGTAAATCACTAAGAAAAACAGTTAAAACCCTGACTTTGGATATTCAGCTTGGAGACCGGCATATCTGTTGAATGTATTAACAGTGACTCATAACCACATGAGTTAAATATACTAAGGAATTAAATGTTTAGCTCATAGCTCTGGATGTGCTGAGGTCTAGGATTACTGTAACACCAACAGAAAATTGGAATTGAAATAGATATACTGGACTCGACTCCTAACTTCAAGGCCAAGAGTTTGCTAATAATGTGCCCTGATGGGTTGAGACAATAGGGGAACCTCCCTGTCTCCCTTTGCCTTCTGTTTTCCAGGACTCTGTCAGACAGGAGGGGAAAAATTCCATTGCAGCAGCCCATGGTATAACTTGGATTCTTGCTCCTGATGCAAAGTCCAGAAATCTCAGAACAAAAGGACCCCTGGTGACAAGTTATAAGGAGAGGGAAATCTGTACTTTCTCACCTTCTTAGGGAATCCCCAGGAGTTCCCTGGGACTTGCATCTGGTCCCCCTCCACCGGTGGAAGCAGCTCGCTGGCACAGTGTCGTCTGCTCTCAGCACATTCCTGGCCTTGGGGGTCATCCCTCTGCAGTGGGAACACCCCAGAGCTCTAGCCCCTGGGGCCAAATCCTGCTCTCTGGAAAGGAGCTGATGCACGTACTCACTCCTCCTAAACTGTAAATGCTGATGGGGTATAATCTCTGATAAATGGATAAACAAACCATGGGATTTTGCTCAGTGATAAGAAGAAACAAACTACTGATTTTGTAATAATAGATGGATCTCAAAAATATTATGCTGAGCAAAGGCAGCCAGAGCCATGGGTACACAAAGGGTACATAGTCTGAAGGGGGTGAGTATGAGGCTAGGCCTGCTGAGCGGTCAAGTGTTGTACTACAGGCATTTCTAGCATCTCCCTGTAGAATATGCGGGGATGTGTCTTCTACTCGGGCTTCATCCAAAGTTCTGAGGAAAAGGGAACAGTCATCTTTAGCATCCTGTTATATATACCTGTGTCCTCAACCAGAAGCTGTTGGTTACCAACTCAACATTCATTCCGCCATCTGTTTTCATTACCAACTACCCCAGTTTACTCACGTAGCAATTCTGTTCTACGTGGAGAGTCTTCTTGATTTGCTGAAGTCTATTGTGGTTATCACCTTTCCCTAGTTAAGGATTATTTTAGGGTTGAGTTTGTGACCCCCTTCTAGCCAATGAGATATAAAAGGGCTGGGGGCTCCTGGGAAAGATTCTCTTCCTCCTAAAAAGGAGACATCATGAAAGATGGTCCTTTTCTTCCTCTCAACATTGTTGCATGCAGCAGGGACACTTGGACTGGCTCTCTCCCCAGGGTGGGTGATGACGTGAGGAAAAAGCCAAAACCCTAAGAGTAGCAGAACAGAAAAATGGAAAAAAATCCGAATCCTTGATCATGTGTTGAGTCATACGGAACAGACTTCCCTCTGAACTTCATGTTAATAGAGAAAAAAAATTTCCTTATTGTTTACGCCACACAATTTTCTGTTACCTGCTGCTGAAAGCATCTTAACTGATATAAGAATCAGCTCCTTGGGGGTGATACATAGCCCCCAACACAAAGTGTCTATCACACAAATGATGCTCAATAAATGTTTATTGAAATATTATAAGAATGTATATGTCAGACCTCTGATGATCTCAACTAGAGTTACATCATTCCACTGAATATGACTGAATTTGAGCTTGTTTATACTGCAAAATGAGTTGCAAAGTAAGAGGGCATGGTAGGGTTTATGTGGAGTGAGCACATCTGGGGCTCACTGGTGGTCAGGAGTCAGCAGGGAAGGCAGCCGTAACCAGCTGGCTGAGGAAATGTGGTTTATGCCTTCAGGGACTTCAACCTTCAGTGTGAAATGCTTGAAAATTCTGCTATAAACATGGGGGAATGATGGCAGAGCAGAATAATAACTGGTAAGCTGAAAGCTTTTCCCAATCTGAGGTCTGGTGAGAAAAAGTGAAACAGATACAGAACCTTTAGATGACAGGTTTAAAGCTTTTGGCTATACCCTGAGTTCCTGTACTCTTTTGTACATACTTAGAGAAATGCCACTCCATATGGATCTGCTTTGCACATTCAAAGTGATTTTTGCAAAGGGGGAAATGGTAATTCTAGGAAGACTTTGTTCAAAAAATGGCCCAGAGCCGTAAATTCATGGGGACCTTATTCAACACGATACTATTCTACACAATCATACCCAATTTAAAAAAAAAAAACAAAACAACAGACTTTTTTATAGAGAAGTTTTAAGTTCATGGCAAAGTTGAACAGAAGGTATAGATGTTTCCCAACGCATGCATAGGGTTTCCCAGTATCACCATCACTCACCAGATTGGTACATCTGTTACAATCGAGGAACCTACACGGTCACACCATTGTCGCCAAAAATCCACACTATACATTAGGTTTCACTCTTGGTGTTGTATATTCTATGGGTTTTGACAAATAAATAATGTCATGTGTCCATCATTATAGTATCATACAGAATAATTTCACTGCCCACCATATCCTCTGTGCCCTGCCTATTCCTCCTTCCCTCCTCCTCTGACCCTGCCACTCCTGGAAACCACTGATCTTTTTACTGTTTCCATAGTTTTGCCTTTTCTAGAATGTCATTTACTTGGAATCACATACTGAAGAGCATCTTGGCTGCTTCTAAATTTTGGAAATTATGAATAAAGCTGCTATAAATATCTATGTGCAGGCTTTTGTGTGGACGTGAGTTTTCAACTCATTTAAACTCATGTAAACACAAAAGAGCATAATTGCTGGCTCATATGGTAAGGATGTGTTTAGTTTTGTAAGAAACAACCACATTGTCTTCCAAAGTGACTGTACTGTTTTGCATTCCCATCAGTAATGAATGAGAGTTCCTGTTGCTCCACATCCTCATCAACATTCGGTGTTGTCAGTGTTCTGGATTTTGACCATTCTAATAGGTATGTAGTGGTACCTTACTGTTGTTTTAATTTGCAATTCTCTGATGACATGATGTGAACATCTCTTCATACACTCATTTCTTATCTATAAGTCTTCTTTGATGAGGTATCTGCTCAGGTCTTTTGCCCATTGTTTAATAGGGGTATTTGTTTTCTCATTGTTGAGCCAAATTTTTAACTTTATTTTGGTGACAGATTTCAAAAGAGATTGATCCTCATCCCATCTATCTTGGCTACTCTGGAATCATAGGAAGGCAAGGCTAGAATTTCAGTTCAATAGAATGCACATTATTTAACATCTATTATGTGTCCCCACACATTGCTTTAAGTATTGTCAAAGATACAAAGACATGTCAGATACAATCCCTGCCATTTTGACAATCTTTGGGGGAACCAAAAATATGGCTATAAAAAAATTAGACAGCACTGAAGGACATAAAAGGTTAATTGCCAAATGTGTGTTATCCCCTCTAAGTACTTACCATGAAAATTTTTGATCTAATTAAAACTCAACGTTTCTATCTAGATACATTTAAAAGATATTTTATGAAAGGTGATGATCAATTAGGCAGGTGTTTTACTGAGAACTATTAATTTATAAACTTATAAACTGCATATACATATCATTTTTACTGATGCACTGAACTACAGCAAGCAGAGTAGAAGAAGGAATGGAGCAATCCTCTTATACCTCTCTTTCAAATAGATAAATTGGTGGAGAACTCTGTAAATGGAGAAAACATCACAAGGACTCATACTTTCTTCTTTGGTGTGGAAATAACGACCACATCAGTGGAAAAAAAGACTAGTGTGGAGGGCTTCCCTGGTGGCACAGTGGTTGAGAGTCCGCCTGCCGATTCAGGGGACACAGGTTCGTTCCCTGGTCCGGGAAGATCCCACATGCTGCAGAGCGGCTGGGCCCGTGAGCCATGGCTGCTGAGTTGCATGTCCGGTGCCTGTGCTCCGCAACGGGAGAGGCCACAACCTCTCCAGTGAGAGACACGCATACAGCAAAAAAAAAAAAAAAAGAAAGACTAGTGTGGAAACAACCAACCAGTGAGCTAAAGTACAATAGTGATTATTATAATAGAGGCATGATAGCAATCATTAATAGTAATTTGGAAACCAATGCCTAATAACTGAGTTTCTACCAATGGACCAATCCTTCAGGAACGTGGAGACTGTAATGAGCCTAGGAAAGAATGTGAGCGTCAGGAGAGAGCCTAGGTTTCATCTGAGGCTTTATCAAGAGACCGTAAAATGCCCATGGAAGAATGACTCACCAGAAAACCTTCACTTGTCTGTGACATTTCCCAGACTTACATAGGCTCTTTGGAAAGTGGGGCCCCCAGATGATCACCCCAGACGAAAAGGCACATTCCTTTGAGATTAGAATTACTGTGGAGGGGGAAAGCAAACATTACAGACAAGACACTGAGTAAGCAGAAAAATGTGTGCAAGCTTCTTGGACTTTGCATAAAACCCTCATAAAAATGGATCTTCTCAGGAACATTCCATTGCAACCACACTGAGATGGTGCTATTCCCCTAAAATTAGAGCTCGTTCTCTGATTAGCCTTTGTATGCTAGGAAAAGTACCAGTACAAGAAGAGAGTAGGTATCGTGGGTTAATATCTATGAATGGAATTGGTGATACATCCTTTGAACTTAAGGGTTTACTTCCTCTGGTGCTTTGCCCTAAGCCTGTCACCCAGGAATCTCCCATTTCCAAAAGATATCCAGAACTGAAATGACTGATGGTTGGTTGGATAAATAAACCAAGGTTTATTTATCAACCTGAGGTTGACAGAAAGGGGGAAATGGCAAGATTATCACTATGAGGGTTTCATTTTATCTTATCTTGTGGCAGATACACTCAGGTGCCTACCCAATAGTCAACTGGCTATGCCTGCCACTCAGCCTTCTTCCTTGCTAATAGAACCCAAATGTTGTTCATTGTCCTCCAAGAAGCCATGTTCTTCAGGGGAGGCACAGTCTCTTCTTAGCCCCACAGAGCTACTTTCTTTTGCCAAAAAGCTTTGTTTTAGGCAACAAGCATGTGAGACAAATCCTGGCCAGTGAGGCTGGAAGGAAGTCTACAGGGACGACTCAGGAAAGAATGCTCTTACCCTTGAAAGGGAACACACAACAGGGTCATTTCATGTTTCTGCCTCTGGAAGAATGCTAATCTGTATTTAGTTGTTCAATTAATAAATCTGTATTGCCCAGCATGTGTCCTGAAATCCAAAGTCTATCTGTCCTTGAACTGGAAAGGAATGGCTTTTAAAATGTAGGTGAGTTTCAAAACCACAGTCTAATAAAGTCCTATACTTTAAAAATAGAGTGGAAAGGTAAAGGAAATAGTAGACCAGAAGAAGGAAGGGCTGGGTCTCTAGCTAGACAGTTCTGAAAGCCTAGTTTGGTGGAGAGGTTGGAGTGCTGGGGGATGCTTTGTCCACATGCCTATTTCCGGAACGTAGTCTTGGTCTTCCAGAATCAACTGAAATTGCCCTATGCGAACCATCCCCAAATAGGAGGTCTCACAGAGGTACCACTGCACGTATTTTTTTTTTCCCACACTACGAGGCTTGTGGGATCTTAGTTCCTGACCAACGATTGAACCCGGGCCCTCACCAGTGAAAGCTGGGAGTCCCATCCACTGGAGCACCAGGGAATTCCCCCACTGCACATTCTGACAGCACCTCTGCTCCTGCGTACCCACAGCCAGGACACGGGGATGTCTGTTGCAGCGCAAGCAACATCCTCCATGATCACTTCCTGGAATGTAGCAGTGACTCTCAGAGAATTTTACACCACCCTATTAGTACAATAGACCAAGGCTCTTCTCTCCCTTTGGTGACAGCCCTTCAGATTTTTGCATCTTGTCTCCTCTTAAGCCACCATGCTCTGATTTTTTCAACTGTTCCTTCTTGTTTTTTTTTTTTTTTTTTTTTTACGGTACATGGGCCTCTCACTGTTGTGGCCTCTCCCGTTGCAGAGCACAGGCTCCCGTGTCCCCTGCATTGGCAGGTGGACTCTCAACCACTGCGCCACCAGGGAAGCCCTCAATTGTTCCTTCTTTGAGATGGTTTCTAAACCCCCTTACACGCATGCTCACTCTACTTAGAAACATTCCTGTGCTGTATTTGCCAATGTTCCTCTTAAAAATGTTGCCTAGAAGAGAATACAGTACTCAAGCAAGTTCTTCACCATGCAAGACAGTGTATGTCTGTCAATGGATTTGTTTCTTATAGTGGTTATAATGCCACTAAGATTACCTTTGTTTATAGTAGCCACATCATCCTGGCCTTGATAATTGTGAAATATGGAGCCATATAATTACAATCAGAGCAGAAATTCAGGACTTTGCCTTTGTCTACGTGCATGAATATGGGCTGGGGAGGCAAGGCGACTGGGAGATAGCCCAAGGATCTAACATTCCAAACACCACCTTGACATGTCATCGGACACTTAATAAAGGATTACGAAGAAGCTGAAGCTCCTGAAGATATATCAAGCAGAGTCTGAGGATGTGACCTGGCTTTTAGAAGAATTCTACCTAAACGAAAGTGGTAGAAAGGACTAGGACACAAGTACAAATTTCCTGTGATGTTCAAGGGAGCGATCACTTCAAAATTAGGGTCCATGCCAAAGACTCCAGCTACCTAATGAAGAGATTTCACAATGAAACCCTGAGGAGGTCAAGCTCCAGGGCATTTCTTATCACCCCTGGTATGGGAGTCACACACAGCTAGTGGCAGCATCTAATCGGTGAATTTAAGATCCAAGGGAGGGGCTTTCCTGGTGGCGCAGTGGTTGAGAGTCCACCTGACAATGCAGGGGACGTGGGTTCGTGCCCCGGTCCAGGAAGATCCCACATGCCGCGTTCCGGTCCAGGAAGATCCCACATGCCGCGGAGCGGCTGGGCCTGTGAGCCATGGCCTCTGAGCCTGCACTTCCGGAGCCTGTGCTCCGCAACGGGAGAGGCCACAACAGTGAGAGGCCCGCGTACCACAAAAAAAAAGAAAAAAAAAAAATCCAAAGGAAATCTGTATATGGGGTTAGTACACTTTTATATCTGTTTAATGAATAAGTGAGACTTTTTATTCTCTCTCATTATTCAGTGTCAGATGAGTTTCCTCAGTATAACAATTCTTTGGTTTTCACTTAGCAAGTGGCTAATTCCGCCCTGCTCCCCTCACCCCCATCCTCCCTGATCTTTTTCTCAGAAACTGCTGCAAAGCTGATCTTTCCCATCTGGCTTTAATGCAGACAGCTTGAGCTATCTCTTCCAGCTTTGGGTCACCTATAAATTTCAAACATGCTTTCCATAGAATCCATAAGTAAATGGGGGGTCAGTGTCCATAAAAATAGAAATCATTAATCTAGCCAAGAGTTAGAAGGAAAAGTGGTGAGAGGATGTTTCTGATAACAGTGATAATTCTGTAATTCTGTTGATTCTGATAATACTGCCAAAGTATTATTAATGTTGCCAAAGGGTTATTTTCAAATCATGGTAAGGAACATGGGAAGGGAGTTTGCCTAGACTTAAATTCTACACAGTGGGTAGCAAGTCCTATGACCACTAACTTTTATGCCATAATTGACAATGAATTATTCCATTAACTTTTTAAAAATTAATTTATTAATTAATTTATTTATTTTTGGCTGCATTGGGTCTGTTCCTGAGCACCAGCTTTCTGTAGTTGCGGCGAGCGGGGGCTACTCTGTGTTGTGGTGTGCGGGCTTCTCATTGTGGTGACTTCTCTTGTTGCGGAGCACGGGCTCTAGAGTGCAGGCTCAGTAGTTGTGGCGCATGGGATTAGTTGCTCCGCAGCATATGTGGGATCTTCCCAGACCAGGGTTTGAACCCGTGTCCCCTGCATTGGCAGGTGGATTCTTAACCATTGCACCACCACGGAACTCCCCTATTCCATTAATTTTGTTTTTTCTTTGGACATTTACCCATTTCATGTTTTGTATCCAAACCTCTTGATCTCTTTCTCTCACCTGTCACCAGTCAATCCCCATTTTGTCATTATTTAGCATCCTCTATTGGACAGATTTGGGGGATGTAAAACTGCATTCAGCTTGCTTTGTCATTTGATAAAAACTCTGATAGTTGAGGAAGGAGATTAATATTACTGGCTTATTTCAATTTCCATTGCAATGGTCTGACTTTATATCAACAAAGCAATCATATCAGGGGAGCTGGAGAAAAAAAATAACCAGAATCCACGTTTTAGCTGATGGGGTTGGATATCTGTGGAGGGGGACAGGAGACCTGGATGTATTTTGTAAACCTAAATGTTTTAAGATGTAATTCCAAATATCCTGCTTACTTTGGCTTTCTTTTGTCATAAAACAGACAGTGCTTTGTGCCTGGAAAGAGACACAGGCTGCAAAGACTCATCTGAACTGTCCAGAAACATCTTTAATCTTGACCATTTTCAAACACAAATCTCCATGGTGAAGAATTTTCTAAGGAATTCTTACAATGCAGAGTCTGTTCAGAGGATGCTGATTTCAAAACCTCTGTACACAGGGCATAATGAAGAGGGATAGAAAGTGCACAGCTTCGGGTGACTTAAGAAAAAGGCAGAATATTTGACAGGAAATGCAAGACTACCCAAGTAGAAAGCATGTAGCATGCTATGACTCAGAATAAATGAAATGAAACTCGAAGTGTAACTCTTCTGGTCTAACACAGACCAGGGCTTGCCCTCAAGCACTGCAAAGGATGCCAGTTTCCAGTTGTATACATATGCACAAATAAAACAGGATGCATGTAAAATGTCCTTGCCACGATCGTGGGCAAGGGACTCTTACTCATCTTTCATCAATGATTTCGGTTCTATAATTTTCCATCAACTTTTATTCTTTTAGAACTATAAAAATTCCAATCACTCATGAGCTGGTAAGGGAAATGTATATTTAATGTCTATCAGTGCAGGATGTGGGTAGATTAACCCTTTAATACCGATTTGAACAGTCTGGTAATCTAGGGATTTAGGAATGCAGATGAAACCACTACACTGTTGGATTTTATTGCTGACTGTGTGTGCATGTGTGAACTTGAGCCAGCGGAGGGAGGAATTCAGCCCCCCGTTTCAGGACTTATCAGTGCTGTTTGCCCTCAGTACCGTTCTCTGTGCTTCTCCTGCCCTGCTCTGTATCCCAGGAGGCTGACCTCTGCAGGCTGTTTCCAGGCTTCTGTCTGTTTCCCAGGCTCTTATCATTAATACCACTACTTTTCCTTTCTTCTCCCTCCCTCCCTCCCTCCCTCCCTTCCTTTCTCTTCCTCTAGCTGGGTTTGGTCCATCAGAAATTGGAGGGTGGCAAAAGGGGAGAAGCCAGAGTACTGATCATCTTCCCTCTCTGGTAGTGGCTTCATCTCTTCCTTGGCTCCAGCTTCCAATGGACAGGCCCAGTATGATCCCAGCTTTGACTGGTCACCTATGTCTCTCCAGCTTAGGAGTGGTAGCAGCTTATAGCTATGACCAATCTGGGGTTGCTTCACTGTCCCCTGTTGAGCTTCTAGCCTTTCTGGTCAACTTCCTACATTAAATTCCTTCTGTTTTAAATACCTGGAGTGGTTTCTGTGTCCTAATTGGATCCTGAATGATACAACTGTTTTGTAGGCTAAGTGTCATCTATTAAATCAAGGTTTCCTTTAATTTTATACAGAATCCCCTACTTTTATAATAAAAATAATAATAACTAATGTATAATGAGCACTTTATAAGTACAAGGTAAAAGTACTGAGTAAGTAACTCAGCAGAGGACAGCTACAGCTTTAGCCTCCAGCTTCTCTTGGCAGCAGCCATGCTACACTCCCTCGCAGGCACCAGCACCAGCTGCCCATGACCTCCTTGGTGATCCAAATACTATGCACTTGATGCTCCAGCCAGAAGTCTAAGGACCAACAATGCACCCTCGAGTTGGGGTTGGGACTTCCTCCAAGCTCTAGTTTCTAGGACCTCCCCCAGAGACTCTTCCCTTTTGGATTCCAGCCCTAGGTGTGGTAGCTGCTTCCTTCAGTAACTGTCTGATTTACCTCAGCATCCTGGATTTCCAACATCTGGAAATGCAATACAATATCCTGTATTAAATCTCCTCTGGTTGCAGTATCTAGCATGGTTTATGTTACTCTGACTAGACCTTGACCTTGACTAATACAAAAGTTCTTCCACCTTAATTCAAGTAAGTGTCTCATTGATTCTAAACAATTGGCACTTTCAGCCCATTTATTTCTATATGTATCTCAGCTATACTAAGTTTAAGAGTTCTTATCATTACTATCACTACTTTTTTAGAATATACGAAAAAATTATCAAATAATTGCACAAATACTGTTTAAAAAGATAGAAATGCTGCTGAAATGAAATTTTGGACTGACAGGCAGTGATTATGTGATACTTTGAAATGTTTATCATCAACTGATGCATCAAAGATACACCTAGGGGGCTTCCCTAGTGGCACAGTGGTTGAGAATCTGCCTGCCAATGCAGAGGACACGGGTTCAAGCCCTGGTGTGGGAAGATCCCACATGCCGCGGAGCAGCTGGGCCCGTGAGCCACAACTACTGAGCCTGCGCGTCTGGAGCCTGTGCTCCGCAACGAGAGGCCGTGGCAGTGACAGGCCCGTGCACCGTGATGAGGAGTGGCCCCCGCTCGCCACAACTAGAGAAAGCCCTTGAGCAGAAACGAAGACCCAACACAGCCAAAAATAAATAAATAAATTTTTAAAAATGAATTAAGATAAATGACTTAAGAAAATAAATAAAAATTAAGATTTTGGGGAAAATGCCATATTCAACAAAAGATTTTTTTAAAAAAAGATACACCTAGCATGCAAAGGGTGATGGAGAGATATGTGAATGCTTAACAATTTAAAAGCTGAGGAACTTCCTTGTGGTCCAGTGGATAGGACTCTGCTCTCCCAATGCAGGGGGCCCATGTTCGATCCCTGGTCGGGGTACTAGATGCCGTGTACGTGCCACAATTAAGAGTCCCCATGCCTCAACTAAGAAGCCCGCATGTCTCAACTAAGAGTCCGCATGCTGCAGCTAAGAGTCTGCATGCTGCAGCTAAGAAGTCTGCATGCAGCAACTAAAGATTCTGCATGCTGCAACAAAGACCCCACGTGCCACAACTAACACCTGGTGCAGCCAAATAAATAAATAACTTTTAAAAATAAATAAAAGTTGCTAATCTCCTGTATTTGCTTTCTTACAAAAGAAATATAGAACTCTGTTGGATGACTCTGACCACTAGTGTGATTAGATTAGTTTTATTGGCCATCTTGATCTTCTTGCCACCTACTGGACTGGTTACCTTTTATGTCACAAGAAGGCAACTGTTAAAAATCAAAAGCTTCCAGCTATAGCCAGTTGATACATTTTGTAGACAGAACTCTGGGATGACTGCTATGATTTTTGCCCTATGTTGTATAATCACCTCCGCTTGAGAATGAGCAAAACTGTGAATATGGTGGATGTTGCTCCCATGATTATGTTACTTTATATGGCAGAAGGGATTTTGCAGGCGAAATTAAGTTCCCTAATCAGTTTACTTTAACTTACTCAAAAAGGGAGATTACCCTGGGTGAGCCTAACTTAATTCTGTGAGCCCTTAAAAGGAACTGGACCCTTCCTGAAGCCAGAGATTCTAAGTGTGACAGAGGATCTGTGGAAGGGGGCTATATGGCATAGACCTGACAGTGGCCACTAGTAGCTGAGAATGGTCCCCAGATAACAGACAGCAAGGAAGCAGGGACCTCAGTCCTACAACCACAAGGAAATGAATTCTGCCAACAACCTAAGGAAGCTTGGACGCGCATCTTTTACCAGTCAAGCTTCCAGATGAGGACTCACCTGGCTGACACCTTGATTTCAGCTTTGTATGACCCTAACCTGTGCTGGACTCATAACTCACCAAACTGGGAGGTAATAAATTTGTATTAAGTCACTAAGATTGTGGCAATTTGTTACACAGTAATATAACAATAATACAGTCAGTGGGGAGGTGTAGATTCCATTTGCAACAGCAGCAAAATACATAGTAGCCACGATAAAGAAAATATAAGACCTATATAAGGAAAAATTTTACCTATGCATAAAATAGGATTTGGATAAATGGGGAGCTATATTATGTATCTAAATGGGAAAGTTAAATATTTTAAAGATGTCACTCTTGAAGGAGTTATTATGGGACTTCCCTGGTGGCACAGTGATTAAGAATCTGCCTGCCAATGCAGGGGATATGGGTTCGAGCCCCGGTCCGGGAAGACCCCACATGCCGGGGAGCAACTAAGCCCGTGTGCCACAGCTACTGAGCCTGCGCTCTAGAGCCCGCGAGCCACAACTACTGAAGCTCGCACGCCTAAAGCCCGTGCTCCGCAACAAGAGAAGCCATCACAATGAGAAGCCCGCGCACCACAACGAAGAGTAGCCCCCGCTCGCCGCAACTAGAGAAAGCCCACATGCAGCAACAAAAACCCAATGCAGCCCAAAATAAAATTGAAAGAAAAGTTACTAACTGTATGAAAAAAAAAACTCTATAAAAAAAGGCATTTTTATGACAGATAAGAAATGCATTAATAGTTCACTAGTGGGATTTCCCTGGTGGTCCAGTGGTTAAGACTCTGTGCTTCCGCTGCAGCGGGCACAGGCTCGATCCCCAGTTGAGGAACCAAGATCCTGCATGCCACGCGAGACAGCCAAAAAATTTTTTTTTAATAAAAATAATAGTTCGATAGGAAAAATAAATATTTGAACAGACAATATGAAGAACATTTGGAAATCTTCAAGAAAGATCACTCTGGAAATAGCACCTAGGACTTTAATCCATAATCCCCAATGTAAACTAAAAATCTATAATGGTAGAATGGGTCTAAGTTTTAAACTAAGAAAACTCAAATTCCAGAGGTAGTAGGAAAAATGACTTTGCAAACCCACAGAGGTATAGAAGTAAGCATAGAGAGAGCGAAGTTAATCAAACCCATAGTGGGAGTACTTTTATGATAATTTTAGGATGAGAGACAGGGTATGTGAAAGCCCTCTGTATGCTGTAAAGCACTTATGCATTATTATATATTATCTTTGAAATATAGATAACAATATCTGGTTTACTTATCTTACAGTGTAATTTAATTAACTATGTGAATGCGTAGATTAAAAATGCATGGGTGTTAACACAGGATTAGCTAATTGCTGATCTCGACCCCAAATTCACACAGAAAGGGACCATCTGAAGTCACTGGGTGGTAGTAGTGGCAGCGGTAACAGCAGCAAGAATTGTGGATAGAAGACAGACTCTGGTGGTGCCTTCTTCTCCTCTCCAGCCTGTAGACTGCAGCCACCACACTGGTTTGGCTACATAAGGGCATCAGCTGGGACCCTGTTCAGCTTTACACAGGGCCGGTTTCATGGGTGAGCAGCCCGTGTGGCTGCATTAAGATGGGTCCCGTGCTTGGTGTATTGCTCTGTTAACACTGTCTTGAAATTCTTAATAATTTTTTAACAAAGGACCCTGAATTTTTATGTGCACTGGGCTCCACAGCCAGTCCTGGCTGTGGAACCCATTTGAATGTTTGTTTCTTCTCACAGACAGGAATGGAATTTACCTGAATTTAGGCACTGGCCCAGGAGTGAACATTCCTAGAACTGCCCTGAACTGCTCCCCTGCCAGACTGTTCCTTCTTTTTGATATCCATCTGTTGGGCCCACCATAACTTCCCAGAACCTGGCTGGGTCTGTAAAGAGAAACCTGCTGTGCTGAATTTGACCTCAGCATCATCGCCATTCTGTTGGCAACCTCTCTGGTTGCCAAGAGGTTGTGGCGTGGCAAGAGTCTGTCCTGCCTGACTCCAGCTAGTGGTGTATAAATGAATTCCTGCTCCAGCCTGACCCTAGCTGGTGGGTGGCCTGGGTCTCTGAGGATGCTTTCTTCCAGAATGGACAAAGGAGGACAGAGGGGGTTAGAAAAAGCTAGTTATCAATCAGAGGTCAAGAGTGACTGCTCAAAAGTGGACTTCAACAACTGAATGTTGCCCAAACTCCCAAGCCTCAGTTTACTCGTCTGTAAATGGGTCAAGCAGAGGAGATATCAACTTCCACAGTACTGCCAAGAGGACAGAGAGTATGCGTTAAAGACTATGTGGTTCCTGGAGCTTTGTGTTAGCACTCTGTGAAGCAGGGGTTCTTAATTATGTGGGTCATGGGCCCCTGGGAGAACCTGATGCTATCTATGACTCCTTCTCACCCCTTCCTACGCCCCTCAAAAACGTCGTCTCTCAAAAGAGCTCGCCCACGGTGCCAGGGTTTGACCCAGGTGTTCCTGGACCCAGGTGAAGGCACTGGCCTCTTCAATGCTCATTTCAACGGCGCCGTCTCCACTCGGTTCTCGAAGCCTCCACCTGTGGTTCACTAAACACCGCCACCCGCATCCGCACCGCCCCTCCCAGCCCCAATCCCCTCCCCCGCCTCTGCAGGGGGCTGACCCCAGCGGCCTGCACAGCCCCGGAGGGTCCGCGCGGGCAGAGCGGCCGCAGGAGGGGGCGGGCCCGACTGTCGGCCCGCCCCGCGTCGGGCTCGGGGCGAGGGCTCCGACCTATGACGGGAGGGAAACTCCTGTGTCCGGGGGGCGGGAGGGAAGCGTGCAGCTGAAAGGCGCATTGATGCAGCCGGCGGTGGCCTCGGAGCGCGGCGGGGCCGGACTGTGATCACGTCCCGGCTCCCGGGTCGTCGCCTGCTCCTCCGCCTCGCCTGCTCTGCGCGTCCCGGGGCCGCCGCGCGCCATGCGCCTCCAGGGCCCCGCCACCGCCTCCCCGCAGCGGCTCCTCGGCCTCCTGCTGCTCCTGCTGCTGCAGCTTCGGGCGCCGTCGAGCGCCTCCGAGACCCCCAAGGGGAAGCAAAAGGCGCTGCTCCGGCAGAGGGAGGTGGTGGACCTGGTGAGTCCGGTGGAGGGGACAGAGCCCCGAGCGGGGACGGGGGAGGGCGTGTATATCTTGTGTGCGCCTGGGGTTCACGCTTTGTCTGAGTCTACGGGGAAGGCAGGACCTGGGCTTTACGGGTAGTGGAGTCCTGGAACTGGCGAGGGAGACCGATATGAGAGGGCCATCGTGAACCAGAGATGCGCCACGGGTCGTGTGGGACGCCCCAGAGTACAGGGAGTCGCCCAATAATTTTTGACCCCTGAGCCCCCATCGATTCCCGACACACACACACGCCTCTCCCCCCCCCCCCCCCCGGGATGGAGAGGGTTAGGGCTGCAATGAGAGTAGAATGAGGAACTTGGGTAGCTTAGAACGTGGGCCAGGGAGCTGCCTGGGACACCCTGGACTAACTGATCTCCTGGGTGGGCCTGGGCCAGAGGTTTGCAACGTGTCCTTTGTTGGGGCTGGTGGCCACGTCTGCCAGCGGGAGAGAATAACGATCCTCACCCAACATCCGTCCAACTCTTTGTAACTTGATGACAGTGAGTCATGTTGGGTCATCTTCCTAGGGGGTATGGGCTGCAGTTTGCTTTGTTGGACGACCACAGCTGGGCCAGGAATTGTTCAGAGGGTTTACAGTCAGAAGGGGAAATGAAGGGGCCCAGCACTAACCCTCCAAGGACCTATTTCATTGTTCTGTTTAGACAGATGGGCAGCCCTTCCAGACACCCTGGGTCTTCAGCCTGTGACCACCAGGTAGGAGCATCACAGCCAAACTAAGGGAGAAGACAGTTACCAGGAGAGCAAATAAATAGCCCAAGTGCTTTCTGAAGGGGTAATCTATGGGAAGGTCTGTTTACTTAAAGCTCTTTCCTTCTAAAAGTCAACAAACCCAGTGAGTGGGTAGAGAACTAGCAGAGTGGTTCTCTACCCTGGAGCAAGAGTGATCCTTTCAAAACCACCATATTCCTTGGCATATAATAAACTTCAATCTTTAAGCAGACAAATATGGGTTACAGGCATTGCAGGACATAAGAGGGGGCATTTTTTTGATAAAAAACTGCTTCGAATTTGTTAAGCTGCCATTGTAAACTGAGCTAATAAGCCAAGCTCCCTGGCAGCTAATTCTATGCCAGATTCAAAAGCTCTGTAAAAAAATTCCTGCCATTCCACACTGCACTTTTTGGTGTGGTGCTATGTAATTTTGCTCCACAAAGCAGACTGTGTGTTCAGGGCTACAGTTCTACTTTTAGTGCCTAAATTGTTTAAAACTGTACCAAATGAATGTGGTTCATGTTCAGTCTGCATTTTATGAATCTGTCGTTATGATACACAAAATACCCCCTTTCCCTATAAAGCTAGCAACTTTTTTTCTTTCCCTCCAAGGATTTACGGTACCTGCGGTTTCCCACAACTCTAGCCCGACTTGGAAAACTTTATTGTGCAGCCTGGCTCAGGTGCATCCTGTAGATTGGATTTGGTTTTGCCGGGGGAAAAGAATCCACACAGTCATTAAGGTTTCAACAGATTCTATAAAGCAGCTTTGTACAGGATCTTTCAAAGCCTGCCTTTCAAGAGTGCAACAAGCTCTGCCCCCTGGTGGCCAGTGAAAGAAACAGGGGTTCCTTCCCCAGACATTTATGGAACCCCTACCTGATACTAATCATGTGCTGGGTTAGTGAAAGAAGTGAAAGAAGGCAGATGTAATACCTGTGGAACCGGATTCAGTAAAATTATGTGGTCTCTGAAATGCAGTTTTTAGATAAAAAGGTGAATACAGATTCTCAACCATGGCGCAATTGACTTTTGGGGCTAAGATGATTCTTTGTTGCGGGGACTGTGCTGTGCATCTAGCATCCTTAGCAGCATCCCTGCCATCTACCTACTAGGTGCCAATAGCAATCTCTCCCTCCCAAGCTGTGACAACCAAAAATGTCTCCAGACATTGCCAGGTATCCTCTGGGGGACAAAATTGTCCCCGTTAAGAGATGCTCATATATAGAAAAATAAAACTTTGCTCTGAGGGGAATAACAGTGAAAAAAAAATCAAAGAATACCAGGAGTTTTATTGTTTCTCCCTTCCCACTTGAAATCTGTGTGTAAACATTGCATATATCTGCTAGTGAAAGTAACCTATCTACTAAATGAAAATTAAAGTATATCTACTAAATTTAAATTTAAATCTACTAAATAAAATTAAAGTATATCTACCAAAATGAAAATTAAGTTTAAAATAAAGCCAACTAGAATGTTTTATACTTTAGCATGTCTTTGAGTACTTTTGCAATTTTGTTAAATACGTTTCTTATTATTTCTCTGGCAGCAAATAAATAAAAGTGTCTTTTTTTTTTTTCCTTAAAGTCAGGAAAATGGCACTGACCAAAGTCATAAAAATCATTTAGCAAAATAAAGATCAAATTGGTGATGTGAGAAGATTGATTGGCAAACGTTAGATACATAAGGATCTTTCCTAGGCAGTGTCATTACTGAATTTAATAATATGACCATATCCAATCCTAGATGGTGAAATTAAAGAATAAGCTTTGTTAGAGAAATGCAAATCAAAATTACAATGAGGTATCACCTCACACTGGTCAGAATGGCCATCATCAAAAAATATACAAACAATAAATGCTGGAGAGGGTGTGGAGAAAAGGGAAACCTCTTGCACTGTTGGTGGGAATGTAAATTGATACAGCCACTGTGGAGAACAGTATGGAGGTTCCTTAAAAAACTAAAAATAGAACTACCATAAGACCCAGCAATCCCACTACTGGGCATATACCCTGAGGAAACCATAATTCAAAAAGAGTCATGTACCACAATGTTTATTGCAGCTCTATTTACGATAGCCAGGACATGGAAGCAACCTAAGTGTCCATCAACAGATGAATGGATAAGGAAGATGTGGCACATATATACAATGGAATATTACTCAGCCATAAAAAGAAATGAAACTGAGTTATTTGTAATGAGGTGGATAGACCTGGAGTCTGTCATACAGAGTGAAGTAAGTCAGAAGGATAAAAACAAATACCGTATGCTAACACATATATATGGAATCTAAAAAAAAAAAAAAAGGTTCTGATGAACCTAGGGGCAGGACAGGAATAAAGATGCAGATGTAAAAAAAAAGCAGATGTAGAGAATGGACTTGAGGACACGGGGAGGGGGAAGGGTAAGTTGGGATGAAGTGAGAGAGTGGCATTGACATATATACACTACCAAACGTAAAATAGATAGCTAGTGGGAAGCAGCTGCATAGCACAGGGAGATCAGCTCGGTGCTTTGTGACCACCTAGGGGGGTGGGATAGGGAGGGTGGGAGGGAGATGCAAGAGCGACGGGATATATGTATACATATAGCTGATTCACTTTGTTATACAGCAGAAACTAACAACATTGTAAAGCAATTATACTCCAATAAAGATGTTTAAAAAAAATCTTTTAAGTTATTTTAATATATAAGGAATCTTGATTTTTTTTGTTCTCACTGGACGGTATATTTATAGAGAATGATAGTATTAGATCATTTATACAAATAGGGATTGTTAAAGTAAAAATTTAAATGAATTGGGTGTGCTGTTTGAAGGGTCTAATAATGGACCAATTAGGGATTGGTCCATTAGGGAGGGATAGGCATGAGAATTAGGCAGATGGAGATCCAGCTTTACCACCGATGCAACTATATTGCTGTGTGTGGCTTATGGCTGTTTGCTAATGCTCTCTTCCCCAGTCCTAGTCCACTCAAGGGAGTGGACGCACTTGCCCTGGGCCACTATCTCACATGGTCTTGAGGAAATAATAAGAATAATCATGGCTGACTATACTATGTGCCAGGTACTGCTCTAGCACATTTTATGTATTATCTCACTTAAATCTCCGACAAGGTAAGAATCTTTATTATTTTTCCCCATATTTCACTTAAGGAAACAGGCATTGAAATGTTGAATAACTTGCTCTATCTCACATAGCTAATAAGTGGTGGAGCCAGGATTAAAATCCAGAGTATATGACTCTAGAATCTATCACTCAACTTCTACGTGATACTACTGCACCACCCCGCCAAGGAAAACAGAGATAATCCTAGCACTTAAGAGTTTGTTAGATTACTGCCACCCTATTAAAGACTAATGGTCACTTGCAATGAGATTATTTATTCCTTCTTCTTGGTGGGGAGGGCTGAGTGGGGTTGGAGGCCAGAAGTGTTCCAACACTTCCTCCACATGAAAATAGGGAGGAGAAGCAGGTGTGCTTATCCAACTTAGAGATATTGCCAGTGTAAGATAACTATTGAGTTAAGATTTTATTTTATAATTATATCTCTGAGAATTTATCTTAGGGAAATAATTGAAAAGAAGAAAAAAGCTATGTGGATAAAGATTTTCATTACAATAATGTTAATGATAGAAAAAAATAGGAATAACGATCCCAGAATAGTGCAATGTTTGCATAAAATTATAAAAGTATAATTCTGAAATCCAAGTCTCTTTACAATATGTAGGGTTAGAAGAAAAGAGCAGTATATCAAATTATGTCTACCTTAGAATACAGCCATTTAAAAATTATGTATGCTTTTAATAAGCAGTAGAAAAAAGCAGGCAAATGAAAATATTTTCTTTGTGTGTGTGTGTAAAGTCTGCAAAAAAAAAAAAAAGAATAGGAAAGAAATCCCAGTATTTTAGAAATAACTTTAAAAATCGGTTCTTTTTTTCTTAAACATCTTTATTGGAGTATAACTGCTTTACAATGGTGTGTTACTTTCTGCTTTATAACAAAGTGAATCAGCTATACATATACATATGTTCCCATATCTCTTCCCTCTTGCGTCTCCCTCCCTCCCGCCCTCCCTATCCCACCCTTCTAGGTGGTCAAAAAGCACTGAGCTGATCTCCCTGTGCTATGCGGCTGCTTCCCACTAACCATCTATTTTACGTTGTTTGGTAGTGTATATATGTCCATGCCACTCTCTCACTTTGTCACAGCTTCCCCTTCCCCTTCCCCATATCCTCAAGTCCATTCTTTAGTAGGTCTGTGTCTTTAAATATCGGTTCTTTAAATATAAAAAATAACTCATATGGAACGTGGGCAAGTGGTATGAAGGGATTCTTGACTCCAAGGCCTCAAAATAAATGCAGTTCTGATCAGACTGAGTCTTTGAATCTTAAGTGAAGGGAGTTTTTCCCCCTTTCTTTTTTCTGATGCAGTATAATGGCATGTGCTTACAAGGGCCCGCGGGGGTGCCTGGGCGAGATGGGAGCCCTGGGGCCAATGGCATCCCTGGCACCCCTGGGATCCCAGGTCGAGATGGATTCAAAGGAGAAAAGGGGGAATGCCTGAGGGAAGTCTTTGAGGAATCTTGGACGCCTAACTATAAGCAGTGTTCGTGGAGTTCACTGAATTATGGCATAGACCTTGGAAAAATTGCGGTAAGTAAAGTCTGAATTATTTTAAAGTTGAAGTGAAACTTAAAGGTTTTTATAGTTGAGTGGTAATTTTAAGTGTGACTTTATTTTTACTAAAAGACAAAAAATATTAAGGAATGGGTACCATGTGACTTCTAACTTAGAATTAGTGAAAACATTGATAACATTTCAGAATTAATTTTATAAAGCTATTTCTGAAATAAATATATCACCATATTATTTTAACCCTAACAATACTTAAAATTATTTACTCTTTTTTTAAAAATAGAAACAAAAAGGAAGAGCATAGGTGTCTGTGTTGGACAGTAAGCAACTTTCCAATCTTGTCCTAAAGTGAATTTAAATTAGTCTAAGAAATTCTGCTGTGGCTCCAGATATAAAGGTGGAAAGAAATATCCAAGAAATTAACACATGATTGGAATTATCTAGAGGTGGGAAGTCCATTGGTATTTGTCCTTATTCTGGGTAGCAGGCCCAGCTTAAAACTGCTAAGCTTAAGAGAAGTAGAATGGACCAGAGATACACTACAATGACCATTTAAAATTATTCTGTAATCTTTAGGGAGGAAAATTACTCAAAATAGCCTGTCTGGCAATGCATTTGGATTAATGACTCAGTCACTTTGATTAGTGTTTGCTTCCAAAGTAACTGGCAAGTCCACTGGGATGGCACAGAGTTGAAGTTGGTGCCATTTCAAGCCTCTTTCTTCTTTTGTTGACAAACTCTGTACATGGTTCTAGATCCACAATATATTATTCCTTGATATTAACCACTACTACCACCAGGCAAATAGAAGAGATTTTATTTTCATAAAACTCTCAGGTTCTAAGTAGCAATATGTGTATTATCCCTGCTCCTCTTTCAGTTCTTTAATGTCTGCTCTATAATCTATAAAAATGTTTGAAAAAAATGTTTGAGACTGCCTTGATTTGATTTCTGTGTGGTAGAATTTCCGTATAGCTTCCATAGTTTGGTGACTGACCAGTTATATTTTCACATGTGATTTCTTAGAAAGCATTTTGTTAAAATGTTGCCTACTTCTTAAACACCTGATGTTGATAGACTGGTTGCTTATTTATAGTTCATCAAAAGTTGCTGGCTGGGCTTCCCTGGTGGCGCGGTGGTTGAGAGTCCATCTGCCGATGCAGGGGACACGGGTTCGTGCCCCGGTCCGGGAAGATCCCACATGCCGCGAAGCGGCTGGGCCCGTGAGCCATGGCCGCTGAGCCTGCGCGTCCGGGGCCTGTGCTTCACAACGGGAGAGGCCACAACAGTAAGAGGCCCACATACGGCAAAAAAAAAAAAAAAAGTTGCTGGCTGAGTTCTCTCTAAAATCTTACCCTATGGACTCTGGATTATTAATACAATATGTTTTCAAGTTCCTTTTAGCAGTGGTCAGAATGGGTTTGGGAGCCTTCTACAGGTAAAAGATAGTAGGACCATGAGCCAATAGACAAATTTTGCAAAGACCTGGGTCTTACCATTGTGTCATATAGGTAAAGACTAAAAACCCCACCTGTGCTTTACTACTGATACTGTTTTCTGTTGCTTAAAAAGAAACAGGTCAGGGACTTCCCTGGTGGTCCATTGGTTAAGACTCCGTGCTCCCAATTCAGGAGGCCCAGATTCCGTCTCTGGTCAGGTAGCTAGATCCCGCATGCCACAACTAAAAGACCCCGCACAAGGCAATGAAGATCTCTCATGCCTCAACTAAGACCCAGTGCAGTCAAATAAATAAATAAATAAATATTTTTTAAAAAAAACAGGTCAAAGTAATATATATGGGCAGTGCTAGTCTAGAATGTAAGTTCCATGAGGGCAGGGATTCTGTGTTGTTTACTGTTGTTTCTGTAGTATCCAGAACATAGGAAATAATTTTGGAATAAAAAGAAAAGTAAATACATAGACTGTTTTGGTCTAAAAGACTGAAGACTTGGCTGTTTTTGGTAAAAACTGAAAGATACCCTCAATGGAGTGAATAATTCTAAGAAAGCCATAATTCTATTTTCTTAGAGTTTCTAATATCAGAGTCTCTTTTCCATCTTGCAGAGAACTGCTTTCCCTCTGTAAAAGGTAAGCTTTTTAAATGCAGTTTGGGGAGAAGGATAGTTAAATAAAATGCACAATACAATTTGAAAGCATCTTTTTAATTAAAGTTGAAAATGCTAATTAAGCCCTATTTCTGTGTTTGTGACAGGAGTGTACATTCACAAAGATGCGTTCGAACAGCGCCCTAAGAGTTTTGTTCAGTGGCTCGCTTCGGTTAAAATGCAGAAGCGCATGCTGTCAGCGTTGGTATTTCACGTTCAATGGAGCTGAATGTTCAGGACCTCTTCCTATTGAAGCCATAATTTATTTGGACCAAGGAAGCCCTGAAATGAATTCGACAATTAATATTCATCGCACTTCTTCTGGTACGTAGAATGGGGACATTGCAGAATGTGCCTCAGATCTTTAGAGACCAAAGATTAGTTTTGAGTCCACTGTCATGGTAGGTCATAGCAAGCTTTCTGTGCATAATTCTCCATCCTGGTTGCACCTCAGAATTTCTTATAGATCTTTAAAAAACTATGTGGATGCCTGGGTCTCATCTCTGATCAACTGAATCAGAATCTTGGGTTAAGACCCCAGCAGCTGTATTTTTTAAAAAGATCACAAGGTTGAAAATCACTGAGTTAGATTAAATGGCGAAATAGCCAATAATGCCGTAGAGCAGTGGTTTTCAACCTTAGCTATACCTTGTGTTCAGCTGGGGAACTTTAAAAAATCACCGTGCCTGGGTAACACTCCTCCATGAAGGCTGACTTAATGGGTCTGGTTGCACCCCCGGCAATGGAACTTCCATAGTCTCTCCTGGTTATCTCAATGTTCAGCCAAGCTTGAGAACCACTATCTTAGATTGATAAGAAGGCTGATTTCTCTGCCTTGTTCTTTAAAAAGGTAGGTACAGTCTGCTGCATTTGTAAAAGAAAACATTTCTATATTGTTCCTGCATTCTCTGTTTACTTCTACCTCCTATAAAAGAAACGACATTCGATTAAACCAGTGGTCACTTAAGCTGTTAAAAAAGAAAACCTTGGACTTCCCTGGTGGTCCAGTGGTTAAAACTCTACGCTCGCACTTCAGGGGGCACGGGTTCCTTCCCTGGTCAGGGAAGATCCCGCATGCTGTGTGTGGCCAAAAAAACCCAAAACTATTGGGTTTTTTGTTTTGTTTTTGTTGAGTTTTGGGGGGTTTGTTTTGCTGTATTTTAAGGTTCATTGAAAGAGTTTAGAAACTACCAAAAAGTAGAAGGGGAAAAAAACTACCTATTAATGTCATCACCCAGACACACCACTATGAGTATTTGGCTGCCAGCTATTTTGCTTTCTTGAGTTGCTGTGTGGCAGGAGCTGGGGGCGTGCACACCATAACAACACGTGCCGAGAGAATCACAAGGTGTCGACAGCGATAGCTTCATTTCCCTGATTTCTTGAAAGGATTTCTCACGAATCTTGTACTTAAAAATGTCAGAGGGAAGAGAAGAGATACCCTCACTGCTAACCAGAAGAAATATTTCAGCATTCTTTGGGATCAAGTCATATACTGATCCCCCAAATTAATAGAGCACATTTATCCCTAAGAAATCAAGGGCATCTCTTCCATTTTCTTCCTCAGATCGCCACAGTCTCCTCAAGATGTAAAGAAGATACTTTAACCCCTTCTCTCTGCACATAGAGGAGGTCCAGGGAAATAAAGTATCTTACCCTGAACAGTAGACTCAGTGTCCTGGAGAGCAGAAACCAGAGCCCTGCTCTCTTGTCTCCCAAGACAAGGTTAGATCAGATGAAAAAGCCTCTTCACGAAGTTCTGTGCTGTAAAGGAAGAGGTGCTTTCCATCTGAGAAGCAGTCACTAAAATTTTTTAAATCTGGGTATAAAATACAAAATTTGACTAGGAAGTGATATGTGTTTAAATAGTAGTTGATATAAGCAACTTACTTTCTATTGTAGTATCTTTAAATGTGTGTGTTAATATCTTGCTATAAGTTAAGCTCTCAGGCCTAGGAACTGTGACCTATACATACATATACTTTGTAAATTATTTAACATAGCATTTCCCAGCCATGTTGTGGAAACTTATTTGGTGTGATCAGTAGGGTAGAATGTCAGAAGTAATTTGTTATTCATAACAGTTTTTGTTTAAGATGAGTTAAAGGTTACCTCTATAATAAATTCACTTTCCCTTACACACTGATACTCTTTCTTGAGGGAGAGGAAAGGGATGCAAACTTACAGTTTGCACATCAGAGGATGACGTTAAGCCTTGGATATGTCCATGGGAGTTTGACATACATTAGGATGTCATCTTCTTACCTGGATCTAGGAGGAAAACAGGTTGAGAACCCCTAATCCAATATAGTTTAGGTGCTTAATAAGCTGCAATACTACCTTATCACAGCGAAAATGTTCATTCATTCAAAAAACATTATTTCATTTGTTAAAGACCATGAAGTGGCCGCTTGACTCTCCCCATGTGAAGCTGACACTAAACGCAAACTTGTCTGACCTCCTGTGGGATAAAGTGAACAAATTTTTAGGCCATGGATGTCAAGACCTTGGGAGAACATGAGGATTTCCAGGCTTTCTCACCTGGCATGATACTGAGACTTCTAGATTAAATGGGATTGTGGGCACGCACTGCTTAGTTCTCCCAACTTTGAAAGGGGCCTGAACCAGTCACAGGTCCCCGGATTCAGAGGGACTTGCCTTCAATTCACTGATGTCACAGCTGGTGGAAGCAGATTGCTTTAGGCCTGCAACCCCTGGCTCGGTTCAAATGCACTAACCTTAACCAGATAGGAAAACTAACCAGTCACATGCGGGCATCCCTACACTACTTATATGTAAGAACCTGTTTTCTTAAAGAATGTGCCAATCTGCCAACCTTTTCCCCCTGACACAGACGTCAAAGGGGTTGTACCTTTTGCCTATTAAAATCAACACTGGGGCAATTTTTTTTTTTTAAGATATTCACCATGTATTTCTTCTTTAGGTCTTATTTTTTAAAATTAATTTATTTTTATATTTATTTTTGGCTGTGTTGGGTCTTCGTTTCTGTGTGAGGGCTTTCTCTAGTTGTGGCAAGCGGGGGCCACTCTTCACCGCGGCGCACGGGCCTCTCACTATCGCAGCCTCTCCCGTTGCGGAGCATAGGCGCCAGACATGGAGGCTCAGTAGTTGTGGCTCACGGGCCTAGATGTTCTGCAGCATGAGGGATCTTCCCAGACCAGGGCTCGAACCCATGTCCCCTGCATTGGCAGGCAGATTCTCAACCACTGCGCCACCAGGGAAGCCCCTGGGGGAATTTTTTTTAATGTTGGAGAAGAGCCTTGATAAGAAGGAATGCGGCTTATATATATTAGGATGTGAAAGTCGAGAGGACCTGTGAAAAGGCACGTGTTTATAAAGCATAAAAACACAGAGGAAAAACAGGATTTACTTAGTTTTTTGTTTTTTCATGGTGAGGAAATTCCAGATTGAAGGACTGATACAATGATTATGCTAGAATTACTTTTAATGTTATAAAAGTCCTTTTTTCTCTAGTTGAATACCATCAAGTGTATACAGGTAAGTGTTGGAAAGGGCTTTCTTTAAAAAAGACTTACATATCATGTCAAAGTCTTGGCTTTTAAAAAAGTCTTGGCTTTTTAAAAGTTTAGTCAAATAAATTGCTTTTTTTGTTTTAGGTCATCTCTGTAACTAAACAAAGTCTCCCTTTATGATTAAAACCTCTAAGAAAATTCCCGAGGAAGCTTATTTCATAGAATGGATATGTATACATCTTTTAAAAATATTTATGTGCTAAGAAAAAGAGAACTTATCTTTATGAGACCTTTATTAAGTATTAGCATTTTTTTTTTTTTTTTTTTTTTTTTTTTTGTGGTATGCGGGCCTCTCACTGCTGTGGCCTCTCCCGTTGCGGAGCACAGGCTCCGGACGCGCAGGCCCAGCGGCCACGGCTCACGGGCTTAGTTGCTCCGCGGCATGTGGGATCTTCCCGGACCAGGGCACGAACCCGTGACCCCTGCATCGGCAGGCGGACTCTCAACCACTGCGCCACCAGGGAAGCCCAGTATTAGCATTTTTAATTCCCTGTACATTAAGTAGATTTAACCTAGCTTGCTGAAGTAATACAGTTGAGCTAAAGGTTTTTGCTTTTTGTTCTATAGAGATTTGTAATTCTCACTTGTTTTGCAGTGGAAGGACTCTGTGAAGGAATTGGTGCCGGACTAGTGGACATTGCTATCTGGGTTGGAACTTGCTCAGATTACCCGAAAGGAGATGCCTCTACGGGGTGGAATTCAGTGTCTCGTATCATTATTGAAGAGCTACCAAAATAAATCCTTTCATTTTTGTTCCCTACCTCTCTTGTATTATACCTTTGAATGGTTCATTTTAGTGACCCCTTATATAATTTTTATGTGTACATCTGAATGAAAAAACAAAATTAAATGTGTTTACAGACCAAAGTGTGATTTCACACTGTTTTTAGATCCAGTGTTCATTTTCCTTCCATCAAAACTGGTTTTGGGATTTTGTAGAAGATTAAAATACTCTCTTCATATTCCCATTCCCTGAACCTATAATTTGGAATGTTATTGTGGTCTCAGTTTCTTTCCTGTTCTCTTAGTGTAGCACTTTTTAAAATATAAAAGCTACCAGTCTTTGTATAAGTTGTAAATGTTCAGAATTGTTTTATATCTGTGAAATAAAACTTATTTCAAACAACTTTATTATCTTTAACGTAATTGCCACTAAAATGAGGGTTTCTGGTACTTTATATCTGGAAAGTTGAGGATAAACATGATTTTGTATTTATCCGTTTAACAATCATGTTTTAAATTTAGTACATGTATAGTCCTGTTCCATATTTTGAGGTATTCAAAGAGAAAGGGATATTCATGTGTCAGGAAATGCACTAGCACTTTAGAAATTTTATCTTAATTTAACAAAGAGTAAAAAGACGGGGACTCTGGTCTCAAATTGCTTATCATTTGGTAGGGAAACTAAGATACACACAAAAATAACAAATCAAAGATTAATATGTTGGTTGTGACAAAATTATTGAAGAGGTGGTATAATTCGAAGAAAGACCTATCACTTCTGGCTGAGTTGATCAGAAGGAATTCATGATGAAGGAAGTACAGGTGTAAGAATGATAAAGTTAAGTAAATCCTGGGCTTGACTTGGAAGTGTCAGTATGAACTCATAAGTTACTTTATCTTAAATAAAGCTATAAAACAATTAACAACAGAATCTCCTAGCTTTGTTTACTGAAAAGACCTAGAAATAATGACCAAACTAGTAATGCCCAGATTGTGATCTCTATATACCATTTCCTACTAAAAGGAACTAAGGCTTCTTGAAGAAATGGGTGATTTCAGCTCTGGGGCAGGAAATGTACAAGATGAGTCTGGAACATCTTGGCAACTATGAAAGACAATAGGATCCAAGAGCCAGTGTGGGTTGGTTCTCACTGGCAGAGATGATACGATTTAAGCATCAATGAAGATAACAACTGGAATGGTTTGAAACACATCAGATATGTTTAAATGCATGAGTTCATAATGATATTAAAATAAAATTAATTGGTCAACTTAGAGGATGCCAGGAAATCAACTTGTTACTTTGAAATTTGGGGGAAAAAGCAAAGCATTTGTTCTGCTTTCTCTACATGAACTGTATTTCTGGGTAACCAAATTGTTGAAGGAAAATTTCTCTATAGAATGTGTGTGTGTGTGTGTGTGTGTGTGTATTTTATAGCAATATATATTGGTATAGATAACAAAGAAAGTGATAGGATATCCCTCTTTTCAACCCTGCATGATTTCAGGGCTCTAGCAATGATCACCAATGACTGATAACATTCCAACATGAGAAGAAGAATATGTGCCCCCTAAGGAAAGCACATAACACTACCCAAGAAGTTGTTTTGCAAGAAAGAGTCAAACCTGGATCTGATTTAGCCTCCAGATACAACTGTTAAATTTTAGGCAATACAGGGGATAGAAGAATATGTTAATTGACATATCAGGATTATAATCAGCAAATCAGGACTATGGGAAACTTGAAAGACAACTGGGTTTCTTCAACAAATATACTGCAACAAAAGAGAAAAAGGAAAACATGAATTAAAAGAGATTTAATAGATATTACCTCTTTTTGGTGTTTGGACTTTATTTGGATGCTTGAGATAGTTCAGGACATTTAAACATTGATAGATATTTGATATAAAATGATTTGGGGTCTTGGTGTGAAGTAGTATTGTGGTTATTTTAAAATAGCACTTATATTTTAGAGATACAGAAATATTCAAGATAAAGTGATATGATGTCTGGAATTTGCTTCAGAATAACCTGGAAAGGAAAAGTGGGTGAGAGGGGGTCTAGATGAAATAATGTTGAAGATAGGTAGAAGTTAACCAGGATGGGTAAAAATTGTGACAAATGGGGACTGGGATTAAGGACGTATTGAGTGGAGACCAGAACATTAGTTAAGACCTTTTTGAATTGGTACAGACTGAAGGTATTTGTGTCCCATGTGAATGCCCGCCAAAGGACATCAACTGCACAGGAGGATCTTAATGATGAGGTGGACAAAATAACTCGCTATGGATGTGAGTCAGCTTCTTTCCCCAGCACTCCAGTGCTAGTTCAATAGACCCCTAAACAAAGAGGCTGAGGTGGCAAGGATGGAGGTTATGTATGGATTCGACAACATGTAATTTCCCTTCCTAAGGCTGGCCTGGCTAGTGCTTCTGCTGAGTGCCTAATGGGCCAACAGAGAGTCCAACCTTGAGTCTCTAATATGGCATCATTCCCAGGGGGACAAGCCAGTCACCTAGTGGCAGGCTGATTACACTGGACTTCTATCATGGAGGGGCAGAGATTTGTTCTAATGGAAATAGACATATATTCTGGATACAGATTTGTCTTCCCTGCCCTTAATTGCTTCTGCTAGCACTACCATTCATAGACTCACAAGAATGCCTTATTCACCACCTTACATTTTAAACAGGATTGTTTCTTTTTATTTATTTATTTATTTATTTATTGGCTGTGCTGTTTCTTAGTTGCAGCATGTGGGATCTTCATTGCCGCGTGCGGGATCTTTAGTTGCGACATACAGGATCTAGTTCCCTGATCAGGGATTGAACCCAGGCCCCCCTGCATTGGACCGTGGAGTCTTAACTGCTGGACCATCAGGTAAGTATCTAAACAGCATTGTTTCTGATCAAGAAACTTCATATCACAGAGAAGAAGTGCAGCGATAGGGCTTGTCCCATGGAATTAACTTGTCTTTCCACATCCCCCATCACCTGGAAGTGACTGGCCTAAATGAAAGGGGAAATGGCTTACTGAGGACTCATTGATGGTACCAGTTGGTAGACAACATCCTGAAAGAATGGGACTCTGTCTTCCAGGTGCAGTATATGCTTTGGATCAGAAAGCATTCCATGGTGTTCTCGCTCCTACAGCCAGAATACAAGTGGCAGAAGTGGAAGTGGCTTCTCTCACTATTACACCTTATAACCCATTTGCAGATTTTTGCTTCCTGTCCTGACAACTTTGAGCTCTGCTGGTTTGGATTTCTAAGTATCCAATATGGGAACGCTTCTGCCAGGGGATACAACAATGTTTCCCCTGAATTGGAAGATGAGACTATGTGTTTAAAATAACAGAAATGTCTTTATCCCGTGGTTTCTGTGGGTCAAGGATCTAGGCACAGGTTAGCTGAGTCCTCTGCTCAGGGTGTCACTGTGCTGAAATCAAAGTGTTGGCTGAGGCTGCAATCCCATCTGGGGCTCAGGGTCCTCTGCACAGGTCATGTAGTTGTTAGCAGAACTCAGTGCCTTGCAGCTGCATGATTAACCTCCCTGTTCTCTTGCTGTCAGCTGGAGCTGGCTCTCAGCACCTGGAGGTCGTTCTCAGGTCCTTGCCTTGTGGCCCCTCCTATCTCAACATGGCTGTTTTGCTTCTAGACTAGCAAGAGAACTCTTCTGCTTTTTTATTGTTCTGAAACATGTTTTTATCTTTCATTTAACATTAAGAACATCTTTTTTGTTGTTGTTGTTGTTTTGGTGGGATTTTTTTGGTTTTGGGGGGGATTTTTTTGGCCACTAGTGCAGCATGCAGGATCTTAGTTCCCCGACCAGGGATTGAATCCGTTCCCCCCTGCAGTGGAAGCACAGAATCTTAACCACTGCATCACCGGGGAAGTCCCAAGAATGTCTTTCCATGTAGACAAATGTATGTTTACCTTATCCTTGTAAACAGCTACACAGCATTCCATTGTAGTAATAGATCATCATTTATTTAGCTAGACCCTAGTGACTGACTGACTGTTAACATAGCTTTCTATTCCCACTGTTCCAAACAATGCTGCAGTGAAATTTCCTTGCACACACAGTATGTCCTGGGGCATTTCTGCAAGTGCGCCTGCAGGGCAAATTATTCCTGGGTCCAAGAGGAAGCATGTTTCAAATTTTGATATATAACTGACTTACCCTCAATTATTATGACAATTTTCACTCCTGCCAATAGTGTTGGAGAATTTCTGTTCTCCCTACCCTAGCCAGCATGGGATATTATGAAACTTTTTTTCTTCCAGTTTCCTTGAGATATAACTGACACACAGCACTGTATAAGTTTAAGGTGCATGGCACAATGATTTGGCTTAAGTACATCTTGAAATGATTATCACAATAAGTTTAGTGAACCTCCATCATCTCATATAGATACGAAATAAAAGAAATAGAAAAAAAATTTTTTTTCCTTCTGATGAGAACTTAGAATTTACTTTCTTGCTCACGGGCCCAGCCACTCCACGGCATGTGGGATCTTCCCGGACCGGGGCACGAACCCGTGTCCCCTGCATCGGCAGGTGGACTCACCACTGCACCACCAGGGAAGCCCAGAATTTACTTTCTTAACAGCCTTCACAGATAACATACAGCAGTGTTAATTGCATTTATCATGTACATTACATCCTTAGTACTTATTTCTATAACTGGAAGTTTGTACCTTTTGACTACTTTCATCCACTTCCCCCTCCCCTTAATCCCCACCTCTAGTAACCACAAATCGGATCTCTTTTTCCATAAGTTTGTCTGTTTCTTTTTGAAACCTAATTGACCTACAACACTATGTTAGTTCCTTTTGTACAATATAGTGATTCGATAGGTCTATACGTTTCAAAATAATCGCCATGATAAGTCTGGTTGGCAACCAGCTGTTTGGTTTCTGAATCGACCACTCTGTTTCTGTTTTGTTGTGCTTGTTCATTTGTTTCGTTTTTTCGATTCCACATATAAGTGAAACCAAACAATATTTGTCTTTGTAAATATCTTCTCTCATTCAGTAGGTGGCCTTTTTTTTTTGTGAATAGATGTTGAATTTCGTCAAAAGATTTTTCTTCATCTGTTGAGCTGATCATATGATTTCTATTCTTCAGTTTGCTAATGTGGTGTGTCACACTGATTGGTTGGTAGATATTGAACCTCTTTCATCCCTGGAATAAATCCCACTTGATTATGGTGTATGATCCTCTTAATGTGTTGTTGAATTCAGTTTGCTAATATTTTGTTGAGGATTTTTGCATCTGTGTTCACCAGTGACATTGGCCTGTAATTTTGTTTACTTGTATTCTCTTTGTCTATTTTTGGTATCAGGGTGATGCTGGCCTCATAGAATAAGTTTGGAAGAGTTCCTTCCTCTGCAATTTTTTGAACTAGTTGAGAAGGATAGATGTTAACTCTTCTTTAAATGTTTGGTAGAATTCACCTGTGAAGCCATCTGGCCTGGGATTTTTTTGTTTGTTGGGAGATTTTTTACTACAGACTCACTTTCATTCCTGGTCATTCATCTGATCATATTTTCTACTTCCTCCTGATTCAGTCAGGAAATTGTACCTTTATTGGAATTTTTCCTCTTCTTCTAGTTTGTCCACTTTATTGACATATAGTTGTTCATTGTAATCTCTTAGGATCCTTTGTACTTCTGTGGTGTTTGTTGTAACTGCCCCTTTTTGTTTATGATTTTATTTTGGGTAGCCTTCTCTATTTTTCTTGATGAGTCTGGCTAAAGGTTTATCAATTTTGTTTATCTTTTCAAAGAACCAGGTCTTAATTTCATTGATCTTTTCTAATTTTTTTTGTCACTATTTTGTTTATTTCTGCTCTGATCTTTATATCTTTCCTTTACTAACTTGGGTATTGTTTGTTGTTCCTTTAGATGTAACGTTAGATTGTTGATTTGATATTTTTCTTGCTTTCTGAGGTAGACTTGTATCAGTATAAAATTCTCTCTTAGAACAGCTTTTGCTGCATTCCATAGTTTTGTTTTGTTTTGTGCGGTACGCGGGCCTCTCACTGTTGTGGCCTCTCCCTTTGCGGAGAACAGGCTCCGGATGCGCAGGCTCAGCGGCCATGGCTCACGGGCCCAGCCGCTCCGCGGGATGTGGGATCCTCCTGGACCAGGGCACGAACCCTCGTCCCCTGCATCGGCAGGCGGATTCTCAACCACTGCGCCACCAGGGAAGCCCCATTCCATAGATTTTGGATTGTGTTTTCATTTTCATTTGTCTCCAGGTATTTTCTTTTTTTTTTTTTTTTTTTTTTTTTTTTTTTTTTTTTTTTTTTTTGTGGTACGCGGGCCTCTCACTGTTGTGGCCTCTCCCTTTGCGGAGAACAGGCTCCGGATGCGCAGGCTCAGCGGCCACGGCTCACGGGCCCAGCCGCTCCGCGGCACGTGGGATCCTCCCGGACCGGCGCACGAACCCGCGTCCCCTGCATCGGCAGGCGGATTCTCAACCACTGCACCACCAGGGAAGCCCTCCAGGTATTTTCTTATTTCCTCTTTGATGTCTTTAATGACTGATTGGTTGTTTAGTAGCATATTGTTTAACTTCCACGTGTTTGTGTTTTGGGTAGTTTTTTCCTTGTAGTTGATTTCTAGTCTCATAGCACTGTGGTCAGAAAAGATGCTTGCTATGATGTATGGTCAGGCCCTCAAGATGGCTGTTCTCTTGCTCTCTGTACCTCCCCTGATCAACCAGTCCTAGCTTTACTCACATGACTTTCTAATCCTCTTAATTATAGGGCTTAATTAGTAACTATCTACTTGCCCCCTGCCCCAGCTGCTGGTTTCCCTGGTAACTGATGAGCTAATCTGGCATCAATTCACCCTATAAATGGTATCCGCCTTCTCCCCGGAGTAGTGAAGGTTGCTTCCATGTCCTGCCTGCTGTCTGCCACGCACAGTGAGGCGTTGCTCCAGGACCTTGCTTCGTGTGTAAGTTTCTCTTGTCCAATAAATCCCTGATATCTCTGTTGTTGTCTCTGGGTGAGAAAACTCCTGGGAGCTGAGATGTCAGGACATAAGGATGGGAAACAGAAAGTTGTGGAGGTGATTGCGAGGAGGCCGTGTACTAGCATGTGGGTCCTTGTGGTAGCTGTGTACCATGAGAGATGTCTTTTTCTTCTATTATGTTGATGATATCCTGTTAAGCTCAGTCTTTTTCCAGTTTAAAAGAAGCAGCCCAGTGCTCCTCGTTCATCTGACTGCATGGGGGTGGCTGGTGAATAGAGACAAAACTCAAGGACCTGGATTATCTACAAAATACAAGCATACCCCTGATCTACCACCCCTAAACAATTACAGACACAGGCTTTAAGGATATGAATTCAGAGACAGACTTGTGAATTGAACATGGCCCGTTACCCGGGAGCGTTTGGTTGAGGTCTGTGGCAACAGCAAAATAATAAGAGTGCCCTTGGGCTCCTGGTCCCAACTATGGAAGGGGGAGAGCAATGATAGAGTGTGATGGAACAACAGCTATATGCAGTCTATGATACATTACAACAGGTGGAAGACATTACAAAAAAACTACCCGATTCTTTGAGCATGCAAAACACCGCTATTCATTTGTATGCAACATATAGGATCCCCGTGGACATCAATAGTGATCAAGGAATCTACTTTATTGGCTACGAAGTTCAGGCATGGGCCGATACAAAGGACATACAGGGGCATTTCCATCTGCCTTACAGCCCCACTGCTACCGGGCTATGAAGAGACTACTTAAGCAACAATTGAGATGGGAAACTCACTCTTCACATGTGAACACATCCCAGGAGCAATTATCCCAGTGCCGATGCCCCGTTAACCGGAGGTAACTAGTCAACACTGTTCAACTGTTGACCACCGAAGGACTGTTGCCAACTACAGGTCAGGACAGCAACTCATTTTTGCTTTTCACAGGACCTATCCCCAGGGGAGCATATTATAAATAGCCCTTAGGACTGGCAGGTAAGTCCTCAGTGGTTTGGGTTTGCTGTCCCATTGGGGAATAGGATCAGAAAGGGATTTACAAATTTCACCTGTCTTCTACCCAGCCCCACCTCAGTTACTAAGGTAATTAATCCAGGCCTCTACTGCGGAAAGGCACCATTATACTAACCCTGTGTACTGTTACACCACCTCTCCAGTATTCGGCACTGGCTATGGAGACTGAGGGTGGGCAGGTGGTATGGTATTGCAGGCCAGGACAAAACGCTTAGACAGGGGTGGCACCACCTCAGAATGATGTTACTGCTTTTATTTTGCTTAATGGTCATGATCTTCCCTATATTGTGCCTGTTAGACATCTTGCATCTTGTCCTACTCTGAGTGAAGGGAATCTGTTTGTGGACTGGGTGACAATGGTGGTCTCACTGAGAAATGAGTTTGATTGCTGGCTCTACAGCGAAATGCCATTGTCAACCTCTGAGAGTCCATGAAAAATTGACTTGGTAAGCACCTGGTTCCAAAGCTTGCCCTCCTGTTGGACTGTCTGTATTGCTTTTGTGGTATTTGGTATTGGTATTTGGTTGCAGTTGCACTTCTACCTACCTGTCCTCAGGGATATATATAGCAGAAGAAGTGTGGGCCAAGATTATAGAGGTCGTACAGGGTATGTAAGGGTGGAGTGTTTGACCACACCATTCAAGATGACTGTCCTCTTGCTCTGTATATCCCCTGTTCAGCCAGTACCTGCTTCACTCACATGACTATCCAATCTTCTTAATTATAGGGCTTAATTAGTAACTGCCTATGTGCTTGCTTCCTACCCCAGCTGCCGGTTTCCCTGGTGATTTATGAGCCAACCTGACGTTAATTCCCCCTATAAATGGTAGCCTCCTTCTCTGCCGCGTAGCAAAGGCTGCTGCCATGTCCTGCTTGCTGTCTGCCACAAACAGTGAGGTGTTGCTCCAGGACCTTGCTTCAGGTGTGTAAGATCCCTTGTCCAGTAAGTCACTGATGTCTCTGTTGCTGTCTCTAGGCTCTTTCTTCAGTCTTGAGGCTAGCAACTACAAGGCTTGCAGGCCTGTGGGGTGCAGCCCAACATACGATTTTAATCTTCAGTTTACTGCGACTTGTCTTGTGGCCTAGCATGTGATCTATCCTGGAGAATAGAACTTTTGCTTTTTAAAGACTTGCCTGATTAGGTAGGTTGGACCCACCCAGGATAATCTCCCTTTGAATTATAGTCAACTAACTAGGGACCCTAATTACATCTGCAAAATTCCTTTTGCCATATTGTTGTATAATCATGGAGGTGATATCCAATTGTATTTACAGGTCCCTACAATGCTCAAAGGAAATTACACCGGTGTTTACCCCAGGGGGGCAGGAATTGTGGGATCCATCTTAGAATTCTGCCCCTGGCCATCTTACACTCCTTATACCACTGAACCAACAGGTAAAAAAAGGTTAATCTACTGGTGTTATGATCTCAGTTACTAAAGGAAATTGGTTGCCTTTATAATGGAAGCAAGGAGGATTTTCTCTGGAACCCAGGAGATTTTCTGAAGTTCCTTTCAATACTTCCATGTCAACAGTAAAGATCAATGGAAAGCTACAGGAACTGGAAAAAGGCAGGACAATTGAGGATTCACACCATTCAGAAGGGAAGGATTCAATCATTCTACCAGTAAAGAATCTGGAGCTATGGGTTCTGGTTGTGGGCAAGGAAAATAGGGAATAAGTGGGTGAAGGTGGAAGCTATAGACATCAACTCTGACCTTGTGAATAACTACAGAAACCAGGACTGGTAGCTTTGCATATTTTCTGTTATATGTATGTGTTTATTCTAACTTCTCCTTCCCATTTTAATTTTATATAACACTAGGTAGAGGTCAACTTTACAGTGTAGTCTTTAGTGGGACCTAAGACTGAAATTGAGGCCTAATTAATATAGGCAGCAATGGATTCAATGACCATTGGGGCTTTGTGTTTTACCTGGGGGAAGGGCAAGAACTTCACCTATCAGAGGGTTAGATGTTTCTTGCTAAAATGTAGTTTCTTTGCTGGGCAGGTGTTGAAATGTGTGTAGAATGGTGTATGAAAGCTGAGAAGTCAAAGGGGTCTTCTGAGCTGGTTATGAACTTATTGCTTCCCAACTCCAAATTCATTGTCTACTTGCACACCCAGAGTGCTGAGTCCTTTGACTGCCTTGTAGCCCCAGCCCAGGAGCCTTGGTGATCACCTTGGTGCAGTTTTAAGAGGCACACTGCATGCTTCTGGCTTCATGCTGTAGCAACCCACAGCCCTCACCACGCACACTCCCAAGCATGACCAGGCCCAACTTTCCTGCCCCCTGCAGGACTGTTCCTGAGACCTTTCCACGGTGGACAATGTCCGCTCTGGCTTGGCACCTGCAGAAACATCCCAGCTTCCTCAGCAACCTGCTTACATGCCTTGCCTTGCCTGTGTCCTAGGTGATTGTTTCCTGTTTATCAGATGACCCTAAACCAGTTCTGGCACAGGCAACCCAGCAAACATTCTCACCAGCCAGTGGTCGCCTGCAACCGCACATTCTCCAAGATTCAATTAACTATCAAGTTAAGAAAAAGGGAATTCTGTTGGAGCCAGACTGAGTATTATAACCCGGGAAGCAGATTCTCAGAAAGCACTGAGAACACTTCCACCTGTTAGAAGTTGAAGGCATAGACTTATACATTTTTGAGACAAAGAATCATACATCCGAATGACTTGCTGATATTTTATACAAAGTTCACCAGAGATGCATAGTCCAGGTAAGCACATACAAAGTGAGCAGGAAGTCACGGTGACCCCCTGCAGACCTGGGAAAGAACACTATTCCTTTAAGAAGTTATATTGCTAGCATCAGAAGAAAGAAAAAAAAAATTGAGCAGGCACTCCCACCTTTGAGGAGCTCTGCTTAATGTGGAATGCAGATGCATAGTGGACACTAGGGAGGGAGAAGGCCCAAACAGAATTTTATGTTTAATTTTTTTTGTCCTGCCTTTACATTTTATTCCATCAGAGGTATGAATGCCAGAGAGGGATCCTCTTCCAAGCTTGCCTTTCTTTGGGTACTCTCCCTCTGTCCTAGGGTACTGTTAAGAGTTCTCAACACGCAGTCATCCCTCAGCATGAGCAAGGAATTGGTTCTAAGGCTCCCCCTCCCCCCCCACCAGTCCCCTGCAATTGCTGAAGTCTCTTATATAAAATGGAGTAGTACAGTCTGCCCTCAGTACCCCGGGGCTCCGCACTGGAGGATTCTGCATCCGACGATTCAATCTATTGCAATTCAATTTACGGTTGGTTGAATCCCAGGTGCAGAACCCGTGGATACAGAGGGCCAATTGTATTTATTTCACTCTATTATAGCTGAACAATTCTGGTTAAGTTAACCGTGTTCTGTCTCCTGGTTGGACCTAGATTGGTAGAGGTGTGATGACTTGCTTGAGTTTGGGACAAAGAAGTGAGCATGACTAGCACTTTCTCCCCTCTCTTTGGGAATAAGCTGCCCACAGAAAGCATGCATATTGGGCCCCATTTCTCCATAAGTCTTACAAAGGCAGGCGGCAAAATAGTCTGGGTCCAGTGCTGTCTGTGGCTGGATGCGTATGTCTGTATCATTATGGGGCTCGGTGTAAGGAAGCCCTCTTTTACACAGATATAAGGCTGAAATTAGAGAACGAGGGTTATTAGTAATAAAGATAATACATCATGTTCCACATATCTCTTGTCTACTTATGAATTACTTTAGAACCTGGGTGGGGAAGAGGTTAACATGCTTCACTTAAGGGAAGAAGCTTATTGCTATTTCTTTTGACAAGTTGAGTGTGAATTGATTTTATCACTTTCTAGGCTTGTTCTATTCATAATTAACATATATTGAAACTTACATTAATATAAACAAATAATCCTGCAATATTTGCTGTCAGAAAATATATAAGGGACAACCTTCAAATCCAACTTTTGTGTAGCTGGGCCTTCAACTATAAGCAGATTTTAGTTATTTTTCTAAGTCGACTAGTCAATCTCTTATGCTTTTCATGGTGAGTTGAATATCTTTATTATAAAAAAAAAGTTTCTCTGTAAAACTAAACGTTTTAAAGAACCTATACAACATACATAAGGGTCCCCAAATGCTCACTTTTCATAAAAATGACATCTATTTCCATAGACGAGTTCACCAACATCCTGACAGCTGATGGAAAAGTGACACATAGACTTTAGGGTCTAGATCACAGATTCTGTCACCTAGGAAGCTTTCAAGTACAGCAAGTAATAGAAAAACCCAACTGAGAATGGCTTACATAGAGTGAACCAATTAACTTCCTTTGAAACTACAGAGATGCATGTTGCTAGGAGTGAGACTAGAAGCCCACATAATGTGACTTAGAACCTAGTTTCTTTCAGTTTTTAACTGTCACTTCCCTGGTGTTGACTGTTTTGGGACAAACTAACTCCCTCCTCCTCTCCCCCCAGTTCATAATCTTAAACTGACTTTGAGGAACTCTAAGAATTACATGAATCCTTTTTGTGAAACAAAGAGAATCTATATCATATATTCAGCAAAAGTGTCTAAGAGTCACTGATTGGACCAACTTAGGTAATCGTGCCAATTCCAAAACATTCAGAGATGGCACATTCAGATTGGCTCTATGAATCAGGGCCTTTCTCTGGGGCAGGTGAGGCCCATTTTCCATCTAAATCACAAAGGTGAGAATGGAGGGACGGAGTAGGTACTGAAAAGAAATTCAGGCTATTAATCCAAGAAGGAAGAAAAATAGATACTGGGCAGCCATATAACAGGTATTCATTATAGGTACTTCCAGAGTCTATTTCTTATTTACTCAAAGAAATTTAAGACTTTAGGTAACCCCAAAATTCACATATTTTCTGCATGTTACCTAACACTTTTTTTTTTTTTTTTCTCGGTACGCGGGCCTCTCACTGCTGTGGCCCCTCCCGTTGCGGAGCACAGGCTCCAGACGCTCAGGCTCAGCGGCCATGGCTCACGGGCCCAGCCGCTCCGCGGCACGTGGGATCCTCCCGGGCCAGGGCACGAACCCGTGTCCCCTGCATCGGCAGGCGGATTCTCAACCACTGCGCCACCAGGCAAGCCCCCTAACACATTTTTAGAAAATAAAAAGGTAAAATAATGTGAAATGATTTAATTTCTATAAGTGATCTTATAATCAAAGAGACCTTGCTACAGAAGTGATCAACTTTATCTAGAGAATTTTATATTCAGTAAAGTGTTCACATTCAAGAGCAAATTCTCATTCTGATGACTCATGAAGTCACTTGTGATATTCCTTCTTTAGTGTGATGTTGATATAAAAACATGAGTCTCTAAAATTGCCATGGCAAAAACACATATTGAAGCTTGATAGCCTTCTTTACACAAAGCATGGTTCCCATCGTTGTCTTGGATCACACTGTACCTTATGTTCATTCGCTGTTACAGAGCTCCAGCAGCTATTTTTTTTCTTTTTCTCTTGCCCTGCATCTTAATCTTCAAGGATTCTCCTACAATCATGTTCTGGTTTTCCCTTTGGCAGCCTCTGCCACTTCCACTCCCTCCTAGACTCCTAGTACTATTTTTTTTTTAACCAAGTATAGTTTTGATTTTATTTTTCATTTCACTTCTGTCCATTTATTTATCCATCTATATTAAAGTTCTTTTGTTAGGCACATAGCTATTTAGGATGGTTAACACTTTTTTTAACATCTTTATTGTAGTATAATTGCTTTATAATGGTGTGTTACTTTCTGCTTTATAACAAAGTGAATCAGTTAACATGTTCCCATATCTCTTCCCTCTTGCGTCTCCCTCCCTCCCACTCTCCCTATCCCACGCCTCTAGGTGGTCACAAAGCACTGAGCTAATCTCCCAGTACTATGCGGCTACTTCCCACTAGCTAGCTATTCCATGTTTGGTAGTGTATATATGTCCATGCCACTCTCTCACTTTGTCACAGCCTACCTTCCCCCCTTTACATCCTCAAGTCCATTCCCTAGTAGGTCTGTGACTCAATTCCCCTCGTAACCCTAGGTTCTTCATAACCTTTGTTTTTCTCTTAGATTCCATATATATGTGTTGGCATACGGTATTTGTTTTTCCCCTAATGACTTACTTCACTCTGTATGACAGAATCCAGGTCCATCCACCTCGCTACAAATAACTCAGTTTCCTTTCTGTTAATGGCTGAGTAATATTCCATTGTATATATGTGCTACATTTTCTTTATCCATTCATATGTCGATGGACACTTAGGTTGCTTCCATGTCCTGGCTATTGTAAACAAAAAACAGAACCTCCATACTGTTCTCCATAGTGGCTGTATCAATTTACATTCCCACCAACAGTGCAAGAGGGTTCCCTTTTCTCCACACCCTCTCCAGCATTTAATGTTTGTATATTTTTTGATGGTGGCCATTCTGACCGGTGTGAGATGATATCTCATTGTAGTTTTGATTTGCATTTCTCTAATGATTAATGATGTTGAGCATTCTTTCATGTGTTTGTTGGCAATCTGTATATCTTCTTTGGAGAAATGTCTATTTAGTTCTTCTGCACATTTTTGGATTGGGTTGTTTGTTTTTTTGTTATTAAGGTGCATGAGTTGTTTATAAAGGTTGGAGATTAATCCTTTGTCAGTTGCTTCATTTGCAACTATTTTCTCCCATTCTGAGGGTTGTCTTTTGGTCTTGTTTATGGTTTCCTTTGCTGTGCAAAAGCTTTTAAGTTTCATTAGGTCCCATTTGTTTGTTTTTGATTTTATTTCCATTTCTCTAGGAGATGGGTCAAAAAGGATCTTGCTGTGATTGATGTCATAGAGTGTTCTGCCTATGTTTTCCTCTAAGAGTTTGATAGTGTCTGGCCTTACATTTAGGTCTTTAACCCATTTTGAGTTTATTTTTGTGTATGGTGTTAGGGAATGTTCTAATTTCATACTTTTACATGTAGCTGTCCAGTTTTCCCAGCACCACTTATTGAAGAGGCTGTCTTTTATCCACTGCATATCCTTCCCTCCTTTATCAAAGATAAGGTGACCATATGTGTGGGGGTTTATCTCTGGGCTTTCTATCCTGTTCCATTGATCTATATTTCTGTTATTGTGCCAGTACCATACTGTCTTGATTATTGTAGCTTTGTAGTATAGTCTGAAGTCAGGGAGCCTGATTCCTCCAGCTCCATTTTTCGTTCTCAAAATTGATTTGGCTAATCGGGGTCTTTTGTGTTTCCATACAAATTGTGAAATTCTTTGCTCTAGTTCTGTGAAAAATGCCAGTGGTAGTTTGATAGGGATAGCATTGAATCTGTAGATTGCTTTGGGTACTACAGTCATTTTCACATTGTTGATTCTTCCAAACCAAGAACATGGTATATCTCTCCATCTATTTGTATCATCTTTAATTTTTTTCATCAGTGTCTTATAATTTTCTGCATACAGGTCCTTTGTCTCCTTAGGTAGGTTTATTCCTAGATATTTTATTCTTTTTGTTGCAATGGTAAATGGGAGTGTTTTCTTAATTGCGCTCTCAAACTTTTCATCATCAGTGTATAAGAATGCCAGAGATTTCTGTGCATTAATTTTGTATCCTGCTACTTTACCAAATTCATTGATTAGCTCTAGTAGTTTTCTGGTAGCATCTTTAGGGTTCTCTATGTATAGTATCATGTCATCCGCATACAGTGACAGCTTTACTTCTTCTTTTCCTATTTGGATTCCTTTTATTTCTTTTTCTTCTCTGATTGCTGTGGCTAGAAGTTCCAAAACTATGTTGAATAAGAGTGGTGAGAGTGGGCAACCTTGTCTTCTTCCTGATCTTAGTGGAAATGGTTTCAGTTTTTCACCATTGAGAACGATGCTAGCTGTGGGTTTGTCATATATGGCCTTTATTATGTTGAGGAAAGTTCCCTCTATACCTACTTTCTGCAGGGTTTTTATCATAAATGGGTGTTGATTTTTGTCAAAGGCTTTCTCTGCATCTATTGAGATGATCATGTGGTTTTTCTCCTTCAGTTTGTTGATATGGTGTATCACGTTGATTGATTTGCGTATATTGAAGAATTCTTGCATTCCTGGAATAAACCCCACTTGATCATGGTGTATGATCCTTTTAATGTGCTGTTGGATTCTGTTTGCTAATATTTTGTTGAGGATTTTTGCATCTATGTTCATCAGTGATATTGGCCTGTAGTTTTCGTTCTTTGTGACGTCTTTGTCTGGTTTTGGTATCAGGGTGCTGGTGGCCTCATAGAATGAGTTTGGGAGTGTTCCTCCCTCTGCTATCTTTTGGAAGAGTTTGAGAAGGATAGGTGTTAGCTCTTCTCTAAATGTTTGATAGAAATTGCCTGTGAAGCCATCTGGTCCTGGGCTTTTGTTTGTTGGAAGATTTTGAATCACAGTTTCAGTTTCAGTGCTTGTGATTGGTCTGTTCATATTTTCTATTTCTTCCTGGTTCAGTCTCGGCAGGTTGTGCATATCTAAGAATTTTTCCATTTCTTCCAGGTTGTCCATTTTATTGGCATAGAGTTGCTTGTAGTAATCTCTCATAGTCTTTTGTATTTCTGCAGTGTCAGTTGTTACTTCTCCTTTTTCATTTCTAATTCTATTGATTTGAGTCTTCTCCCTTTTTTTCTTGATGATTCTGGCTAATGGTTTATCAATTTTGTTTATCTTCTCAAAGAACCAGCTTTTAGTTTTATTGATCTTTGCTATCATTTCCTTCATTTCTTTTTCATTTATTTCTGATCTGATCTTTATGATTTCTTTATTTCTGCTAATTTTGTTTTTTTTTTCTTCTTTCTCTAATTGCTTTAGGTGCAAGGTTAGGTTGTTTATTTGAGATGTTTCCTGTTTCTTAAGGTATGATTATATTGCTATAAACTTCCCTCTTAGAACTGCTTTTGCTGCATCCCATAGGTTTTGGGTTGTCGTGTCTCCATTGTCATTTGTTTCTAGGTATTTTTTGATTTCCTCTTTGATTTCTTCAGTGATCACTTCGTTATTAAGTAGTGTATTGTGTAGCCTCCATATGTTTGTACTTTTTACAGATCTTTTCCTGTAATTGATATCTAGTCTCATAGCGTTGTGGTAGGAAAAGATGCTTGATACGATTTCAATTTTCTTAAATTTGCCAAGGCTAGATTTGTGACCCAATATATGATCGATCCTGGAGAATGTTCCATGAGCACTTGAGAAAAATGTGTATTCTGTTGTTTTTGGATGGGATGTCCTATAAATATCAATTAAGACCATCTTGTTTAATGTATCATTTAAAGCTTGTGTTTCCTTATTTATTTTCATTTTGGATGATCTGTCCATTGGTGAAAGTGGGGTGTTAAAGTCCCCTACTATGATTGTGTTACTGTCGATTTCCCCTTTTAAGGCTGTTAGTATTTGCCTTATGTATTGAGGTGCTCCTATGTTGGGTGCATAAATATTTACAATTGTTATATCTTCTTCATGGATCGATCCCTTGATCATTATGTAGTGTCCTTCTTTGTCTCTTGTAATAGTTTTTATTTTAAAGTCTACTTTGTCTGATATGAGAATTGCTACTCCAGCTTTCTTCTGATTTCCTTTTGCATGGCACATCTTTTTCCATCCCCTTACTTTCAGTCTGTATGTGTCCCTAGGTCTGAAGTTGCTCTGTTGTAGACAGCATATATATGGGTCTTGTTTTTGTGTCCATTCAGTCAGTCTGTGTCTTTTAGTGGGAGCATTTAATCCATTTATATTTAAGGTAATTGTCGATTGTATGTTCCTATTACCATTTACTTAATTGTTTTGGGTTTGTTCTTGTAGGTCTTTTCCTTCTCTTGTGTTTCTTGCCTAGAGAAGTTCCTTTAGCATTTGTTGTAAAGCTGGTTTGGTGGTGCTGAACTCTCTCAGCTTTTGCTTGTCTGTAAAGGTTTTAATTTCTCTATCAAATCTGAATGAGATCCTTGCTGGGTAGAGTAATCTTGGTTGTAGGTGTTTCTCCTTCATCACTTTAAATATGTCCTGCCACTCCCTTCTGGCTTGCAGAGTTTCTGCTGAAAGATCAGCTTTTAACCTTATGGGGATTCCCTTGTGTGTTACTTGTTGTTGTTCCCTTGCTGCTTTTAATATGTTTTCTTTGTATTTAATTTTTGATAGTTTGATTGATATGTGTCTTGGTGTGTTTCTCCTTGGATTTATCCTGTATGGGACTGTCTGTGCTTCCTGGACTTGTTTGACTATTTCTTTTCCTACATTAGGGAAGTTTTCAACTATAATCTCTTCAAATATTTTCTCAGTCCCTTTCTTTTTCTCTTCTTCTTCTGGGACCCCTATAATTCGAATGTTGGTGTGTTTAATGTTGTCCCAGAGGTCTCTGAGACTGTCCTCAGTTCTTTTCATTCTTTTTTCTTTCTTCTGCTCTGCAGTAGTTATTTCCACTATTTTATCTTCCAGGTCACTTATCCGTTCTTCTGCCTCAGTTATTCTGCTATTGATCCCATCTAGAGTATTTTTTATTTCATTTATTGTGTTGTTCATCATTGCTTGCTTCCTCTTTAGTTCTTCCAGGTCCTTGTTAAATGTTTCTTGCTTTTTCTCTATTCTATTTCCAAGATTTTGGATCATCTTTACTCTCATATTATTCTGAATTCTTTTTCAGGTAGACTGCCTATTTCCTCTTCATTTGTCAGGTCAGGTGGGTTTTTACCTTGCTCCTTCATGTCCTGTGTGTTTTTCTGTCTTCTCATTTTGCTTATCTTACCGTGTTTGTGGCCTCCTTTTTGCAGGCTGCAGGTTCATAGTTCCCATTGTTTTTGGTGTCTGTCCCCAGTGGCTAAGGTTGGTTCAGTGGGTTGAGTAGGTTTCCTGGTTGAGGGGACTATTGCCTGTGTTCTGGTGGATGAGGCTGGATCTTGTCTTTCTGGTGGGTAGATCCCCATCTGGTGGTGTGTTTTGGGGTGTCTGTAGCCTTATGGTTTTAGGCAGCCTCTCTGCTAATGGATGGGGCTGTGTTCCTGTGTTGCTAGTTGTTTGGCATAGGGTGTCCAGCACTGTAGCTTGCTGGTCGTTGAGTTAAGCTGCATCTTGGTGTTGAGATGGAGGTCTCTGGGAGATTTTTGCCCTTTGATATTACATGGGCTGGGAAGTTTCTTGTGGACCAGTGTCCTGAAGTTGGTTCTTCCACCTCAGAGACACAGCCCTGACGCCTGGCTGGAGCACCAAGAGCCTTTAATCCACACGGCTCCACTTATGCTGTCCGATGTTACCTAGGCTAATGAGCAGGTTCTCTGCACTTTCGTTGCTCTTCAGAGATTTTAGGGGAAACAGCTATCCTCTGACCTCTGGCGTGAGTCCCCGGCCCGTGGTCCCCGGGACTGTTGAGGCTTCATCTGCCGGGGCCCCTTCACAGCCGGCAGCCTCAGTGAGGCCGCCCTCTCCTCGGGCTCCGGGGCAGTTCCGTGATGGCAGAGGGAAGAGAACCGAGCCAGGAATTCCAGCTCTGCGCAAAGGTGGGCTCTGTTCTGGGTGCAGGGGGTGGGACCGCTCTGCCCTGAGGCCTTCTGGAGGGAGGGGTGTGCCAGGGAAGGGAGCCGCCAGGAGCCTGTCATACAATCTTAGCCCCTCATCATGGCCTATAAGATTTGGCTCCTGCTAATGTCTATTGGCCCAGGAACTGTGCTCAGAACTTTACTTGAATTAATTCATTTAATCCTATGAGCTACATACTTTTTAAAAATTTTACATCTTTATTGGAGTATAATTGCTTTACAATGTTGCTTTAGTTTCTGCTGTATAACAAAGTGAATCAGCTATGTGTATACATATATCCCAATATCCCCTCCCTCTAGAGCCTCCCTACCCTCCCTATCCCACCCCTCTAGGTGGTCACAAAGCAACGAGCTGATCTCCCTGTGCTATGCAGCTGCTTCCCACTAGCTATCTGTTTTACATTTGGTAGTGTATATATGTCCATGCCATTCTCTCACTTCGTCCCAGCTTACCCTTCCCCCTCCCCGTGTCCTCAGGTCCATTCTCTACGTCTGTGTCTTTACTCCTGTTTTGCCCCTAGGTTCATCAGAACCATTTTTTTTTTTTTTTTAAGATTCCATATATAGGGCTTCCCTGGTGGCACAGTGGTTGAGGGTCTGCCTGCCGATGCAGGGGACACAGGTTTGTGCCCCGGTCCGGGAGGATCCCACATGCCATGGAGCAGCTGGGCCCGTGGGCCATGGCCGCTGAGCCTGCGCATCCGTAGCCTGTGCTCCATAACGGGAGAAGTCAGAGCAGTGAGAGGCCCGCGTACCAAAAAACAAACAAACAAAAAAAGATTCCATATATATATGTTAGCATATGGTATTTGTTTTCCTCTTTCTGACTCACTTCACTCTGTATGACAGACTCTGGGTCCATCCATCTCACTATAAATAACTCAATTTTGTTTCTTTTTAAGGCTGTAATATTCCATTCCATATATGTGCTACATTTTCTTTATCCATTCATCTGTTGATGGACACTTAGGTTGCTTCCATGTCCTGGCTATTGTAAATAGTGCAGCAGTGAACATTGTGATACATGTCTCTTTTTGAATTATGGTTTTCTTAGGGTATATGCCCAGTAGTGGGATTGCTGGGTCATATAATAGTTCTATTTTTAGTTTTTTAAGGAAACTCCATATTGTTCTCCATAGTGGCTGTATCAATTTACATTCCCACCAACAGTGCAAGAGGGTTCCCTTTTCTCCACACCCTCTCCAGCATTTATTGTTTGTAGATTTTTTGATGATGGCCATATTTTTTTACTTTTTATTTAGTTTTTATTTCAGATAAAATTTATACACAAATGAAATACATAAATATGAAATCACGAATTTGACAAGTTTTGACAAATACACCCACATGACCACATCCCTATAAAGATATAGAACATTTCTGTATCCCAAGAATGTCCCTTCATTTATTTTCCTTCCCTACCAATCACGACTGCCCCACCAAACAACTTTTCTGTTTTTAACCACAGATTTATTTTGCTTATTCTAGAACTTCATACAAGTGGATTATACAGTGACAGCAAAATATTTATGATATCCATGTTGCTCTTTGTATCAGTAGTTCTTTCCTTTTTGTTGATAAGTAGTATTCCATTGTGTATAAACTTACATTTCTTATTCATTTTCCTGTTGATGGAACAGGAAACTTGAATTTGTCCAGTTTTTGTTCCTTATGACCAAGGCTACTATGAGAATTCTTTTTTTTAAAAAAAAAAACATCTTTATTGGAGTATAACTGTTTTACAATAGTGTGTTAGTTTTTCCTTTACAACAAAGTGAATCAGTTATACATATGTTCCCATATCTCTTCCCTCTTGCATCACCCTCTCTCCCATCCTCCCTATCCCACCACTCTAGGTGGTCACAAAGCACAGAGGTGATCTCCCTGTGCTATGTGGCAACTTCCCACTAGCTATCTAATTTACATTTGATAGTGTATATATGTCCCTGCCACTCTCTCACTTCATCACAGCTTACCCATCCGCCTCCCCATATCCTCAAGTCCATGCTCTAGTAAGTCTGTTTTATTCCCGTCCTAGCACTAATCTCTTCACGACATTTTTTTTCCCTTAGAGTCCATATATATGTGTTAATATACGTTATTTGTTTTTCTCTTTCTGACTTACTTCACTCTGTATGACAGACTCCAGGTCCATCCACCTCATTATAAATAACTCAGTTTCATTTCTTTTTATGGCTGAGTAATATTCCATTGTATATATGTGCCACATCTTCTTTATCCATTCATCTGTTGATGGACACTTAGGTTGCTTCCATGTCCTGGCTATCGTAAATACAGCTGCAATGAACATTGTGGTACATGACTCTTTTTGAATTATGGTTTTCTCAGGGTATATGCCCAGTAGTGGGATTGCTGGGTCGTATGGTAGTTCTGTTTGTAGTTTTTTAAGGAACCTCCATACTGTTCTCCATAGTGGCTGTATCAATTTACATTCCCACCAGCAGTGCAAGAGGGTCCCCTTTTCTCCACACCCTCTCCAGCATTTATTGTTTCTAGAGTTTTTGATGATGGCCAATCTGACCGGTGTGAGATGATATCTCATTGTAGTTTTGATTTGCATTTCTCTAATGATTAATGATGTTCAGCATTCTTTCATGTGTTTGTTAGCAGTCTTCTTGTTTGTTGCTATCTTCTTTGGAGAAATGTCTATTTAATTCTTCTGCCCATTTTTGAATTGGGTTGTTTGTTTTTTTGTTATTGAGCTGCATGAGTTGCTTATAAATTTTGGAGATTAATCCTTTGTCAGTTGCTTCATTTGCAACTATTTTCTCCCATTCTGAGGGTTGTCTTTTGGTCTTGTTTATGGTTTCCTTTGCTGTGCAAAAGCTTTTAAGTTTCATTAGGTCTCATTTGTTTGTTTTTGATTTTATTTCCATTTCTCTAGGAGGTGGGTCAAAAAGGATCTTGCTGTGATTTATGTCATAGAGTGTTCTGCCTATGTTTTCCTCTAAGAGTTCTATAGTGTCTGGCATGACATTTAGGTCTTTAATTCATTTTGAGTTTATTTTTCTGTATGGTGTTAGGAAGTGTTCAACTTTCATTCTTTTACATGTAGCTGTCCAGTTTTCCCAGCACCATTTATTGAAGAGGCTGTCTTTTCTCCATTGTATATTCTTGTCTCCCTTGTCAAAGATAAGGTGACCATAGGTGTGTGGGTTTATCTCTGGGCTTTCTACCCTGTACCATTGATCTATATTTGTGTTTTGTGCCAGTACCATACTGTCTTGATTACTATAGTTTTGTAGTATAGTCTGAAGTCAGGAAGCTTGATTCCTCTAGCTCCATTGTCCTTTCTGAAGGTTGCTTTAGGTAATCAGGGTCTTTTGTGTTTCCATACTAGCTCCCTTCAGGCTGTCTTCACATAGCCAACCCTGGTTCTCTCCCTGGGGTCTGATCTCCCACGCCTGAGCCTCAGCTCCCAGCCCCCGCCCACCCCAGCAGGTGAGCAGACAAGTGTCTCAAGCTGGTGAGTGCTGGTTGGCACCAATCCTCTGTGTGGGAATCTCTCCACTTTGCCCTCTGCACCCCTGTTGCTGCGCTCTCATCTGTGGCTCTGAAGCTCCCCACCCCCCATTTCCACCAGTAAGGGGGCTTCCTAGTGTGTGGAAACTTTTTCTCCTTCACAGCTCCCTCCCAGAGGTGCAGGACCCATCTCTATTCCTTTGTCTCTCTTTTTTTCTTTTTTTCTTTTGCCCTACCTATGTACCTGGGGATTTTCTTGCCTTTTTGGAAGTCTGAGGTCTTCTGCCAGCATTCAGTAGGTATTCTGTAGGAGTTGTTCCACATGTAGATGTATTTTTGATGTATTTGTGGGGAGGAAGGTGATCTCTTTGTCTTACTCCTCTGCCATCTTGAAGGTGTCCCGAGCTACATACATTTAATATCCTCACTTGCAGTAGATACTGTTGACCGCCCACCCAGATCCCTTTTACAGGACTGGTGCACCCACAGCCCAGCTGCTGCAGGTGTTGACTAACAGCTCATACCTCCACCTTACTTGGAGGATTGCCCTTGACTGAGGAGAGGCACCCAGCCAGCCCTCCAAGTCCTCCTTCCCACACCACAGGTAGTCAAGGACTGCCTGATATGGGAACATAATAGCCCAGCCCCTCAACTCTAGGCAGGACAACCTCTGTGGTCCATGCATACTGCAGAGTGCCCTGCTGGGTCAGGCTGAGGCTGAACTTCTGAAAACTCTTTTTCCCCTGCCAAATGCTGTTTTCTTTACTCCCTTATAAATTTCTTCTAAGGGCACTTCCTCAATATATACTTGCCCGAGAATTCCCATCTCAGGCCTGGCTCCAGAGGAACTGATTTTACAGATGATGAAACTTGAGACAGAGAAGGGTAAAATGATTTGCCTAAGGTCAAACAGAAAATGGGAAAGCTGAAGTTTGAAGCCAGACAGTCTGGCTCCCAGCCTGTACTCTTCCCCACCAGTGTAATGACTACTTCTCCAACTTCCTTTCTGGCCACCTCCTTTCATAGGTGGCTGGGTTTTTGTTAAATTTGGCTTAAATTTTAAAGAATGAGTTGATACATGGTTTGAACAAAACTTTTACTACTGATGTAAGAGACTGAATTATTCACCTTGGAAGAATAAAGGGACATATTGCTCCTTCTGGCCACAAGGCAGTCCTATAGGGGAACCCCACTATGACCATAAAGTAAGTACTGCTCAACCAGGGGGCAAAACAGAGGCTGATAACCTAGCCCCCCAACCACCCATGACGGTTTTAGGCCATATAAAAGCCACATAAAAGAAGTCGAACCCATCCAAGGATAACTCCTTGGGGGCTAGACTCAGAAGCAGCACACATGTGATCCACCACACTGTCCTCAGAAAGTTGTTCAGATCATATCTCATATCTGAATTAGGCTACCAAATTAATACTGGGAGATTGTGCCCGTGCAAACAGCCAGCTGTGGGAATACCAGCTGGGTTTATGTATGCTTGCAAGTACTCAGTTGGGCACTAAAGAAAATCGGGCCCTGAAATGGCCAAATTGGGGTCCTTTTGACACTCCAAAATAATTTTGAGGGTCAAGTTAAAGCCGGCAGTCTTCTGGATCTGTGCCTGCAACGTTTACCGGAAACAACAGTGGTAATATTTTACTAAAATTAGATTAGCAGGGGAAAATATTTGTAGGGCTAGCTCCATGGATCCTTTGGAGAAACATCCAAGTTGTTAAAAATTTTAGAGAGCTCTATCTTAAGCTATTGTACCTATTTTAATTGGTACGTAGATGCCCCAAAAGGCTTCAAAATTCCAAAATAGCCTCATTGAAAGATTTGTTGTAGAAGGCTAATGAAAGTAATGATATAAAAGGTACCTAAAACTTTAACTACAGTTTCCCTCTATCCTTCTTTGAGTACTCATTCTAGTAATCTTCTGAATTGCCTTTCCACTCTGAAGACACTATTAAATGGTTACCTTTAGAAATGGGACTACATGAGGCTGTAGGCAAGCCTCTTCATATCAAAGGCAAAACTGAGGGTCATAGTTAAACCCAGGGAGGATCCTCAAAATTGTAAGTGGATTCCCCAAATGGGAGGCCACCAGTCTGACTGGTGGAGCCTGATAGGAATTGGAGCCTGATAGGAATTGTTGTTTGGAGGAGGGGCACTTCTCCCCTAAGCTAAATGAGGGAAAGTATAACATTCTAACATAGATGAATGGGTGTGTCAGTCCTTTGATATTGAGGTGGCCCCCAGTTCTTTGAGGGAAAAAAAACTGTCCTTGTTTTACAGGACCAGACGTGTGGATCCACAAATAATCCAAAGCCTACTAATCCTTTTACCACTCCCCAAACCTCCCCTATTTATCATAAGAGGCTTGTAAGTATTGAGGGAAATTGTTTTCTGGCCTTATGGGAACAAAGTTATCCTAGAAGGAACTTGCCTTTCTCCTCCTATGCCTTTGAGATGCAAGTGTTTTACCTGTCTTTTCCAGGACCGCTTATCTCTGCTATGTTTTTAAAATGCAAATTCCAGGAAAGGGGGTAGGTAATTTGGAACTTATCAAGGACAAATAGAAATATTAAGTGTCTTTTCCATAAAAATTAGTAAAAAGTGTTTAGCCATAGACAGGTGACCTTTATTTGTTCCATCTGCCGGAAACCCAATGGGAATCCAACCTCTTTTGTAACTGATCGATTTTATACTGTTGTACCTGATTCAGGACTGAAATTTTGGAATGAGAACTATGAGGTCTCTGTGTGTGTGTGTGTGTTTGTATGTAGCTATATGTGTGTTGCAGATGTGTGGTATTGCCAAAATTAATTTGTAAAAGAGCTCTACTTAATTAGCTAAAAGGAAATTAAGTGTTTACAAAAACACTTGGAAATATAAAAGAAACTGGCCAGAATGAACTTCAGGTTCATGTGATCTGGAAAATATTCAGTATTGAATTAGTATCTGGTATTAAAGTTAGCCTAAGCTTGTTGGTTTGATTAATACGGACACGCCTTTAGAAAAGATGTTGCAGGAAAGAGCGGGGCACGAAAGGATGGTCATGTCCCAGGTCTCGGGCGAGTCCCTGGAATGGCCACCAAGTATGGGTTCTTGGCTTCGCACAGGAAAGAATTCAAGAGCAAGCCATGGTAAAGTGAAAGGTTTATTCAGGGAGCTACACACTCCATAGACACAGTGTGGGCCATCTCAGAAGGCAAGAGGCCATGGGAGAAACACACTCCACAAACAGTGTGGGCATTCTTGGAAGGTGAAAGGCCCCAGGGTACAGGGCTGTCAGTTTTTATAGGGGTGGGTAATTTCATAGGCTAATGAATGGGAGGGATATTCCAGCTATTTTGGGGAAGGGGTGGGGACTTCCAGGAATTGGGCCACTGCCCACTTTTTTGACCTTTTATGGTTGGCCTTGGAACTGTCATGGCACCTGCAGATGTGTCATTTAGCATGCTGATGTGCTACAATGAGCGTATACTGAGGCTCAAGTTGACTCGTCTGCCATCTTGGACCTAGTTGGTTCTAACCAGTTTATGATGCATCCTTGGGCTATGTCATTCTTTTAAAGGTTGTGCCCTGTCCCTTTCCTGTCTGAGTCATCAATATTAAATATAATACTTTTACTGTACCTAGGTTTACTAGAAATCAAATAAGACCTTATTACTGTTAGTTTGTCAGCAAGAAAAATAATGGTATGAAAACTTTTAAGTAAATAAAATAGAGGTAAACGAGATAAGAGCTTTAGGTAAACTCTTTAAGAATAACTGTTTTGGGAATGTCTACTTTAAGGATAATATCTCCAGATTTTGGTAACCTGAAACAAAACTAAGTTAAACTACGAGAATTTCTTCACTATCTGGGTCATTACAAGTAGGATAAAATACTAGAACATTAATTGCTGGGCAGGCCTAAGTTTACCTACTTTTGTCTTATGAGAAACTGAAGATGTTTATTAGATACATGTCTTGTATCACATTGAGGAAAGAAATTCTATAAGAAGGTGTATGTTTCTAGAGGTTATAAAATACGTTCATAATTGTCAATCAGGAAATGCTGGTATGACAGTTTATAATTACTTCTTGGTTTTTGCTAGAGATTAAGACTCTAAGGTTAAGAATTATAAGGGAAACTTTTCAGTATGCAAGGAAAGTAGGATGTGTGTTTTTAGCAAAAAAAGAGGAATGAAAATGTATTTTGTTAAAGGTCATTTTGTCCTAGAGCTGGTTGTTTCTAAATGGATACATAAAGTTGTCAAATGTTTGTGGAAAGGGAACACTGAGAGTTCTGTACATGATCAGGATTGGCTTGGATAAGATTGAACTTAATTAAGAAAGTGAATTTTAAAAGTAAAGTGGTACAAAACCTGAATTTGGTTCTCTAAAAGGACAAAGTTTTCTTAAAATATTGAACTGTTTTTGATAACAGATTGTTAGTTTCTTTGTGTTTAAGTGATCTGTATTTGCCAGTGAGATCTTTTATTGTCACTTTAGTTAAGTGAATGGGTATTGTTTCACAGTGACCTGTGATTCTATTTGACCAAGTGTTGTAAAACTTCTTGATATTTTTGACAAACTTCCCAAAGATAAAATCCTAAATGAAGCTCATCTGACCTCTAGCTAATTTTGAAGTTTTCCAAAGGGTCCCTAGAATACCTCAAAATATTTGTTTTCTCTCCATCTCAGAGGAATATTAAACTAATTAGGCTTATTTTGTATGTTAAATTACATGGGAAGCATTGTCAAATAAGTGATGATAAAACTTCTTAGATTGTATCCTATGGGTAAATGTTACCAACATACACATTCTAGAAATTATATAGAACTCCTCAAATTCTGGTAGGTCCTGGTAAAAATTATATCAGTCTTAATTTTAGTAATTATCTTAAATTGTTGTGTGTCACAGCAGTAACCAAGTTTTCCAATTGCATCATAATCAGGTCTTTAACCTTGACTTTTTAAGTCTTTTGACATTTATAGGCAGTTATCATTGTACTCTTTTTGCAAAATGCTTCATCTTCAAGAAGATCCACAGAAAGTACTTTTTGACATGAACAGATTTCTGATAATTTTCACATCATACTGATGAACTGGGTAAGAAATTAGAATTCTAATAAACTGGATGGCTTTATGTAACAGTTACCAAAAGATTAAGATCAAGGACTAGTCACAAAGGAGTGGATGAACAGTCTATGGTTATAATTTTTGGTTTTTGTCTGAAATATTACTGGGTTTTAATCTGTTTTCCAGATATAAGGAAACCTTTAAAATATACCTCTGTAAGTAGAACTGAAACCTTACCTTTTCTCTCTACCAGATGCCTCCAGAATTTGGAAACTCTTAGGTTCCCAGAAGCTTTATCAGGCATATAAGGAAGGCAACCTCCTAAAAGGTACAGGAACCTCACAGTATTTTGGGGACCTCGAGAAGAGAGGAATTCACCTAAATCCATCACCCAAATCTACAGATATCACAGGTTGAATCTATGACATACCTGTGGTATGGGTTTCCTAGCCCTGAGGTTTTTAAAGTTCAATCTGAGATTCTTTATGAAAAGTTCCAACACACCCAACTTAGAAGTCTATGTAGTCAATTACCCAGGCTTATTTTGCAAACAAATAAGTCTTAATTTGGCTATATTTGGTAGAAATGAGGGTACTTTTAGAGAGAAAAAGATTGTTTCAGTGAATACAGAATTCTAGTTTTGTAAATTGATGTCTGTATTTACTGGCAAAGACTCACTTCCCAGATAACTCCTTGTTAAGTTTAGTCATTAAAAAGACACTGTTTCTGAAGTTTATCACAGTAATTCAACTTTGGAAGAAGATCAAGATGCATCATGACCTGCAACCAGGTTATGCATACTAGAAAAGACATCAGATAAAGGACTCTTTGGCCACTTCGGAAGGGACCTTATCAGACCTCTACAACTGAATGAACTGCAACTCCAATTTCTGACACCTGACTTAGACTAAGACCAGCACTACCAGACCAGGATGAGAATATTACATCAGAAGTAGACAGCTGACCCAAGATGCCAGAGCAGGTCTGTATACTGATTACTTTGACAATTGCTCACACTTTTGCTAATGAACCAAATGTATTTCTTGGGCTCAATCACATGCAAGTTTCAAAAATCAATCCAATTGCTGGGTTTGTGGCCAATTACCAGTACTCCCAGGTTGCCTTGGTGGATTTCTCCTCTCCAAAGCTCTAATTGGATGGTCCTTAGAAATTTTATTTCAAACGAAACTCTAGCACCATGCAAGCTAACATTGCCACCAATATCACTAAGTGAAACCCTCTTACCTGGCCAATTAATGGTGCATGTTCTGAACCTGGCCATAATACTCCTTTATTAGATGTTGAATATTGGGTAGCTCCTAACAAGACCCAATGGATTTACTGAACAAGTTTATGACCTTGGCTCTCCCTAGGTTGGTTAAGAAGATAAAAAACTGGTTTCCCTTGGGCTCAAGGTCACCTATGGCTACTGTGGAAACAGCCCCTGTCAATCTGTAATGTGAGTACTCTGGTTACTATCAGTTTTCCAAATGCCATGATATTTGTTTACTCATCTTATGACCCATGAAGTGTCAGATTTCTGCTCTGAACAATCCTCTTCCCAGTTTAGGGGAAATACTAGGAAAATGATTTTGTTCAGGAGGATTTTGGCTTAAATCTTTGCTAATGATATTGCTACTACTATCAATTTAGTTTGTGGAACTTATAAGTTGATACTTTCCTGCCTTTCATGCTGTGTCACCTACTCATACTAAGATAATGTCTAAATGACTTGAAACTATAGATCACATCTGTAGTTCTATATAAAATAATGGACATACCCCACACACGTGAGGAAAATTGGCTTAAGTCTTACTGGACAACTTAGAATAGAATGTCAGTCCTTGCCAAGCATCCTGCTAGTACAACTCCCCTCTGAAAGGAGAGAATCAGGCCATTAAGACTAGGAATCAAGGGACAGGCAAGCAGCCACCCTGGTTTTGAGGGAACAAATATTTGATCACCTAACACTTTCTACTGAAAGATTATGTCACAATTTTCCCCCATTGATCATTAAAGTTCATATTTTATGGCAAGACAAGAAAAACTTAAACTTTTCTCTGCCCTTTGGTGACCTCTCTCCCCACTACTATGCATTGTGTATCTGCATTATGCATCGGCCAAACCTTCCCCATTGGCAGAAATACCTGCTCAACCATAAAGAGCAACACTCTCCTAGCATCAAAAAGACAACTCCTTAAAAGATAGTATTCCTTCTTGATCTTGTAAGGGGCCACGATGATGCTTAGACTTGGATTGTGTAAACTGTCAATAACACGTCATCTAAATGTATAGCCTTCTGTCTCAACAAACTTCTATAACTGTGCCTTTACTTCACTTCTCAGAGCTTTCTGAGATGCTCTTCCTGAGTTGTAATATCCAAATCTGGCTTGAATAACAGTTTCCATTTCTTAGATTGACTGATTTTGTCAACATCTCATAGTGGCTTGCTTCCTCACTTATGTCAAAATGTTTCAAATACTACCTCCTCAGAGACCTTTCCTGACTCCAACTGTCCTACCTAACATAGCAACACTATTCCCAACTCCTTAGTTTTACTTCCAGCATTTAATATTTGAAATTTCATTATGCATATTTATGTTTTGTCACACACACTAAAATGAAAATTCCCTGAGGGCAGGAATGTTTTGTAGCTCATTTACTGCTATATTCTCAATGCTTGGTAACATACATGGCACAGTGCAGGAAGGAGTGCTGTAACTGTTGATCGAGTGGAATGAATTCTCTTTTCAGAACTCTTGCAGGGCTTGTAGAAATCTTCTTGCATGTTCTTAATCTAGAACTGCAGTTATTTAATGCTCATTCATCCTGCAAGCCTGTATGCTCTCAGAGGACAGGAATTATGGCTTATTAATTTAAAGGTACACAGGAGGCATTCAAATAATGGCACTACCTCTACAACTCCAAATATCAATTGTAACTTGTCTTTCCATACAGGGACTACTATCAGGATTTCATATGAATAATAGTATTATTCAGAAGGAGGAAAATACATCACATTTAATTTATAATGCATTCTTCTGCATGTAATGAGATACAGTAAATACAATTAAGTACTTTACTTTTAAAACAAAGCCATTTTCAAAATATAAAAAATAGACCTCTTTTCAAAGAACCATTTAAATATGGCTTTGAGAGCCACAGTATTTTATTTATAACAAATAGATGGTACTGCAAAAAGCATTCATAGATGTTTACGTAAATAAAAATGTTAGTATAATTCTGGCACCTTTTTGGGGCAGGCCATTATATTTAATTACCGTAACTCAAAAGTAAAATCAATAATGGCCTTTAGTGTAATTTGTATTTAAACCTGAATTTGAGCAACCAATGTAGACTGGTCACTTATTTGGGATCTGGATCTTATTTGGGATCTTATTTCAGATCTGAAATCTGAAGTAGGAAGTTAAAGCTTCTCATTTCCATACAGTTTGTCAACAAACGTACCCCAGTCATTCTAGTATCTATATAAGGTGATCTATTAGCAACACCAGTAAGTGATTTATAGACAAATATGCTAAGTAAGGGCTGACACAGCTGGATCCTAGCTCAGATTTTATAAAAAGACACTAAGTACCTATGCCGAAAAATAATAATGTGATCCAGGATTACATTTTAAATTATGAAAGAGCTTCTGGGAAAAAAAATTAGTGATGGAATGACAACAGATGTCAGGTACTTCTCAAATTAAGAGAAGTACACAACTGCATTCCAAATGAATTAAAACAAAAGCACATTTACAGTGGATTTTTTTCCCCACCAAACTTTCCCGTTTCAAAAATGGTCAGGATTTGGGCAGCAACTTTCCCAGCAAACTCTTGAAACAGCAATGACATCTTTTAAGAAGCCATTTTTTTGCTATTGCACAGAGGTTGATTTTAAAGCCAATACAGACAAACCAGTTCAGAAAAGGAGCAGTATTCAAATCCATTCAGCAAATGCTGCAACTTAGCTTCTACTTGGACAATGAAATGGAGAAAATCTGTGAAACTCTCCATTTGGTGTCAGTTTTACTGTTGTGTTGCTGGCAACCATTTCAGGTAAGGGAAGCCAAGTCCCATATGTATGGGGAAAGCAAAAGCAGAAAAACATTGTGAAGGCTTAGCAGTTCTGTGACTTCTAATGATTATAGACCGAGTTCAATTACGAGCCATGTTGCTGTGCAGTATTCTTCTGAGTTTCATGTCTCAAATACAAAGTAGCACATGGCTGCCTTGGGCAGATGTACTGTAATTATCTTCTTTTACTTTTTCTTTTCTCTAAGGCCAAGTAAAAAATGTGAGACATTTTCATATACCACAAAGGTAATACAGCAGGCTGGAGTCACTCTAATCAAATTGGGGGCAATTCCTTTGTAAAATCCACCGATGCCTTCTTTCCTTTAGAGAGAGAAAAAAAAAGTACATCTATATACATATATACTTAATTTCCTACAGAGCTAGCCTGAAGATATAATCATAACCATCTTTCAAATGCCTTTAAATGTATGAACATGTAGGAGTATTAGCTGATCTAATGTAGGCATTAAACCTCTCATAACTAATAAAAATGCTAGACAACACTAAATATAGCACACAAAAATAAGACTATTTTCTTGATGCCTAGAATTGGAATAAAGCCTTGAAACTTTTCACTTATGTTCTCAATATATATATTTACTAAAGTGAACCGAATTTAAACATTTAAATACTCTGTGCTGGCCTTTTAGAATTAAAAAGAAACGTGGGGATGTATACCTATAACAATTTAAACATTCCCACACTAAAGACTTGCATCTCTTCCATACATGGAAACAAGTGTTTGCAAAAGTTCTGCTACCAGTAGCAGATGTGGGGCCTTTTTTTCTTTTCTTTTCCTTTTAAAATTGGAGTATAATTCCTTTAGAATGTTGTTAGTTTCTGCTATACAATGAAGTGAATCAGCTATATGCATACATATATCCCCTCCCTCTTGGACTTCCCACCCATCTACATCATCACAGAGCAAGGAGCTGAGCTCCCATGAGCTATATAGCAGGTTCCCATTAGCTAGCTATTTTACACATGGTAGTGTATTTATGTCAAACCTAACTTCCCAATTCATTCCATCCTCCCCTTCCCCGCCACCATGTCCACATGTCTGTTCTCTACATCTTGTCTCTATTCCTGCCCTGGAAATAGGTTCATCTATGATTCCACATGCATGCATTAATATATGATATTTGTTTTTCTTTGACTTACTTTACTCTGTATGACAGACTCTAGGTCCATCTACATCTCTACAAATGACCCAGTTTTGTTCCTTTTTATGGCTGAGTAATATTCCATAGTATATATGTACCACATCATCTTTATCCATTCATCTGTCCATGGACATGTAGGTTGTTTCCATGAGCTGGCTATTTACAAATAGTGCTACAATGAACATTGGGTTATATGTGCCTTTTTGCATTGTGGTTTTCTCAGGTTATATGCCCAGTAGTAGAACTGCTGGGTCATAGGGTAGTTCTATTTTTAATTTTTTAAGGAACCTCCATACTTTTCTTCACAGTGGCTGTATCAATTCACATTCCCACCAACAGTGCAAGAGGGTTCCCTTTTCTCCACATCCTCTACAGCATTTATTGTTTATAGATTTTTTGATGATGGCTATTCTGACTGGTGTGAGGTGATACCTCACTGTAGCTTTGATTTGCATTTCTCTAATTAGTGATGTTGAGCAGCTTTTCATGTGCCTCTTGGCCATCTGTATGTCTTCTTTGGTGATCTATTTAGGTCTTCTGCCCATTTTTTGATTGGGTTTTTTGTTTTTTTGATATTGAGCTGCATGAGCTGTTTATATATTTTGGAGACTAATCCTCTGTCAGTTGTTTCGTTTGCAAATATTTTCTCCCATTCTGAGGGTTGTCTTTTCGTCTTGTTTATGGTTTCCTTTGCTGTGCAAAAGTTTTAAGTTTCATTAGGTCCCAGTTGCTTATTTTGTTTCTATTTTCATTACTCTAGGTGGTGGGTCATAAAAGATCTTGCTGTGATTTATGTCAAAGAGTGTTTTTCCTATGTTTTCCTCTAAGAGTTTTATAATGTCTGGTCTTACATTTCGGTCTCTAATCCATTTTGAGTTTATTTTTGTGTGTGGCATTAGGGAGTGCTCTAATTTCATTCTTTTACAGGTAGCTGTCCAGTTTTCCCAGCACCACTGACTGAAGAGGCTGTCTTTTCTCCATTGTATATTCTTGCTTCCTTTGTCATAGATTAGGTGACCATAGGTGTGTGGGTTTATCTCTGGGCTTTCTATCCTGTTCCATTGATCTATATTTCTGTTTTTGTGCCAGTACCATACTGTCTTGATTACTGTAGCTTTGTAGTGTAGTCTGAGGTCCAGGAGCCTGATTCCTCCGGCTCCATTTTTCTTTCTCAAGATTGCTTTGGCTATTAGGGGTCTTTTGTGTTTCAATACAAACTGTAAAACTTTGTGTTCTAATTCTGTGAAAAATGCCATTGGTAGTTTGATAGGGATGGATTGCACTGAATTTGTAGATTGCTTTGGGTAGTATAGTCATTTTCACAATGTTGATTTTTCCAATCCAAGAACATGGTATATCTCTCCATCTGTTTGTATCATCTTTGATTTCTTTCATTAATGTCTTTTTATTTTTAAGACTATTTGGAATTTATTCTCTTAAATAAGAACAGTAACATTTGTTAAAAAAAATTAAAAGTACAACACCTTAGTTTCACAGTAACGGAAAAACAGTTACACAATTAAATAAAAACTCACAGAGAAACACACCAAAACTCACAACGGCACAGGTTAAAAACAAAGGTAAACGCAAGGCTTCATGGCAGGAAGCCTGGAGGTGGACAGGCGCACCATTCATGGCACAGCTCTAGCATCTGTACCACGCCTGCCACCCTCCACCCCAAGCTTAACGGACCAGGAAAAGTGGGGTGCAGAATCCCTTAATTCACTGGTCAGGCCTTCAAGGCCATGCTGAGTCCCCTTTCTGGAGAGACTAAAGATTCCACTGTCCTACAGACATAGTAAACACCAAGAAACAGCAGGAAGCTGTGGCAACAGACCTGGGTGGGAGGAGGGGGCAAACACAGGCCTGAAAGCAAAGCGGTCCCCTGGGGTTCCTGAGCAAGAGCCCTGCTCCCCTGGTTTGTCTAAGTCACGTTTCTGGGGTTGGGAGTGTGCACTGCTCACTTTCTGAGACACTTGCCCCTGTGGTCCCCACCTCCCCCCAGGGTGCCTGGCTACTCTGCTCTCTCCAAACCCCGACCGGAACACTAAGCCAGGTCAGTGGCACAGTCCCCAACGTAAGCCAGAACCAAGGAACAAGAAGTTTGGGAAAAAACTTCACTAGTATTGTTATTATTATTTAAGGCACAATACATAAACGTGTACTTGTATATATGAAACTAAACCAGTGCAAACATATGTGTGTATATATATAAATGTTCACACAACACCATCTACTTTGACTCTTGGGGTAGGGTTGGGGAGGGAAGCTGGATTCGGAATTCTCTTTGCTTTTCTAATAGGCTTTCCAGAAATGCCTATAAGAGAAGAGGGCTTGGGAAGCAGTGGGAAGATATCGTAACTTCCTCCTGATGGCAGGAACCCAGGACCGTACCGCATGGCTATTCTAGCTGGTGTGGGAAACGCCTGCATTTCCTAATTGCTCATTCAGCATCCAAACTATGGAACCCAAAGGTGACCATGCAAGTGACCACGGGCATGCACCAGCCACAGTGAGTCAGCCTTTTATGCTAAGATCATCTTTCCATAAGACGACAATGAAGCCTTTCTCCCATCCCATGTCTGTGACCTGTACTGGAAGCAATGCTCTTCTGTTCCCTATGATACCCCAAGCCGGTACAGTTCAGTTTTGGTTACCCGCTATGTGAGGTGTAAAGCGGATGCCTCTGGATGAAAAAAGGATCTAAAAACCTTCAACCGAGGGTCTTGTATTCAATGGGAAAACATCCCACTGGGGGTTTTCTTTCTCTGCCTGTTGTTATCCAAATGTTTCCTCAAGTCAGGGAAGGTATGATGAGGCCAGGGTAAGAAAATCTGTGCCAGGTCCACTGACCTGAAGCAGAAATATAAGAAGCTTTTGAAACAAAGCACTTACTGATTTTGAGAACAGAAAGAGGGTTTCTACTTTAAAAGATGATAAACCAGGCAGCAGCTGTAGGCCAGGTTGCCAGAGACAGATGATGCTGGACTAGATTCTAACTTGCGGGTTGTGTTTGTGTTCTTGGCAACAGAAGTCATTTTGGTGTAAGAGGAGAAGAACATAAGGGAAAAGAGGAAAATGCCCATCAGTGTCTTAGTTTTCTGAGTACAGGTCTTTTTGTCTCCTTAGGTAGGTTAATTTCTAGGTATTTTATTCTTTTTGTTGCAATAGTAAATGGGATTGTTTCCTTAATTTCTTTCTGATCTTCCGTTGTTAGTGTATAAGAATTCAAGAGATTTCTGTGCATTAATTTTGTATCTTCCAACTTTACCAGATTCATTGATTAGCTCTAGTAGTTTTCTGGTGGCATCTTTAGGATTCTCTGTATAGTAGCATGTCATCTGCAAACAGTGACAGTTTTACCCATTCTTTTCCAATTTGTATTCCTTTTATTTCTTTTTCTTCTCTGATTTCGTGGCTAGGACTTCCAATACTATGTTGAATAATAGTGGTGAGAGTGCACATCCTTGTCCTGTTCCTGATCTTAGAGGAAATGGTTTCAGTTTTTCACCATTGAGAATGATGTTTGCTGTGGGTTTGTCATATATGGCCTTTATTATGTTGAGGTAGGTTCCCTCTATGCCCATTTTCTGGAGAGATTTAAAATCATAAATGGGTGTTGAATTTTGTCAGAAGCTTTTTCTGCATCTATTGAGATGATCATATGGTTTCTACTCTTTATAATTTGTTAATATGGTGTATCACAATGACTTGCCAATATTGAAAAACCCTTGCATCCCTGGGGTAAATCCCACTTGATCATGGTGTATGATCCTGTTAATGTATTGTTGGATTTGAATTGCTAGTATTTGAATTGCTAGTATTTCTGCATCTATGTTCATCAGTGATATTGGTCTGTAATTTTCTTTTTTTGTGATATCTTTGTCTGGTTTTGGGATCAGAGTGATGGTGGCCTCGTTGAATGAGTTTGGGAGTGTTCCTCCCTCTGCAGTTTTTTGGAAGAGTTTGAGATGGATAGGTGTTAGCTCTTCTCTAAATGTTTGATAGAATTCACCTGTGAAGCCATCTGGTCCTGGACTTTTGTTTGTTGGAAGATGTTTAATCACAGTTTCTATTTCATTACTTGTGATTGATCTGTTTATATTTTCTAATTCTTCCTAGTTCAGTCTTGGAAAGTTGTACCTTTCTAAGAAGTTGTCCATTTCTTCCAGGTTGTCCATTTTATTGGCATAGAGTTGCTTGTAATAGTCTCTTATGATCCTTTGTATTTCTGTGGTGTCTGTTGTAACTTCTTTTTCATTTCTAATTTTATTGATTTGAATCCTCTCCCTTCATTTTCTTGATGAGCCTGGCTAAAGGTTTATCAATTTTGTTTATCTTCTCAAAGAACCAACTTTTAGTTTTATTGATCTTTGCTATTGTTTTCTACATTCCTATTTCATTTGTTTCTGCTCTGATCTTTATGATTTCTTTCCTTCTACTAACTGGGTTTTCTTTGTTCTTCTTTTTCTAGTTGCTTTGGGCATAAGGTTAGATTGAGATTTTTCTTGTTTCTTGAGGTGAGACTGAATTGCTATAAACTTCCCTCTTAGAACTGCTTTTGCTGTGTCCCACAGGTTTTGGGTCGTCGTGTTTTTGTTGTTATTTGTTTCTAGGTATTTTAAAATTTCCTCTTTGATTTCTTCAGTGATCTCTTGGTTATTTAGCAGCGCACTGTTTAGCCTCATGTGTTTGTGTTTTTTACAGTTTTTTTTTTTTTTTTTTACTATAATTGATTTCTAATCTCATAGCGTTGTGGTCAGAAAAGATGCTTGATACAACTTTTATTTTCTTAGATTTTCCGAGGCTTGATTTGTGACACAAGATGTGATCTATCCTGGAGAGTGTTCCACGTGCACTTGAGAAGAAAGTGTATTCTTTCGCTTTCAGATAGAATGTCCTATAAATATCAATTAAGTCTATCTGGTCTATCCTGTCATTTAAACCTAGTCTGCCATTTTGACTCCGCCCACCCCCTTGGGGCCTTCTTAATTCTATTAAACTAGGTTTTTTATGACTTCCTATGTTCAATGCCATTCAAATATTTTATAACACCTAAATTTTTTTTTTTTGCAGTACGCGGGCCTCTCACTGCCGTGGCCTCTCCCATTGCGGAGCACAGGCTCCGGACGCGCAGGCGCAGCGGCCATGGCTCACGGGCCCAGCCGCTCCGCGGCACGTGGGATCCTCCCGGACCGGGGCACGAACCCGTGTCCCCTGCATCGGCAGGCGGATTCCCAACCACTGCGCCACCAGGGAAGCCCAACACCTAAATTTTAATCAGTTTGTCAAGGTATTTTCAACCTCATTTGATTTTTATAAACAACTCTGTCAACCTAGATATTCAAATTTTATAAATGAAGAAGTCGAGGCTCATGGTTTTGTATGGAGTAAATGGGATATGGGGAGGAAGGGTCCATCAGCCATGTTTTCACCACAGACACTGGTCTTTGCTATAAAACTAATGATGTCAACTGGACGGTTTAAGATTTACAGGGTACCTCCTAAGAGCCATTTTGATATACCACATACTCTTACCTCCATGTCTTTGTGATTACATCCACTACACCATTGTAAAACATGTGTTGATCCTGCAGACGAGCTCTTACAACTTGATATGGGTATGTTGCTGCCACAGCAAATATTTTGGATAATGCTGCAACTGTTATATATTCTACTGTGCTCTAAAATGACAACAGAAAACATTTGTTTTTCTTTAAGTAGGGTTTCTTTAAAAATATAGAAGTAAAATTTACATAGGGAAACCAACACTGAAGTGGATCCACAAGTGAAAAATACTGTTTCCCCTCTTGAAACAAGGTCTGTGCAATGGGGTTCTATTTTTTACAGTTGTGTGCCATTATCCTGTAAAGTATTTAACTATAAATTAAATTAATGGCAGAATCGGTACTTATCATCATAGCAATACTACCAAAGTAAACGTGACAAAATTTCCATCTATTAAATGCCCATAAAAATAAATACCAGTGTTTTTTCAAGTATCACCTTACCAACTGTGCTTCTGGTAATCTATTGGTATGTTGGTTGTATTTCAATTTCAACAATTCATATGCCATAAACTGAAGGGCACCATGTGATGTTCCAAACAGCCCAGGAATAAACCCCTAGAAAGGAACAAGTGAAGAAAAAAAAAAAAAAGGTAAACTAAGTGAGTTTCCAAGGGACCACAGCTTCCGGGGAGGGGGGAGTAAGGAATGAGTGACCTCAATGTGTGACTTACAGAAATGGTTACTCAACAAAGTTTTATTTTAGACAGTCCTTCTCATACCCACCAGTGTCATGATGATACTTCTTTTGGTAATGAGGATAAACAGTTTAAAGTACAATTTCAATACAGATTTCGGTTGTCATTAAATTGTTCCTTGCCTAAGTCTGGTTTCTTTTCAGGACTGAGTACAGGTCATTCAGAACTCAGACAATAGAGCCAAGGGAAATTACAATTGTCAGCTATTAAAATATATTGATAATAATTCATTACCTTATACAATCCACGCACACCTTCATACTTATATATTTTCAAAAGTGTATCAAACATTCCTTTATATTGCCGCTGTGAGGCATTAACAACACCATCGTACTGTAACATAAGGCGAGTTTTTGTTACCCATAATGGGTTGGTAATGCAGAGGGTCATGGCTCCTGAAATCAGATTTAAATAATATTACTCAGCATACAGGTACTTTCTCACTTCTGACAAGCTGAATTAAGAACAGTCCATTTATATAAAGAATGGGGCTGTACCTGCAACAGCAAGGTGTGGTCCCTGAGGCACAGACCTAGGGTTAATGGGTAGACATAGTTTTTGGTGGTCTTAAAAAGTTCCCCATGTGGTTAATGAGAAATAAATTTAAAAGGTGATGAAAATGTGAAACACTTTCCCTTTGAGGTGTGAGGGTAGCAAAGATGTCCTGGCTCCTAAGCAAAGTGGCCTAGTGTAGAGAACAGACCGAGGTCCTGGGAAGCACATGCTGATAAGGAGATACATATACTTAGGAGGAGGACACAGTACAACCCAGAGGGGCTGAAGATTAGGGGAAAAGGACCAGCAACCCAGCATCTCAATCATCTGTGCATGTGCACATGTATACCCACCCCAACTTTATCAGACTCTTCCTCAAACCAACTCAAAGTAGCCACGACACCTCAAAAATTAACTATGTAATATCAAAAGAAATATTTACATTCTTTACAGAGAGTGATGATTTTGTTAAAAAAAATTCAAATGGTTAAGTTTCTCATTTGCCAAGTTTCCTAAGTAGTCTTTTATTCAACAAGTATTTATGGAGTCCTATTGTGAGTCAGGTCTCTGTTAGCAGCTAGGTATTCAAAATGAGCAAGATAATTCTTGCCTTAAAAAACAATCAGTAAACATTAAGAAACAAAGGTGGGGAATTCCCTGGCAGTCCAGTGGATTCAGCACTTTCTCTGCCGAGGACCTGGGTTCAATCCCTGGTTGGGAAATTAAGATCCCACAAGCCGTGCAGCACGGCCAAAAAGAAAAAAAAAAAAACCATCAAGGTATCAAAGTAGGAGTTAAGACTTGTGAGTCCTACTTTGTTTTTCCTTAGGAATATTATACATACATGAGGCAATTAAACAAGACTATTAAATTGTTTAATTTGAAAACTGAAATCATTTTAATGGAAGAAACACTATACCAAATCATCTTAAATCATTAGTGTCATAATCTTTGTAAATATTATAACCTTTGTGACAAGTAAAATTCTTGAACTCTATCCAGAGTAATCCATCAGAATACTTGCCTTCTAAGAAATCTCATGTGATAACTGATTAGTATAGTTAGATGAGCATATTTAAACTCAGGTGTTCATAGGAAAAAAGGCAAATAAAGAACAAAAGTGAAAATCAAGATGGAGTTTTATATTTCACACACTACCTTACCAGCTTCAGCAGCTGAGATGAGATATTCTGTTGCCTCTAACCTTTCAGCTCTTCCTTCTGTCTTATATGATTTGATGGCATTGTAACTAAAAGAATTAAACATGAACAGTTGGATAAATATTTGAATGGGTGACATAAAGCAGTAAATTCTATTTTAAAGTGTGGGTAACTTAAAAATACCTCAAAAGTAGAAGTCAATGCATAATCCAACTACAAAACAAGACCTTTTTCAAATAATGGATTTACTGGAAATGGTTTACCGTAAGACTATACCATCTCTCCCCCCAAATATGTAGGCTGGCAATACATATGTAAAATATTTTCATCTCATGTTCAACCATTAATAAAAATAGCAAACAGGAAAACTGGAAGGGGGAGGGTGTACTGGTGCAGCAATTGGGCAGACAAAAAAGGGGCAGCTAACTATTACATTCAGATACTGTGGTTGGCAATTCTGATACATAAAACACTCCACAGATCCCACCTAACAGATTAACGAAGACCACAGTGGCACACAAGAAATCATAACAAAAGATAACACAAACAGTATCATGAGAGATTCAGGAACTAACGGAGATCAGAGAAGGCTTTGTGTAGTAGGCAACACTGAGCCAGGTATGGAGAGACAGGTGCAGTTTCAATAGGGAAACACATGCATGAGCAAAAGTTATAGGGGTGGATGGGAAGACAGGGCAAACTGAGCTACACTTGAGTGGCACACTGACATTTACACTTTATTTGGCAGAAAACACCCACAAAATGCTTCTGAGTAAAGGAGTTAAATCACCTTTTTTGTCAAACTCCAATTTCCACTTTCCTCCAGGAAGAACTAAATAAATCTTCCCAAACTTGACCAATCCATTCTATCATAAAACAAGTATACTGTTTTATAATTTCAACACATAAACCTTACATGGCTTGTCCTTAGAAACTCTCTTTAAAGAACCCACACAGCTCTGAAATTATTAACATAATAGATTTTATACATACGGTTTCACCCATCTAGGAATGTCTTACAACTGAAAATAGGAAAAATATTTAAACAATATTAAGGCTGATTTTTATTTTGATTTCATTTAGGAAATATTTTAAGGTTGGCTTGTATACTGCCATAAGATTATGAGAGATCAAAATGTAAGACACAAAAGAGAAGGCAAATATACCAGGTATTGATGTTTTCCTGAAAATGCCATGTATTAAAACAAAAGCCTCCCCATTCATGGATTCAGTTTCAGATATCAGAGGCAAGCTCACAGCAGCACGCACTCCTCCACTGCAGTGTGATAATACTTTGTTTCCATGCCCTTGTACACTCAACAACTTGAATATGGCTGCCACAGGTGCTTTCTGTGGCTTCTTCAGTAAGCATCCAATAGCAGTTATTACAAACGGTGATGATACCCGACAGTGAAGGAGTGAGGAAATGAATGAGCTACAAAGGTGAAGGAGCAGGTCAAATAGGAGGTAAGAAAGAACATGCCACAGACTCTTTCAGTCATGCACTGGCTTTGGCTTTCTGATCCCATAGGGCTATCCTGTGATACATGTTCTTATGAGGACTCCAAGATTTGTCCTCTTCTGCTTTTCCAACTTCATTATGAATCAATGTATTTTGGGAAGCCACCTTCCTGAATCCGTCTCACAGAAATGGCTTCTGGAAGAGTGTTTCTCCATCTCATCCTTTTACCTTCTTCTTATTAATAACATTTTTCCAGACTAAATGCCTCTGATAATAGCTTACAGAGAATGAGACTAATATGCCATTTTGCTCTTTCTAGCCCTTCCAATTCAGAGAAACTGATTAAATGACTCACCTTGCTTCACCAACTGATTTTTTAAAAAATCATTAAAAACATAAATTCCTTTTTATTTACTACTGTAAAATCTCCCAGACCTACTCACAAGAAAAAGTAGAGTCCCCAGGATAAGCCTGCACCCCACACATTTGGGGTTACTCCTTGGTAAAGTCCCCGTAGTCCATCAAGTTTCCAAATGGTGGTCAGGCAATGCAAAACTCCTTTATATTTCGGTCTCAGTTCCAATCCATCACTCACTGCAGTAAAGGATACACAAGAGTTACGTGGCAGCAAAGTTCTAGCTCTGAATTATATATAAACATATAGATATCACACAATTAATCACAGAAAGGAGGTAAATTCAAAAGAAAAAAAATTTTTTGGTAGATAAAATTATTTTCCAGGATTTGATATTTTTTAATTTATAAATTCATATATTTATCTAAGTTTTAAGTGCCTAGTATACCTGCAATAAAAACTTGGATAAAGATGTGAGGAGTGATAAGAAAGCAAATGTAAAGAATGGGATAAACTTTCCTGGAAATTCTCTTGCCACACTCCCCACCGACAGACACACACACACACACACACACACACACACACACAACACACACACACACACGGAAATCAGAATAGAAAGTAGAAAATCCCATCCATTGTTTTCTTACTCTCAAAAGTTCTAAATTAGTAAAACATGATAGGGTAAAACAAAAACTGATACTACACACATTCTATGTTACTTAAATAAGGGGAATTCAAATCTGTTTTGGAAGTTTAAAAGATAATGCTTATTTAAATAACTTCTATTTCATGAAAGACTCCACAAACCAATAAGAGATTGAAAAAAATTTGCAGTATAGGGTTAATATGTCTAATTTACAAAAAGGATTCACAAATCAATAAGAAAATGACAAACAGCCTCTAAAAAACTTATGGGCAAATTACATAAACTATCGATTCACATTTTCTGTGGATGGAACAGAGATGGAACAGAATGGAGAGCCCAGAAATAAACCCACCCACTTATGGTCAATTAATCTATGACAAAGGAGGTAAGAATATACAATGGAGAAAAGACAGTCCCTTCAGTAAGTGTGCTGGGAAAACCAGACAGCTACATGTAAAAGAATGAAATTAGAACATTCTCTAATACCATATACAAAACTAAACTCAAAATGGATTAAAGAACTAAATGTAATACCAGATACCATAAAACTCCTAAAGGAAAACATAGGCAGAACACTCCGACATAAATTGTAGCAACATTTTTTTGAATCTGTCTCTTAAAACAAAGGAAATAAAAGCAAAAACAAACAAATGGGACCTAATTAAACTTAAAAGCTTTTGCACAGCAAAGGAAACCATCGATGAAACGAAAAGACAACCTACCAAATGCGAGAAAATATTTGCAAATGATATGACCGATAAGCAGTTAATATCCAACATGTATAAACAGCTCCTATAACTCAACATCAAAAAAACAACCCATGGCACAGGGGCTGGGTGCTGAAACATGGGCTGCAGCGAACAAACTGGGGGAGAGGACTGGGGTTGGCTGTGCAGAGACTGCCCAAAGAGACTGAAGTGTGGTCTGGGCCACAACAGGGTGTGTGTAGGGTGCAGCCCAGATCTGCCATAAAAGCCCCACTGTTAAAACACACACACACACACACACACACACACACACACACACAGAGTGAGGGGTGGGGCCCCGCCGTAGCAGCCTCATTCTCAGTGTGCTCACAGCAGGTGTGGCTCTGCTTCTAGGAGCTCCGGGAGTGCACAAGTGCCCACACGCAGAGATGAGGCTAAAATCTGAGCAGATCCCCAGTGCTGGAGACTTCAGAAGCCAGGCTGAAATCTGAGCCACGTCCCAGCAGCTGTGTGGATTTAGGCTGCTGGAGCTCTGAAAGTGTAGTGCCTATGGGACACTATTGGGGCATATTACTGGCACTGGAGCAGGTCTGGTGTTAGCACTGGTGGGCTTTGTGGGCACATGCATGCGGAGGTGGGGCTGGGGTCTGGGCTGATTCCATAGCACCCATGGGTGGATCCCTGTGCTGGACTTCAGTGGCTCTGTGCTGTCAGCTTTGTGAGCATAACACCTGAGGGACATCCTGGCCGATTGCCTGTATTCCCAAGGCTGAGGGCAGTGCCAACAACACTGTACTTTGTGGGCTCACACAGGTGATACCACAGAGTGCATTTCCTGGTGGACAGCTCCTGAGGAGGAATACTCAGCAGCTCCTATCCCAGCAGGAGCAATCCAGTCCCACCTACCTCACACTGTAGCTTAGAATCGAATATGGGGGCTTCTACTCCAACAACTGGGGAGCAGACCCTGCCCCTGACAGGACTGTGACAACCACAGAGCAAACATGAGGTCCCGTTCATGATCCACTGCAGGCTCTGGTTACCACAACAACTATCACACCCCCTCTCAAGGGGATAACAGCCAGCACACACTGAGAAAAGAAGCAGCAGGCATCCATAGTGAAAACAGCCCTTGCACCCAAAATATTAGACTCATGCAGGCTACACAGGGATGCTGTCACATAAAAACAGCCTTTCAAGGCCACAGTAGATAACTGCTTTTCCTAAACTCATAGTCAGAGAAATATAAATAAAATGAAGAAACAGAGAAACCACTCGCAACTAAAAGATCAAGAGAATTCCCCTGAAAGAACAAGCAATGAAATAGCCCTTGCCAGTCTGCTAGACCCTGACTTAAAAAAGGAGGTAATAAAAATACTGAAGGAATTAAGAAAGGATACCAACAGAAATGCAGGTTACTGTAAAAATGACAAAGAAACTATACAGAGGGGCCAAATAAAATTAGAAAACTCATTTGCCAAGAAGAAAGTTGAACTAAAGGCAATAAATAGCAAACTGAATAATGCAAAAAACAAATAAATGATCTGGAAGACAGAATAATGAAAATCACCCAATCAGAACAAAAGACAGAAAGACACATGAAAACAATATATGAGACCTATGGGATAATTTAAAGCATGGCAACCTATGCATAACAGGGATCCCAGAAGGAGAAGAAAGAGAAAAGGCGATCAAAAATGTATTTGAAGAAATTATGGCTGAAAACGTCCCAAACCTAAAGAAGGAAAGAGATATCCAGGTACAGGAAGCACAGATGGTCCCAAACAAGATGAACCCAAAGAGACCTACACCAAGACATATTATAATTAAAACAGCAAAAGTTAAAGATAAAGAGAGCATTCTAAAGGTAGGAAGAGAAAAAACGTTGATTACAAGGGAACTCCTATAAGGCTATCAGCTGATTTTTCTACAGAAATGCTGCAGGCCAGAAGGGAATGGCAAGATATATTCAAAGTCTTGAAAGGGAAAAATGTGCAACCCAGTATACTCTACCCAGTGGGATTATTGTTTAAAATAGAAGAAGAGATAAACAATTTCTCAGACAAGCAAAAACTAAAAGAATACAGCAATACTAAACCTATGCTAAAAGAAATATTGAAAGGTCTTCTCTAAATAGAAAAAAAGCAAGAATCTATAGGAAAGAGAATCACAATTGGAAAGTAAATCATTTAAATAAGATAAATGTTGTTTGTGAAAGCAATTATAACTATAAACAGATAAACATGAAGATGTAAAAGAGGCCATCAAAATCATAAAATGTGGAGAAGGGGAGTAAGAAAACATAGACTTCTTTTTTTTTAAGAATGTGTTTGAACTTATATGACTATGAGTCTAAAGCAGGTATATAGTAATGGGTTAATGTACTTGAAAACCAGGGTAACCACAAATCAAAAACACAACAGATTCACAAAAACCAAAAAGAACTCGTGCATAATTAAAAAAACCCATCAAACCAAAAAAGTAGAAAGAAAAAGAAACAGAAGAAATACAAAATCAACTGGAAAACAAGGTTTAAAATTGGAATAAAGCCCTATCTATCAATATTTACTATCAATATTTACCTTAAATGTCCATGAGCTAAATGCTCAAATCAAAAGACAGAGTGGCAGATTGGATTAAAAAAACAAGAGTCTCCAATATACTGCCCACTTTAGAGAGAAGTACACACATACATTGAAAGTGAGGGAATAGGGACTTCCCTGGTGGCGCAGTGGTTAAGAATCCGCTTGCCAATGCAGGGGACATGGGTTCGATCCCTGGTTCGGGAAGATCTTGCATGTCACGGAGCAACTAAACCCATGCACCACAACTACTGAGCCCATGCGCCACAACTACTGAAGTCCGCGCACCTAGAGCCTGTGCTCTGCAACAAGAGAAGCCACTGTAATGAGAAGACCATGCACCACAACAAAGAGTAGCCTCCACTTGCCACAACTAGAGAAAGCCTGCACACAGCAACAAAGACCCGACACAGCCAAAGAAAAAAAAAGAGAGGGGATAGAAAAAGATATTCATGCAAATGGAAATGACAAGAACAGCATAGGAATACTCATATCAGACAAAATAGACTTTAAGACAAAGGCCACAAAGAAAGATAAAGAAGAACAGTATATAATGATAAAAGCATCAGTACAAGAAGAGGATATTACACTCAATATATATGCAACCAATATGATCACCTAAATACATAAAACAAATACTAACCAAGAGAGAAATTGCTGGGAATACAATAATAGTAGGAAACTTTAACACCCCACTGACATCAATGGACAGATCTTCCAAACAGAAAATCAACAAGGCAACAGAGACAGAATACACATTCTTTTCAAGCATGTGTATTTCAGAATACATATGGAACATTCCTTAGGATACACCACATATGAGGACACAAAACAAGCCTCAACAAATTTAAGAGGATAGAAATTATTTCAAGGTCTGCGCTCTGGGCTCGAATGAGGCTCCCTGGCCACTTGTGCTTTTCGCTCCTTCTCCAAGATGGCGGCAGTCAGCGCACTGAGGCAGGATCCGGGCGAGCCTAGTGCAGATTGCTTTGATGGTGATCACAGCTTTGAGGACATAGGGCTAGCTGCTGGCCGAAGCCAACAAGAAAAGAAACGTTCTTACAAAGATTTTTTTAAGGGAAGAAGAAGAAATCACTGCTCAGGTCAGGAATTCTTCCAAAAAGAGGTTAAAGGACAGTGAACTTTACTTCTTGGGGATGGCCAAGCACAAGAAGAGGATGAGCACTCCTCTGATGATTACTACTATGGAGGACAGTGGTTCTTGTTCTGAGTGCCGATAAACCAGGGTGAAGGAGGAGAGAGGCGGAGGGCTGGTATTTTGGAGGATTCAGCATAGAAGAACAGTCCTTTGTGATACACCAGGTATTTCATCTTTGGAATCATCACAGAAGAAAAAGAAAAAGTCCAGCCCGCAATCTGCTGATACAGCTATGGACCTGTTGAAAGGGATCACTTCCCCTCTGGCAAAAGGCACCAAGCCCCGCAAAAAGACAGGAGAAAAGTCCTACAGTTCTTCAAGCCATTCAGAGAGTAAAAAGGAACACAACAGGAAGAAAGTCAGCAGAAGCAGTGGGGAGCTGTCCCTGGAGGATGGTGGTTCCCACAAATCCAAAAAAATGAAACTGCTCTATGTGAATACTGAGACACTGACCCTTTGGGAGCTTGATGGGTTAAAGATGAAACTTATTCTCTCACCAAAGGAGAAGGAAGCAGCTCAGTTATGAGGAGTCTTTTCAGTACCCCTCTCAACAAGCAACTTTGAAAAAAATCCTCTAAGAAGTCAGCTTGAGATGAGCAAGGTGCTTTACTCCTAGGACACGAGTTACAGAACTTTCTGAAAACAGCCTGGAAGAAGCACAAGTCATTCTCAGATTCACGTTTGTCTCCTGGCCCTGAAGGCTATGGGTCTGATGCTTCCCAGTTCCCAGAATCCCACAGTGCTAACCTTGATCTTTCAGGGCTTGAACCTATTCTAGTAGAATCAGGCTCCTCCTCTGGCAGGGAGCTGGAGGCTGGGGAGTTAGTGATTGATGATTCTTACCAGGAAATCTAGAAGAAAAAGAAGTCAAAGAAGAGCAAAAAGAAGGACAAGGAGAAGCATAAAGAGAAGCGACACTCCAAGTCCAAGAGAAGGTTGGGACTTCCTGCTGCAGCAGTGGGAGAGGTCCCAGTGCCGCCTGGCCCTCTGCCTAGCATCCCGTACACTGGAGCAGCCGCCCCTCCCCCACCGTTTCCTGGCCTCCACACAGATAGGCACAGTGAGAAAAAAAGAGAGGAGAAGGACAAAGAGAGAGACAGAGGAGAAAAGCCAAAAAAGAAGAACATGTCGGCCTACCAGGTGCTCTTTAAGGAGTATCGTGTAACCATTGTGGCTGACCATCCAGGCATAGATTTTGGGGAACTGAGTAAAAAACTGCCTGAGGTGTGTAAGCAATTGCCAGAGAAGGACAAACTGATTTGGAAGCAAAAACCTCAGCATCTGCAACACAAACAGAACAAAGCAGAACTGTGAAAAGAAAAGCATCCAGCTCAGAAGGTTCCATAAAAGTGAAAGCTTCCTCTGCAGGAGTACTGTTGCCCCAAAGAAATCCCCACCCACCAACATGCTATTATTACCCGCCTCCCCAGGCAAAGCCCCGGAGACAGAGCCTGTCCACGTGGCTGCCAGCTGTTGGGAGAGTCCCTGAGCCTCACTGGACACCACCTGCAGGAAACCGGGGGCATGGTGGCTGTGTCTGGCAGTTTGTCAGTGCTTCTGAATTCCATCATCTGTGTGCTCGGCCCCTTGGCGTGTGTGACCAGACACTACCTGAGTTGAATGGCTGTCCCAAGCAGGTCTTGTCAAACACACTAGACCACATTGCTTACATCATGCCTGGACCGTGACAGCAAAGACTCCTGGGACAGAAACCTTATCTTGCCTGTTGCTGGCTTGTGTATATGTGACTGTTCCAAATCCCTTCACTGGCCTCTGGCTGTAGGCTTTAAATTTTTATATATATGCATAATGTGTATATATATGTATATATAACGTATTATATATAAATAGGGCTGTAACTACTTTGCTTTTAATAATTTTATGAAATGGCAAAGGTTTAGCCAAGAGGAAACCTTGGCATGAATATGGGCTTGGGATTATTTCTTCTACTGTGGTGGATAAATATGCCTTAAAAATCAATGTAACTTGGGGGCTGGGGGCTTGTTCTGGATGTCAAGTGTATCGCTTTAAGGTCAGCCAAAATGTGATTTTTTTCCAAACTCAATTGTATCTCCAGACTCATCACTGACCATTTGCCTTACCTGTCTTACAGTCTGAAATGCAATGGGAAAGATTATGGGAAGACGTCAGTTAACTGAAAGTACAAAGCTTTTCAACTTGAAGTGACCTAGGTGGGAGGTGATAACATCATTCCCATCTGAAAGTTGCTGCGATGGCTTAAGTGAACTTAGTAGGGGGGTTCATTCCAATTCCTGCTCTACCAGTGTCCATGCCTCAAAACTTATTATAATCATTGGTACCACTGGCAGCCTCAGTCGGAGCCAAGGAGATTTGTGAGCCCTGGAGAGGGTAAGGCCGTCAATGCCACCAGCTGAATGGACTATATTGTGAGCTGACCCACAGCATTTGGTCTGCAGAGCTAAGAGTTGGCATCTTCCATTGGCAGCATCAGCTTAGCTCACAGTTCTGCTGCTTAGCTGCTTGGCAGGTGTGAAAGGTGAGCTTTGCCCAGCCTGATTCCTGGGTTCATCTCATTGGCTCCCCTGCTGGGCAGATACACAGTGTTCTGCATTCCACACTTACACAAATTGTGAAAAAAGTACTCTAATCTCATGTAGGTTTGTTTATGTGTGTGTGTGGATGTGTTTTAATTATGTGTATTTAACTCTTTAAACTCTCTTAGATTTTAATTTATCCTGTAAATTTCTGTATATATAATTTAAAAACAAGAGCCTCCACCAGCAACAGCATGTGGAAGATACAGATTTGTCATTTCTTCCTCCCCTCCTTCCTCTGGTCTCCTCTGCAAACTCCAAATCATCTACACTTTCAGGTACTGTGCCTCGAAAAGGAATCATACTGGGATTCTAGTTCTTTACAACTGAACAATGTCAAGAAACTAAATAAAAAGGAATGTTACCATTCCCAGCTGCCCTTATTTCCAAAGAACCAGATTTTTGCTTCCCAGTTCCAAAGAAAACAGTTGAGGGCTTCAGGGTCATTTTAAAATTTGGTTTGAGAGTCCACGTCAAAACCGGGCTCTGAGGTGACTGCTTTCTTCCCTTGGCCTGGATGGAGCACGGCAGTATCAAAGTAGATCTTTGAGGAAAGTGCCGCCAGCCTGCATCCTATTTAATTCCTTCCTTTCTTCCCACCAGTGTGGTCACAGGGCTGTTTTTCTTAAGGGTATTCTGGCTGCTGAATACCATTCTCACCTCAGAGCAGTTTTGAGATTTAACTAGGGAAACAGAAGGAAACAAGAATGTTTGGGAACCAATATCACGAAGAGCAGAAATCCTGGTTTGAGTTTGTGTGTTAGCACCTGTCCCACCCCTCCTCTGTACCCATGTCAGTTTCTTGTTTGACACAGAGTATCAAGGAAAGGCCTCAGAGACCTGGATTAGTACAGAAAGAAGTCAATCCTACCATTGTCATGTACACACTAATAAAGTCCTGATGAGGACCTGATTTTTGTTTGTTTTCCTTTAAAATCCAACCCTATTGTATTTGTATTTAAAACTTGTATATGTTTGTATAATAATCTGTTCCTTGTGGTATTTGGTACTGTTAGAGGAAAACCTTTGGATTCAAACCTTCTTGCAGTTTTTATATCATTGTTTTATTTTGTTTTTTAAATAAATTATAGCAGTTTGATCCAAATCCCATTACAGTTGTATAAAGAAATAAAATTTTGTACTTACATTATTAAAAATCACATTTTTAATATTTGTAAAGAAAAAAAATTATTTCAAGCATCTTTTCTAACCACTGTGGTATGAAATTAGAAATCAACCACAGAAAGAGTAATGAGAAAAAAAAAACACAACAAACCCACGTTTATATAGAGATTAAATAACATGCTACAAAAAACCCAATGGGTCAACGATGAAATCAAAGAGGAAATTAAAAAATACCTTGAGAAAAACAACAATGAAAACACAACCATACAAAATCTATGGGATGCAGCAAAAGCAGTCTTAAGAGAGAAGCTCATAGCAATAGAGGTGGTCCTCAAAAAGCAAGAAAAATCTCATATAACCTAACCTACCACCTAAAAGAAAAAAGGACAAACAAAACCTAAAGTTGGCAAAAGGAAGGAAGTAACAAAGATAGGAGAGGAAATAAATTCAGAGGTTAAAAAAACAATACAAATAATCAATAAAACCAAGAGCTGCGTTTTTGAAAGGATAAACAAAATTGACAAACCTCTGGCCAGGCTCACCAAGAAGAAAAGAGAGAGGACACAAATGAACAAATTAAGAAATGAAAGGAGAAATAACCAACACCACAGAAATACGAAAGACCATAAGACAATACTATGAACAATTAAATGCCAACAAACTGGACAACCTAGAAGAAATGGACAAGTTTCTAGAAACGTACAGCCCACCAAAAACTGAATCAAGAAGAAATAGATACTCTGAACAGAATGATCATTAAAAGTGAAATAGAAACTATATAGAAAACAAAACAAAACAAAACCCATAAACCTCCCAGCAAACAGAAGTCCAGGACTGGTGGCTTCACTAGGGAATTCTATCAAACATAGTAAGAACTTATACCAATCCCTCTCAAACTCTTCCAAAAGAAAAGATACACTTAATAAACAAAAGTCCAGGACCAGATGGCTTCACAGATGAATACTACCAAACATTTAGAGGACAGTTAACACCTATCATTCTGAAATTGTTCCAAGAAACTGCAGAGGAAGGAACACTTCCAAATTCATTAAATGAGGCCATCAACACCCTGATACCAAAACCAGACCAAAAAAATTCACAAAAAAGGAAAATTATAGGCGATTATCACTGATGAACATAGATACGAAAACCCTCAACAAAATACTAGCAAACTGAATGCAACAATACATTAAAAAGATCATACACCATGATCAACTGGGATTTATCCCAGGGATACAAGGATTTTTCAATACCTGCAAATCCATGTGATATACAACATGAATAAATTGAAGAGTAAAAACCAAAAGATCATCTCAACAGATGCAGAAAAAGCTTTTAACAAAATTCAACACCCATTTATGATAAGAAAAAAAAAAAAACCTCTCCAGAAGGTGAACATAGAGGGGACATGCCTCAACATAATAAAGGCCATATATGGCAAACCCATAGCTAACATCATAATAGTGAAAAGCTGAAAGCATTTCCTCTAAGATCACAAACAAGACAAGGATGTCCATTCTTGCCACTTTTATTCAACATAGTTTTGGAAGTCCTAGCCATGGCAATCAGAGAGGAAAAAGAAATGAAAGAAATTCAAACTGGAAAAGAAGTAAAGTTGTCACTGTTTGCAGATGACATAATACTACACATGGGAAATCCTGAAGACGCTGCCAGAAAACTACTAGAGCTCATCAATGAATATGGTGAAGTTGCTAGATACAAAATTAATACAGAGAAATCTGCTGCATTTCTATACACTAATAATGAAATATCAGAAAGAGAAATTAAGAAAACAATCCCATTTAGCACTGCATCAAAAAGAAAAAAAAATACCTACTAATAAACCTACCTAAGGAGGCAAAGGAACTGTTTTTGAAAACTTTAAGATGTTGATGAGAGAAATTGAAGATGATACAAACACGTGGAAAGATATACCATGTTCTTCTTTGATTGGAAGAATCAATATTATCAAAACAACTATACTATCAAGACAATCTACAGATTCAATGCAATCCCTCAAATTACCAATGGCATTTTTCACAGAACTAGAACAAAAATTTTGTAAATTTGTATGGAAACACAAAAGACCCCAAATAGCCAAAACAATTGAGAAAGAACAGAGCCAGAGGAATAACACGTCCTGACTTTGGACTATATTAAAAAGCTACAGTAATCAAAACAGTGTGGTACTAGTACAAAAACAAACATATAGATCCATGGAACAGGATAGAAAGCCCAGAAATAAACCTATGCACTTATGATCAATTAATTTATGACAAAGGAGGAAAGAATACACGATGGAGAAAAGACAGTCTCTTCAATAAGTAGTGCTGGGAAAATTGGACAGCTACATGTAAAAGAATGAAATTAGAACATTCTCTAACAAAACATACAAAAGTAAACTCAAAATGTATTAAAGACCTAAATGTAAGACCTCTTACAGGAAAACATAGGCAGAACACTCTTTAAAATAAATCGCAGCAATATTTTTTTGGATCCATCTCTTAGAGTAATGAAAATAAAGACGAAAGTAAACAAATGGGACCTAATTAAACTTCAAAGCTTTTGCACAGCAAAGGAAACCATAAACAAAACGAAAAGACAACCCACAGAATGGGAGATAATATTTGCAGATGATGCAACCAACAAGGGATTAATTTCCAAAATATACAAACAGCTCATACAGCTTAATATCAAAAGAATAAACAACCCAATAAAAAAATGGGCAGAAGACCTAAATAGACATTTTTCCAAAGAAGACATCCAAATGGCCGACAGGCACATGAAAAGATGCTCAACACTCCTAATTATTAGAGAAATGCAAATCAAAGCTACGATGAGGTATCACCTCACACCAGTCAGAATGGCTGTCATTAAAAAGCCTACAGGGGATGGCTTAAAGATGGCGGAAGAGTAAGACGTGGAGATCTTCCTCCTCACAGAGACATCAGAAATACAGCTACACATGGAACTTCTCCTATAGAACACCCACCGAACGCTGGCAGAAGACCTCAGACCTCCCAAAAGGCAAGAAACTCGCCCACGTACCTGGGTAGGGCAAAAGAAAAAAGAATAAACAGAGACAAAGAATAGGGACGGGACCTGCACCTGTGCGAGGGAGCTGTGAAGGAGGAAAGATTCCCACACACTAGAAGCCCCTTCGCGGGCGGAGATTGCAGGTGGCAGAGGGGGAAGCTCTGGAGCCGCGGAGGAGAGCGCAGCAACAGGGTGCAGAGGACAAAGCTGAGAGATTCCGCAGAGGATCGGTGCCGACCGGCACTCATCAGCCTGAGAGGCTTGTCTGCTCACCTGCCGGGGCGGGCGGGGCTGAGAGCCGAGCCTCCGGCTTCAGTCGGATCCCAGGGAAAGGTCTGGAGTTGGCAGAGTGAAAACAGCCTGAAGGTGTTAGTGCACCACGGCTGGCCGGGAGGGACTCTGGTTGAAGTCTGGAGCTGCCGAAGAGGCAAGAGACCTTTTCTTCCCTCTTTGCTTCCTGGGCGCGAGGAGAGGGGATTAAGCGCACCGCTTAAAGGAGCTCCAGAAACGGGCGCGAGCCGCGGCTGTCGGCACAGACAGCAGAGACGGGTGTGGGACGCTAGGGTTGCTACTGCCGCCACCAAGAGGCCTGTGTGTGAGCACAGGTCAATCTCCACACTGGAGAGCCCTGCAGCCCGCCACTGCCGGGGTCCTGGGATTCAGGGACAGCTTCCCCGGGAGAATGCGTGGCACGCCTTGGGCCTGTGCAGCGTCACGTCGGCCTCTGCCGCCGCGGACTCGCCCCGCACCCCATGCCCCTCCCTCCCCCCAGCCTGAGTGAGCCGGAGCCCCCGAATCGACTGCTCCTTTAACCCCGTCCTGTCTGAGAGAAGGGCAGACGCCCTCGGACGACCTATACGCAGAGGCGGGGCCAAGTCCAAAGCTGAACCCCAGGAGCTGTGTGAACAAACAGGAGAGGGGGAGATCTCTCCCAGCAGCCTCAGAAGCAGCGGATTAAAGCTCCACAATCAACTTGAAGTGCCCTGCATCTGTGGAAAACTTGAATAGACAACGAATCATCCCAAGTTGAGGAGGTGGACTTTGGGAGCAAGATATACTATTATTTTCCCCCTTTTTTCTTTTTGTGAGTGTGTATGTGTGTGCTGCTATGTGAGATTTTGTCTGTATAGCTAGCTTTGCTTTCACCATTTGTCCTAGGGTTAGATCGACCCGTTTTTCTGTTTTTTTTTTAATAGAAAATTTTCTTCTTAATAATTATTTTTTATTTTAATAACTATACTTTATCCTACTTTATTTTGTCTTCTCCCTTTCTTTCTTCCCTCCTTTCTTCCCTCCTTCCCTCCTTCCTTCCTCCCTTCCTCTCTTCCTTCCTCCTTTTCTTCCTCTCCACCTTCCTTCCTTCCTTTCTTCCTCTCCACCTTCCTTCCTTCCTTCCTTCCTTCCTTCCTTCCCTCCCTCCCTCCTTCCTTCCTTCTTTCCTTCCTTCCTTTTCTTTCCTTTCTATTTTTTCTCCCTTTTATTTTGAGCTGTGTGGATTAAAGGCTCTTGGCGCCCCAGCCAGGCACCAGGGCTGTGTCTCTGACGTGGGAGAACCAACCTCAAGACACTAGTCCACAAGAGACCTCCCAGCTCCATGAAATATCAAATGGCGAAAATCTCCCAGAGATCTCCATCTCAACACAAAGACCCACCTTCACTCAAGGACCAGCAATGAACAGTGCTGGACACCCTATCCCCAACAAAGAGCAAGACAGGTCTACAGCCCCATCCATTAGCAGAGAGGTTCCCTAAAATCATATAAGGCTACCAACATCCCCAAACACACCACCAGACATGGACCTGCCCACCAGAAAGACAAGATCCAACCTCATCCACCAGAACAGAGGCACTAGTCCCCCCAACCAGGGAACCTACTCAACCCACTGAACCAACCTTAGCCACTGGGGACAGCCACCAAAAACAACGGGAACTACGAACCTGCAGCCTGCAAAAAGGAGACCCCAAACACAGTAAGATAAGCGAAATGAGAAGACAGAAAAACACACAGCAGATGAAGAAGCAAGATAAAAACACAAAAGACCTAACAAACGAAGAGGAAATAGGCAGTCTACCTGAAAAAGAATTCAGAATAATGATAGTAAAGATGATTCAAAATCTTGGAAATAGAATAGACAAATTGCAAGAAACAGTTAACAAGAACCTAGAAGAAATAAAGAGGAAGCAAGCAACGATGAGCAACACAATAAATGAAATGAAAAATACTCTAGATGGGATCAATAGCAGAATAACTGAGGGAGAAGGACGGATAAGTGACCTGGAAGATAAAATAGTGGAAATAACTACTGCAGAGCAGAAGAAAGAAAAAAGAATGATAAGAACTGAGGACAGTCTCAGAGACCTCTGGGACAACATTAAATGCACCAACATTCGAATTATAGGGGTCCCAGAAGAAGAAGAGATAAAGAAAGGGACTGAGAAAATATTTGAAGAGATTATAGTTGAAAACTTCCCTAATATAGGAAAGGAAATAGTCAATCAAGTCCAGGAAGCACAGACAGTCCCATACAGGATAAACCCAAGAACACACACGCCAAGACACATAATAATCGAACTGTCAAAAATTAAATACAAAGAAAACATATTAAAAGCAGCAAGGGAAAAACAACAAATAACACACAAGGGAATCCCCATAAGGTTAACATCTGATCTTTCAGCAGAAACTCTACAAGGCAGAAGGGAGTGGCAGGACATATTTAAAGTGATGAACGAAAAAAACCTACAACCAAGATTACTCTACCCAGCAAGGATCTCATTCAGATTTGATGGAGAAATTAAAACCTTTACAGACAAGCAAAAACTGAGAGAGTTCAGCACCACCAAACCAGCTTTACAACAAATGCTAAAGGAACTTCTCTAGGCAAGAAACACAAGAGAAGGAAAAGACCTACAAGAACAACCCAAAACAATTAAGTAAATGGTAATAGGAACATACATATGGATAATTACCTTAAATGTAAATGGATTAAATGCTCCCACCAAAAGACACAGACTGGCTGAATGGATACAAAAACAAGACCCATATATATGCTGTCTACAAGAGACCCACTTGAAACCTAGGGACACATACAGACTGAAAGTAAGGGGATGGAAAAAGATATTCCATGCAAAAGGAAATCAGAAGAAAGCTGGAGTAGCAATTCTCATATCAGACAAAATAGACTTTAAAATAAAAACTATTACAAGAGACAAAGAAGGACACTATATAATGATCAAGGGATCAATCCATGAAGAAGATATAACAATTGTAAATATTTATGCACCCAACATAGGAGCACCTCAATACATAAGGCAAATACTAACAGCCTTAAAAGGGGAAATCGACAGTAACACAATCATAGTGGGGGACTTTAACACCCCACTTTCACCAATGGACAGATCATCCAAAATGAAAATAAATAAGGAAACACAAGCTTTAAATGATACATTACACAAGATGGACTTAATTGATATTTATAGGACATTCCATCCAAAAACAACAGAATACACATTTTTCTCAAGTGCTCATGGAACATTCTCCAGGATCGATCAAATATTGGGTCACAAATCTAGCCTTGGCAAATTTAAGAAAATTGAAATCGTATCAAGTATCTTTTCCGACCACAACGCTATGAGACTAGATATAAATTACAGGAAAAGATCTGTAAAAAATACAAACACATGGAGGCTAAACAATACACTACTTAATAACGAAGTGATCACTGAAGAAATCAAAGAGGAAATCAAAAAATACATAGAAACAAATGACAATGGAGACACGACGACCCAATACCTATGGGATACAGCAAAAGCAGTTCTAAGAGGCAAGCTTATAGCAATACAATCATACCTTAAGAAACAGGAAACATCTCGAATAAACAACCTAACTTTGCACTAAAAGCAATTAGAGAAAAAAGAACAAAAAACCCCCAAATTTAGCAGAAGGAAAGAAATCATAAAGATCAGATCAGAAATAAATGAAAAAGAAATGAAGGAAACAATAGCAAAGATCAATAAAAGTAAAAGCTGGTTCTATGAGAAGATAAATAAAATTGATAAACCATTAGCCAGACTCATGAAGAAAAAAAGGGAGAAGACACAAATCAATAGAATTAGAAATGAAAAAAGAGATGTAACAACTGACACTGCTGAAATACAAAAGATTATTAGAGATTACTATAAGCAACTGTATGCCAATAAAATGGACAACCTGGAAGAAATGGAAAAATTCTTAGAAATGCACAACCTGCCGAGACTGAACCACGAAGAAATAGAAAATATGAACAGACCAATCACAAGCACTGAAATTGAAACTGTGATTCAAAATCTTCCAACAAACAAAAGCCCAGGACCGGATGGCTTCACAGGCAAATTCTATCAAACATTTAGAGAAGAGCTAACACCTATCCTTCTCAAACTCTTCCAAAAGATAGCAGAGGGAGAAACACTCCCAAACTCATTCTATGAGGCTACCAGCACCCTGATACCAAAACCAGACAAAGATGTCACAAAGAAAGAAAACTACAGGCCAATATCACTGATGAACATAGATGCAAAAATCCTCAACAAAATATTAGCAAACAGAATCCAACAGCACAGTAAAAGGATCATACACCATGATCAAGTGGGGTTTATTCCAGGAATGCAAGGATTCTTCAATATATGCAAATCAATCAACGTGATACACCATATCAACAAACTGAAGGAGAAAAACCATATGACCATCTCAATAGATGCAGAGAAAGCTTTTGACAAAATTCAACACTCATTTATGATAAAAACCCTGCAGAAAGTAGGCATAGAGGGAACTTTCCTCAATATAATAAAGGCCATATATGACAAATACACAGCTAGCATTGTTCTCAATGGTGAAAAACTGAAACCATTTCCACTAAGATCAGGAACAAGACAAGGTTGCCCACTCTCACCACTCTTATTCAACATAGTTTTGGAACTTCTAGCCACAGCAATCAGAGAAGAAAAAGAAATAAAAGGAATCCAAATAGGAAAAGAAGAAGTAAAGCTGTCATTGTTTGCAGATGACATGATACTATACATAAGAGAATCCTAAGGATGCTACCAGAAAACTACTAGAGCTAATCAATTAATTTGGTAAAGGTGCAGGATACAAAATTAATGCACAGAAATCTCTGGCATTCTTATACACTAATGATGAAAAATCTGAGAGTGCAATTAAGAAAACACTCCCATTTACCATTGCAACAAAAAGAATAAAATACCTAGGAATAAACCTACCTAAGGAGACAAAAGAATTGTATGCAGAAAACTATAAGACACTGATGAAAGAAATTAAAGATGATACAAATAGGTGGAGAAATATACCATGTTCTTGGATTGGAAGAATCAACATTGTGAAAATGACTCTACTTCCCAAAGCAATCTACAGATTCAATGCTATCCCTATCAAATTACCACTGGCATTTTTTACAGAACTAGAACAAAAAATTTCACAATTTGTATGGAAACACAAAAGACCCCGAATAGCCAAAGCAATCTTGAGAATGAAAAATGGAGCTGGAGGAATCAGGCTCCCTGACTTCAGACTCTACTACAAGGCTACAGTAATCAAGACAGTATAGTACTGGCACAAAAACAGAAATATAGATCAATGGAACAGGATAGAGAGTCCAGAGATAAACCCACACACATATGGTCACCTTATCTTTGATAAAGGAGGGAAGGATATACAGTGGAGAAAAGACAGCCTCTTCAATAAGTGGTGCTGGGAAAACTGGACAGGTGCATGTAAAAGCATGAAATTAGAACACTCCCTAACACCACACACAAAAATAAACTCAAAATGGGTTAAAGACCTAAATGTAAGGCCAGACACTATCAAACCCTTAGACGAAAACATAGGCAGAACACTCTATGACATAAATCACAGCAAGGTCCTTTTTGACCCATCTCCTAGAGAAATGGAAATAAAAACAAAAATAAACAAATGGGATCTAATGAAACTTAAAAGCTTTTGCACAGCAAAGGATACCATAAACAAGACCAAAAGACAACCCTCAGAATGGGAGAAAATATTTGCAAATGAAGCAACTGACAAAGGATTAATCTCCAAAATTTATAAGCAACTCATGCAGCTAAATAACAAAAAAACAAACAACCCAATCCAAAAATGGGCAGAAGAACTAAATAGACATTTCTCCAAAGAAGATATACAGATTGCCAACAAACACATGATAGAATGCTCAACATCATTAATCATTAGAGAAATGCAAATCAAAACTACAATGAGATATCATCTCACACCGGCCAGATTGGCCATCATCAAAAACTCTAGAAACAATAAATGCTGGAGAGGGTGTGGAGAAAAGGGAACCCTTTTGCATTGTTGGTGGGAATGTAAAATGATACAGCCACTATGGAGAACAGTATGGAGGTTCCTTAAAAAACTACAAATAGAACTACCATATGACCCAGCAATCCCACTACTGGGCATATACCCTGAGAAAACCATAATTCAAAAAGAGTCATGTACCAAAATGTTTATTGCAGCTCTATTTACGATAGCCAGGACATGGAAGAAACCTAAGTGTCCATCAACAGATGAATGGATAAGGAAGATGTGGCACATATATACAATGGAATATTACTCAGCCATAAAAAGAAATGAAACTGAGTTATATGTAATGAGGTGGATAGACCTGGAATCTGTCATACAGAGTGAAGTCAGAAGGATAAAAGCAAATACCGTATGCTAACACATATATATGGAATCTAAAAAAAAAAAAAATGTCATGAAGAGATTAGTGGTAGGATGGGAATAAAACACAGACCTACTAGAGCATGGACTTGAGGATATGGGGAGGGGGAAGGGTAAGCTGTGACGAAGTGAGAGAGTGGCATGGACATATAGACACTACCAAATATAAAATAGATAGCTAGTGGGAAGCTGCAGCATAGCACAGGGAGTTCACCTCTGTGCTTTGTGACCACCTAGAGGGGTGGGATAGGGAGGGTGGGAGGGAGGGTGACACAAGTGGGAAGAGTTATGGGAACATATGTATATGTATAACTGATTCACTTTGTTGTAAAGGAGAAACTAACACACTATTGTAAAACAGTTATACTCAAATAAAGATGTTAAAAAAAAAAAAAAAAGAAGAACTAAATAGACATTTCTCCAAAGAAGATATACAGATTGCTAACAAACACATGACAGAATGCCCAACATCATTAATCATTAGAGAAATGCAAATCAAAACTACAATGAGATACCATCTCACACCAGTCAGACTGGCCATCATCAAAAACTCTAGAAACAATAAATGCTGGACAGGGTGTGGAGAAAAGGGAACCCTCTTGCACTGCTGGTGGGAATGTAAATTGATACAGCCACTATGGAGAACAGTATGGAGGTTCCTTAAAAAACTACAAATAGAACTACGATACGATCCAGCAATCCCACTACTGGGCATATACCCTGAGAAAACCATAATTCACAAAGAGTCATGTACCAAAATGTTCATTGCAGCTCTATTTACGATAGCCAGTACATGGAAGCAACCTAATGTCCATCAACAGATGAATGGATAAAGAAGATGTGGCACATATATACAATGGAATATTACTCAGCCATAAAAAGAAACGATACTGAGTTATTTATAATGAGGTGGATGGACCTGGAGTCTGTCATACAGAGTGAAGTAAATCAGAAAGAGAAAAACAAATACCATATGCTAACACATATAAATGGAATCTAAAAAAAAAAAAAAACGTTCTAATGAACCTAGGGGCAGGACAGGAATAAAGACGCAGACACAGAGAATGGACTTGAGGACACGGGGAGGGGGAAGGGTAAACTGGGATGAAGTGAGAGAGCGGCATGGACATATATACACTACCAAATGTAAAACAGATAGCTAGTGGGAAGCAGCCGCATAGCACAGGGAGATCAGCTTGGTGTCCACCTAGAGGGGTGGGATAGGGAGGGTGGGAGGGAGACGCAAGAAGGAGGAGATATGGGGATATATGTATATGAATAGCTGATTCACTTTGTTATACAGCAAAAACTAACACAATATTGTAAAGCAATTACACTCCAACAAAGATGTTAAAAAAAATGCTAAAGGAACTTGACTAGGCAGAAAAGAAAAGGCCACAACTAGAAACAAGAAAATTATGAATGAAAAGCTTACTGGTAGAGGAAAACATACAGTAAAGGTAGGAAATCACCCACACACAAATATGATATCAAAACCAGCAACTGAGAGGAGAGACAAATGAAGCATACTGGAAATCCATTTGAAATTAAGAGACCAGCAACTTCAAACAATATTGTATATATAAAGACCGCTATAGCAAAACCTCATGGTAACCACAAGCCAAAAATCTACAATAGATACCCCCAAAAGAAAAAGGAATCCAAACACAACACTAAAGATAGTCTTCAAATCACACGAGAAGGGAACAAAAAAGGAAAGGAAGAAACAAATACCTACAAAAACAAATCCAAAACAATTAGCAAAATGGCAATAAGAACATACATATTGGTAACTACCTTAAGTGTAAATGGATTAAATGCTCCAAACAAAAGACAAAGACTGGCTGAATGGATATAAAAAGAAGATCCGTATATATTGCTGTCTACAAGAGACCCAATTCAGATCTAGGGACACATACAGAATGAACATGAGAGGACAGAAAAAGGTACTCCGTGCAAATGGAAATCAAAAGAAAGCTGAAGTAGCAATACTCATGAGACAAAATAAACTTTAAAGCCTGCTAGAAGAGATAAAGGACAATACATAATGATCAAAGAATCCAAGAAGAAGATATATATCATACACACACACACACACACACACACATATATACAAACACACACACACACCCAACATTGGAGCACCTCAATATATAACACAAATGTTAACAACCATAAAAGGAGAAATTGACAGTAACACAATAATAGTGGGGGATTTTAATTCCCCACTTACATCAGTGTACACATCATTTAGACAGAAAATCAATAAGGAAACACAGGCTTAAATGACACATTAGGCCAGATGGAGTTAATTGATATTTATAGAGCATTCCATCTGAAAGTAGCAGAATACACATTCTTCTCAAGTACACATGGAACATTTTCCAGGATTGACCACATGCTGGGCCACAATGCAAGCCTCGGTAAATTTTTAAAAATTAAAATTTATTGACTTTTATTGAATTTCACACCATTATGAGATTAGAAATCAACTACAAGAAAAAAACGGTAAAAAAAAAAAAAACCACAAACACGTGGGGGCTAAACAATATGCTACTAAACAACCATTGGATCACTTAAGAAATCAAAGAGGAAATAAAAGAATACCTAGGGACAAATGAAAACAAAAACATGATGATCTAAAACCTATAGGATGCAGCAAAAGCACTTCTAAGAAGTTTATAGCAATACAATCTTACCTCAGAAAACAAGAAAAATCCCAAATAAACAACCTAACCTTATACCTAATGCAAATAGAGAAAAGAACAAACAAAACCCAAAGTTAGCAGAAGGAAAGAAATCATAAAGATCAGAGCAGAAATAAATGAAATAGAGATGAAGAATACAAAAGATCAATGAAACTTAAAGCTGGTTCTTTGAGAATATAAACAAAATTGATAAGCCTTTAGCTAGAGTTATCAAGAAAAAAGGGGAGAGGGCTCAAATCAATGAAGTCAGAAATGAAAAAGGAAGTTACAACAGACCCCACAGAAATACAAAGGATCATAAGAGACTATTACAAGCAACTATATGCCAATAAAATAGACAACCCAGAAGAAATGGACAAATTCATAGAAAGGTATAATCTCCCAAGAATGAACCAGGAAGAAACAGAAAATATGAACAGACCAATCACAAGTGCTGAAATTGAAACTGTGATTTAAAAACTCCCAACAAGGCTTCCCTGGTGGTGCAGTGGATAAGAATTTGCCTGCCAATGCAGGGGACACAGATTCGATCCCTGGTCCAGGAATATCCCACATGCCGTGGAGCAACTAAGCCCCTGTGCCACAACTACTGAGCCTGTGCTCTAGAGCCCATGAGCCACAACTACTGAAGCCCGTGTGCCTAGAGCCCATGCTCTTCAACAAGCCACTGCAATGAGAAGCCCAAGCACCACAATGAAGAGCAGCCCCCACTTGCCGCAACTAGAGAAAGCCCACACGCAGCAATGAGGACCCAGCGTAGCCAAACATAAATAAATAAATAAATAAATAAATATTTAAAATTTAAAAACAAACAAACAAAAACCTCCCAACAAACAAAATCCAGAACACAGATGGCTTCACAGGTGAATACTATCAAACATTTAGAGCAGAGTCAAAACCTATCCTTCTGGAACTATTTTTAAAAATTGCAGCAGAAGGAACACTCCCAAACTCATTCTATGAGGCCACCATCACCCTGATACCAAAACCAAAGATATCACAAAAAGAGAAAATTACAGGGCAATATCACTGATGAACATAGACGCAAAAATCCTCAAGAAAATACTAGCAATCTAAGTCCAACAACACATTAAAAGGATCTACACCATGATCAAGTAGGATTTATCCCAGGGATGCAAGGATTTTTCAATATCTGCAAATTAATCAGTGTGATACTCCATATTAACCAACTGAAAAGTAAAAACCATATGATCAACTCAATAAATGCAGAAAAAGCTTTGACAAAATTCAACACCCAATTATAAAAACTCTCCAGAAAGTAGGCATAGAGGGAACATATCTCAACATAATAAAGGCCATATATGACAATCCCACAGCTAACATGTGAAAAGCTAAAAGTATTTCCTCTAAGATCATGCACAAGACCAGGATGTCCACTCTTGCCACTTTTATTCAACATAGTTTTGGAAGTCCTAGCCATGGCAATCAGAGAAGAAAAAGAAATAAAAGGAATCCAAATGGGAAAAGAAGTAAAACTATCACTGTTTGCAGACGCCATGATGCTATACATGGAAAATCCTAAAGACGCCACCAGAAAACTACTAGAGCTCATCAATGAATTTGGTAGAGATGCAGGACACAAAATAAATGCGCAGAATTCTGTTGCATTTCTTTACGTTAACAATGAAAGATCAGAAATTGAGGAAACAATCCCATTTACCATCACATCAACAAGAATAAAATGTCTAGGAATAAACCTAAGGAGGCAAAAGACCTGTACTCCAAAAACTATAAGACACTGATGAAAAATCAAAGATGACACAAAACAGATAGAAATATATATGATGTTCTTGGACTGGAAGAATTAATATTGTCAAAATAACTATACTACCCACAGCAATCTACAGATTCAATGCAATCCCTCAAATTACCAATGGCATTTTTTTGCAGATCTGGAACCAAAAAAAAATATACAAAAATTTGTATGGAAAGAAATTCCTGAGAAAGAAAAACAGAGCTGGAGGCTTCAGGCTCCCTGACTTCAGAGTATACTATAAAGCTATAGTAAACAAAACAGCATGGTACTGGCACAAAGACAGACTTATAGATCAATGGAACAGGATAGAAAGTCCACAAATAAACCGACACACTTATGGTCAACTATGTACAACAAAGAAGGCAAGAAAATACAATGGAGAAGACAGTCTCTTCAATAAGTGGTGCTGGGAAAACTGGACAGCCACATGTAAAAGAATGAAATTGGAACACTCTCTAACACCATACACAAAACTAAACTCAAAATGGATTAAAGACCTAAATGTAAGAACAGATACTACAAAACTCTTAAAGGCGAACATAGGCAGAACACTCTGACATAAATCGCAGCAATATCTTTTTGGCTCAACCTCCTAAAGTAATAAAAATAAAAAGAAAACAAAGAGGACCTTATTACACTTAAAAGCTTTTGTATAGCAATGGATACCATAAACAAAATGAAAAGATAACCCACAGAATGGGAGAAAATATTTGCAAATGATGCAGCCGACAAGGGATTAATCTCCAAAATATACAAACAGCTCATGCGACTCAATATTAAAAAACAAACAACTCAATCAAAAAAGGGGCAGAAGATCTAAATAGACATTTCTCCAAAGATGACATCCAGATGGCCGACAGGCACATGAAAAGATGCTCAGTATCACTAATTATCAGAGAAATGCAAATCAAAACTACAATGAAGTATCACTTCAAAGCGGTCAGAAAGGCCATCATCAAAAAGTCTACAAACAATAAATGCTGGAAAGGGTATAGAGAAAAGGGAAAACTCCTACACTGTTGGTGGGAATGTAAATTGGTACAGCCACTATGGAGAACAGTATCAAGGGTCTGTAAAAAAATAAAAATAGAGCTACCGTATGATCCGCCAATCCCATTCCTGGGCATATATCCTGAAAAACTCTCATTTGAAAAGATACATGCACCCCAATGTTCACTGCAGCACTATATACAATAGCCAAGACATGGAAGGAACCTAAATGTCCACTGACAGATGAATGGATAAAGAAGATGTGGTACACACACACACACACACACACACACACACACACACACACACACACACACAAGGAATACTACTCAGCCATAAAAAAGAATGAAATAATACCATTTGCAGCAATGTGGATGGACCTTTCATACTAAGTGAAGTCAGACAGACAAATATCATATGATATCGCTTATATCTAAAAAATGATACCAAAATTTCACAATTTGTATGGAAACACAAAAGACCCCGAATAGCCAAAGCAATCTTGAGAATGAAAAATGGAGCTGGAGGAATCAGGCTCCCTGACTTCAGACTATACTACAAGGCTACAGTAATCAAGACAGTATGGTACTGGCACAAAAACAGAAATATAGATCAATGGAACAGGATAGAAAGCCCAGAGATCAACCCACACACATATGGTCACCTTATCTTTGATAAAGGAGGCAAGAATATACAGTGGAGAAAAGACAGCCTCTTCAATAAGTGGTGCTGGGAAAACTGGACAGGTACATGTAAAAGCATGAAATTAGAACACTCCCTAACACCACACACAAAAATAAACTCAAAATGGGTTAAAGACCTAAATGTAAGGCCAGACACTATCAAACCCTTAGATGAAAACATAGGCACTCTATGACATAAATCACAGCAAGATCCTTTTTGACCCATCTCCCAGAGAAAGGAAATAAAAACAAAAATAAACAAATGGGATCTAATGAAACTTAAAAGCTTTTGCACAGCAAAGGATACCATAAACAAGACCAAAAGACAACCCTCAGAATGGGAGAAAATAGTTGCAAATGAAGCAACTGACAAATGATGAATCTCCAAAATTTATAAGCAGCTCATGTAGCTCAATAACAAAAAAACAAACAACCCAATCCAAAAATGGGCAGAGGACCTAAATAGACATTTCTCCAAAGAAGATATACAGATTGCCAACAAACACATGAAAGAATGCTCAACATCATTAATCATTAGAGAAATGCAAATCAAAACTACAATGAGATATCATCTCACACCAGTCAGAATGACCATTATCAAAAAATCTAGAAACAATAAATGCTGGAGAGGGTGTGGAGAAAAGGGAACACTCTTGCACTGTTGGTGGGAATGTAAATCGATATAGCCACTATGGAGCCAGTATGGAGGTTCCTTAAAAACTACAAGTAGAACTACCATACGACCCAGCAATCCCACTACTGGGCATACACCCTGAGGAAACCATAACTGAAAAAGAGTCATGTACCAAAATGTTCATTGCAGCTCTATTTATAATAGCCAGGACATGGAAGCAACCTAAGTGTCCATCAACAGATGAATGGATAAAGAAGATGTGGCACATATACACAATGGAATATTACTCAGCCATAAAAAGAAACGAAACTGAGTTATTTGTAGTGAGGTGGATGGACCTGGAGTTTGTCATACAGAGTGAAGTAAGTCAAAAGGACAAAAACAAATACCGTATGCTAACACATATATATGGAATCTAAGAAAAAAAAGTGTCATGAAGAGCCTAATGGTAGGACGGGAATAAAACACAGACCTACTACAGCATGGCCTTGAGGATATAGGGAGGGGGAAGGGTAAGCTGTGACGAAGTGAGAGTGGCATGGACATATATACACTACCAAACGTAGAGAGGATAGCTAGTGGGAAGCAGCCGCATGGCACAGGGAGATCAGTTAGGTGGTTTGTGACCACCTAGAGGGGTGGGATGGGGAGGGTGGGAGGGAGGGAGACGCAAGAGGGAGGAGATATGGGGATATATGTATATGTATAACTGATGCACTTTTTTGTAAAGCAGAAACTAACACACCATTGTAAAGCAATTATAGTCCAATAAAGATGTTAAAAAATATACTCAAATAAAAAAAATAAAAAATGATATCAATGAACTTATTTACAAAACAGAAATAGACTCAGAGATTTAGAAAACAAACTTATGGTTACCACAGAGGAAAGGTGGGGGGCAAGGGATAAATTAGGAGGTTGGGATTAACATATACACACTATTATATATAAAATAATCAACAAGGACCTACTGTATAGCACAGGGAACTCTACTCAATACTCTATAATAACATATATGGAAAAAGAATAGATATATGTATATGTATAATGAATCGCTTTACTGTACACCTGAAACTAACACAACGTTGTAAGTCAACTATACTCTAATATAAAATTTAAAAATTTGTATAAGAAATATTAATATTAAAAATATATTGTACATGGGAATAAAACAAATATTTTATAAGTATAAATGGAGTATAACCTCTAAAAATTGTGAATCCCTATATTGTACAATGTAACATGTAATATTGTACATCAACTATTCAATAAATAAAAAGCACTGAAAAAGTTTTCAACCTCACCAATAAAATACAAATTAGACAAGGTAGCTTTCCTTTTTTTTTTGCCCTCCAGACGGAAAACAATTTTAAGGTTTGTTAATTCCCAGTGTTGGTGTGGGTATTTGGAAATAGACACTTTCATGGCCTTTCTGAGAGCAGTTTAACACTAATAAAATTTCAAATGCAAATTATTCTTTGACTTAGCAGTTCCATTTCTAAAAATATATCCTATAGAAATATAGCCCCAAATCTACAAAGATACACATAGAACGATGTTTACTAAGGCGTCTTCTGCAACAGCAAAAGTGACAGTAATTTCAACATCCACCAATAGGGAAATGTTTAAATAAATTATGATACATGTATACTGTGGACTACTCTGAATATTTTAAAAAATTGAGAGCTATGAAAGTAATAGATTGAAACACTGCATTTGGTTAATTGTAGCTATCTGCAGGGAATGAGACTGGCTGTGAGTGGTTGTAGGGGCAGAATGATAAAGAGAATCCAACAATACAAATTTCATGATGTAAAAAGTAAACAAAGATGACATATACCTTTTGTAATAAAATAAAACAGCAGCCCTAGGGAAATGTTTAAAAATTTTATTTCTGTTATCCTTCACCCAAGAACATTTTCAGATGCTTTATATCTGCAACAGAAATAGTGTAATTTAAAAACCTTTTCCATGTAATAAATATTAAACCAGCATACAATCATTAAAAATGGCTTTTTGAAAAGCAAAACGTGTACGCTGCAGAACATTTACAAAATATAGAAGGAATAAAGAAAATAAAATCACCCACAATGCCACCACTCCAAGATGACTACCCTTATTGTGGCATATTTCCTCCCTTTCCTTTTTTGTCTGTGGATTTAAATGCCAGTTCTCTATCCCTAGACCAGACTTCTTTGCTTATCTTCAGATCTACATAGATAAATGCAACTAACAAAAGTTGCAGTTTGAACATATCCAAAATTGAACTAGTATTCCCTATCCCTACTGCAGCTGCTCTTATTCTGCTATGCCTGTTGGTCAATAAACAGAACTACCATCTACACAGATGCTCAAGACAGAAACCTGGGGACCATCCATGAACACTCCTTTTACAACCTCCTACTAATTAAGATGTGTTGATTCTGTATCATAAGTCTCTCGTGGACCCATTCACAACTCTCGGTTCACACTGCCATCACCCTACTTCAGGACACCATTTCTCAACTAGCAACAGAATTTAAGTTAGCTTTCTTATATCCGGTTTTGCTGCCCCACCCCCATTAATTGCACTGTAGGTTAGGTAATCTTTCTAGAAACATGCATTTCAATAAGTCATTTATCCACTTAAAACTATTCTACACCCCAAACAATAAAGAACATATTCCTTAATATAATACATAAGACCCTCCTCCATCACTCTTCTGCAACAAGCCCCAGTCTCCTCTTTATTCTCTCCCTGCATTCAGTGATGCTGCCTTACGGAACTTACTGCATAGCGCCTGGCTCACTGAAGTTTACACTTCAAAATATTTGATGAAAATTGCTAGAATGTTCAACAACTTTCAGCTCTTATACAGTCTCTGACCTTAACACTTTGGCACAGGCTACTCTGTCTGCCATTAACATTCTCTTCTTACCTATGCCTTCACACAGTTAACTTTGATTCCTCTTTCAGGTCTCAGTTTAACAATCATTTCCTTTGGGGATCCTTTCCTATCCTCTAGATGGGGTCAAATTTCTCTGTTCCCATGGCATACCATACTTTCCCTACCATAATAGAACACTCTTCATTGCAATTATTCGTTTTTTTGTTCAATTATCCTGGCTTCTCAGTAGCAAGATGCTCTGTGAGGGCAGAGACTACTACTTCCTCATTGCAATATGCCTACTCCTATCACAGTGCTTGGTACATTGCAGGCTCTCAATATATATGTGTTCAATTAATATAGCCTGAATATCTTCTGCTTCCTTTCCAGATCCCGGGTCCACCCTTCTCAACCATGTTCTGCTCCAGAAGCCTGATCTTGCCTTCTAGCTTCTAGCTGAGTTGGGTTAGTGGGGAGCCCTGGCAGATCAAAGGGATGGAAGAGAGCAGATGCAGATATTTATTCTTGCAGGGGTTGCCTTGGGCAGGCTGCATTCCTCTCTGAAGGTCACAGCTCCTCTCAAGGTGGCCCTCTCTCAATGACTCTTTCTCCCTGTCCTCTGGACCTTCAGGTGACAGCAGCCCAAACTGTTTCTAGCCCCCAATACTACATTATTCCTTATGGTTTTCCTATGATCTGCTTACATCTTTGTAAACAATCCTTTTAGGCACCTCCATGCCCCAGAGCTATACTATTTTGAATGTGCCTTCTGTTTCCTACAGGGAAATGGCATGAAAGAGAATGCCAAATTTATAATCTTAATTATGCTTTTTATAAAACTGGTATATCGTAAAATAAATTTCCAAAAGACTAAAAAAAAAAAGATTTCAACAATGACATGATGGCTTTGCCTCTTACAGATATCCCATCATTTGTAACAAACAGTCCTCTAGTTGACATGTGAATTGTTTTTTTCTCTTTGCTATTATTAAAAGGTCTCTAAAGAAAATTCTGTTCAACAATTTTTTTTCTTAAATCCTTAGAATGGGAATTAGAAGGGGTCAAAGAGTATAAATTTGTTCAAATACACATAGAAACTGTCCCCCAGAAAGTTTATACAAATTACAGTCCACCAGTCATACTCAGGCATGCCCAGTTCACTGTCCCCTTGCCACTACTTTAACTGTGCATACAGCAGCCCGGCAAAGAACCATTGACTGTTTACCAATACCAGGCAAAGAGGGAAAAGTCAATTTCTTTCATCATTAACCTGACAATGTTACACCATGAAATGAGATTAAAGTACACTAGGCTTTGTTAGAAGACCTGGGTTTGATATCTAACTTCTCTAATTAGCTATTTGGTCTTTTCTTCCTGAGCTTTAGTGTCCTCTTTAAGTGGGGATAAGTATTACCTACCTTGCAGGTTGTCGTGAGGTTTATAAAAGATAAGTTTAAAAGCAAGTAGCATTGGGCTTCCCTGGTGGTGCAGTGATTAAGTCCGCCTGCCGATGCAGGGGATACGGGTTCATGCCCTGGTCTGGGAAGATCCCACATGCCGTGGAGCGGCTAGGCCCGTGAGCCATGGCCGCTGAGCCTGCGCGTCCGGAGCCTGTGCTCCGCAATGGGAGAGGCCATAACAATGAGAGGCCCGGGTTCTCAAGAAATGTTTTGCTGTGTTCTTTATAATCTTTCTGACGCTTCCCTTGGATTTTATGGCTCTCATTCTCCTGTATAAATGTCTCCTAAGTAAATTTTCCTTTCAGTAATAAGCTCACAACACAAGTTCTCTGTTGAGGTTTAAAAAAACCAAAAAAGCAAACAGGAAAAAAATGTGAAAAGCAAAGATGGTGTTTTGTGATTTGTATTTTCCTGTTTGCTTTTTTGGTTTTTTTAAACCTCAACAGAGAACTTGTGTTGTGAGCTTATTACTGAAAGGAAAATTTACTTAGGAGACATTTATACAGGAGAATGAGAGCCATAAAATCCAAGGGAAGCGTCAGAAAGATTATAAAGAACACAGCAAAACATTTCTTGACAATGATTTCTTTGTTTTAAGAAGTCAATCCTAGAAGTGTAGAGTATGAAGTATCTCAGTAATAGGCAACATTCTGTACCCTATACTTCCGTAATACTATAATTTAATCTACTTTATCATATAGTTAGGATCAAATCTTTAATTTTGAAAGATGTCTGCTTGTTCACAGATAATTATTTATTTTAAAAAATTAAGAAAATGATTTATTGACTATCACTGCCGGGCAAAGAAGGAATATAAACCTAAGTAGGACACAAAAACCCTGACCCTGAGGAAGATATAATCTGCAAGGCAAAATGGACAAGCAATCTCATTACAAAGTTATGAGCCCCATGGTATTACCTATGAAGTGCTATAGGAATATAGAGGAAACACGATCAACACTTGTGTATGGAGGAACTGGGGGGAGGTGGGAGGGTGACATCAAAGTGGGAGAGCAGATACTGGGTAGAGACCTGAAGACTGATTAGAAACTTGTCTTTGGGAAAAGGAGAGAAAGTTTATCTCTAGACAAGTGGAAGCGCTGGTACAAATACATGAAGTATCACAGCACCTGGCACTGCTGGGGAAAATACTGGGGGCATGGAACAGCTGAAGTAAACAGCTGTTAGAGGGACAGGTTGGTAGGAAATCAGCCTCTAAAGAAGGGTAAGGGCCTGTTTAAGGACTGAATTGTGTCCTTCCTCCAGTTCATATATTGAAGCCCAAACCCCCAATGTAAGTGTATTTGGAGATAGGGCCTTTAAGGAGATAATTAAGATTAAATTGGGTCATAAGGGTGGGGCCCTAATTCAATAGGACTGGTGGGTCCTTATAAAGAGGAAGACACACTACGAGTGCATATGCACAGAGAAAAGGTCATGTGAGGACACAGCCAAAAGAAAGTCATTTGTAAGCCAAGGAGAAAAGCCTCACCCAGAAACCAACCCTGCTGGTCCCTTGATCTTGAACTTCCAGCCCCCAGAACTATGGGAAAATCATTTACTGTTGTTTAAGCCACTCTGTGGTATTTTGTTGTGGTAGCCCTAGCAGACTAAGATAGACTTAATTGCAAAGGTTCCTGAAAAATCACAAAAGAGAGTCTGCCTATGATCTCAAAGTCCCATATTTCTCAAACTAGGGTTCAAGTGTGCCTAAGATAACCAAATATGTGTTTAGCAAGGAGACCCAGGCACCCTGGGGGGAATGTGAAGGTGGAAAACCTGGAAGCAAAAAAAGAAGAGGCCACTGCAAAGTTACTGAGATGAAGAGGATCTGAATTAGGGCCTCTCTAATACAGAATTAAAATTGAGCGGGACTCGATGCTGATCCTGCATCTACACAGAGTAGTTTCTCCATCTCCTCCATCACTTTTCGACGTTTCTTTGATATTATTGTCAACATCATCGGCACAGCAGACTTCACAAGTTCCGTGATCTTGCTCTTGTTGTTTAGAATCATGCCAATGGTTGAACAATTCATGTTATAAGAATGAGCGATGTCTACCATCTTTTTGCCTCACTCCACTCTCTCAATTATTCACTTTTGCTTCCATCGTTATTACTTGGCGCTTCTTAGCAGTACCAGCTACGTCACCACTGCTTTTACACCTGCTTCTGGACATCATGGACTTGAAATAAAGATACTATACTACTGTACTCTACACAGTACTGTAAAGTACACAAAAGCACAACTACTTTTAGAGGATGCATGCACGTGACAATGTATGCCAGACATGTGAACTTACATGATTGTACATCGAACACACGTTCGCATCTTTGAAAGTTCACGACTTGAAGGTTTGTATGTAGGGGACTTACTGTACAGTGAATATTTTTGGCCTAAATGGCCTCATAATTGTCTTAAAAACACTTTCCACCGAGGATTTAGTAGGTACATCTAAATACCTCCTGCATAACTGTTACAATGGCCTACAATAGTACTAAAAGATGTCAGACACAATTGGAAGATAGAAAAGTTTGCTGTGCAGGAGGGAGCCAAGACGGGACACTAATTTTTACTACCCTATTACCACCTGTTTCATTTGTTGGGTATTAGTTTTACCCCTCCTTTCCTCTGTTACACTGAAGAGTTGGTCCCTCTTAATAAAACCAATCCCCTCTACCTGTACTCTATGTCAGCATTTTGAAACCTGCAGATGGTCAAGAAATTGACTGAGGAGATCATTAAAACTAAACTAAACCCCAAACCAAAACAAAACAAAAAAACCGCACCAACAACGGACTGGAATAGAAGACAATATAAATGACATCACAAGTAGTAAGGATAACTATTACTATAAGAAACTTGTTTCAGTAATATGTGTACATGTGTGCTCGCACCAGATAGCAAAGATAAAATTTATTTCCTACTGAGGGTTGTGGCTGAAAAAGTTTGAAAGAGACTGCTCTAGATTCTGCTTAGAACCCCTTAGAAATCTCACTCATTATCTTCCTGTCTCCATCTCCAATCTCTTTCTCACTTTTAGTTTTTTCCCCATCAAAACGTAAACACTAAAGTATCTCCTGAGTGTCTCCTCTGAGATCCCAGTACCTCCCTGTCAGTTAAGCTTCTGAAGGAGAGAACTACAATCTCAGCATGGACTTTCTCACCGCCATTGCTTCTCGATCCACTGCAAGCTGGTTTGGGCCTCCACCTGCTACTGCAGGTTAAAGATCTCCCAGGGCACTTTGGGATTCCTCTCTATTTAACCCTTGAGCAGCACCTGACATCGTTTACCTCCTAAAACACACTCCTTTGGGCTAATTTCACTCTCTCCTGATTTTCTTCTTACTTCTTTGGCCACTAAATTTCCTTTGCAGCCTCCTCTTCTGCCCATCCTTTAAATGCTGATTTGTAGGCAGTCTTTCCACTCAACAGGGGTAGTCTCTCAATCATTAAGTCCCTCCCACTCCCTAAGTTAAACTAGTTCCTCCAGTCATGTCTCGTATGAAATGATTTCTAATCCTTCGAGTACTCTGGACACCTTTGAGTTCCAATCTGTACCTGAACTCATTGAAATATTGCAGGTTTGGTTTAATGGTCAAGACTAACACCCCCATCACTAGGTATTATAATTTTATTATAAGGGCTTAATTTTATTAAAGCATAAAAACTCTAGTACTAATGCTGGTGGCCAGGCAACTATTTTGATTTCAGTTATTCATCTTCCTAAGTTTTCTTCTTTCTTATCACCATTTCACAGCCAGACTATGGGCTTGCTATTACAAAGTTCTGCTTCAACTCCTAGATCTTCAATTTTGTCCCCCAATCCTATCTCAATCACTTCAGCCCTACTGGTCTCCTAATACTCTCTCCATTTCATCAAGACTACCAATATTCTCAGGCACCAAGAATTCCCTTTTCTCAGGCACAGTTTGCTTCACAGCACTGTCTTAAACTCACCAGGCCAACCACACTATTCCTCAATGATCATCTCAACCATCACCTCTTCTGCTCTTACATAACACGCTGCAGGAGAGAAATACCAAGTCATATAGGTCTGCACCAGCAGCCAAGTCCAGAATTCCTGCCTTCATGTTCAAGCCACAGTATACCAGGAATTCCTAGAGGTACTGGGGTAAGTTGTTAAGTGCCAGAGGGTACTTGAGTTAGACTGCCTGGATTCAAATTCCAGATCTATCTTTACAAACTTGTGACTTGAGCAAGTTAGTCAGCTTCGATTATTCTCACCTGTATAATGGGGATAATAAATTCACAGGGCTGTTCAGAGTAGTAAATGATATAATGCAAGTAAGGTTCTTAGTTCATTGCTCTTGCTGCAAGTAAATGCTCAATGAATGTTCCCTGTTGTCATAATTATTATTTGTGCATGGTTAATTATGGAAATTATATGCCTCTGTGGGTTTTCTTCTAGGGAGAACACTCCATAATTTTCACTGATTTTCAATGGCTTCTTGCCTCCTCTCCAGCTGTCAAAATTTCAGTCCTTCTCTGGGGAACCTCAAGATCTAATGGAACATTTACAGATACAGATATATATCTGTGGTCATCACCAATCTACACTTTTCTTAACAGTCTATCTCTACTCATGCTCTGGTATTTGGATTTATTCCATTTTGCCCTTAATTTTATGTTGTCTACAATTACTTTTTAATTGACTAAGTCTCAAACCTACCATTAGAATGTAAGTTTCCTGAGGGCAAGAACTTTAGGTGCTCTGTATCCCACACAGCAGTCTACAAATGTTAAAAGACCAATATACACCAGGTGAACAGAATACAATTACCTAACTCTTTAAGATAATCCACTTCTGATCTAATTCTCATGGTAGAAATTAACTTGTAGTAATGAAACAGAGCAGTACCCTATGGTCCTTTCCCCCCACATCCTCCACCTGCCTTTTGTCTGTAGAAAAACTTTGGTCAAAGAATAAATTTAATTAGAGAAGTGAGAAAATATGGAAGCAAAGGAAAACGGTCAAACAGGACCAAATAATAATAATTTACTCATTTAGCAAAGTCAAGGACCTTTAGTTCCTCTTCAAGGGCTGTAGATAATATTCTGAGCCATATCCTTTGAGCTGTTTTGTAGATTCTGAAATGCTTGCCAGGTGGAAGAAGTTAACTACATGATGACCAGATTAGCCATGACATAAGCTGCCACAATTCCAAGAACTGGCCTCAAAGAAATGGGAACAAACCGACCCTGGAACTGAAGACTAACTGTACTTAAAAACAATCAAGATTATGCTGCATGACCAATTTCAAGATGACTGTCAGAGCTGCCTGTGTTGTTTCTACATCTAGCCCCCTCCCTCCACCTATAAAAGGTCTTACCCACTGACAGTCCGGGAAGGAGGGAGTGGGAATCAGCCTTTGGACACGAGGCCGCCCTCCCCCCCTACCAGATGCCTGCCTCTGAAATAAAGCAAACTTTCCCTTCCACCAACTTTGCCTCTTTATTGGGTTTTGAATGGCGAGCAGCCGGACCCCACTTTTAGTAACAGTAATAAGATAACTGAAATGACAGAAAATACTTTCCAAATAAAGTTTTCAAAGACCTTCTTTGATGCTATCTTTTCCAGAATTTAATGTTGAGTTTATCTATTAAAGTATTTCATTAATTTCAATATACTTAATTCGCTTCAATATACTTAATTCGCTTAACTCAATGAACTTAAAGCTAAATAAAAAACAATACTATTTGAATTCTAGCTACTTATTCCTTCACAGGACATTGTACCACACTGTAAACACCAAAAACAAACTTTCAAGCGAATTCTATCCCAACCTCATTCCTAACCATCTACTAAGGATTACTCCCTACTCCAAGCACTTGCATTTCCCTCTCAGCCCGGAGGCCAAACACGTGACTCTCCTTAGCTTTCAAAGTACAGGTTTCCCTGGCTATGCGAAAGTAAAGCATGGAAGCTTTAATAAGCCAAAATTGCATAAAGCGAAGAAGCAATTACCTTAACACACACCTTGCTAATGGATGCACAAAATAAATCCCGATAAAGCACAGATGCTCACAGACACAGTTCAAAGTTATGGCGGCTAGATGCTGAGTGCAGTTCCAAGGAAAGGAGCTGGTGGTGCCACTCGCGCTGCTGGCGGTGCATGCTGCCTATACAAGGGCTTGCTGCAAAACAGACGCTGAATGCTATTTTCGCTTTTCGCCTTTTTTTTTTTTTTTTTTATAATGGCGAAAATCCACTTCGGATTTCTTTCGGATTTTGGGGTTAGCGGAAAACAGGTACTAATGTTAAGTCTTTCCTAAAAGAGAGGTGCTGTAAAGCGAACTTTCGAAAAGCGGGAGAAACCTGTACCTCCAAGGGTGAATGATTTACACCTGTGAGAGTTAAGCCCTAAAATGTGATTAAACCCTTTCTTATTTTACAAATCAGGCTTTGAGTCCCACGTTCTATACCAATGAGAACTTTTCTCAGACTTTTATATCCATGTTCCTCATCCCTCAGTATTGGGGAAAGGGGACGACGGCTGCCAGACCACTTTACCAAACTCCCCTTCCTTAAATCTGGCCCCCGGCGAGCCCGGACAAACAGCATCTTCTTCAACGCTCGCCTCACCTGCCGTATGGAAGAGGCAGGAGAGGCCAATGCCTCCGTCTGCGTCTTTTATCACTCAGCTCGGGGTGACAGCAAGGAGAAGCCCAGGGTCTGAGCGGTTTCTTACCGGCAAAGCGGATCTTCACGAGATCCAGCGGGTGCAGCGCGAGGTTGGAAAGGACTCCGCCGCTCACGCCCGCCACCAGATTCTCGTACCGGACGTGGCGGAAAACTGTGCTCCACGCCGACGACCCGGACGCCGACTGGCCCTGGCCCGTCATGGGCTCAGGGCCCAGTGATGCCGTGGAAGTGGGACGAGATGCAGTGGCCGCCACCGCGGCGACGGTCGCCACGCTGGAACAGAAACCGCAGGGCACGAGCCCTCTTCCGGGACCCGCGCGTGGAGTCACACGCCTGCGCGCGGGATGAAGCCGACAGACCCAGGGGCCAGGGGTACAGAAGAAGGGTGCTGCCGCACGCCACGCCTACCCGGAGGAGAGTGAGAAGGGGGCGGGGCGCCTCCGCCAAGTCCCCGCCCCGCCTCGCCCACCTCTGCGGCTGGCTTAGGCCGAAGGGCGTGGATGGGAAAACACCACTGAAACACCGCCCCCCGCCAACCTTTGTCCGCAAAACTACGGAGCACCGCAGGGCCCAGTGCAGCCCGGTTTCCGCTCCGTTGAAGTCACGTGACAGGAAGTAGTCTAGAAAAAGCGGAAGTGGTGTGTGTTGGTGGGGGCGGCGGCGGCAGCAGCAGCGGGAACCTGAAGTGGAAGGCTCGTGGAGTCGGGAAGAACTAGGAGCAGGATGAAGGTGAAGATGCTGAGCCGGAACCCGGACAGCTATATCCGAGAAACCAAACTGGACTTACAGAGAGGTGAGACAAGTTAGTCGGGAGTCCGCCAGGCTTGGATCTGGCTTCGGCTTCCACCGAATAAAGCTGGAGGGGATCCTGGTGTTCCACTCTCGTTCTTTTCCTGTTCCCTTTCGCCTGGGCATAAAGCCATTCTGGTACTGGGTAGCAGAACCCTTGTCTTCAAGTACTTTTTCTAATAGCTTTCTCTAGTGGTAAGAGGGAAAGTTAGTTATATGGGGAAATGATTCCACCTCCCCCTTTCCAGCTGCTGCTCCCTGATTGTTGTCAGGTTCCTGTTGAAGAAAAGTGGAACTTGAGTGAGCCATACTCGTGGATTGAAGGATTTAACAGTTGAGCAGATTTCTTTAAACCTTTCCCGTCGCTCTAACTTTTGGCTAACTTACTACTTAAAATTACGACCTTCTGGATGTGGGAAGAGATAAAGGTGAAACGTAAAGCCATCAGTTCTCTCTTAAAAACTTGTGGAGAAGTTTGATGTGGTAATGGCTAAAATGAAATTAATGAGCTTTATTTTTCTGTTACTGGGTGTCTTGTTCCCCCATTAACATGCTGACTGCTTATGAATTGTAACTCGTGATACCTAAATGACAAGGGACTATCCATGTATGAAGAGACTTTTTTTTTTTTTTTTTCGGTACGCGGGCCTCTCACTGTTGCGGCCTCTCCCGTTGCGGAGCACAGGCTCCGGACGTGCAGGCTCAGCGGCCATGGCCCACGGGTCCAGCCGCTCCGCGGCACGTGGGATCTTCCCGGACCGGGGCACGAACCCGTGTCCCCTGCATCGGCAGGCGGACTGTCAACCACTGCTCCACCAGGGAAGCCCTGAACAGACTATTCTAAGCGAAGAGAATAACAGGTGCAATGCCTTAAGGCAGGAATAAACTTAAGTCATAAGTAAAGGGCCATGTCTTCGGAGTTTAAGTAAGGGGTTAAGCCGTAGAAGGTGAGGCTGGAACAATATTTCACTATCATTGAGTCGTGTAGATTATATATATATATTATGAGCAATGCTAAGTAAATATATGGTCTCTGCTCACAAAATGTTTACAGGTTAAGTAACAAAACAGTAATGCTTCTAAAATGCAAATTAGGTTGTGTCATTTGGACTTGACATCATCGCTACTCCTTGAACTTGGTCCCATCTTTCTCTTCAGTTTCGCCAGTGATTACTTTTCCCACAACTAGCTTACATTTACTCTTTCCAGTCTGAGTGCATTTCAGTCGTTCTCTTTGAGGCATCCTGTGTCACAAGCCCTTACCCAGTTTCTCTCCTAGCTCTGGGAAGCTTTCTCTGAATAATAGCCTTTCCAAACTTATCCACTGCACATTTCCCCCCATCCTGTACACACTTAAGCACTCTCCTTCTATGCTTCTGTCACATATTTTTATACTAATATCAGAGTTTTTATTACATTGCCTCGTTATTATTGTGACTATCAGTCTTTCCCATCAGACTGAGCTTGCAGAGAGTGGTACAATCGTATTTGGTTCTATATCCTGTATTTAGACATCACCTGGTACCTAGTAGTTGCATTATTAATGTCTGAATGAGTGAATGACTGGCTGGTCACAGAATCTTGAGGTTAGGAAGTTATTAGTTACCTGATCTTGTTATTAAGGATCTTATTTCTTATAACGTCTTCCTATTTCTTTATAGTTTCTGGGTGGAAGTGTTAATAGATAACAAAATGGAAAGGTTGAAGTATTGGAGCTTTGTGAAACATAAAATAAGGAAGACAATTCCATGATTTTCTGGTAATTTCGGAAAGGTTTTGGACAAAGGGTCTTCAACTTTTGTATTCTCCACAGTGCTAGGCACAGACAGTGTCCCTCATAAAGGTTTCTTGAGTAACAAATTGAATGATTAGCTTAGGAAGACCACAGGAAGTATTAAATGTGAATTATTTTATTAAGATGAATCATTCTTATTTCAGTTCCAAGAAACTATGATCCTACCTTACATCCTTTTGAGGTCCCACGAGAATATGTAAGAGCTTTAAATGCCACCAAACTGGAACGGGTTTTTGCGAAACCGTTCCTTGCTTCCCTGGATGGTCACCGAGACGGAGTCAGTTGCTTGGCAAAACATCCGAAGAGTCTGGCTACTGTCCTTTCTGGGGCATGTGATGGAGAGGCAAGTGTCACTCTAAACGTTGATATTTTAAACTAAAAATAGTTATATTACAAATGTTCTTCCTTTAGTTGTGCGTTGCTGTGGGTTTTAGCTGGTTTGATTTTGTTTTTCTATGTTCTGTTTTCTTTTAATTCTCAAGAGTAAATTCTATTTGAATTGGTAATTTCAGTAGTTTCTTATCTAAACCGAAGGTATTTAAAATGTATAACTTAAGGCTATTTGACAGTAAGTAATAAGGCATGTTTACAGTACAGATAATTAACTGTGAGGTTTTTTTTTCACAGAGGATGTTATTAATAATTCAACACTTAATTTCCCCACTCTGGCAAAGAAAGAAAGCTTTGAAACACTTTAAACTAGAATCAACAGAGTATTTAACAGATTCAGTTTTCTGCTTGTTGATATTCTTATCCATAGACATTGCATTATTTTAATCTAGAGGATTTTGTTTTTAGCTATCTGGTAGAGTGATTTACAGACTTTTCAGTGTTGAATTTATTTTTGTTGGAATGTACTCCTGTGCCTGAACGTTTTTTATTTATAATTCACTGAAATTTCCTAGTATGCTTTACCATAGGTTAGAATTTGGAACTTAACTAAACGAAAATGTGTTCATACGGTACAAGCACATGAAGGTTTTGTACGAGGAATATGTGCTCGCTTTTGTGGGACTTCCTTTTTTACTGTAAGTATAACGCAGTTAAATCATTAACTCTTTTCAACATGTATAAGACTGATGTAATTGAATATTTTCTGAGTTCATTTACATGGTCCAAGGGCCTTTCAGAGTTTCACAATGCAAAATAGCTTATTAAAACTTGGAAAAGTCCTGGTTTTCTTTATGTAATCCAGCCTTTTCCATACTTTTAAATCTTTTTATACATAATTACTTAACATATTACTGAACTAATATTCTATAGGACACTCAGAAGTGGGATTAAAACAAGATGAGTAGGGACTTCCCTGGTGGCACACTGGTTAAGAACCCGCCTGCCAATGTAAGGGACACGGGTTTGATCCCTGGTCTGGGAAGATCCCACATGCTGTGGAGCAGCTAAGCCCGTGTGCCACGATGACTGAAGCCTGCACTCTGGAGCCCGTGCTCCACAACAAGAGAAGCCACCTCAATGAGAAGCCCGTGCACCAAGAGTAGCCCCCACTCGCCACAACTAGAGAAAGCCTGTGTGCAGCAATGAGGACCCAAGGCAGCCAAAAATAGATAAAATTTTTTTTTAAAAAAAGCAAGTCTCTTTAAAAAAAAGAAAACAAAACAAGATGAGTAATTGTACTCCTTTGTCTCTTATTAATACATCATTGAAGGATTTTTGTGTATGATAAAATATACATAACATAAAATTTACCATTCTAACCATTTTTAAGTGTACATTTCAGTGGCATTAAGTACAGTCACATCATTGTACACCATCACCACTATCACCTTCCCAGACTGAAACTCTGTACCCATTAAACACTAACTCCATATCTCCCACCCCTATCTCCAACCCCGGAGCTCCTGGTAATCACTGTTGTACTTAGTGTCGCTGTGTGTCCCTGTGTGTCTCATGTATTTCACTTAGTATAAAGTCCTTAAGTCTCATCCGTGTTGTAGCATGTATCAGAATTTCCTTCCTTTTTAAGGCTGAATAATATTCCATTATATGTATATACCACACTTTGTTTATACCACATTTGTTCATCCATCAATGGACGTTTGGGTTATTTCCAACTTTTGGCTTTTGTGAATAATGCTATCATGTACAAATACCTGTTCAAGTTCATTGAAAGCTTTTTAATAGGGGTATGACAGAATCTAAGCTGAGCTTTAAGATTTTTGACAGCAGTAAGTGATCAGTTTGGAGGCTGTTTTAATAGTCTGCATAAGCAATATTAGTCAATCCTGGGGATTGAAAACAGTTGAAAGTAATTGTTAGGTTTAGAAACATTTTTATTTGGGGGATTAGAAACAGTTTTATGGAGGTATAATTGACATACAGCACTGTGTAAGTTTAAGGTGTACAGCAATAAGGATTTGACTTACATGCATCATGAAATGATTATCACAGTAAGTTTAGTGAATATCCATCATCTCATATAGATACAAAATTAAAGGAATAGAAAAAAGATTTTTCTTCTTGTGATGAGAACTCTTAGGATTTAGTCTCAACAACTTTCATATATAACATACAGCCATGTTAATTATATTTATCTTTTTGTACATTACATCTCTAATATTTATCTTATAAATAAGTTTGTACCTTTCACTGCCTTCATCCAGTTCCCCCTTCCACCTATGTTAACCAGAAATCTCATCTCTTTTTCTATAAGTTTGTTTTTCTGTTTTTGAAGTATAATTGACCTACAGCACTATGTTAGTTCTTGGTGTACAACATAGTGATTCAATATTTCTATGCATTTCAAAATGATCACCACAGTAAGTCTAGTTATGATGTCACCATATATAGATACCCATAGTTATTGACTACGTACACTATACACTTATTTTGCAACTGGAAGTTCATACCTCTTAATCTCTCTCACCTATTTCTCTCCTTCCCCCACCCCCTCCCCTCTGGCATCCACCTTTTTGTTCTCTATATTGATAATTCTGTTTTTGTTTTGTTATATTTGTTCATTTGTTTTTTAGATTTCACATATAAGTGAAATCATACAGTGTTTAATCTTTCTCTGCCTTATTTCACTTAGCATTATACCCTCTAGGTCCATCGATGTTCTTGCAAATTGCAAGATTTCATTCTTTTTTTATGGCTGAGTTATATTCCATTGCGTATATATAGCACATTTTCTTTATCCATTCATCTGTTGATGGGCACTTAGGTTGCTTCCCTGTCTTGGCCATTGTTAATAATGCTGCATTCAGCATAGGGGTGCCTATATCTTTTCTAATTAGTGTTTTTGTTATCTTCCAATAAATACCTAGGAGTTGAATTGCTGGGTCATATGGTAGTTCTATTTTTAATTTTTTGAGGTATCTCCATGCTGTTTTCCATAGTGGCTGCACCAATTTCCATCCCCACCAACAGTGCACAAAGGTTTCCTTTTCTCTGCATCCTCACCGACACTTGTTATTTGTTGGCTTTGATAAAATCATTCTGACAGGTGTAAGGTGGTATCTGATTGTGGTTTTGATTTGCATTTGCCTGATGGTTAGTAATGTTGAGCACCTTTTCCTGTGCCTAATTTGCCATCTGTTTGTCGTCTTTGAAAAAATGTCTGTACAGAGCCTTTGCCCATTTTTTATTTGAGTTGTTTTTTTGATACTGAGTTGTATGAGTTCTTTGTATACTTTGGATGTTAACCCGTTATTGGATATATCGTTTGCAAATATCGTTTGCCTTTTCATTTTGTTGATAGTTTTCTTTGCTGTGCAAAAGTTTTTTAAGTTTGATGGAGTCCCACTTGTTTCCCTTGCCTGAGGAAACATTTCCAAAAAAATTAGTAAAATCGATGTGTACCTAATACCTTGAACATATCTGCCACATACCAAAGTCTAAATGACCATAGTTTGTTGCCTTGTTTTCATTTGGGCTAAGGTGCCAGCAGTTCTACCCACCATTTCTTTCACCATCTGTGCAACTGTCAGCTTAGTGAAAAGACAAGCAGTGCCTTTACTAATGTGAAAATAGTCTCAACCTCCTGGACCCCTGAAAAATTCTCATGGTCCTTCAGAAGTCTACATTTCACAGTTTGACAACCTCTGAATTAATAGTTTTTGGAGTTTTGTGTCATGCAAAGAAGGACTTTACCCATGCCATGATTTAAAAATGCCTTCTCTCTAGTATTTTTTATGGGTTTTGTTGCATTTTTTACATTTAAAATTACCTGGAATTTTTTTTTGTGTGGTACGTGGGCCTCTCACTGTTGTGGCCTCTCCCGTTGTGGAGCACAGGCTCTGGACACGCAGGCTCAGCGACCATGGCTCACGGGCCTAGCTGCTGCATGGCATGTGGGATCTTCCTGGACCGGGGCACGAACCCATGTCCCCTGCATCGGCAGGCGGACTCTCAACACTGTGCCACCAGGGAAGCCCCTAGAATTTTATTTTTATATAAGATGTCAGATTGGTTCATACTTCTTAAATGACCGATCTGATCTCACAATACCATTTTATTGTAATTCATTTTTCTCCCTAATTTGAAAAGTCATCTTTATTACAATAATGCAGTTTTTGCCATGTTTATGACCAAACTTTGTTTCTACCGTACTCTTCTTTTGCTCTGCTCATGCTGTTTTAAATTTTATGTAATTCATGTGTTTGTCACAAATCTTTACTATAACAAGGTGAGACATAAATGCATCAATAAATACAGTACTGGAAGAATATGGTATGTGTTATATTTTAAACTGAGAGGTTTATAATTTGATGTATGTGTTGGCAAATTTACAGTTTATAACTTTTTCATTATCGTCATCATAAATATTTCTAGGTTGGTGATGACAAAACTGTGAAGCAGTGGAAAATGGATGGACCGGGCTATGGAGAAGAGGAGGAACCATTGCATACAATATTAGGAAAGGTACAAAAATAAATTGACCCATACTTGGGCTATTAGAATTCTTCTCTTTTACCTACAATTATTTCATAATTTTAATTTCAAAAAAGATATAAATAAAAAATCAGAGACTTTAGGCTGCAATAATTGGCCTGTTCTAAGCAACATTTAATGCAATGAATGTCCCTTGCAGTTCAAGAATTTGAACAGTTCTTTGGTGTTCATTGCAGTAGGGTTCAGTTCCTGTTTTTAGCTAGAGGATGCAGTGAAACATTTTCTATAGCAAGAACATGGGAGGAAATCTGTAAGATCAGAAAAAAATGCTTCAGCTTCTGATTTATATCATCATGGATCTTTCACAAAGCTCAGAATTTCTTACTTGAAAGAATTCTTAGGAAATGAATAAATGTAATAGTGTGGTTTTTGTATAAATCTTACTTACATTTCTTAACATTCTGCAAATCAGATGATATAGTTTAGTTATAGCTTAATAATTCAGATAATTTGGCCTACCCATGTTTTTTAATGCTTACGTTTTGATAATAAGTGAAATTCTGAAATTAGAATTAATCTTTAAATATCGCATCTTTAAAATCTCTTTGTTATTTCAGTATTTAGTATATATTTAGGTTCTGCTTTTCAGGTTTCAAGAAGTTCTAAATGTTCTTTCTTTTTTTTTTTTTTTTTTTTTTTTGCGGTACGCGGGCCTCTCACTGTCGCGGCCTCTCCCGTCGCGGAGCACAGGCTCCGGACGCGCAGGCTCAGCGGCCATGGCTCACGGGCCCAGCCGCTCCGCGGCACATGGGATCCTCCCGGACCGGGGCACGAACCCGCGTCCCCTGCATCGGCAGGCGGACTCTCAACCACTGCGCCACCAGGGAAGCCCTAAATGTTCTTTCTTTAAATGAGGGGTCCAGCCCATGATCAGGGCCTTCCTGTGTTCTAATGATTAATCTTCGTGTTCTTGAAGGGACATGGAGGTGGGATATTAGTATGAAATGGAAATAATTTGCAGATGGTAAAAAATTAGTAATTCGTAAAACAAAATTGGTTTCATTCTTGTAAAATGTCTTTTCTCTAGGAGTTCCAAAGATTTTTGAAACATTTAGTGTTACCCCTTCTCTGTGGTATTGGGGGTTAATTCTTATTATGGAAAAGTTTGTAGGACTTGCCTTCATGAACAGAAAATAATTCTAAATCTGCGGATGCTGATAAGAGTTCTTAAAAGCTTAAAGTATTGGCTAAATAGTTCCCTTTAATTTGCTTTGCAAACATTTTTTGCCATATAGTACAAAGGTAGACTTTAAGCTGGTCCTGAATAGATGAGTCTCATATTTTTAAGTAAATAATACCAAATTTATGAGATTTTATTGCTTTTAACAGTCTTAGCATCCACGCTCGCCAATTTTATTTCTCCCCATAAATTTTAATGCTGTTGACTGGATCTGTGTTTCTGTCCTGGGAATCAGTACTTCATATGTTAAATGTGGAATTAAGTGTTTTAGAAATTACCTTTGTGTTTCACTAGTTGGTTCCAAGATCCTTCAATACCCAATGATGATTTAAAAATTACTTCAGTGATATGTATTCAAACTTAATTAAATACATCCCATGTTAACATTTTTCTTTATTCCCAGAATGTGTGATAAGAAACATCATTTCTTATGGTAGAGTTTTCTCCTTTCAGTGAGGGCTTCAAAGAAACTTCTTTGTGAACTGGGATTTTCTTAAACAAATGAGAGTGTAGAGAAATATATTTAAAATATTCTGTAGATTTGAAGTACTAATGAAAAGACTCATCTATAACAACATCTTTGCTTTAAAAGACAGTATATACAGGAATTGATCATCACTGGAAAGAAGCTGTTTTTGCCACATGTGGACAGCAAGTAGACATTTGGGATGAACAAAGAACGAGTCCTGTATGTTCAATGACTTGGGGATTTGACAGTATAAGCAGTGTTAAATTTAACCCAATTGAGGTAATGTTCCTTTTTGAAATATGTTCTGCTTATTGTTTTCTTATTATCTAGTAATTTCAGCTCTGTTTAGGAAACTTTTGAATGTATGATACAATAATTTTCTGAATTTTAATGGTGTTCTAGCATTCGGTCCATTTTCCAGATTATATCTGAGTTCTGATACCTTTGGTCAGGTCTCGACATGTTTGCCTGCAGTTATAGTCCCAGATACTAGTGTTCAGCACTGTTAAGAGGTGGGTGTGTGCATGTGCTCGTGGGGGTAGAATCCAAGCACATACTGTCCTGTGAAACTCCAGTTTTATTTGTGCCTTCAACACTCGATATTCCACAGATAAACATCTTTGTACCTTTAGGAAAATGTTAATTTTTCTTAACTCTCTTGGAGGTCAGAAGAAGGAGTGTTGAGCATTGTTTTGTTTAATTATTTGTACGTGTCAGGGGCACTAGTGCTTCAAAATAACATGCATGGTTATTTTTGTGCTACATGATAATTAGTTATATTTTTCTTTGCTCAAAAGTCTGAACGGTGATTCCTAATTTCTTCCAGGTCTAAGGGAAGAGTTAGAGATTAGCCTACTTTTTTAAAAAAATAAATTTATTTTATTTATTTTATTTTTGGCTGCATTGGGTCTTTGTCGCTGTGTGCGGGCTTTCTCTAGTTGCGGCGTGCGGGCTTCTCATTGTTGAGGCTTCTCTTTTTGCGGAGCACGGGCCTAGAGCTTCAGTAGTTGTGGGCTCAGCAGTTGTAGCTCGCGGGTTCTAGAACACAGGCTCAGTAGCTGTGGCACACGGGCTTAGTTGCTCCGTGGCATGTGGGATCTTCCTGGACCAGGGCTCGAACCCTTGTCCCCTGCATTGGCAGGCAGATTCTTAACCACTGCGCCACCAGGAAAGTTCCTACTTATTGTTTATTCAGGTCCGAATTTGGGAAAGGAGGCTTCCCTGAAGGCTAAGCTATCCCCTGGTCTCCAGACTTTTCCCTGAGCTTTTCCTGAATACATAACAATTGATGAACTCGTTTTCCAGAAGACTCAGTAGAGATGGCTTTTCCTGCAGAAAGAAAAGGAAATCACTGCATGTGTAAGCTGATTTTAGAAATTATCAGGAGATTATCTTGTTAGATGGTATCAGAGAAAATCCTGATCTGCAAGTTTTACACTCTTAGAGACCCTAACTGATAAAAGGAGGAAAAAAGGTTAAGTCAGAGTAGCAGCGTATTAAGACTGAGGTGCTGTGCGGTGTGACGTGAACTTGGCTTTGAGGTGCTGCTGAGAAGGCAGTCAGAGGATTCCCTCCTGCCTCCAGCACACACCTGCATATACACTTCTGGGAGGGCTGCAGGTCTAGGGCAGGGGTTGCCAAGCTGTGGTCTGTGAGCCCACTGCCTGTTTTTGTTTAAAAAAAAAGATTTACTGAAACACAGCCGTGCGGTGCCCTTTTGCTCATGTATTGTTTGAAACGGCATTTGCACTACAAAGTAGAGTAAGCACTGCAGAAACCATATGGCCCACAAAGCCTAAGATACTTCCTTTCTGGCCCTTTACAGAAAATGTTTGCTGCTCGCTGGTACAGGGTATCTGTCCCTAGTTTATCTTCCTCTCTCCATCCTCTATCTACCTTCCCTTTGTTCCCCTTGATTGTAGAAGTGAGATATGGCATGAAGGGGCAAGCCAGCTTTGCAGAGCCAGCCCAAGGTGAACACTAGGCAGAAGCAGGTTACAAACACAGGCAACTTGTGGGAACATTTTATGTCTTACTTGCGGTGGACCGAGGCTGGAACTGTATTTCCTGCCAAAGTGCCTTTGCATTGACCTTATACAAGTCACAATTTTTCCCTGTATTTGTTTATTTTTAAAATGAGATTAATTATATCTTCCATTGTACTTCATAGGTTTGTTGTAAGCGTAAAATGTGATAATATATGTGAATATTTTTAAAAGGTGCTACCCACATTTAAGATGGTGGTGTTACTGCTATTTAAAAAAAATAATAAACAGGAGGAACAGATACTGATTCCTAGTTCTCTGAAGGGTAAACGAGATCTTTTGTTTCTCTGTTTTGGTGAACACCTGTGTCAGAAGAGCTGATGGCCAATTCTAAAATCATAATTAATTATTAGTGATGACCTGGCAACCATGTTTTTCAAATTTGCCTGTATAAAAACTCTGTTTGTTCAGCTGTGTGTGAATGCGTGTTTTATTAACCTACGAACTGACTTAGTGGTAAAAGCAAATGGTGTGCATGTCTCTTACCCTGTATTAAACTTAATGGAAGGGGCATGTTGCTATGAACAAATGGAGTGTATTTGTCTCCTAATCATTAATAATTAATTTTCTGTTAAAATATTGAAGCCTAGAATTCTCATAAAGCCAAAAGTTTATGCTGAGCAGCGCTACATTTTACAGTATGAAAGTCAGCTTTCTGTCTAGGTAGAATTTTTTGCTTTGTTCAAATTAAAGTCTTTACTTTTAGAAACAGAACCTGGTCAGACTTTGGAGTGACATAATGAGAAACTAAGAAGGGTTGAGAGGAATCACTAACTAGGGGAAAGGCTCAGAGAAGAAGTGGTTTAAGAAGGAGGGTTTTGGAAAGAACTGAGAAGAGATCATGATGGTAGCATTGGCTTTATGAGTTTTATTTGAACTATATACACCCATGTAGTAGGAGCTAGCAGGCCATACAGCTGCTTAATAAATAACTCTTCTAGTTCCTCCTAACGCTTGCAGTAGGAATAATAGAGGCAGAAGCCAAGAGTTGTATCAGGAAGCATGGGTGAGGAGGAATCTACAAAGTGTGGGATTTGGAACTCCCCTGGTAGGTAGACGGCTTATTTTCACTTAGTGCCAAGGATTATGTAAGCACTTAGCACATTTATAACTGACTTACAAATAAATATTTCAAACATCTTGGAACAGTTGGACAAAGGACACGCCTAGTTTATACAGAGAGTTAATAAACATGAAATGTTTTAACTGCTAATAAAGCAATAATTTATATAGTAGGCCCTCCATATCCACGGTTCTGTGTCTGTGGTTACAGAGGGCAAGGGACTTGTGCGTCTGTGGATTTTGGTATCCGTGGGTGGTCCTGAAACCAGTCCCCCACAGATGCCAAAGGATGACAGTATATAGGAAATATTGCCATACATATATTATTTTTAAATGGCACTACCTATTGCTGCCCAGTTGCAGTAGAATTAATATATTTCCACATTTTAATGTATATTGGTACAACTCTTTGGAAAACAATTACTCCTAAATATCAAAGCCATAAAATTGTTCATACTTTTTTTTTTTTTTTCTTTTCTTTTTTGCGGTACGCGGGCCTCTCACTGTTGTGGCCTCTCCCGTTGCGGAGCACAGGCTCCGGACACACAGGCTTAGCGGCCATGGCTCACGGGCCCAGCCGCTCCACGGCACGTGGGATCTTCCCAGATCGGGGCACGAACCCGTGTCCCCTGCATCAGCAGGCGGACTGTCAACCACTGCGCCACCAGGGAAGCCCCTGTTCATACTTTTTGATTGAGTAACACCACTACTAAAATCTTACCCTTAGAAAAAGAAGAGCTAAATGTATGCAGATGTTTTTTGAAGTGTTATTTATAACACTGAAGAACAGGAAACAGGTCTAAGTTGAAGAATGGATAAGTAGAATATGTTGTTTTAAAATAGAATGCATAATTTTCTGTACAGTATTATCACAGGCATCTAAAGTAGGGATTTAACAATGAAAATACTTGGCTTCGGTTGCTGAGATTATGAGTGATTCATTGTACCCTCTGAAAATTGACTTTAATGTTATAACTTTGTATCTTAAACATAAACATTGAGGGTAATTAAATCATTTGTTCACTGAATGGACGTGGTTTGCTGCCAAGCCTAGCTTTTAACTGATGATTGTTATACTTACTTTTAGACATTTCTCTTGGGAAGTTGTGCTTCTGACAGGAATATTGTACTATATGATATGAGGCAAGCTACTCCTCTGAAAAAGGTGAGTTTCAATTTGTCTTCTGCTTTATACAGTTGTTAATGCATCCCCCTGTAAGTGGAGTGGCTGAAAATATGGAGCAAATGTTTTTTCAGAATTAAAAAAAAACTCTTTAATAGAGGTGTCCTTAGAACCCAAAATGATCGTAATGGCATTCTCTCAATTTCCTGTTGCTTGTTAGAGACCCTTATATTTCCATGAGGTACTGTATCCTAGTCTTTGTGTCTTCCATAATGCCAGCAGATTTTAGGCATCTAGTTTGTACTTACTGAATTGGAAGTTCTTAAAAAAGTATTGCATCCCATTACGTCAGGCCCTGTGATTATCATATGACACATGGTATTTTATTCCAGAAGGTTTTATAACTAATTCACATAGCTACCTTTATTTGTTTAGTTACATGCCAAGGGGTTTGACGTTTTATTTAGACAAGCTCTATCCTGTTCAAGGTATCAGATTTCCCAACAGTTCTAAAGCAGTCATTCCAGGACTTAGATATCAAAGTTAATACAACCTTAAGCTGATTCTAGAGAGGGAAAGAAATATTGTTGGTAAAGAGGGGAGTGCCATTATAAGTAAAACGTCATGCAGTTGATTTCAGGTGCTAGAATTGAGAGAGTGCAAGAAGAGCTAGACCTTGTTCATGGGCCACAAGTCTGATGTCATAGTCCACACGTAACAGAAATGCTTTTAATATTTTTGTTGTTCCTAACAGGTAATAAATTCAGAAATATTAGGAGTAGAGTATATTCCTTGAAGTTTGAACTAGATAAATAGGATAATCTTTCCAAAGTATACTACCACTCCAATCATTTCACTCATTCATGTGATATGGAGGGAAGATCCTGCATGAACTTTGGTGTTAGACTTTAAGCAGATAGCTTAACCTGTGTTTCTCCTGTGAAATGGTGGTATTAATAGCTACCTTGCAGCCCAATGGTAAGAATAAAACAAGATACTTTAGCATTTAGCAGAATGCTAACATGAAGTACTAGTTAAATAATAGTAATTTCTACCTCCTTCACCCCTCCATTCTCAGTTGTTAATAATAGAGCTTCATTACTTCTAGGTTGAAGAAAAGAACTGTAGCTCTCAAGGGCCTCCAAAACCTGGTCCCAAATTGTATTCCATTTATTTATTTGCTTTAGTCAGTAAGGGTTTGTTACATGTATGTCACGTTGATGGATGCAGACATGCTATTTTCTATTATTTCTCTGTTCTACCTACTAGACTATCAATGTTTCTTCTATCTTTTCTCTCCTTAATGTAGCTGTTCTCATTCAGTGGTTGTATATTTTTGGAAGTGAGGGAGGGACATTTAGGAGACTGTTACTCGCATTTAATGGGCTGGCTCCCGAGAGGCTAAATATCCTCCAGTGGACAGTCACACACAACAAAAGATTTTCCTGCCCAAAATGTTCCTGTTGAGAAACACTATAATATTACTGGACCTTCACAGATCAGCTCAAATCATGCTTATGTTTTGAAACCTTTCTTCTCCACTTTAACCCTAAGCTCACCATTAATTTTGCCCCTGATTTGATACTTGATTATTTGCTGCTTCACTGTTTATGTTTTAACTCTTCTTATGTGTATCTCATTTTCCTGACTAAACTATAAGCTTTTTGAGGTCAAGGGACCATTTATTAAGCATTTTTATATTTTTCAGTATTTAGCACTCTGCCTGTGTGTTCAGGAAACAGTTATTGATTTCCTTTTCCTATTGCACTGAGCCAAGTACTGTGCACATAATAGGTGTTTACTAAAGTACTTGCTTAAATCAATGGGAAAGGAAATGAAGTGGGAATTTATCCATTTTAGAGGGACTTAATTTCATAGTAATGGGTTAGTGTATGCTTCTTTTCTTAGGTCATCTTAGACATGAGAACAAATACAATTTGCTGGAACCCTATGGAAGCTTTCATTTTTACTGCAGCAAACGAAGATTACAAGTAAGTTTCCCTCTTTAAAACTTAATTTCTATCAGAAATAACTCAGTTGTATGTCTTACTAATGAAGTTTGTTTTCCTAGGTAGTATTCCTTCATACACTCTAGAAAATAGCTGTTTGTTTTGCTAAAAAAAAAAAAATATTTCCCAAATTAGAGAAGTGCTTCTTAAAAAGTATTCTCAGTTTTCAAAATGATACAGACCAGGGACGATGAACTATGATCTGTGGACCAAATCCTGTCTGCTGCCTGTTTCTGTAAAGTTTTATTGGAGTATAGCCACATTTATTTCTGTATGGAATATGGCTGCTTTTGTGCTCTAATGCCTGAGTTGAGTAGTTGCAACAGAGACCATATGACCCACAAAGCCAAAAATGTTTATTATTTGGCCCTTTACAGAAAAAATTAGCTGATCCCTGACATAGACCATATAAATAATGGCTGAATCATACATGTTTTTTTTTTTTTTTTTTTTTTTTTTTTTTTGCGGTATGCGGGCCTCTCACTGTTGTGGCCTCTCCCATTGCGGAGCACAGGCTCCGGACGCACAGGCTCAGCGGCCATGGCTCACGGGCTTAGTTGCTCCGCGGCATGTGGGATCTTCCCGGACCAGGGCACGAACCCGTGTCTCCTGCATCGGCAGGCGGATTCTCAACCACTGCGCCACCAGGGAAGCCCCATACATGTTTTAAGAAGCTAAAAATATCTGCCTACAAAGTGTGTAGCTCTTCAGGTAGTTGATACTCATGTGGTCATGTTATCAGCTACCACTATTACTTCAGTAAGACAAAAGGAAAAATAAAGTTTCAAACTTTACCTTAATATTTGCAGATATATTATTCTGTGACTTCATGTAAAGGTGACATAGAGGCCTTATGTTCTTGACCTAGATGGAATTTTATAATTTCTTATATACTGCTTTAAAACCTGTTGAAGCATTTGTCATCAGCTAACTTATTTTATCTTTGCAGTATCCCTGTAAGGTGGATAGGACATGTATGTTATTCCCTTTTTACAGATGAGGCTATTGATGTAGGGAGTTTAATCTCCTGATGAGGAAAGAGTGTCTTATTCATCTTTTTTTATCCAAGCATTTATTGTAGTGCTATGCATATGATGGATTCTTAATACATGTTTTCTGGGGAAGGTGGAATTTTGTCATTAGATTGAACTTTAGATCGTCTGTATTTAAGTTCTTTGTTCTTTCCACTACTCTTATTTATGAAAGCATAAATTAGCTCAGAAATAGGACTTATTACATGATGTTTTAGTGGTACCAACTAAAAACATCTCTTATGACTTTCCTGCACTAAAAAGAAGCTCAGTTGGACTCTCATTAACTAGCAATACCAAACCACATTAATTGAAGCCCTTTTAGCCTTTTTCTCATGTAGAAATTAAAACAGAATGTACTAAATAACAAAATTTTCTAAAACAAAACAAACCTGGTTGAGAACCACTGCCTTAGATAGGGACTGTAAAGCAGTTGTCAACTCAGAAATTTAACCTCAAAGATCAGTATGACCTTGGCTGACAATCCTGTGGTATGTTTGAAGATTATGAACAATGACTTGTCTCTTGATGAGAATTTCATGGTATTTGGAAATTTGTATCATTAGCATCAGTGACTTTTCATAATAATCATATTTTAAAATACTCTTTTTGAAGTGTTAGGTCTTTTTAAAAAAAATTTTTGTTTTGAAATAATTTTAGGCTTATTGAAAAGTTACACAAATAGTACCAGTCAGCCAATTTCCCCAAAGGTTAATATCTTACATCCCCACAGTTCAGTTAGCAAAGCCAAGAAATTAACATTGGTACACTACTGTAAACTACAGACTTTATCCCATCACCAGTCTTTCCACTAATGTTCTTTTACTGTTCTAGGATCCAGTGCAGGATCCCACATTGCATTTGATTGCCATGTCTCCTTAGCCTGCTCACTCTGTGACTTTCTCAGTCTTCCCTTTTCTTTCATGACCTTAGTACTTTTGAGAAGGACTTTCTTGTCAGTTATATTGTAGACTGCCCTTAATTTGGGCTTAACTGGTGTTTTCTCATTATTTCATTGAGATTATGCGTATTTGGCAAGAATACCACAAAACTGATACGCCCTTCTTGGTGCATCAAATCGGGTACATAATGTCAGTGTATCTTATTATATTACTGGTGATGTTAACCTTGATCACTTAGTTAATGTACTGTCTGCCAGTTTTCTCCACTATAAAGTTACTATTTTTTCCTTTTGTAATTAATACATGTCTTTGGGGAGATACTTTGGAATTATGTGGATATCTTGTTTCTCCTCAAACTTAATCTTCGCATCTGGAAGTATTTTGAAGTTGGGAACTTGGTCATAGTAATGCTGTATTACTACCGTCCGTCATCCATGTTGGCTCATTTGAAGCACTGTTTTTTTAGCTGTTGATGAAGAATTTTTAAACCTCGAAAATCATGAAGTCATTGTTTCTGCCAATTGTGCGCAAAGTATAGTTTTCTAATTTTAGTATACACTTTGAAAAGCTGTGCTCACTCTTATATATCACTGATGGAGTATAAATTAGTGCAACTTCGTTGGAAATGATTTGTCAACTCAAAAGACTTAAAAATGCTCATGTCTTTTCTACTTGTAGGAATCTATTCAGATCTAATTGAATCTGTCCCATTCAATTAAAAATTAAATATCAAAAATTAAAATTTCATTTAAGAATTATTTATAGTAAAATGTTGGAAACTTTATTAATAAATAGATTTATTTAAACAAATAATTATTTTAACTCATTTACATATGAAAACATTAAAAACATTCTCAGATTATTTAATGGATAAATGTTCATAATATGCTACATGAAATATCAGGATATAGAGCTTTATACAGTATTATCTTAATTTTATTAAAAGTTACATAATTCAATAGTATGGTGAAAAGATTAGAAAAAATTACACTGTGCTAACTGACTTTCTCTGGGTGGTGGAATTAAAGGTAAGTTTTGTACTCTTCATGCTCTTTTTGTGTGTGTATGTGTGGTACGCGGGCGTCTCTCTGTTGTGGCCTCTCCCGTTGCGGAGCACAGGCTCCGGACGCGCAGGCTCAGCAGCCATGGCTCACGGGCCCAGCCGCTCCGCGGCATGTGGGATCTTCCCGGCCCGGGGCACAAACCCGTGTCCCCTGCATCGGCAGGCGGACTCTCAACCACTGCGCCACCAGGGAAGCCCTTCATGCTCTTTTAAAATTTGCACATTTTCTACAATGAGATTTATGTCTATAAGATTGAAAGTGTGTGAGTGTAATCTTAAGGAATAATAAAAACTGTTGATATTTTTCCCTGTCCCTTACCTGCTGTGTAAAGAATTGAGCTGTTTATTTAGATGTGCATTATTTAGCCAGCAGTCTTACTTTCACTAGTGTCTCTTAGTACTACATATGCTTTTTTTAATAGAAATTTGTATCAAATAATTAAAAATTCTTTTACAGCTTATATACTTTCGATATGCGTGCACTGGACACTCCTGTAATGGTACATATGGATCACGTATCTGCGGTGCTTGATGTGGATTACTCTCCCACTGGGAAAGACTTTGTGTCTGCTAGTTTTGATAAATCTATTCGAATCTTTCCTGTGGACAAAAGTAGAAGCAGGTATGTTACTACTGATAAACATTTGTTTTTGTTTGATTTTTTCCTTGTCTTGATCATTTATCTTTTTTGAAAGGTTATTTGGTTGTGTGTATATGATGGAGCTTATACCCAGGTGTTGTGACTTGGGGTACCAACTTCCACTGCATCATCTATGGGTAAAACATCAGCCTAGTGGGCAGTTTCTTCATTGAACAGGATATTATCTTTATATAATTTGTTTATATGAACTCTTAGTGTTTGCCTTAGAGCAAAACCTTTTATTTTAGAATTATTTTTTAAGTGTTTTATAGTAATTTTTAAAAATAAACACTTTATTTTTTTAGAGGAGTTTTAGGTTTACAACAAAATTGAGAGGAAGGTAGAGAGATTTTTCATATATTCCCAGCCCCTGCACATGCAGAACCTATCCCATTATCAACATCCCTTATGGGGTGGTACTTTTGTTACCTCACCAGAATGTAAGATGAACCTACATCATAATCACCCCGAATCCATAGTTTACCTAGGGTTCACTCTTGGTATTATGTATTTTATGGGTTTGAATAAATGTATAATGACATATGTCCATCATGATACTATCATAGTATTTTCACTGCCCTAAAATATAGTAAACTTAAAAATTTTTTAAATTTGATAATGAAGAACTTAGATAAGGTTTTTCCTAATACAGTTTAAGAGCAGTTAATAACAATAATACCTTACATTTGTTATTTCTTATTTAGATTCAGCTCTTACACACTGAGGCAAAAATAAAAAAGAGAAAAATAACAGTTTAAATTGTCAGGACCATTTTCCCTCCATCCCACTCTAGTAGGTATACGCCCTGGAATGATCAAGAGGTGGGAGATATGAATGCTCAGCTGTCGTGCACTCTGTTTGTGTGTCATTGTATTAGCACATTGAATGTAATTCTAGTATTTAAGAGGTGTGTTGTTTTGTGCAGCTTGGCCCTCTACTACGTATTATACGTTACTGAATGTAGTATATATTTATACATCCATATTATTATTATGTCATATGTTGTTGTATTGAGGTAGTTTACAGTAAACTGTGGCATTTTAAGGTTTTCAAGGATAGTTTTGACTGAATTTGATCTTTTGCTTCATAGGCCAACTTTAAAACTTAACTCCTATGTAAGATACAGCCCCTTGTCTAGTGTGCTATGATTTACAGAGCACTTTCATGCATATTCAGAGCAAATCCAAGCAAACTAGAAGAAATTTTCCCATAAAAAATGATAGTTAAAGGATTATGGTGGTGTTGCTCACACTTGAAGATATCACCACCTCCATTTTAACACAGCAGTAAGTAACAGTAAAATGTAAAAAGAAAATAAAAACGTTCTCTCTAAGATTATATATATATATATATATATATATATATATATACATGTGTATATATATATATACACACACACATACACAATACATGCATGCATATACATATGCATATACATATACATATATGCATATACATATATACTTGCTTGGGTGACCTAGTCTTGCTTTAGTGTGGGAGAAGATGGACATGGTGAAAGACAAAGGGGAATGATTGGAAGTCATAGGAAAGGAAAGGAGAAAAATAAGCAGTATCAGGGAAAAGAAAGAACAGAGAACCTGTGTATTGAGGGTGGTAGGTGATGATCAGTTCTAGAGGACAGCACTGTGGAGCTAGCTGGTGAAGCAGTTTCCCCAGTTACAAAAAGATTGATTAGCAGAGAATTTTTCTGGGTCCCTTCCATCACTTAAAAAAAAGCAAACCTAGAGAACATTCAGTTTGGTGTTGTAACTATAACAGGGTATAGAAATCTCACCATTTTAGTGCAATGATGAGAATTTTGATCATTACTTTTAGTGATAACTAGCCTAGCTTCTACACTGCTGAAGGTGTCTGAACTTTCTGAAAAAATGATGTTCATTTTCAAAGACATATCCTCCTTTTTATGGCTGAGTAATATTCCATTGTATATATATGCCACATCTTCTTTATCCATTCATCTGTCAATGGACACTTAGGTTGCTTCCGTGTCCTGACTATTGTAAATAGTGCTGCAATGAACATTGTGGTACATGACTCTTTTTGAATTATGGTTTTCTCAGGGTATATGCCCAGTAAAACTAGCACATCATTGTAAAGCAATTATACTCCAATAAAGATGTTAAAAAAACAAAAAAGACACATCCTCCTGACTCACCGTCTTTCTGTTCCAGCAGGGCCAGGACTAGAGTACATTTTAGCGAGCTGCCTATGGTTCAGAATTCAAGGAGTTACCCATTCTGAGGGTCATGCAAGTGCCAGCCCTACATCTGCACCACCCTGAAAGAGAGATGCTTCCTTAAAATTTATACTGTAGGCACTGCATTTGCCTCACCCTAGTCCCAGCCCTGTGTTCACACAGAGCCTTTTCTTTAGAGTCACACAGCTCTTTTTTTGGTCATAGGCAATCTGCTTGTCTAACTCTTTGGTATTTTTACTTGTGATAGTTGCATCTTTCTCCCCTCTAATTTGAGGAAACCGTATTAATTCCTAAACCTTTTTGTATAATCATGAATTGCTAGCAAATAATTGTCAGCATTGTCATGTGTATGATTTAAAAAGTGCTTGAATTTGAATCAAAAGCATACTGAGTGGGTGTTCTGGTGACTTTGATCTTCATTCCATCATCTCTGCTGTGGAACTCCTCCTGGGGTTGGTTCCTATATGGCTGTTACAGCTAACTTGATATTCTCCAAACTGTCATGAATGGTTTCTTGGGAATTGTTCAGTCAGGCCCAAGGCAAGGCTGAGAGTTTCCATTCTTTTCACCTCTCTGGAAAATATTAAGAATCAAGAGAGTGTGGCCCTCCATCATTTCTTGGCACCAGGACCTCCAGAGGTAGTAAGTAGAACAATACTTTTCTAACATGATGCATAAGCAGACATAAAGACCAAAGGAAGAGTATGAGAAATGGGAATGTTTAGGCACCTATGATCCCAAGAGCCCCCCGTGCAGCTGAGCTCCAGCTGCATTGTTCTACAGCCAGTGTGGGCAGTTAAATGCAAGTCTAGTTAAAAGCTCAAATTATTCCAGAACTGTATGAAGTGAGGAGTTCTTCTACCCCGTTTCCAGGGAATTGTCTCCTGATGTCATTTGGAGATTTTGTCATCACAATTTAATATGTGTTATTCCCATTGGGTTTATAGTTATAAGTGGTATCCCCTCTGACCTTCGTCTGCTTGAAAGCGGCTTCTCGTTTGTTTCTGTGGTCTGCCCTAGTTTCCTGTCATTACAGACATCAAATGGCACAGGCAGTGCTTTGAAGGATATGTATTTTTTAAATGTTTTCCTTTGAAAGATCTTAAAGTAGTTAAAGTGTATTTTAAAAGTAAATTTTGAGTAGGTTTTCAAAAAGTACAGTTAAATGAATATTTGAAGGTAAGCTTCTGTTGGGATTTCATTCCGTATTTACTGGGCAAACAAGTAAATTCAGTTGCATTCACACGGAACAATTCATTTATCTTGACTACGTATATAAAGAATTTAAGTTTTTAAATGTATTTATCCCCAAATAGTATAACTTATAATGAACTTTATGTATCTATTTTAAGTACAAGCATAAACATATCTAGAAGTTAAGAACCCTGTGTAGTTTACCATTAAGGAGGATTCTAAGTTGGTTAAGTGACTAACCATTGGATTTGTCTGGTCTAATACGTGAACTGATCTAATACATGAATAGATTATTTTTAATGGTTACCAAAGCCTAATCGAATTTCCTAATATTTAAATTCAGTACATTGCTTTGGGAAAAAAGACATCTTAAATACTTAGAGGTTATAAGAATTGAGTCTTGTAAAAGCAGAGCGTTGAGAGAAGAAAAAGCTGTCTGTCTCATCTACTTTTCCTTTTAATAGGATGTTCTTTCTAACCATACTCTCTTCTAGAAATAAACTTCTTATGGTCTAGCTACATGTTCATTCAAGAGCTCACTGTGTATCTGTTAGAAACAGTGTAATAAACTAGTTTTGTGAGTGTACGTCAGAGATGTTTTTATAGATATGAAGGGTTTTCTTTTACTGTGCAGAATTTGCTGAGCGAGTTTCCTTTCTCTCAGGTAGTCTGCATTTTGAATCACTTAATCCAGATATGGAAACTTTACTTCTCTAGAACTCCTCTCATCCTTTTATCTTTTCTGACCTTGTCTTTTACTTGCTCTTTAATGCTCTGCTTAACACTTCCTAATATAGTATCTTCTGTGAATTCACTTCTGTGATTTTCACAGCCTTCCAAAGAGGTATGATATTTGACATCTCCATTTATTAAATGATCCTTACCTCATCACTTCTATAGCCCTCCATTTCTTTTCACATATATAAATCATCAGCTCTCACTTCAATTAATTGAGCTTTTTAAACAATTTGGCCAAAACAGAAATCAGACATTAGGATCAACATATCAGGATGTGCTCTTAGAGTGCCATTGCATTTATTTTTCAATGAAAAGAAACCCCCAAAAAGTGTGGTGGTTGACCTTACTCCAGCTTCAACATATTTTATTTGTGTTATATGCCCTCAGTTATTTTGTGATCTTTTCTGGACATCTAGTTTTGCTTAGTTTGTTTATACTTATTTTTCTTATTGGATTATAACATCTCTGAGAGCAGGAATTTTTAATTCCCCAACACTTAGAATAGAATCTTGTTAGATTGGTCCCATAAAAATACATTTAAATGAATTTTAATTTCTCTTTTATACTCTTTTAGGACTCAAAAATGTTATCCTGATACTTGATAGGCAGATTGATAGGTTAAAGAAAATCTGTACCAAGATCCTAAGAGTTTTAACTTAATTCCTCTTCTATAGGGAAGTCTATCATACAAAGAGAATGCAACATGTTATCTGTGTAAAATGGACTTCTGACAGCAAGTACATTATGTGTGGATCTGATGAAATGAACATTCGTCTATGGAAAGCTAATGCTTCTGAAAAGTTGGGTGTGGTAAGAGACCCCATTTTCTTTCATTGTCATAAAGCTAATTTCTAGATTTATTGAATATCATTATAAAGAGAATTTATTTGAAATGCGTTAGTTGTGATAAAAAAGGCTAGCAACAAAACAGGGTTGTATTGAGGTTTACTTTTTTCATGTCAAAGACACCTTCAGAGGCCTTTGGTTTTTGTTTGTTTGTTTTGTGGTTGCCCACGCCGCATGGCTTCTGGGGTCTTAGTTCCCCGACCAGGGATTGAACCTGGGCCCTTGGTAGTGAAAGCACTGGGTCCTAACCACTGGACCGCCAGGGAATTCCCCCAGAGGCTTTTGTTAATGAAAATGTTTGATCATATTTGAGCCTTCTTGTTTTTTTGTATTCTCCTTGAGGTGGGGAGAGAAGATGTAGGGACTAGAGGCTTAGAACTTAGAACGCCCATTTCTTCTGTTAAAGGAATAGTAATCAGGCAAGTCAAAGGCTGCAAGTCTCTGTGAGGTATTTTAATATCAAAGAGACAGTGAAACACTTAAAAAAAAAATACACAGCTTCAGACTTTTTAAAAAAGACTCAGTGAAAATATAACCAATACTACCATTGGCTAGCTACCTCTGGGTTGTGAGTTACGGTTGATTTTTGTTTGTTCTTAATGTTTTTCTAAATGTCTCATGTTTTCATACAGGGTATTTATAACTGAAACAAATATTAAGTTTAAGAAGGAAAGGTTAAGTGTTAAGTGGGTTATTTTCTGCTTAGCTCTGGAAGGAAAATCAAGATATGATAAGTAGTCATTAAAGATAGTTTTATTTTAGGTTTAATGATTACTAAGTACTACACTATGCCTAGGTTTCAGTTCATCATTAAATGTTCCTCTAAATCATATCATCCTTAACAGTTGTTAGACAAAGCCTAGTTATTATGGCATCAGACGCTTTCTTTTCTGTTTTAGAAGTTATTTTTACAGAAAAAAAATTTTTTTGAGTGATTCATTTAAGTGCTTTTACTATGCCTAGAGCGGTCCACAGAGCCCAGCTCCCTTGGCACTGCCCTTTTTTACTTGGTGGCATCCATCTACATTGTAGGCGTGCTGCCTAAAAGGAGATTCAGTGCTCGCAAACCTGGTATCATTAACATAACCTTGTAAAGGGTATAGTTACATTAGCAATTTTGGTCACACGTCGTGAAACTTTAGTTTTTTGGGGGAAACATTGCTCCTAACTTTGTTGTACTGAAGCAAAACAAACACCCCATTCATTAAAATATCAAAATGCATTTTTTTCAGCTTACGTCACGAGAAAAAGCAGCCACAGATTATAACCAGAGGTTAAAGGAGAAATTTCAACATCATCCTCACATAAAACGTATCTCTCGTCACCGACATCTACCAAAATCTATCTACAGCCAGATTCAGGAACAGCGCATCATGAAAGAAGCTCGTCGACGAAAGTATGTTTTGGAGCATTTGACTCTCTCTCAGTACCCTTTTCTAACTCCCCCGCCTCGCGTCTCACCAAAAACAAGCAAAAAAAGTGCCTTTCAAGGGAATAGTTTATGTGCTGTTGTGCATCAGAGGTGTTTTTTTGTTTTTAATTGGGGTATAATTGATTTACAATGTTGTGTTAGTTTCAGGTGTACAGCAAAGTGAATCTGTTACACATATATATATATCCACTCTTTTTTAGCTTCATGTAGGCCATTACAGAGTATTGAGTAGAGGTCCCTGTGCTATACAGTAGGTCCTTATTACTTATTTGTTTTATATAGTAGTGTGTATGTGTCAATCCCAATCTTCCAATTTATCCCTACCCCCCATACCCCCCTGCTAAACATAAGTTTATTTTTTACATCTGTAACTCTATTTCTGATTTGTAGAAGTTCATTTGTAGCCTTTTTTTAGATTCCACATATAAGTGATATCATGATATTTGTCTTTCTCTGACTTCACTCAGTTTGAGAATCTCTATGTCCATCCATGTTGCTGCAAATGCCATTATTTTGTTCTTTTATGGCTGAGCAATATTCCGTTGTATGTGTGTACCACATCTTTATCCATTCCTCTGTCAATGGACGTTTAGGTTGTTTCCATGTCCTGGCTATTGTAAATAGTGCTGCAGTGAACATTGGGGGTGCATGTGTCTTTTCGAATTATGATTTTCTCTGGGTGTCTGCCCAGGAGTGGGATTGCTGGGTCATATGGTAGCTCTATTTTCAATTTTTTAAAGGAACCTCCATATTGTTCTCCATAGTGGATATACCAGTTTGCATTCCCACCAACAGTGTAGGAGGGTTTCCTTTTCTCCACACCCTCTCCAGCATGCATTGTGTATAGATTTTTTGATGATGTCCATTCTGACTGTGTGAGGAGGTATCTCATTGTAGTTTTGATTTTTATTTCTCTAATAATTAGTGATGTTGAGCATCTTTTCATGTGTTTTTTAACCATCTGTATGTCCTCTTTGGAGAAATATCTAGTTAGATCTTCCACCCATTTCTTGATTGGGTTGTCAGAGGTGTTTTTGAATACCTCTCTGGGCCTTTTTCCTTTTCCTGATGAAAGAGGGGGCAATGGTCATCTCACATGGTGAGAATTTTCGTTACCTATCTTTGAGCATATGTTTAAAGGGCAAACAATGCCAGTGACTTACATCAAAATAAGAAAATGCTTCTGCTCATGCTAAAAAACTATTATCAATGGAGAATGTTTGTAAGAAATAATTTCTAACGTAGCTGGAATTAAGAGGTATTGTGTATTTTCCCGCTTAAAGACTGCCAAGAACATTTGTTAGATAAAAATTCGTCTAATATGCTTCATCATAGCATTTGGAATCTAACATTTTGGCTCTAAAGCGTAGTGTTCCACCGTCACCACCATTTCCCCTGTGGAATATTCTTTGCCTTGCAGTCTTTGAATTCATGTGAAATGTTATAGAAATTTTAAGACAGAGTTCTTTTATTCTTTTAATTAGACTGTGCAAATGATTATTTTGTTGTCTTTGGGTAGATGTTGGGGTTGAGTCACTTTTAAATACTTTAACAACTGCAGCAGGTTTTTCAAGTTAGTAAAGGACACCGAATGATAGTAAGAGAAGCAGCTGATAAATAAGTTAACAGAACTTGATTTCTAGCTGCTTTTTACCTAATCTCATTGTGAAAACTTTTTTTTTTTTTAATAGATGGTTGTCCAGTGAAAGAAAATGCCTTGTGATTTTTCTGAGGAAGTTTTCTTTGGTTAAGATGATTTCTCGTAAACTTGCTTATATTTTGTGCATTTTGTTTTATTTCTAGGGAACTGAATCGTATCAAACATAGCAAGCCTGGATCTGTGCAGAGGGTATCAGAGAAGAAGAAACGCGTAGTGGCAGTTGTGAAATAATATTTGGTATTCCTACCAATACTGATGTATAAGTATTTGTTATGTTTTGATTTGTGAACCCTACAAATAAAAGTACTGGCTCTAGTATAGCAATGAGTGTTTTAGTTGTATGTGTAGAGCTTAATCATTGCACATTTTTGCTATCCTGAAAAATTATCTTTAAATGTGACCTGGTCGATAAGACTATCCAACATTTTATTCCTGATCTTCTTTCTTACTGCATTAAAGAATACAGTATTTACAAATTAACTTATTTTTTGCTGTTAGAAATTGCAGATATACTTTTGCTTTGATTTGTTATTTTAGACACTCTACGTTTGAATTTACATTTAAGACCAAACATCTCTTTTGTTACCTTTTAATATTACTTTAGATAATTATTGCAGTGATTCTTCCTAGGATTCCATAAACACATAGAAGAATTATGTCAGAACTTTTTTCAGTTGAATTTATTTTCTGTGCTTTTATATTTGGCTTTTTGAGACGTTAAAGATGATCAGCCTACATTTATATAACTTTTATAAACAATAATTATAACATATGGTCAAGTCAAGATAATAAAACATCCTTTTTCTCAGCATTGTGGCTTTGATCCATTTCTGCTAAATAATTTCAGGTTAATCTCACTAAATTGAAAATAGTTCTGTGTGACAGGTTGGTTTTTTTTTTTAGTCATCAGTTTAGTAAACTGTATTATAAATACATGTAAGTCTAATTTTCAAGAAATTATAAGTTAAAAAGAAATTAAAAATCCAAAGCAAAAATATGTTGTTTAAGAATTCATATATTTAGGGACTTCCCTGGTGGTCCAGTGGTTAAGACTCCATGCTCCCGATGCAGGGGGCAAGGGTTCAATCCCTGGTTGGGGAGCTAAGATCCTGCATGCTGCACAGCGCAGCCCCAAAAAAACAACGTATATTTGTAGTAAAAATATTATAACATGCACAACGATGATAAAGATCAAAATCTGGAGAGTGGGAGAGAAGGGTACAGTCAGAGTGGGATACACAGGAGATTTCAACTCTTTTGATAAGGTTTTTTTAATATATATATAAATTTATTTATTTTATTTTTGGTTGTTTTGGGTCTTCGTTACTGCATGCGGGCTTTCTCTAGTTGGTGTCGAGCAAGGGCTACTGTTTGTTGCAGTGCGCTGGCTTCTCCCTGGGGTGGCTTCTCTTGTTGTGGAGCACAGGCTCTAGGTGCACGGGCTTTAGTGGTTGTGGCATGTGGGGTCAGTAGTTGTGGCTCACGGGCTTAGTTGCTCCGCGACATGTGGGATCTTCCTGGACCAGGGCTCGAACCCATGTCCCCTATATTGACAGGCAGATTCTTAACCACTGCACCACCAGGGAAGTCCCAATAAAGTTTCTTTCTTAAGCTGTGTGTTCATTCTGTTACTTTTTATGCTTTCTTGGATATCTTAAATATTTCATCATGTTTTTCTCAAGGCTGATAACATCACCCATTTCCCTTTTAATCCTTAGGAGCTTTTGTAGGCCTCGAATTACTTGATTGACAAGGTGAACAAAGTTCTCTTGGGCATCTTTACTGCTCTTAGTTTGGATGTGGTTTCAAAGAAAATAATTGGTCTGTAAATCTGAGCTTCTGTGTCAGTTTGATTCCATCAAGAAGCAGATGCCTATGGAAGACGTCGCGAGAGATTCATTGGAGGGAAGTGTCTTTGAAGCATAAAGAGGAGGAGCGGGAGGAGGCAGGCGGAGCCTTCCATCTGTACTGTAGGCTTGACTCCTGGGGCAGGAGAGCAGGAAGGAAGGAGCCCCGGCTAGGAAGAGCCTCAGACTGCAGTGCAGTTCTGAAAAAGGTTGGGCCAGGCTGTTGGGGTGTCCTCGAGCACACGCTGCTTGTCAGAGGAGTCCCATGTTGTGCAAGACCGGTCCGGCGCTGGTACCCTCTCTGTGCTCAGTCAGTGGCAGGGAGCAGCCCCGGGGAAGCCTGGCCTTGCAGCGAACGCGGCGGTGAATCCAGAGCGGTGGCAGCCAGGACCCCTCAGCGGGGGCCCAGTCAGCTATGCTTCCTGCAGCCAATTCTCTCGAAGGAATTCTGAACGGAGCATTCCTATAGCTGCACCCCTTGCACCCCACAGACTCACTTCTTGCAGGATTGGGGAGCACCTCTGTGATTTCTATGTACTTTGCTTAAGGAGGAGTTGAGTTGGATCATCGGTATCCCCTGTCACTGAAGGGCCACATCTAGTATTCATCCTGTCTTCCATTTTCCATTTTAAATGTTCCTCATCCACAGCTATCACCTTAGCAGGTTTTGGTGGCTTACCTAATGGTGTGACCCAAACCTTCATTCCTGAGGGGTTCCAACCTTTGCTAATCACACCCTTATCAGGCTGGGGTTGTTACACATATCCATTTACAGTTGCAGCGGAGCAAGGGCATACCAGTAATCACCCAATGGGTCACCTGTGTTCTGCACGTAGTTCTACCGTCCCCCCGACTCCCGCTGAGCAACGTCAGTGACCCCTGCCAGGAGGGTGACTGCTCTTCTAGCTTGCTGGTCCCTGGACATAGGAAGTCCAAAGTACCTTGGTGACAATAATGGCATGTAGTTCAGTAGGACTTTTGCTGTGTACCCTAGTAAGAGTGTACCCCCTTTGGTGACCAATTCTTCCAACCCTGAAGAGCCCAGAGTTTTAGGAATGATAAGCAAAGTCCTCCAGTGGGTCACTGGAAGTGATGGTAATTGGAGCCATCACTTGTATCCTCTCATCTTGTGATTTGATGCATATACTGCATCCTGAAGGATGGTACCCCATCCTTTCAGCATGTTGCCTCTGAGCTGGTGCTGACATTGTGTCTTCAGTAGGCCACTCCGGTGATCTGTGAGACTGCAGATTGTGTTTATGTGATATGATCAGTGGGTTCTGTGGTTGGGCCCACTCTCACTCCTTTGCTGAAATAGATCCTCTGGATAAAAACTGTCCTGTGGGGGGGGAAATTCATGCCTGTGAATTAGGCATTCCATTAACACCCAAGTAGTGGTGCTGGCTGAGACTTTGTAGCTCTGGTATCTGGGGATATCAGAATAGGTATCCCTGTGAAGTTGAATTGCTGACCTTTCTAGAATCAAAAGGATCCAGTGTAGTCAAGATGACACCCAGTGGTCTGTTGTTCTCCTAAAGGAATAGCACCATATTGGCATAGCATTAGTCTCGGTTGCTGACAGATCGGACAGTCAGAAACACAAGAGCTAGAGCAGCTTTGGTAAGTGGGAGTTCATCTGTTGGGCTCAATCATAGCCTCTGTCTTTGCCACAAGCAGTTCTATCCATGTGCCCATTTTGCCTCTTCCAGGGTGGCCAGTGTCACATGATGGGATCATTTTATCTACTTGGTTGTGGACGAAAGTGCCTCTTCTATGGTGGATGCCCGTACCCTCACCTGAGGGCCAGCCATTGACCACTGCCCAGAAATCTCACCTAACGCCACTTCTACATAAAACTATGAGCAGGTACCTGGCTCCCAGATTTTCTCTCGCTACTGTCTTTCAGGGCCCACCCCTTTGTATGTCTCTAATGCAGCCGTGGTGCATTTGTGTCTCGCACCCACAATCTGAGCCAAGCCAACCCACTGGTATTGGGCATTGTCCTCCTTCAGCTGGTTGGACCCCAGCTCCCCATGTGGCTGTAGGTGCAAATGGGGAAAACAGCATTAATGCAACTGTGATTGACACGTAGGTCTGAGCTACCTGCTCATTCATCTTACTTGTACCCTCTGGTCTTGCTTGGGCTCAATCACATATGTACCATTCTTGTCTTCTGAGGGACTGCTGCTGAGTTCATACAACTTTATGTATCTTGGTGGGTCTGACTAAACTCATGACGGGCAGTTCTGGACACATGGTTACTTGGTGTTCATTGTCAAGCATGCTGTGTCTACCAGAGCTCAGCAACATTTTAGGAGCTATTTCTCAAATGGCTTAATTCGCTGCAGGTGACACGACTGTGCTGTGGAATCCTAGAGTCTTGTGTTGTGATTCTGCTGCTGGGGCTTGTCTTAAACTCCACACTGCATCTCTCCCACCAGGGATGCTTCCTGTACCGGAAGGTCTGCTGGATCTTATGGCCCAAGTTTCAGAGTTGCTTGCACCACAGCCTCCTGCAGCACTATTTCCTGCCCTGGGCCCCATGCAAAGCTGGTAGGCTTCCATGTTACCCAACATACGAGCCAGAGCATAAATATTCCTAGGTGTGGAATATGTTACCTGCACAAATCAAAGGGGCCTGCCAGGCACAGTCCTTCCTTCCAATGCAATATTTTGGAAGAGATATCATGGCATTCCCCTGATCGCTAGACCTCTAAAAAGTCACTGAAGTGGCAGATCGCTGAACTTTCATAGGATTAATTTTTTACCCTCTCGACTGCATATGTCTTACCAAGGCTTCAGGGGTACTAGTCACCTCTGGCTTGTCCTGTCCAGTCAGCAGAATGTCATCAATGTAACGGATACATGTAATGTTCTGTGGGATGTCCAGTCAGTCCAGATCTCTTTGGACTATGAGAGAGTGCAGGAGAGTTAACAGCCCAAGGGCAAAATTAACCGAATAGTATTCATTCCATGTGAATGTGAACTGTTGCTGGTCCTCTTTTTAAACTGAAATGGAAAATACATTTGCCAGATCAATAACCGCATACCATGTACCTGAGGCCTAGCAACACATCTGCTCTAGCAACGGTACTATGTCCATCACAGCAGTTGTGATTGGGCCTGCTTGCATTGACATTACATTCTCCAGAATCCATCTGGTTTATGCGGAGGTCAGACTGACAAATGAAACAGAGATATGAAAGAAACCTCACCTGCTCCTCTCCCTGCTCCCCCACCCCCATATTTTAAGTCCTTAATGATGGCACTAATCTTCCCTATCCTACCCACCCCCAATGCAGTATTGTTTTTTATTTGCTAGATTTACCTTGATTGGGAGGATGGGGTGAAATTTAAGAAGTTTTTTACTTGTTTTTCTTTACCCTCTTACCTTACAGGGCAAGGATTCAATATGATGTTTACTCCAACTACATCATTCCCATTTATGCATTTGGGAACTGAGGAAACGACAACTGGGTAAGTCCTTGGACTTATAACTTACCCAGTGTATAAGTTAGACTTTAGATAGATCTACATTTATTAAATGGCCCTCATGAGCTTCCATTCTAACAGGGTCATGATGACTCTTTAGGTCTCTGGGTCCAAAAGTCCTTGCAATATCTAGCGATTCCCCCTTTCTCACAGTTCCCTGAGTAAATGGTCATAGGTCCTTTTGAGGAACCACTGTTGCGCATACTTGCTGTGGTTTTGCAAGGTCCTTCCTCCTAGGGACCCAACCACCTCTCTAGTCAGTGGTTCCAGATATGAAAGCTGGCTCAGGTCTGTAACTGAGCAAGAGCGTGCGCTTTTTACTGTGACTACACGTGGCCCCCCTCCTCCTACAGTCTTGCATTTTTCTGGTTGTAGGCATCAAGGAGTACCCTCATTGGATGCCCATCTGTTTTGCCTAAAGGACACCATGCTTTGTTTTCACAATTCCCTGCAGATTAAGACTATTTGGCTGTCCCTCAGCCTTGCTGATCATTACAGCCTCCTGGCTTCTAATGGTGAAGCACCACCCCCTGACCTCTATTACTGGTGTATATTTGGGGGCAAAGGTATGGTCACCATAGATTTTTTTAAAAAATTTTTTAAAAAATATTTATTTATTTATTTTTGGCTGCGTTGGGTCTTTGTTTCTGTGCGAGGGCTTTCTCTAGTTGTGGCAAGCGGGGGCCACTCTTCATCACAGTGCTCGGGCCTCTCACTATCATGGCCTCTCCTGTTGTGGAGCACAGGCTCCGGACGCGCAGGCTCAGTAGTTGTGGCTCACGGGCCTAGTTGCTCTGCGGCATGTGGGATCTTCCCGGACCGGGGCACGAACCCGTGTCCCCTGCGTCGGCAGGCAGATTCTCAACCACTGTGCCACCAGGGAAGCCCCACCATAGATTTTAATGAGCCCAGCTCTGGCCTGCAGAGGAGAGCCAGCAGTGAACATTTTGGTGATGTCAGTGCTCCTCTCACCAGCACATTCCTGTTGACCTTGGTGAATGGTGTGTCTTCTAGGCTTTCCCATGGAACATAATCGGTTTTAGCCTAACATAATAATATATCCATCCAGCATGCCAACTTCCTTCAGCTCTTCATTTCTTCCTTTATAGGCTACCAGAGCAACACAGGTGTTTCCACTTTGCTCAACATTGGCTATCACTTTCTCTAGGCTTCTAAGAGCCACACTTGTTTGCCCCATCTCCTGAGTCCTTGCCAGGGTGGTAAATCCCATGAAGTAAGAAAGTGCCCCCAGTTCAATGCATTCTTCCTTTTTTGAGCGTTATGTTCCTGCCCCCTTGATCAAGCACCCTTAGAATCCAGTCCCAGCAGCACTCCCCTGGCTCCTGCCAGTGTACACATGGCTCCTTTGAGGTGTAAACTCTTTTTCCTCTCTTGTCAAGGCCAACATATCCCCAGACAAGAAATGCTGGAATTTAACTTTAGTTATTGGGCTGGCAGCATGCAGTGTAGATGGGGAGAGCTCCATCCCTGCTGTGTTGCAAGGGAGAAGCCTCTGCAGCATCTTCCCGTATGGGGAAGTGCTAGCCCTTGGGTGGACCGCCTCTTCAAGTTCTAGGGATTCAGGGAGGTTTGCAGTGCCCAAATCCTTGGGACATCCTTAGAGATCTCCCACCCCATATTTCAAAATCCTGTGTTTTCTCTACCAGAGCCCTGTCCTCAGCATAACAGACCTACATTGGCTGAGCATTTAAATGTCTCAGGAGCTCTACAACTCTCATTATCAAATCCTTTGTCCGTTTCTCAGCTTTGTCTGCACTTTTACTGCAGCAGCTGAGGGCCTCTGTGGAAGCTAGCAAAGCCTCTAGTCTCTGGCTCTCACACTTACATTTAATTGTTAATGGCCCTCTTTGTTGCTCTGCAGGGCACCAATACAATTTAATTACCAGTGACTCTGCAATCCTTACAGGCTTTTTGCCCCTAGTATCTTTCAGATGCTTGAATCATCACACCTGCAATGGTAGTTTTCTTCATCAGGATATTTTTCTAGGTCATCACCACTGAAACCTCCAGCAATTGGGCCACTCAGGATAGTTTTTAATCAGCCAGGCAGTGAGTGAGCCTATTTCCCAACTCCATCTTACTGTCTATGTGTTTTCTTGAATTACTCCAAGTGTCACCTGGGTCTGTTCAGGTTCTCTGAGAAACAGACACCAATCAGGGTTAGGCAAGCAAGAGATTTATTGGAGGGAACTGTGTGTGAAGGATAAAGGGGAGGCAGCAGGAGTAGGCGGCAAGAGCCTTCCATCTGTATTGAAGGCTTGACACCTGTGACAGGAGATGGAAAGAAGGTCTGAGTACGAAGAGCCTCAGACTGCAATGCAGCTCTAGGAAGCCTTTAGCCAAGCCAATGGGGAGTCCTTGAGACAGAGTTGCCTGTCAGAGAAGCCCCGAGTCCCTTGATGACAGGCCAGCACTAAGACCCCTGCTGTGCTCAGTCACTGGCTGGGAACAGCCCAGGAAAGTGTAGCTTGACAGGAGCCTGGTGGTGGATCCAGAGGGTTTGCAGCTGGGGTTCTTAGGAAACAACACTTCCCGCTGCCAGTTCTCTTGAAGGAGATCTGCACATTCCTGTGGCTGCTACAGCCACCCACTTTCATTCCCATTGTCATTATGATTTAATACCGATTCGTATTTTTGTATAGGAGATCTCAGATCACTGTTAAGTGCACAGTAATTTTTTTACTTATCCTGAAATTAATGTAAGTGAAAGTGCAAGTCGTTTGTAAAGTGCTATTTAAATATTTGTCTTAAGTGCTATTCACTTAAGTGATATTAATTTAATATTGGTCTTAAGTGAAAGTAACTGTTATGTGATTGGGAGTGACCGTGGGAGAGAAAGCAGCCAAGCTCAACACTTAGCACTTGGCACATAGTGGGTGCTCAGTAAGCGTTTGTTAACATAAAATAAAACCCAGACTTGGGTTCCTGGTAGAAAATTTGCTTATGATTTTAGTTATGTATTTTCATGACTTAGCTCTTTTTCCTTAATGCCTTTGTCCTCCATAAGCCGAGGAATGCAGAATGTCCCTATGTAAGGAGAATGCTGCCTTAAAATATGTTTTGTCCTGAAATAGTAAAAAAAAATCATCCACATGCATGAATAAAAAACATGTGGCTCAATTTTTTGATGGTTCTAATAATAAAAATTGTATTTGATACAACAAAAAGTTGATTATATTCATTGAACTATGCATTATAGCTGGTTACATTTTTTTTTAATCAATGTAAGGTTTTTTTTTAACATTTTATTTATTTCTTTATTTAATTTTTTGGGTGCACCGTGTGTTAGTTGTGGCATGCAGGATCTTTCGTTGCGGCACATGGGCTTCTCTCTAGTGTGGTGTACAGGCTCAGTAGTTGTGGCTCACGGGCTAAGTTGCCATGTGGCATGTGGGATCTTAGTTCCCCGACCAGGGATCGAACCCACGTCCCCTACATTGGAAGGTGGATTCTTTACCACTGGACCACCAGGGAAGTCCCTGGTAAAACTCATTCTGATGAAAATATTCAAGATATTTTTTTGTCACCCATACCACACCTCAATTTGAATAAATTAATTGAAATAATTGATTAAAATAATTGAAAATATATCCATATACCAAAATTCAATCAGATATTCAAAGTTAGGCCAAATAGATGTTTACAAGATACTTTCTGATGTTATTGTTCTGTTGAAGAGTAATCACGGTAACTGAAACAGGACCCAACTGTGAGATTTTTGGTTTTTTGTCTTTTGTGTTATTTTTTGCGGTACGTGGGCCTCTCACCGTTGTGGCCTCTCCCGTTGTGGAGCACAGGCTCTGGACGCGCAGGCGCAGTGGCCATGGCTCACGGGCCCAGCTGCTCCGCGGCACGTGGGATCTTCCCGGACCGGGGCATGAACCCATGTCCTCTGCATCGGCAGGCGGACTCTCGACCACTGCGCCACCAGGGAAGCCCCCAACCGTGACTCTTAAGGGACAGGGGATGAGAGTGCATATATCCGGTCATGTAGTTAAAACACAAAGCCCCAGTTTTCCCTTTTGCTTGATTTCTTTTTAACCATGCTATATTTTTTCTTAAATTTTACAAAGCATAAAGGAGGACCACAGATTTTTTTGCTTATTGAAGGTGATGGGCACAGGTATTCACTGGTGGAAACCCTAGTACTAGTACAGTGTTCTGGCCTATCCACAAACCATTTGATCACTTTTGAAAATTTCCATGTTTGCCATCATTCTTTCTCATGTTTACTTGAGGGCATTGTAGAGGGATATGATGGAGGGTGAATGGTCACAGAGCTTACTCTCAAGTATGATGACAGAGTTCTCAACTTGAAGTCAAAGAGAGAGGTTGATAAAATGAATGGACAGAAGCATTTTCTAAAAAACAGTATAAAGTAGTTATAGTATATACATATTATACTTGGCCCATATATTGCAAATGTCTAGGGAGGGGGAAAACTTCTGAAATGAGTCTTATTCCTCTGGCACTGAAGCTTAAAGTTCAATTTAAAAAACTTTTTTCCTCAAAAATATGAAAGAAGAGTCTGGATTCACAGCTCCCAGACACCTGGGAGCAAGGCTTTTTACCTTTGGACCTGTGGTTCTCAACTGGGGGCAGTTGTGTTGCCCTGGGGACATCTGACGATGTCTAGAGACATTTTTTATTGTTACAACCAACTGGGTAGGGGTAGAAGTTTGTTGTAACGGGCGGGGCAGGTGCCACCGATAGCGGTCCTGCTCAGCCATCAGTTGGCACCGCGGTGGGCCCCTCCCCCTCCCCTTCCTCTGTATAAAAGGAGCCCGAATTCGGACTGAGGCAAGACGGTGTTTTGAAGTCTGCCATTTTCTCCTCTGCTGGCTTTCCGATTCAAGTCATTATTCCTTGCCCCCAACAACTTGTCTCCCGATTTATTGGCCTGTCATGTGGTAAGCAGAGTGAGCTTGGGCTGGGTAATACTGTCATTGGCGTCTGGTAAGTAGAAGCCAGAGATGGATGCTGCTAACATCCTGCAAGGCACAAGACAGAACGTTCACAAGGAAGAATTATCGGGTCCAAAATGTCAGTCGTGCCATTGTCCAGAGAGCCTGCTTCAGTCAAATTTAGCCAAGCTGCTACCAAAATGCCACCAGGGATCCTTCTATTTTTAAATCAAAATGCAAAACTGCACATTTTTAACAGTTTCTATTTTTCTATTTCATTAAGAAAAAAAAAAGATTCCAGTCAACAAAGCTGATCATCATCTAGCAATATCTTATCCTTACAGGCCATAAGAATGAGCCTAACAGGAAAGCACATCCTTCTCTTACAGCTTCTCCTGAGTAATCAGTTCCAGTCACTGAGGCCAACTTTCAAGTGATTTACAAAGCTGAGTAGAATGGAAGTTTACTCTTTTTTTTTTTTCCTCTCTCTTTCACCACTTGACTGATCTTTGTCTCTTGCTGTTTTTCCTGCTGGTGTTTTGGCTGATCTAAAATTTGGTTACACCTGAGCCCAGTGAACGTCAGAGTGTATACCACCTAAAAAATGCAACACCCATAGTGTGGTGTTTGCTCAGCATCTTGTCGGGGGCACTGGCTACTATTGACTTGAAGGGAAGTACCACCTGCTGAGTCACTGGATTGACCTCCTGCTACCACCCGTGGTTTCCATAGTGACGTCTCAGTGAATTGCTCTCAACAGAACCTGACTGGATGAAGAGGAGCAATTTCCTGTAATTTGAGCCTTTTAGTCATCTTGAAATGGAAACATGCTTTCCACCATTGTGAAGAGTAAATTTTCCAGTCAAAATCTTTTGGAATGAAATGCACAGAGATGTTTGAAGAAGTGAGGTTATTAGGGTAGAACGCTGAGGGAGAAAATAAGAACGGTGGTGATATGAAAGTGTTGCTTAAGGAGATAGAGAAATGTTAGTAAATACAAAGGGTTTCCAGTAGCTCCTCAGGAAAGAAAAGTTGCCCCAAATACCTTGTTATTAAGTCTGGCCACTTAGTCACTGCCAGAACACTTACCTGATAGAACCAGAGGAAGCAGATTGTTATTCAACCTATTTTTTAAAATAATCTCCACTCATCTTATTTTCAGAAAAAAGAAAGGGAAAAGAACAATCGATTCCCCTCACCTGCCACCCACTTAGCGATGTGAACATAGAACAGTCTTTTTGTCTTTTTCTTCTTTCCTTCCTTCTTCCTCTGTCCTCTTTTCCACCTCCTTCCCTTCCTCCTCCTCCTTCTTCATTTGCTTTTATGTTTTACAGTTACAGAACAGACTAGGGAGAATTTTTCATTCTCCCTAGTATGTAGATGGTGTGACATCTACATACCAGGGAGACTTGAGGACTAGTTATAGGTAAGGAGGGATAATCAAGAAATCAGGCATCTTAAGTCCTTAGAGAACATTCGTGGTCAGTTTGGATGTTTGAACAATGAATCCAAAATTGGTTGCTGCCCAATGAACATTGATTATTTATACAGGGCCTTAAAGCCCCATATTAGAAGGTACTAAATAAATATTTGATTATTTGGTGAAAGAAATTTAAAAACATATAATAGATCAGTGTTCTTCAGTTTTTTGGTATTATAACATTCATAATAGTGCTAATGGTATATACAATTTAAAATAAACATTACGTTTACTTTGATCCCATTCCTTAAAGCTATTGAACAGCTAGGGTTAAATCAGGGCCAAGAACTCATTTATTGAATGAACAAATGAATGAATGAATGAGCATTCTCTCATTTAGTCAACGTTTATTGAGTCCTGACAATGGGAGTGTGTGTTTTTAAGTTAGCCTCATGCTTGGGTCTCTTCATAAGCATTGAAGCTAATGTCCCCAAATGAACTCATTATTTTGCTCCAACTCCCAATTTTTATCTCCTTTTTAGTTCCCTATTTCTTTCTTTCTTTTTCTTTTTTTTTTTTTTTTTTTTTGTGGTACATGGGCCGCTCACTGTTGTGGCCTCTCCGCTGCGGAGCACAGCTCCGGACGCACAGGCCCAGCAGCCACGGCTCACGGGCCAAGCCGCTCCATGGCATATGGGATCCTCCCGGACCAGGGCACGAACCTGTGTCCCCTGCATCGGCAGGCAGACTCCCAACCACTGCGCCACCAGGGAAGCCCCAGTTCCCTATTACTTAATGGCACATCACCCACAGGGATACCCAGACAGAAAGCTAGGTGGAAGGAAGCAAATTTTATTAATAATAATCGTAATAGTAACAATAGCTGCTAATGTTTATGGAACTCTCACAACACTGCAAATGCTTTGCATGCACTTAATTTAAATTCATTTACTTTCAATTCTCCTAAGAACCCCCAAAAGAAGGCCCTTTATAATCCATATTTAGTCTCTGTACTCTGTGCTCAATGTATAAAAGATTCTGAAAGGAGCACAGTCTTTTTTTTTTTTTTTGGGCTGCGTTGGGCCTTCGTTGCTGCATGTGGGCTTTCTCTAGTTGTGGCGAGCGAGGGCTACTCTTCAGTTGGGCTTCTTATTGTAGGAGCTTCTCTTGTTGCGGGAGCATGGGCTCTAGGTGCGGGCTTCAGTAGTTGTGGTGTGTGGGCTCAGTAGTTGTGGCGTGTGGGCTCAGTAGTTGTGGCTCGCGGGCTCTAGAGCACAGGCTCAGTAGTTGTGGCGCACGGGCTTAGTTGCTCCACGGCATGTGGGATCTTCCTGGACCAGGGATCGAACCTGTGTCTTGCACTGGCAGGTGGATTCTTAACCACTGCGCCACCAGGGAAGCCCAGGAGCACAGTCTTAAAGGAGATGGACTTGTGAAAACAAGACATTGCAGTACATTTTGATGCCTGGGAGGATACTACAGCCTCTCCCAAGAGAAAGGGCCTAGCTTCCTGCTGGGGAGGAAAAAGCCTCCCGAGGTGAATGATGACCACCCGAAGCCGCTGGTTCTGGCGTGTTGCCTGGGTGAGTAGAAACACAGCAGGACTGTTTTCAAAAGAAATCTGTGATCCCTCATTCAGATGTGTCACTATGAATGAAGGAAACTGTTACAGCAATGCTTATCAGAAACCTATTACTTAGGTCAAATAATATATAAGGTTTAGGCTAATATTCTCTAGGGAGATAAGAGAGTTGAGGATAGGCATTTCACTAGGCACTAAAAATTAAGGGATCAGAAAGCACAAAAATTATATCGAGGGCTCTTAGGGCAAGTGGTAGGTAAATATAAAGGTGGTGTGAGCAGCAGAGGTGCCGAGCCAGAGTAGGGTGCGCTGCAGGTCCTGGTGGGTGACCCACGGCAAGCTCAGCCACCGGCAGGTGCCCACACACGTACCCATGTGTGCGAAGGAGCGGGGAGAAGGCTGGCTGCAGTGGAAAGGGAAGACGTCTTCTGATCCTTATGCCCATAAACCCATCCAAACAAAGGAGGGAGTCAGGTTAACTTTTAGGGCCAACTTTAAAAATAGGCCTGAATGATTTTGTGGTTCCCGCTGTCCTGCCTCCACTAAATAAACCATCTCATTATTGCAACTAAACACAAAGATTGAAAATACACAGATTGGTTAATACATTGATTTTTGTTTGTTTTGTTGTGTATAGATTGAGGGTCATTTTGTTACAAGGAACAGTATTTTCCCCAAGGCAGTTCAAGAACTTTGTGGGGAGGAATCTCACAGAAACCCAAGGACAGGACCCCCAGTACAGCTGAGCCAGATGGCCAGGACTCTGGAGCTGGGTGTTGGAGGGCCACAAGGAAACGAGACTCCTGCATCTGCTCTGCCTGTTCCCTACCAACTGGCTTCTTCTCCTTGCTTGTAATTGCTGCTTTTTTGTAACTTCAACTCTTCAAGTCCACAAACGGCTGCCCCAGCCTGATTCAGCATGGCTTTCTTGACCCATCAATTGGCTCCTTACCTCTATGTCTTTCAACTTCAATTCCTGAGAGAGGGAAATCCGTTAGTTGGGAATCACTTACTTGGGGGCAGAGTCCTTTGTGACAGAGTCATGTCAGAGGCCCTGGCCAGCAGATCTGCCCTTGACCACTCGCATAGCATGGGCTAGAGGTGGGACGTCTTCAGAATGAGCTCTGGGGATGCAGGTCCCACAAATGCTTAATCCAGTTCATTTAACCATCAAAACAAATAGCACTCAGTATTTTGCAATCATATCAAAATAAACCACATCAGTATTTTGATATGGGCAAGGAGGTGAAGAAAATAAGAAGGACTTGGGAGTCCACAGTATGGGACAGGTCACTCCTGAGCTGATAGAAGAGCACAGAGAGAGGAGATTGATGTCAACCTTAACTCACTTTGACTGCCTCTGCTTTCCTAGCTCCTCTACTCCAGGTCTCCTGATGCTCGCCCCAAACACATCCCAGTCTTGCCTCTGCTGTATCTAACTGAGGTAGGAAGTACAAGGGAGGCTTGGAATTCAGTTAGGCTCCCTAGACCCTCAATGTCTCCCTGCATCTGGTTGTAGATCCCAATCCTCCTTTCTCTCTATGGTCATCCTGAGCCCTGGTGGTGAGTAATGCCACAGAATTCTACTAGTTCCTACTAAACTGGCCTCCCCCGTGGCTGGATCCTGCTGGCCAGGCCCTACTTTCTGGCATAATGGACGCTTTGGTATGTGTCTTGTCTGGTTCCTGCACTGAACCACCACTCAGAAACCCTCCCTCCATGCTCTGACCAACCACTAATAAGCCCCTGAATGCTGCTCGAACTTGCTAAACCACAGCACCTATGAGAGCACTGCAGAATTACCAGCATCCACAGCTTCTGTGTTGCCAGGCCAGACCTTATTCTTTTTTTTTTTTTTCAGACCTTATTCTTGCTGCTGAGGTCCCAGCATGCCTTGCCCCTGAGAACAATTTTGCAGACTTCATAATTACCTCAAAGGGAATTTTATCTTCACCTTAGCAGGGATAAAATAGAAACTCTGTACGGAGGTGTTGTTGTCCTGCTAACACGTTCAGGAAGCCTTGCTTTGCATGATTTATGAAGCTTTTTGTTGGCTTTAACACCTTGAACTTACTCATGAAGAAACGTTTCCCTAAGGATTCCTTAATCAAAACGGCTCAACGTTAGACTTGTGAAAAAGTTCCCTTCAACAATTAGAATTTGTAGGGTATTTAAGCCCAAATATTGAGTTTGGCATGATGGTAATACACATTCCTCAAAGCTATTGTTCTCAATATCCATAATTTTAATTAAAAAATTCATTTGAACTTACTTATGTTATCACTGTACATAGAATCCCAAATATAAAAGTTTCAAACTCAAACACAACAACTAACTAGAACAAATATATTTGAGTCTAGTTTCAATTCTTTAAGGAAATAGGTCAGAAATGAATTTATAAAAAGCAATCTTGTTAATTAGATTCTTTCCAGGTGAAATGTGAAGCTTTGAATAGCATTACCTATTCTGATTTATAATTAATGGACTCAATTTCTATTGTAACAAAATTTCCTGTTCATCCATCAGGGACTTTCAAATCACTATCATTCATTTTATGAAGAAAAAATGTGAAATAATCCTAGAGGAAATATATATTTATTTATTTATTTTAATTTATTTATTTTTTTTGCGGTACACGGGCCTCTCACTGCTGTGGCCTCTCCTGTTGCGGAGCACAGGCTCCGGACACAAAGGCTCAGCGGCCATGGCTCACGGGCCCAGCTGCTCCGTGGTATGTGGAATCTTCCTGGACCGGGCACGAACCCATGTTCCCTGCATCGGCAGGCAGATTCTCAACCACTGCGCCACCAGGGAAGCCCGGAAATATATATTTAAAAAATAATTTTACAGGGGCTTCCCTGGTGGCACAGTGGATAAGAATCCGCCTGCCAATGCAGGGGCCATGGGTTCGAGCCCTGGTACGGGGGAAGTTCCCACATGCTGTGGAGCAACTAAGCCCGTGCGCCACACCTACTGAAGCCCGCGCGCCTAGAGCCCTCGAGCCACAACTACTGAGCCCGCGCCTAGAGCCCGTGCTCCGCAACAAGAAAAGCCACCTCAACAAGAAGCCTGTGCACCACAATGAAGAGTAGCCCCTGCCTGCTGCAACTAGAGAAAGCCCACGTGCAGCGACGACCCAACGCAGCCAAAAATAAATAAATTAATTAATAAAAATAATTTTAAAAAATAATTTTACTAGTGATGTTTTACTTAAATTGGAGTAAATAAGGTAGAAGAAATTAATTACTCCAAATCTGTTTATATTCCATAATAACCAATTAGGCCTATAGTACATGATTATAGGCAAAACACTATCCTCTCTGAGACTCAGTCATGTCATATGTAAAACGGGTATATAAAATGGATATACCTACATCTTCAGAGAGCTGAGGGTTTCTAATGAGACAATGTCACAAGTAGACAAATGGCAATCTTGACAAAGATGTGTGCTTCAAGATCTAAGAATCAAAGTCAAATGTGGACCTGGTGGTGTTTATTATTTGAGTCAGCCAGTGAAAGTAACCGTTCAGAATTTCTTTGCTGCCCTTGCAAATGCTTTTGAAATCCTTGGCTGAAATTCTACCCTTTCATTAAAATAACACTTTAGTAAATTATCAGAAGCAGAGTGCAGTGGGCATTTGTCCTCTTTGTGGCTGCCCAGTATCTACTCCGATGGAATCCATTCTGTGTGATTATTGGAAGTGACGGAGCCAGACGTTCCCTCTCCCCATTCCCTTATGGGAAAAGCCAATTGTATGTTTCTGCCCAGTGCTTTGAATCTGGGGCTAGTGAACTATTATACAGGGACAGGTTTGTTTGTTTGTTTGTTTGTTTGTTACGGTACGCGGGCCTCTCACTGTTGTGGCCTCTGTGGTTGCGGAGCACAGGCTCTGGACGCACAGGCCCAGCGGCCATGGCTCACGGGCCCAGCCGCTCCGCGGCATGTGGGATCTTCCTGGACCGGGGCACAAACCCGTGTCCCCTGCATCGGCAGGCGGACTCTCAACCACTGCGCCACCAGGGAAGCCCTACAGGGACAGTTTTGAATTCATACATGGAGGTGCATCCAGCAGCAGCAGAAGGCAAAAATGGCTGTCATGTCCATTGAGACGTCACAAACAGACCATTCTTGCAGTGGAAATTTGGCCTGGTTCCTGCTCCCTAACTTTCCCTGGCTCCTCCCAAATTTCCAGCCTTGGAGTCTAGCCTTCCCATCCAATCTATGACCTATCTTCTACCTTTCCAACAAATTCCTTTTCTGCTGAAGTTAGCAATAGTCAGTTTCTGTTTTTTTAAGAACAAGCATATAGCTCTGAGCCAATTAGTTCATTAGGAAATTACCATTTGGTAGTTACATTAGAAATAACTCTCTTAATTTTTCTTAAGTAAATCTTGCCTTTCAGAGAATTAATTTTCTTAAAAAAAAAGAAACAGTTGAGTGAGAATGCTACAAAGAATGGTAAGCCCTGTATTAATTTGGGTATCTTGCATATGAACTGCCTCCTCTAATGATTTCAATGGGGACTCTTTTTTTTTCCTGTTGGGAATGTGTCTTTCCCTTTCTCTTTCCATTTGTAAGTCTGTCTTGCTTTTCTCAAGACTGTTTTTTAGGGACTGCCCTGGTGGTGCAGTGGTTAAGAATCCGCCTGCCAATGCAGGGGACACAGGTTTGAGCCCTGGTCTGGGAAGATCCCACATGCCGCGGAGCAACTAAACCCGTGTGCCACAACTACTGAAGCCCACGCGCCTAGAGCCCATGCTCCCACAACAAGAGAAGCCACAGCAATGAGAAGCCCGCGCACCGCAACGAAGAATAGCCCCAGCTCACCACAGCTAGAGAAAGCCTGTGGGCACCAACGAAGACCCAGTGTAGCCAAAAAGAAATTAATTAATTTTTTAAAAAAGACTATTTTTCTCATTGTTCAATCCCTGCCCTACTCCACATTCCTGCCACTGTAGCCCCAGTTGGTCAAGGAAGAGAGATTCCATAGGGAGGAGCGCCAAGGAAGGGAATGTGCGGTAGCATCTGGGAAGGGGAGGAGGGGCAGGAAGGAAAGCCTATCACATTGCTACTTAGTAAACTTCACTTTCCTACATTCCCTGGGCAGTTTCTGCTTTCCACTCTTGGGGTAGAGAAATGAGAAAGGGGTAAAGGTAGAAGAGGAAAGAAAACCTTGTTGCCATAACTCCTATCCTCAGCCCCTTATTTCCAACTAGACTGCAAAGACCTGTGCATTGTTTATTGTTGATTTCTCAGCACATAAACAGAATCTAACAGATGCTAGACTGAGCTTGTTGAATAAATGTGAGGGATCTCTTCAACATGATTTATATAGAGTCTATTCTAGCTATATTAAGGCTTAAAATAAGTTTTTATGAACTGGTTTGGGAACTCATTCATGATTTGTAACGTATTCTATTAGAAATTATATTCCAAGAGTCAAATAGCAGTCTTACAAATTAACTTCTATAAGGCAAGTTCAGATAGACTAGACACTGCCCTTCCAGTACTAATGTTGCCAGTGATGATTTAGTAGGTAAAGGAGATTTCAGCTCAAAGTTGATTTGTGTTGATGAAGAAAATATTAACAGGATCTTAATATATGAATTGGCTAATAACTTTTCTCCATTTTAAGATTATCTGCTCAAATTCTACCTTCATCAGTAATTCTGCACCAGAGAGCTAAAGTGAATTTTAGCAAAATATTTAAGAAGTTTTTGAAAGTGGCAAAGAAACCTCAGGAGCCTCCCTCCCCACAACCACCCACATTCCTCTTCCTACTGTCATCCTACACATCAATCCCTGCCTTCTCCTCCAGCTGCCATACCAGCATCCTACACGCAACCTCCGGCTTCTTCTATCTGCCCTGCAACTTGGTAGCATTGCTCCACTAATTAGTTTGATAATTACCCGGATGCTAGATTTCTACCTTTGGATGTCCCAGGCTCTTCCCTTTCCATTAGTAATTAAGTCCTAAGTACCTTCTAATTATCTTCGAGTCTTCCCTCCTCTCCATCCCCACTGTCAACACCCCAATCTAGCCCCTCCACCAAACTTCACTCAAAGTACATTTAGGAAGCAAAGACTTCCCAATAGGTCTTTTTACATAAATTTCTCCCTCTTCTAATTTGTTCTCTACCGTTTGGCCAAAGTAATCTTTTTAAAAAAGCAAATTTCACCATGACTCTCCTGTGTTGAAAAGGTTTTCCATAGCTGACTGTTGCCATTAGAATGAAGTCCAGGCTTCGCAACACAGTCTGCTCTCTCCATCAACATCACACCTCCACCTTGTGCCACACTCCTCCTCCATCTCTGCGTTCACCTAACTGAACTTCTCTCAGTTCTTTGATCACATTGTGCTTTCTCCTGCCTCAAAACTTCCACAGTTTGTTCCTTCTGCCTTCAGGGCTTGTCCCAAGTTCTTCAGATTTTCTTAAGCACCATTTCCTCAGAGAAAACTTTCTGGACCCCATAGGGCAGGAAGTTCCCTCATTCCGAAATCTCTGAGCGCTTCTCTGAGAGCTCAAAGGAGACACAGACCATGCTTGTCTTATCCTCAGCTGTATTCTCAGCTCCCTGACCTGCTTTGTCACATCACCACTTATGGGCTAGCTATTACTATTCTCCAAGTTTGGAAGCTAGTAGGTCTGACTCTTTCTTTCTCTCGGTTCCAATATTAGATTCTCACGTCTGCAACTTTGGCTGTCCTTCTTCATTATGGCATTTTTGACGATGATTTTCTGTCTTCTCAGCCTCTGTTCGTTGTTGTAAAATGTCTATGAAAGGTCAGCAGACTCTTCTGCCTTCAATATTAGCCAACACTTTCTGCGTCTGGAGCTTACTCCATCCTTAAGGGTATTGGGAAGATAAATGGAAATGATTAAGATGTACCTTCCAAAATATAAAACATTGTACTATAAGAGTTTGCCAAAGGGAATTAATATAACCAGATATCTGTAGAAGAACTTTATGAAGACCCTGTGTATCTCTCAACCTTAATATCTAAGATTGTAGATACGTTAGTCTGTAAACAGCATGTAAAAGCAAATTTATTAAAGTCTGGGACAACTGCATTACCCAGCTGTACACAGCATGTTCTTTCTTCAGACACTGAGATAAATGAAAAAAAAAAAGGTTGCCATGGAGATAGTTAAACTATGCCCTTTGGCTAGCAGATGAGAAGTCCATTTCAACATGGGAGAAGAGAATGTATTTTGCCTTTCCAGTGATATTTACAGATTATTCGTATCACAATTGCAACCAAGTTATTAAAGCTCAAATGCTAAACCTATAAACATTACACTTTATGAAGACTTTTGTTCTTTTGCTAAAACTTATTTTTCCATTAATGTGCAAACCTTAAAGCTACTATCTTTTTTCCTCAGAAAATGTATTTTTAAAGTTCTTCCCCCTAAGATGTTATTAAACTCTTCCTTGAAATCTATTCTACCACACAGTTGGCTTCATTTCCTTTGAAGCTCATATTTTATTTTTGAATCATTTGTCAGAGGCAATATGTAGTATCACAAAGGATGCGCCAGCACAGGAAATGCTTATGAAACATGGAAAACCCACTTAATAATAACTCATATTAATCAGTTAGCAGAAAGATTTGTGGGTGGTCGTATTCAGATCCTTATGTACTCATTTAGTCTGTTCTCCAAAATTAAGAAAGTCATTACAAATCCGTAGCTGGGAAAATCTGCCAGCTGATGCAAGCATTTCCTGCAGGGAGGCAATTTGTCAAGGTTAAGCTTACTTTGCCTGGTTGGGTAAGATAGGTTCTGTGGATAACAAAGAGGAAGCTGGATTTTTTTTGGAAATTCAATGTATTTTATGTCATCATAAATCTGACCATGTTCCCTAAAATATTGCTGCATAAATCTATTTCTCAGGTGTGATAACTTAAAAGAGATTTGTATTTCCTAGGGAAGTAATAATTTCCCTCCTTTCCTGGCATTGGGTATTCAGTCACAGCCTTCCATTGCTGAGGCCAAGGTTTAGGTAATTTCTTCCTTCGCTTATGCTGGTGTTGACTATTTATAATCTGTATGTGTGTGTGCGTGTGTATGTGTGTGTGTGTGTAAGTGTTTAATTGGTCATTTACAGGGAGGAAGAATAGTAGAGACAAAATACTTGGCTAAAATATTCTGAACTCCAAACCAGGACCCCTTAAATTTCTAAATTTGGGTGAGTCAATGATCATGTGGCTCATTTCTCATCTTCCCCTCATCCTCAATCTCCACTGTCTTTCTCTTAAATGTAGGAAAACCAAACGAGTCAATATGCATAAAGATCTTTTAGGACCTGAAAAGGAAGGCCACAAACCATTGAAAGTAGAAGATCAGTTTTCCTTTTTTCTGAAATGAAGTGGAAACAAGCATCTTCACACTTCCTAGATTAAGAGAGTTGGAAAAGGAGTCATTCATTGTCCAGGTTCTTGTTATTATCCATAAAATCGGTTATTTTACTTCTCCATCTAAGAATCTTTTTAATGTTTGTACAAGGAAAAGTGTGACAAACAATGAAATAAGACCAGCCTAAACCCATTCCCTGCCCCCTTCGCCATTCCCAACCCTCCACTAGGGAGGCTAGAAATGCTAAATATTTTCTTTCTACCAGGCTTACAGTTAGGTCTGGCCATGTGACCTGTTCTGGCCAATATGGCATAAGCAGAGATCTACTGTGAGCCTTCCGGGAGAGCTTTTTTTTTTCCTAAAAAGGGGCAGATGTGGCTGATGCCACCTTCTTCCTCCCAGAACTCATCCATCTTTCATTATGTCTTAAATGTGAATGTGATATCTGGTACGGTGGTAGCCATACTGTGACCATGAGTCCAAAGTATGAGGCTAAGTAGGATGGAATAGAAAGATAGGAAAGGCCAGGGTCTTTGATGGCATCATTCAGCAGGAAATCTGACCTCCTGTCTTCTAATTCTGTGAGACAAATAAATCCCTACTGGTTTAAGCCACTGTTAGTTTGGTTTTCTGAATACTTAACAGCCGAGAAAACATCTTAACTGATACCAGACTTGGTCTGAGTTTCAGTCTAACCACCCCCCCACCCTACCCCAAAGGATAAACACACTTTTCATTTTATTTCTTGGCTATTTTAGGTGAGATTGTTCCATCTGTAGTGATCATTATAAGCTTTTTTCAATTCGGTAAGTAAGTAAACTCGACTTTTCCAAAGGGTGGAAGAGAGGTGATAGTCTAGTGTTATGGAAACATTTGCACGTTATCAAGTTGTGCATGTAACACAGTTCAAGAATCATCCTTAGGGTGGTAATAATTTTTAACCAGTTTGGGAAATAAGGCCAGTTACAGGAAAGAGAAAATTTAAAGTTAATCCCTTTTAATCAGAGGTTCAGGTGGCTCATATCAAAGCATTTCTTCGTGTGTAAGTTAATAAAACTGACTTCCATACAGTAGAAAGCACATCTTCCCTGTAAGGATTCTTTGTTTTTCTACCCTAAATCTGTATCCCTGGGAATAGAACCTGCTCTCCTGGCAGATTCACCTGCTTTTAGTAGAGTGATGTACAACTCTTCTAAAGCACTTCTCCTGTTGATTTCCCCTGGTCCTAATTAGCACTCCTCAGAATAGTAGATGTACTTCTATAGTTTCTAAGCTGTCAGCTGCAGTGCCATGTATCTTATCAGCTTCATCACCTGACACTATCAAGTTCCCCAGGATCTACTAGTCACTTCAGATAGCCAGTCGTGTTCAAATTAATGTCACTTGTTCTGAACCAATTCTCCATCAGTTATGGGGAAACAGTGCTAAATAATTTATACTGCTATTTAACAGATATCAGCTAAACTTTGAGCATACACACTCATAAAAAGGATTCCCCTGAAAAGATAGCCTTTTATGGTTCTTTAGAAAATTATTTCAATTCAATGGGCTGTATATTCCATCAAAATCCATGGCTATAACAATGGTGCATTCTGTTGATTCTGGCTTCAAATTTGCACGTCAGATCATTAAGTAACAATCATCAACTGCTTTTGGTTTTAAACTGAGGTTAAGTTCACATAACATAAAATCGACCAGTTTGAAGTGTACCATTCATTGGCATTTAGTATATTCACAATGTTGTGCAACCACCTCTATCAAGTTCCAAAACATTTTCATCACTGCAAAAGAAAACCCATACCCATTAAGCAGTCACTCGCCATTACGTCCTTTCAGTCTGGGGCAAGCACCAATATGCATTTTGTCTTTATGGATTTACCTATTCTGGGTATTTAATATAAATGGAATCATTCAATATGTGACCTTTTGTGTCTGGCTTCATTCAACTAGCATCAGGTTTTTGAGGTTTATCTACATCATAGCAGGTATTGGTACTTTATTTCTTTTATGACTGAATAGTATTTCACTGTATTCATATACTACATTTTGTTTATCCACTTATTCATTGATGAATATTTGGGTTGTTTTCACCTTTGGGCTATTGTGAATAGTACTGCCATAAACATTTATGTGAGAGTGTTTGTGTACCTGTTTTAAATTCTTTTGGCTATATACCTTGAAGTGGATCTGCTAGTCATATGATAATTTTATGTTAGCTTTTTTATTTTTTTTCCCGCGGTACACGGGGCCTCTCTCTGTTGTGGCCTCTCCCGTTGCGGAGCACAGGCTCCAGACGCGCAGGCTCAGCGGCCATGGCTCACGGGCCCAGCTTCTCCGCGGCATGTGGGATCCTCCCAGACCAGAGGACGAACCCGTGTCCCCTGCATCGGCAGGTGGACTCTCAACCACTGCGCCACCAGGGAAGCCTCTATGTTTAGCTTTTTGAGGAACCACCACACGATTTTCCACAGCAGCTGCACCATTTTAGTTATCCATCAGCAAGGTACAGGAGTTCCAATTTGTTCACATCCTTACTGACACTTGTTTTCCTTTTTAAAAATTATATCCATCCTACGGACTTCCCTGATGGCGCAGTGGTTAAGAATCCGCCTGCCAATGCAGGGGACACGGGTTCGAGCCCAGGTATGGGAAGATCCCACATGCCGCGGAGCAACTAAGCCTATGTGCCATAATTACTGAGCCTGCGTGCCACAACTACTGAAGCCTGCACGCCTAGAGCCTGTGCTCTGCGACAAGAGAAGCCACCCCAAAGAGAAGCCTGCGCACCGCAACAGAGTAGCTCCTGCTTGCCACAACTAGAGAAAAGCCTGCATGCAGCAGCCAAGACACAACACAGCCAAAAATAAATAAATAAATTTATTTTTAAAAAATTATATCCATCCTAGTGGATGTAAAGTGGCATCTCATTGTGGTTTTGACTTGCATTTCCCTAATGATTAGAGAAGTTGACCATCTATTCATGTGCTTGTAGGCTATTTGAATGTCTTCTTTGGAGAAAAGTCTATATAGATCTTCCTTGACTTTTGGTGGGGCTAAGTCCCAATAAACCCATTGTAAAGTGAAAATATCATTAAAAAATGCATTTAATATACCTAACCTACTGAACATGATTCAGCCTTGCTTACCTTAAACATACTCAGAACAATTACATTGGCTTACAGTTAGGCAAAGTCATCTAACACAAAGCCTATCTTATAATAAACTGCTGAATATCTCATGTAACTTATTGAATACTCTACTGAAGATGAAAAACAGAATGGTTGTATGGGTACAAAATGGTTGGAAGTGTATCGGTTGTTTACCCTCATGATCTCGTGGCTGACTGGGAGCTGTACCTCACTGCCAGTGCCCAGCATCTGGGAAATAAGTATCCTATTGCATATCGCTAGCTAGCCCCAGGAAAAGAATAAAATTCAAAGTTCGGTTTCTATTGAATGTGTATCATAAAGTCGAAAAATCACCATAAGTTAGGGATCTAACTCTTTGCCCATTTTTTAATTGGGCTATTTATTTTTCTGTTATTGAGTTGTAAGAGTTCTTTATATTTTCTGGGTACAAGTCCCCTCTTGGATATGTGATTTGCAAATTTTCTCTCCAGTTATGTGGGTTTTTTCAGTTTTTGACAATGTCCTTTGATGTACAAAAGTTTTAAAGTTTGATGAAGTTCAATTTATCTATTTTTTTCCTCTATTGCTCATGCTTTTGGTGTCATAGCTAAGAAGCCATTGACAAACCCACGGTCATGAAGATTTACCACTGTGTTTTCTTCTAAGACTTTTATAGCACTAACTACTTTTGTGAAGTTAGCACAGCGTGACCACTTAAAAGAAAAGTAAAAAGAAGTAAAGTTTATGTACTAACCTGCTCCAGACAGAGCTTATTTAGTGATGAAGACTTTGTTTTCAGTACTGTATAATTAGAAGTTGGTTCTGGATTCTGCTACCTAGCTACCTAGACGTCACCTTGTTCTCTTAGCATCTAATTAACAGAGATTGTTAACTGATGAGCTAAGTGAGCAAAAGACAATTTAACAAGAAGGTCAGCATAGCCCATGGAAGACAGGCAGATGGTTTGGTGACAAGAAGCCAGTCTTCTCACCAAATGAAGGCTTCTAGCACAAACCAATCTTTGCTATGTTTCAAAATACCCACCACATAAACTCATTTCATTTCTTAAAATACTCCATTAGTGAATATCTTTCATTGAATATCAAGGCAGAGCCTCTATTAGTAAGATGTTAGATGTAGCTTTGAGATGAGTAATAGGAGCCCCTCAGAATGCTATCCAACAAGCAGAGCCAGTCTTTGGAAAACTGGACCAGAGATTGACTTTGTCTTTAGTACCCGTTTACCTACTGAGGTTTCAAAGAAAGATAGGCTAGACTTCTGATCAACTTGGGCCCCAACTATGAATGATTTTCTTAGTAGAGCCTCCACAGATGTTTAACCTTGCAGGTTGAAAAATTAGTTTTTTTCTTCTTACAAAATTGTTCAAGTTTAGGGACAACTCATTCATTCTAACTTAACTCAGAAGAGGCTGATTTATATGTTAGGATGCCAATTTCAGAATTTACAGAATTTATATCTATCCAGATGCCAACATTGGCTATGTGCTTCAACTTCTCTCTCTTAGTGGTAAATCCAATTGGGAGACAAAATGTTGGTGCTACATTTTGGTAGAAACTCAATAAGGATGTGTGCAGTGGGTCCAAGTAGGCTGGATCTTTACCTATTCTTCATAGTATGTGGGTTCTTGAATATAAATGTTAGTTGATTTTCTCCAAAGAGGGTCTGTCTTTCAACAGGTACACTGTTCATTCCCATCCACAGCTTTTCTTTATGGTGGGTTGTAGCCTGAATAAAAGCATATTCAGTGTATCCAGGAGCCATCAGTCACTCCATCTGCCTCTCTACATACGCTTCCTTCCATACCAGGGGAGCACTTGCTCTTCTACTAATCTAAAGCCCTCCTACAAATGGCTACCCCCCTGGCTTACACTGAGTAATCAGTGGTTTCAATAACTTAAAAATAAGTCCCTGAGCCACCCAAGTAGGAGGGAATTAATGATGCTATATTTTTCCTCCTTTTTCTTCTCAAAAGGGAAGGAACCTGAAGAAAAAGTGAGTTCTAAGTGCATGTAGTACTGACTTTCTTACACACCAAACCACAACATTACTGTAGACAAACAACATATTGATATACCTTAGGGTTTCTCAGAATGGGATCTGTGTATCACCAGTTGTACAATACACAGGTTGATTTCTTCTGTCACACAGATGAAGAACTTTTAAGGTTATACATTTATGTTAATATATGTTAGAAAAGGATGTAACTAGCTTATCAAACTCATGGGGTCATAGATACCATTGTTTAGGATGAAGCTAAAGTTTGAAAAAAATTAATTGTTTTAAAGAATTACATTAAACAGAGTATAAATGGTATGAGGATATGGCCAAGATGATAAAGGTAGCTCGCAAAGACTAAAACTGGGGAAGCCCTGAACTTATTTCTTATATTAAGTAACACAGTTCTAGCAGCATTTATGCAATCTGTCTTGATAGCTGATTTAATACATCCAGCTAATCAAATGCTATTCCCTATCTTCTACTTTGGTTCTAAATGCTTACCCCTCAATTGCTTGACGTTACAAAGTATCAACTTCATTGGGAAAAAAATGCTTACTATGGCAAGCTCCACATGGGATGTCTTCTCCCAATTTTCCTCTTTGTGTGCCAGCATTTAGATTAAGGTGTTATCTATAAATGCACTCCCTTGTGATTATGCCTCATCCTAACTTTCTCTTATCAGTAGGTCAGCCTTGCCTTTCTCCAAGTTTTTCTGTTCACCCACTCCTGAGCTGCATCTCTTGTGAAATTTCCATTTAGCCATTTATTTTCCTATCTGGCACTAAATGTACATTATTTTCCTCATCCGTGACATTCTTATCCGCTCCTCTTCCTAGTTCTCTCTGCCTACTGCAACACTTGGTGAAAATAATAATAACAAAAATAGTTAGATGTAATTACTGGCTATTTTTATAAAATTGAGTGTACCTTGCCCCTGCTCTATTCTAGGTATAGTCTAACTAGATAATTGACATTGGTCCTCTGAAGCCAAAGTGTCCTGCCATCTGGGGATGCTGGGTAAGTCTAATATCAGCTTGCTCTCTTGCCTTCCTTTTCTTAGGTCTGAGGCCGACTTCCAATCCTCTCGTTATGACAGCACAACAAGAATCTGAGGCATTTGACAATATCACTGAGTGGACTACAGTTTTTTGAGAAACCCAGTGACTTTCTTAATTGGACTAAGAGACAATGGCTCCATTCAGGACATGTTTTTAAATCACTGAAAGTGAGTCATTTTTGCAGATGCAGTCCTATCCAATTTTTTTAGTTTGAGTATCAGAAGCTAACCTTTCCTTGACCTCAGCCCCAAATTTTGGAGCTGTATCATGTCTGGAGCCTTAATGAATTACTGTAATCTCCCATGTGGTTCCTAACCATCTCTGCATCCAGGTCCTAGGCTATGACCTACGATAGGGTCTTCCTGTCTTAATCAGGTGGCAAATGTAAAGCAGTCTTGGCTAACAAGATTTTTGATGATTAAACTTGTGACTAAAAAAAGATAACCCTTCCCCAGTGAATGTGTAGATGTAAGGATATAGTGCTCTTGTTCGTATGGAAGCAAGAGTAACTGAAATGTAAATGGGCTCTATGTTTTATCAAGAGGGATAGGATGAAGGTTCTGGAAGTCCTGGAGGTAAAACTATGAGAGGAAAAGATGGATTAAATGAAAGGTAGAAGTTACTTAAAGAGACACTTGGGGAAAGTTCCAGAAGCATGAGGAACCAGAGCAGGAAGGACGCTAGGAGAGTCCAGTGGGAGGAGTACATTAGCTGTAAACAGATAAGTTATCTAGAAAAGGCTTAGAAGGAGGAAGAAGCAGCTTCAATCACGTCACCTGAATAGGCCTAGGGCTCCTGAGATAAGAAATTTGATAAAGAGATTTAGGATAGAATCCAAAGAGAACTGTTCAAGCAGTATCCAGAAGTTGCAGGGAGAAAGCTGTTTTCATTTGGGGACAAGGGCAGTGCATAGTGGCTAGAACTGAGCTGAATCACCAGCTGACCTGGCAGTGAATTTTGAGTAACAGTCTGTTAAACTTGGGTTTAATGAGTAAAGAAGCATCAGACTGGTTTAAGTAGCCAGACTGTACGCCTATCACTCTGGATAATTTATATCCTGAAATTTTTGCACTGCAGAACAAAGCCATGCTGAAATATAAGTGACTGACTGCCTGAGATGAGATAACAAAGACTCAGAAAGGAGGGGAAATTAGAGACATAATTAATTAATTAATTAATTAATTAATTAAAAGAAAAGCCACAGTCCATATGACAGGTGATGATGCCAAAACTTACTAGTCAGGGAATTCTAGGAAGATACTCTCTGGGGGTTATTCTGATATATTTTTGTCCCAAGGTATAAAAAAGATTATTTTGGGGTATGAGATCTTTCTAGTTACCTCCAAATCATGACGTGTCTAGTCCTGAGAATGAACTGAAATGGGTCAAAATGTACCTGTTTCCCCGGTGCGCACTAAAATCCAATGTGTGACTGCCACATAGTGAAAAACTTTTACATACATTTTCCGTCAAGTCAAATTTTCCCTATGTCTGAGGTTAAACCAAAGAAACATATGTTCCAATTCTTCATTCTTTTTCTACCACAATTACTCCATTCTTCCCTACAGGTAGAGGTTCATGTAGCCATTTAGGTTTGGTGAACAATGGTATGTTTTTGATTACTTGTAATTCAAATGACTTTTAAATTATTTTGTTGGCCCTGTGATTAAACTCCAAACACATTTTTCTTAGAGCTTATCTTCCCGGAAGACCAATTCTATTTTAACATAGAGGATTTTTGTAACCTTGTTTTTAAAACAGAGCTGCTAATTGAATCCAGTGGTTAACACAGGCAACACAAAATTTTGACTTTAGAATGTGGAAAAGGTTTGGAAGTTATTAAAACGAAGTGACTTGGGTGGTAGAAACAGCTCTCTAAGTGAACAAAAGAAAACAGGGCATATGACACTGTGCTATCTCAGAAATGGGAGACCCGTACCCGTGTCCAGTGTCAGTAAAAGATGGCATCTGGTTCAGAGACAGCCATCAGCCAGATAAGGCAAAACTGGGGATACTCTCCTGGGCTCTTATTTAGTACCCTGCCCTCACTCACTGTGGTGGGAGAAAAACCCAAGGGACAGTCAGACAAGGGAAAAAGAGATGGTCCATATTGCAGGTAATAAGATAAGAACTTCATAAACATACCCTTGGCAGCAGAAGTGCAGGCAGAAATTGACATGTAAGCCTAAGGAAGCAAGTGGAGTGGGTAGGGGTGATGGGTAAGGCTTTTTTTGAGAAGGGAACAACCACATAGAAAAGCTGCTACACTTTGTCTTTCATCTCAACGGTTTCTCAGTCTTTTTAAAAATGATTTTATTTGTTTATTTATTTATTTATTTGGTTGTGTCGGGTCTTAGTTGCTGCTGCAAGTGGGCTCCTTAGTTGCGGCTCTCAGACTCCTTAGTTCCAGCATGTGAACTCTTAGTTGTGGCATGCATGTGGGATCTAGTTCCCTGACCAGGGGTGGAACCCAGGCCCCCTGCGTTGGGAGCACGGAGTCTTAACCACTGCGCCACCAGAGAAGTCCCCCCGTTTCTCAGTCTTGATTTCACACTGCTTCCTCTATATCTTCCCATCATGGTACTAACAACTGCCAAGCCTCATGATACGAAATTGTTGGAAAAAAGCCACACTATAGTCGATACCTAAAACCTTTCATCTCCAAGGCAAATTGAGAACTCCTGTCCCCCTCCTGCCTCCTCCAGTTTCCTTCCCAAACATAAGCACATGTGTGTGCATGCTATTCAAGCTGTTTGTAGGCCTCTGTGACTTTTTTCCCCCACCATGGTTTCACTGATGTTCATCTGTAAATGTTTCCTGTCCCTATAGAATGGCCCTGTTCAGACACCATGTACTCTCCACTATGCATATATTGATAACAGTCAGTGGATATTCATGGAGGAGAACCTACAGGTGGGTGTGATCTCCCCCTGTGTCTGCAGCTCCCAGGAGTTCTAAACTCTCTCACTAGCCCACACTCAGCCTTTAGCAATTCATTAAAAAATTAGCCTTCTTACCTGCTGTGCTGCACCTGGAGTTTCTTCCTTTTGTGCTCTGCCACCAGTGAACCTGTGTTCTTGACTGTCTCTCCTTGGAAGTTTCTGTCTTTCTTTGGATTTCAATGTACTTTTTTTTGCCCTGTGATATCAGCTGTTTGATGGGCTTAAGAGAAGGTATGATTATGTTGGTTGACCTGCTTTTTCTTTTTATTAAGGTGGAAACAATATTCTTTTCAGCTCTCTCCATCCTAGATAGAAGTGAAATTATGTTTACTGTCAAATATATTTGATTTGGGCTGATGGCAAGATAAGCATGCAGATATTTCTAAGAAGTAGTTACAAATGTGAGACACAAGACATGAAAATTCAGGTGTCACCTATAGATGTGGTCATCAAAACTGATAGAATAGATTTTTAAAAAAATTTATTTATTTTATTTATTCATTTTTGGCTATGTTGGGTACCTGTTGCTGCGCGTGGGCCCTCTCCAGCCGTGGCAGCGAGGGCTACTCTTCGTTGCGGTGCGCAGGCTTCTCATCGTGGTGGCTTCTCGTTTCGGAGCACGGGCTCTAGGCGCGTGGGCCTCAGTAGCTGTGGCTCACGGGCTCAGTAGCGGTGGCTCGGCTCGCAGTCTCAGTAGTTGTGGCTTGCAGGCTTAGTAGCTCCGCGGCATGTGGGATCTTCTAGGACGAGGGCTCGAACCTGTGTTCCCTGCATCGGCAGGCGGATTCCCAGCCACTGCGCCACCAGGGAAGCCCTAGAATAGATGATATTTTAGGGGAAGAATAAACTGGAAAAAAAAAAGCTAATGGTTGGAGAGACAGAATGAAATCATTGAACTTACTGTAAAAAGAATAATGTTTGTGTATATGTGTGTATTTGATGGCAAGTGGATGGTTGAACAAAATAATAATTATATAATTATATATAGTCTGCCATTCCAGTTTTATATCTGGTTTCCTGCTATCTGAGCCTTTTATTTAAGCAGAACTGTTCCTAGAAAATCATCTGAAAGTTATTTCTCTCTTCTTTCTCAGCTAGTTAATGTTGATACATCTTGGCTTTATCAGCAAAGAAAGAAATCACTAATTCTTTTATTTTTTTTCTTCAAATTTCATTAATTATTTAAAGTGGTGCTGCTCCAAATAGCTAAAGTCTAACAAAAAAACCTAATGGTGATTCATTCATTTCCTCTGCCAGAGCCACATCTCAGCCCGAGGGCTCATGATGGTAGCAGCATGAGGTTAATTCTGGAATCACAGGCTGTATGCCTGAGAATTGTTAGTTTTACTGCTCTTCTCTTCTGGGTGGGGAGTTCCCACTGATTGCATATGCAGAATGATAGATAAGAATTAGGCTTTCTAACTGGGAGTTAGGTATTTTGAGCAAAATTAGGGATGATGTAGGTAGGGTGGATTAGGTTGAAATGACAACCCCCCCCAACAAAGCCCTTAAAATATACACACATACTAGATAACAAAGCCAGTAGCCACCCTCAAAAACAAGGTAAATCACCAAACATCTGCAATGTCCTACTAGTTTTCTGGCAATAGCAGCATAGTATGATAATTAAAGTAATTTAGGCTCTGGACTCTGAGTCTAAACACCGGTTGCATCACCCGCTAGCTGGGTAACCTTGAAAAGTTATTTTGACCTCCCCAGGTTTCATTTTCCTCTCGTGTTATATAGGGGTTAATAAGCATAACAGACATGCATCAAATATATGCTACATACAGTGTCTATTCACTTATTTTTTTATTTTGAGAGTGAATAGAATTCTTTATTTAGACAACAAAGTATATGTAAATATTTATTTTTGATTTAACCAACTGGAAGAAGGGTCAGAAAAAAGTATTCCGACTTAAGCTCCAAAAGGGATAAAAAAGACAGAAAAGAGAGGAAAAGATAAATGGGACACAGTGAATAGGTTTAACACATGTAGCTGGAGTCCCAGGAGATGAGAGAGAAGGGGGAGAAGTTTATATTGCCAGACCCTTCTCTAAGCACTTTACGGATATAACCAATTTAATCCTCATAAAACCTCTCTATGAGGTAGGTACTCTTCTGGCCACATTCATTTTACAGAGGAGGAATCCGAGGCACTGATAAGTTAGGTAACTTGCCCAGGGCCACTTAGCTCCTAAGTAATGGAGCTGAGATGTAAACCCAAGCATCCTGTTTTCACAGCCCACATTCTAAACCAGTCCAAACCTGAGAACATTATACGTATTAACTCATGAAATGCTCACCCAAAAGCCCTGTAAAATAAGTACTATCATTATCCTCATTCTCTGAGTGAGAGAGGTTAGGTAATTTGCCCAAGATGACACAGCCAGCTAATGATGGGGCCAGGATACAATCCCAGGCAAGTCTACCTCTAAAGCCCACCGTCAAAATCATCATGCAGTATCCCCTCTCAGTAACAGTACCTACATCGTAGCGTTCTTGTTCTTGTGAGAATTAAATTTAAATTAAGTATTTAAAGCACTTAGCCCATTGCCGGGCACACACTCAGATGGTATGCCTACTACTACCACTACTACTACTGTTACTGGTTACCCTCTGATGGCTTGTGGCACAAGGAGCAATTGCAGTGAGGCAGGAATAGCATGAATGTATAAGACCGTACCTGATGTGACACCCTTGCTCTCTTGCTTTCTCTTCCTAAGAAGAGGGTCTTTGCTGGAGAATCTTTGTATCCCTCTTCATTTACCTCCAAGGCCTAACTGCAATATAGTAGGCGACTGGATACCAGAAAAATTGTAGGAAAAGAGAAAGGGTCATAAATCTTTTGCTGGGAGTTTTTAAAATTTGATAGAATTCCAATAGATCTTAACTGACAGCAAAGCTAACACAGAATACCACCTCCCACCTCCCAAATCATGCCAAGGCATTTATAACAGTAAGAGGTTTTGTATCATCTTTACTCTGTGCCAAGTACTTTTCTAAGTGCATATACGTTAATTTACATATTCCTCAGAAGAGCCTTATGTGGTGAGTGCTATTATTCTGTCCATTTTATAGAAGAGGTTCCCAAGACCATACAGTCGTTAAGTGGTAGAGCTGGAATTTGAACCCAGTTTGGCTCCAGAATCCAGGCTCTTATGTTCCTCTTACATTGGTACTAGATTTAACACTCTTCCCATATTACTGACTACTGACATATCTTATAAAGGAAACAAAAGATTAAATATATAATTTAAAATACAAAATAGGCATTTTTGATGAAGTTGTTTTGGGGTCCTCCCAAATTAAGGATGCCTCCCATCTCTCTCCATTAAATTGCATTTTGATTCTTTTACCTATAATGCTTTCAGCCTTTCACCAAAGGTGAGAATCTTGACTTGCTCTGGATCCATTTGGGAGGGCTTGCTTGGCTATGGAATGGATAGAGGTATCTGTTTTCATCCACAGCCAAGCCTGTGGAGATAATCAGATGGGAGTGCTCAGATGTTGTCCTCCTCTGCTTTTTTTTGGTGGGGCTCGCCACTTGGCTTGTGGGATCTTAGTTCCACAGCAGTGGAAGCTCTGAGTCCTAACCACTGGACTGCCAGGGAATTCCCACCCCCCTGCCTTTTATTACTTTGCCTAGGGTAGAAATTGTTGGCACATACTAGCAACCAATGACAACCTCATTTCACCTTATTTGGGATCCTAAGAGATCAATTTCTCCTAATTTATTTATGAAGAAATACTTATAATACATATATATTGTATTTATATAATAACATAATATAAATATCAATGCATAATATATAATGCATATATTATTCTTTGTATAATATGTAAATTGTATATAATATAAAAATATGTGTATATATCTCAAAAGACCAAGCAAACAGGATTTGTAAACAAAGGAGATTTAGGGAATTTGTAGGTCTTACATGTTTTTCTTCCTCAGTGCGGATATACAGCTTATTCTTTTTTTTGGAAGGGACAATGAAAAATTTACTGTAAGTAGCAGTATACAGTAGTCATGGTCTGCTAATCCCATCTGCTTCTCATGAGAAGAACAAAGATCTGTGAGGCATTTGCCCCCTTCTGTAAGAGGTTTTCCTGAGGGCTTTACATAATCACATGTTTTGCTTGTTGACTCCTTGGTGGTACTGGATTGGACAGTCTATGCTGATATGTAACACATTGATTAATGCATTTTCCAAACTCATGGCCAGCTGTATTTCTATAGGTTAGATCTTATAATATAATCTATAAATGTAAATGTAATACTATTTTGTAGTATTTTAAGAGATATTAGTGAAGGACTTGAAAAATTAAGAGACAGTATAATGCTAAACCTTTCTCTTTGGATAGTTCTGGCTATTATTAATGTGAATTTGTTGATACTACTCTGATGCTAATAGTAAATTCTTTGAAGGTAAGGTTTTTATTTTGTAGCCCATAGTGAGCCTAACATAGTAACTTGGATGTACTAGATACTTCATTAATATTTGTTGAACATGTGGGTGATTAAGTAAGTATAAATATAAATATAAATATGGATAGATTCTGTTTTTCTGGAGAATGCTGACTGATACAGACCCTCATCCTCAGGGTCCAGCGTGGCATCCATATTTCAAAAGCAGGATGCAGGAAGGCCTGTAGGAAGAGGATCCAAGAGCAAGCTCCAGGTCTCTCTTGAGAGGTTCCCAGCAGTTGCCACAGGACATTCACTCTTATATTCCATTAGCCAGAGCCTAACCACACAGGCCACATGAACTATAAACATGGCTGGAAAATGTTCTCTTTATCCTGGGTGGCTACCTGCCAGCTGAATGTTCAAATACCAAGTAAGCAAGGAAAATGGATATTGGGGACAACTAGCAATCTCCTGTTACAAAACCAAACTTAGGTCCACTTGCCTGCGTGTGGTAAAGCCAATCTACTGACACCGGGTGGTGGTGAGGGACAGTGCAGCGTTTATTGCAGGCACCAAGCAAGGAGTCCAGGGCAGCTTGTGCTCAGAAAGCCCAAACTCTCCGATGGGGTTCCGGAAAGCATTTTTAAAGGCCAGGTGAGGGAAGGGGGTTGCAGGGTATGCGATCAGCTTGTGTACAGTTCCCTGATTGGTCAATTGTGAGGTAACCAGGCAGTGTCACAGGGATTAACATTATCAATCCTTAGGCTCCGAGGCCTGGTGTCTATGTGCTCATGGTCATCAAGTAGTTAGCATCTTCCATTTGGTGGGAGTTTTCTCATCTGTAAAACAACTCAGGAAATGTGCATCATATACTGTTATCTAGGTACTTCAGAGAGGTGCTAAAGCAGAGGGCACGGTGGAGGGGTCTGTCCCAGGAAGGCCCCATGGGGTACTGCTTAGTGACAAGCCCAGTCTTCAAACTGGCACCTTCAAAGTCATTTCAATTAAAAATTCAATTAATTAAAAGTTTTGTTTTCCATGATAATTTAAAATCTTAACTTTCATGTGTGATGTCACGCAACTATATAAAATAATTTGCTTAGAGTGGAAAACTACTTGGTGAACACATTTTCACCATTACATTAATTTTCTTCTAATATACATGAATAAGAACCTAGCCATGCCTTTTATTATAAAACTGTCTTCCCTCCAAGCAATATTTAAATGAAAATATAAAATATTAAGTTTATTTTTAAAAATACAGTAAAGAAAATTTTTCCCCAGAATACAATCCAAAGTTACCAAATTATAACTTTGTCTCATTTGTTTAACACTGAAATTGCTTGAGAAATAAAATGTGTTGCAGGCTGAATAGAAAAAAAATCAAGTGAATTTCATTTTCCCAAAACTCATGATATTAAAAAGATAGGCACAGGGGTTAGAGGAAAGAGAGGGATAAATAGAGTATGGGATTTTTAGGACAGTGAAACTATTCTGTGTGATATTATAATGGTGGATACTTGTCATTATACATTTGTCAAAACCCATACAATGTACAACACCAAGAGAGGATCCCACTCTAAACTGTGTACTTCGGGTGAGAATGATGTGTCAGTGCAGGGTCATCAGTTGTACCACTCTGTGGAATGTGGATAATGGGGGGGGGGGCTATACATGTGGGGGAGCAGGGGTATAATATGAGAAACTTCTGTACTCTCTATTATGTTGCTGTGAACTTAAAACAACTCTAAGAAAGAATTTCTATTTTTTAAAAAAGTTGTGCATAGTGGCAAGTCAGTTTTTGTGAATCAAATAATATTTTTCATTCACTTAACAAATACTGATTGCTCTCCTACTATGTTCCAATTATGGCAGAAGATACAAGCATCTTTAGGGACTTTTAGAAACACCTGGGAAATAATGTTGGAAGGTAAGACTTCCTGGGGTCAAGCAGGTTGAAGACTCAGGTATTATTATCTAGAAACTGAAGGGACACACTAGTATTTGAAGGTAGGAGAGACCAGGCTCATCTTTTATTTAAAAAATTTTTTTAAATCAAATGTTTTTATTTTTTTTTTGCGGTACGCGGGCCTCTCACTGCTGTGGCCTCTCCCTTTGCGGAGCACAGGCTCCAGACGCGCAGGCTCAGCGGCCATGGCTCACAGGCCCAGCCGCTCCGCAGCATGTGGGATCTTCCCGGACCAGAGCACGAACCCATGTTCCCTGCATCAGCAGGCGGACTCCCAACCACTCACCAGGGAAGCCCCTAAAATCAAATTTGCTTTTAAAAATGAAATTTTACTTCTATCAAAGTAATTTTTACGAGCTAAGTAATAACGAATTCTTAGGTTAGAGGCTAAATTATTGTAATAAAAATAACCATGAATACAAAGGCTCACGCAAAATAGAAATTTATTTTTCTCTCATTTAACAGTCCAGGAGCGTGGGTAGCTCTGCTCCAAAGGGTCATCCAGGGACCCTTCTACCATGTTACTCCCAAATCCTCTAAGGTAGTTTTCTGCATGGTTGAAACTGGCTCACCACCAGTAAGTCCATGTTCCAGCCTGAAGGAAGAGGAAAAGAAGAGAGGAACACCAAGCAGCTTTCTTTTAAGGACATAAATTGGAAGGAGCGACGCCTCTCTTTTCATATCCCGCTGACCGCTTTAGCACAAAGGGGAGCTAGGAAACAGTCTTCAACTGAACAGTCACGTGTCCAGCAAAAACTCAAGAGGTTCTATTACCAAAAGAAAAAGGAGAAGAATGAATATTGGGGACAGTTCTAGTCTCTGGCTTAGGCACTGGAGAATTTCCTTGACTGACTGATGATTCTCGGCCATCCATTCCTATTTAAAGGTGAGGCACTGAGGACCTGATTTGAAGATTGATTTGTGGTAGTGAGCAGGTGGGAATTAGGATTCACTGTTGGTTCATTTGACAGTTAGACAGTTTTTTCCTTGTATGTGTGAAACTCCTAAATGTCAATATTTGTAGGGCTCTTCTCTGGGACTGTTCAGTTTTTCCAGAAAATAGTCTTCCAATTCTTCCTAAGGAAAGATGTATTAGCTTCCTTAGGGCTACGGTAACAAACTACCACAAACTGGGTGGCTTAAAACAGTAGAAATCTGTTCTCTCACAGTTCTGGAAGTTGGAAGTCAGAAGTTAATGTGTCATCAGGGCCATGCTCTGAAGGTTCTAGGGAAGACTCCTTCCTTGCCTTGTCTTTAAAATAAACTTTTTTTTCCCTATCAAAGTAATTTAAAAAGCTAAATAGTACTGAATAAGTAGGTGAGAGTCTAAACAATTTTCACAAAGATACCTCCAAATACAAGGCTGGAGGATTAGCCATTGTATTTGATGGCTCCCAGCAATCCTTGATTGATGGCTCCTGGCAATCTTTGGAATTCTTTGGTTTGTAGCTGTATCGCTCCAATCTCTGCCTCCATCTTCACTTGGTCTTCTGTCCACGTGTCCCTGTGTGTTCTCTCCTCCTATAAGGATACCAATCATTGGATTTAGAGCCTACCCTAATCCAGCATGGTGTCTTCTTAACCTAATTACAGCTGCAAAGATCCTATTTCCAAATAAATTCACATTCTAAGGTTCTGGGTGTACATAAATTTTTGGAGGACACTTGTCAATTGACTACAATAGGTATTGGTGCCTATTGTCCTGGAACAAGGGCAGGAGAGGGGGGTCCATTAGATTGGCTTAATCTCTTCTGTTAGCCCTTTGTCTTCCTACTTTACCCCCAAGGCTGGACAAAAGTCAGAGCCTCTTTGGTTCAGGGTCCCCATATATCTATGGTATCATGGTGAAAGTGTTTGGGAATATGGTAGGGGTGGAGGATGGGGTGGTGGTGGATACGGAGTCATAAATTACATGGGGTTGAAAAGGGAGCCTAGAGAGTCTAATCATTTTCTGTCCAGATTTTTCAACCAATCCTTCTTTCAGCCCCAAACCTTACCTCTGCCATTTGCTATCTTGGACCTTCAAGGTGAAGCCTTTACATGGTTCTAAGGTTAAATCTCCTTCAATCTTTTTAATATCCTCCCTTCCTGAAGCTCCTCCTGCCCCCACCAATTTCACCCCCAGCAAGCACTTAGGTTTTGGCCTAATCCACTCTGCAAAGTCTGTTGCCACTTCTTCATCCTTCCCCGTGGTTAGGCAGATGTTCAAATTATATTAAAAGATACAAGAAGGGTTTAGTATGTGTGGGCTCATGAGAATCACATAAGATATTGTGTCTGAAAGCACTAGGCATATAATTGTCATACAGTAAGAATTTGAAAGGTATTACTTGAATCTGAATTTCCTATAAAAGTGGTGTTTGTAGAGTCATGCTTTCCACATATCTAGATGTTCATATGTTGAATTTGCATCAAGCAGGCTAATATTTTAAAATCTTCATCCTTCATTTAGAAATATTCTCATAAAAAATAAGTTTAAATATGTTTTAAGGAATCTTCAATTTAGAATAATAGGGCCAAATAAATTTAACAATATTAACTTGTTTTTAAAAGAAATGCTTATTTTTGGGGACTTCACTGGTGGCACATTGGTTAAGAATCCACCTGCCAATGCAAGGGACACAGGTTCGAGCCCTGGTCAGGGAAGATCCCACATGCTGCGGAGCAACTAAGCCTGTGCGCCATAACTACTGAGCCTGCGCTCTAGAGCCTGTGAGCCACAACTACTGAGCCCACGTGCCACAACTACTGAAGCCCACGCAACTAGAGCCCATGATCCACAACAAGAGAAGCCACCACAATGAGAAGCTCACACACCACAATGAAGAGTAGCCCCCACTCACTGCAACTAGAGAGAGCCCACGCGAAGCAACAAAGACCAAATGCAGCCAAAAATAAATAAATAAATTTATAAAAAAAAAGAAAGAATGCTTATTTTTAATGTGACATTTGATATTTGGAAAAATATATTGCCTGGAAATTTTCATATGTAAATATAGAATTAAAAAGTTCAGTATATTTAAAATTCTTAAGGAATCAACAAATTTATAATTGTAGTTAAAATGGTTATATAGAGTGTGCTAATATGAAGACAATACTACTTTAATTTAAAACTTCTTTTAAAATGAATTAATTAAAATCTGAGAATATACTGTTTAAGAAAAATATATTAATAGCAATTAGTGTAGTCATTTGAAACTTTTTCATCAAATTCTCAGTTTTACTTAAGATACTACATTGGTATGTTATTAAAGAAAAAAATTACTTCATATAAATTACAAGTCAATTTGGTCTTTAATTAGGAAAACTGGTTATTTGGACACCTCTTTTTCCTCTTTTGTACGTAACAATTTAACATTTCTATTCACAGTCTTTCTTGAAAGAAAAGTTCCAGAGCAAATCTTTGACTTGGGGAGTGTAATTCATCTCATTCCCACTCCTTCCCTTCACTTAGGCCAGATAATACTCTTATTCAGCCATAGTATATAAACCTCAAACAAATTTGAGCTATTATGTGTTCATTAATCCTATATTTTGGAGCTTCAAGTTTCATATGACAGCAGCAAGGATAGACTAGCAGTTGTGGGGAAATAGCTCCATGCTGGGGCTTGACAACCTTGCCTGTATCCACATAGGCCACATAGGCAAGACTGAACCTCAGCTGACTTGGCAGAAGGCTTGTGATTCTCCCAGAACAGGGGAGCATGGGAGGCTTGTGAGCTGTTGCTATATGGCCTTTTCCTACTCGCTCCCTCTCTATCAGGGAGGGTATCATGAAACTGCTTGGCATCTGATGAGGTCTAGGGCTTTCTGCCTTGCCCCCGCCCCCTACCTAGGGCACAGCCACAGCCTGTAAAACTGCTTAGTTGCAGGGTGGCATTGGCTTCTCAGCAAAAGGGTGTCCCATCATTTGTGTGGCAGTCATCTGGCCTCTTATATTTTGGTGTTGCCATGAGCAAGGTCCATGGGGAGCTGGCACCTTTGGATAGTCTTCTCTTTTTTTTGCGGTACGCGGGCCTCTCACTGTTGTGGCCTCTCCCGTTGCGGAGCACAGGCTCTGGATGCGCAGGCTCAGCGGCCATGACTCACGGGCCCAGCCGCTCCACGGCATGTGGGATCTTCCCGGACCGGGGCACGAACCCGTGTCCCCTGCATCGGCAGGCGGACTGTCAACCACTGCGCTACCAGGGAAGCCCTGGATAGTCTTCTTTTTGCTGTCTATGTAGGTCATAAACTGAATCTAAAAAAAGGCTCATTGTTATTTTTCTGGCCAAATCTATTTAGTCAGATCTTACCTTGTGCTTGACAAAAAAGCTAATAACAAAGTTTGCTAACATATATATACATATATATGTATGTGTATATATATATATATACATATATATGTGTATATATATATACATATATATGTATATATATCATAAATATGTCAGGAAAAGATGGATTATTTAAGAAATCATTTTGGGACAACTGGCTGTTTAGGAAAAAAATGTATCTCTATTTCTTACAGTGCCCTCTTCCCCAATTCAGACAGAAAATAGTTAATCAAAAAAAAAAGGGGGGCTTCTCATTCAGTAAAACAAACAAACAAACAAAAAAACCGCCTGCCAATGCAGGGGACACAGGTTCGAGTCCTGGTCCGGGAAGGTCCCACATGCCACGGAGCAACTAAGCCCGTACGCCACAACTACTGAGCCTGCGCTCTAGAGCCCGCGAACCACAACTACTGAGCCCACGTGCCACAGCTACTGAAGCCCGTGTGCCTAGAGCATGTGCTCCACAACAAGAGAAGCCACGGTAATGAGAAGCCCGTGCACCGCAACAAAGAGTAGCCCCTGCTCACCACAACTAGAGAAAGCCCATGTGCAGCAATGAAGACCCAACGCAGCCAAAAATAAATAAATAAAATAAATTTATTGAAAGAAAAAAGAAAGAAATGAAACCACAATAATGCCAATGAGAAAATGGATACATTTTTGAAAATACTTTTAGAAATGAGAGGGCCTTTAGTATGGTACAAAGTACAGACTACATAGCAAAAGAATGATAATAAGTTGACAACATAAAATGTTGAAACAGCAATATGAGAAAAATGCACCATAAAAATATTCAAAAGAAAAAAGGCAAACTGGAAAATATATTCTCAACACATAAGACAGCAAAAGACCAATTTCCCTCATGTGCAATTAAGTTTAGAAATCAGTAAGAAAAAGACAAAAAAGGAGAAGCAAAGACATTTTGCAGTAACTCTCCACAAATGGCCAATAAACGTTTATCATTCATAATTAAAGAAATAAGTATTAAAATAGCAGGAAGGTATTATTTTTCATCTATTAGACTGACAAAGATTAAAGAGAGTTGTAGTACCCAGTGCTGCTGAGGGTGTAGGGAAACAAGCACTCCTACACAGTTGGTGGGAGAATAAGTTTGTGCAACCTTTGTGAGAAGACAGCATTGGCAATTATTTAAAAATGTAACAGGGAAAAATTCCCTGGCTGTCCAGTGGTTAGGACTTGGTGCTTTCACTTCCTGGGGTCTGGGTTTGATCCCTGGTCAGGGAACTAAGATCCTGCAAGCTGAGAGGTGCGGCCAAAAAAAAAGTAACATACATCTACCATTTGACCTAGGAATTTCTTTTCCACATACCCTTGCATGAGTACACAAAAATGTGCAAAAAACTGTTAATTGTAGCTTTGTTTGTAATAGCAAGAAAACTGGAAATAACTTTAATGCTCATCAATAGAGGGTTGGTTCAATAAATTATGGAGCTCTGCTATAAATGGAAAACTATGCAAAATATTAAGGATGATGGAATCATACAGTACTAATATGGAAAGGGTTCCAAGATATAGTTTTAATTAAAAATGCAAATTGCTAGAACAGTATGTAAATTATGATCTCATTTGCCTTAAGTACATATTGTATATGCATAGACATATTCTGAATGATTTTGGCAGAATCCGTTTATACTGGCTACCTCTGTAGAGTGGAACTGGGGATAGTGTGACTGGGGATAAAGAGGAAAACTTTTGAATTTTCTTTTGCCATGAGTATAGTTTATTTTTAAGAAGCTACTTCATATAAATAGTAAAAACTTACACCACGCCAATACTGTATACATTTCTAAATTTGTACAAATTCCTAAAAATGTTTCCTAAATCATAATCTTCAAATTTAAATTTCAGTTTTTCTGTGAGTCAAAGCATGAAGAATAAACAAAGGCCCAACTCATTTTATACAACACTGGAGAAAAAAGGAGTTAAAAACATGGCCTCAAGTAGCTTATAACCTTTCTAGTGAAGCTTTAAAGAAAGAAATATTTCTTACTTGCACTAACTCTAAGGAGAGAATGATTTGAGAAATAGGATGCATCCGTGTTGTTACAGCCAGAGGAACTGAAAAAGGTCTCTTTCTGGCAGTTGGATTTGAACTGAACTTTGAAAATGAGCCGATTTAGTGAACAGGGCAGCAGCAAGGTCATTTCAGCAATACACTGGCACTTGCACAGTCAGTAAAGCAAGAATGGGCTTGGCATTGTGGGAGAAGTGCTTAGATAGATGTCCCTGTCTGAAATGAGTATATGTTTTAGGCAGTATTGGAAAGTAAAATTTATACAAGGAGGGTGAATTTGGATGGTGGAGGGCTCTTACTTTCTCCCAAAGAGAAGCTTGGCCTTGATACTCTAGGCGATGTAGATTCTTGAGAGGATGAATGATGACATGATGAAAATAATTATTAGGAATATTAATCTGCTGGCCTTAATATAAGACAGATTGAAGTCTGGTGAAGTGGCAGTTGAGAAGGAAAGAAAAAAGTAAAAGTAGAGAAAATGGTTAAAGTAGAAAGAATTTAGTGACAGTATAGATATAGGGGACTCAGTGGAGGCGTCAAAGGTAGTTCTCATTTCTTCTAGTCTACAAGCCTAGAGAAATTGATTAAAATGCACTAAGCTCTAGACACTGTTAATTGGCTTATTGAAGCAAATGAGGACCATATTTCTCCATCCTTTATGTACCTCCTGGGTATAATTACTTCCCTTCAAATTCAGGAATATATGTAGATAAAGTTTTTTTTTCCCCAGCCATTTCTTCTGCCATTTTTTTCTCAGTTATATTTGTAAAGACCCAACCCACAATTCCCCCTGATTTCAATGCTATTTCTCTTTTATTTTAACTTCTCTAAACTTTCCTCTAACTGAATTTTATATCTTCTTTTACTATCTCTCAATATTATTTCAACTCTATTAAATCTCATACTCCCAACTATTACTACATATTTGAAGCCATTAGGGACTTGTCTTTGTACCAGCCTAGCACAGCATCAAGTGCAGTAGAAAGTAATCAGCAGGCACCATGGGGCTCTATAATTAAATTGATGGTGATGGTACTAGCCAAAGATGTCCCCATGTCTTTAGTCTTGTTTCGCTGAGATTTTCCTCACTATTTTTCTACCTCCTTCTCTTAGGGAAATTACATGAGTTAAGAGTTCTTAACTCATGCTTAAGAATGATCTTATAAAAACTTTATAAAAATATGATGTGTCATAATGCTGTGTCACAACCCTTTTCTTATAAAAGCTAAAACACAAAACCTTCTGAAGTTCTTTCAGTGAAAATTCTGGAAGGAAAATCTCTAGGAGGAGAAGCCAAGCAAATGACCCTAATTATTTCACCTCCATTTTCATCTTCCCTTGGGAAGATTTGTGCTGTCCCAATTTGAATTATGCTGGGTACCAAACTCTGGTCCAAATGTGAACAATATTTCCTTCCTTGGTTCTCCTTAGGACAGAATAAATAAGTGGTCATTTTGAAAACTTCACTAAATATTAAGATAGAACAAAAAATTAAAGGAAATAGCAAAAACAAGCCCCACCTCAAGCATAAAAGATGTATTTTTGATTATGAAATAATTATAACCATACAGAAACCTTAAAGGATTAGATCAATTTTGCAAGCACGGTTTCCTTGCCTTTCATCTCCCTGCCTCTATATGACAAGGCATCTCAGTACCATCACAAGATGGGTGTTTTCATCACATACTGACTCATGCTTGGACTAAGGTTTAGGAGACTGGCTTAAATGTCTCAGATTAATTGGGGTCTTCTTACGCAGTTCAGGTTTCTAGCTTGAGGTGAGGTATATACCTTATCCATAGTGGATTATCGGAATTATTGGAATTCACACAATATCTAAACCTTTCTGGCTGTTAACAGATCTGCCAACTTCTTGAGCATTCTGTGAGGAAGTGATCTAAAGGGTCATCATCATCATCATCATCACAAAGTGACTTTAATCATATAACACATACACAGTAACAAAAGAATAGTCCTTTCATAGAAACACATGGGAATGAAGAGGGAAAAAATATCAGCAATCCTGTAGCAGAAAATTATGACCTCCTACACTCAGCATTAAAAAAGCGTTTAATCATTTTTCTTCTTTTTCTAAAAAATAAAATTTAAAAGGTAAATTAAAACTAAAATGAAGATGATCTAGGATTTGAAAATGTGATGTTTTATCACTAACCAGATATATTTCATTTTTTTCAATACTTAGGTTAACAATAAAGGCTAAAAGCAAAAGGAAAAAAAAAATACCTCAGCATTTTAAATGAGGAAAATCACATTCCTGTGCTTAGATGTTTTTCTTTCAAGTGTCAGGATTTTAGAGTCAAAATATTTCCTATCAATTGCTGGTTTATTAGCAGGGCTTATTGATTTTTAATTAGATTTAATAAATATTCAGTGGTATAGAAAGCATATGCTAGAGAATAAGTGAATAATAAGAATAAGGCATTTCACATACCTTCAGGAGTTCAAAATTCAGTGGGGAAGACAGAACAATTATTGGAGCCATTACCTAAAAATGCATTTTTTAAGGTTTGAGAAAGAGAAACTGCAGTAGTTATTTGCATACTTATTGTTTATTGAAACTGTTTTTAGAAATGAGTTTATTTTTTCATAACGTGTTAATAATTCTCACCTCTATACTTTGCTATGTTGTTCTGGTGAATCTGACTTTATATAAAGAGACTTCATTTGATTTAGCATTATTAGGAGAATATTTAATAGAGAGAAATAAAGCATTAAGTGAGTGCTAATGATCTCAATTTATAAATAAAAGGTTGCCTCACAATTAGACAGCTGGATTTGCTTTCTTCTTTTGAAATGCAATGATTCAAGGAGAATTTTTCTAATTATTTCAGATCAGTCATATTTAAATTAAAAATGTAAATTAAAAGTTAAAATGCCAGCCAGCTGCAAATCTACAAGCAACAGTTGTACTGTGAAGCCTTTATTATTAGAGACATTAGATACACAAATTTCAAGTCAATATAAAATTCATTTCAATATAACATACTGTGTGGTTTCCATTAATATAATATTTTGTATAGAAATAGCAAAATATTTTTATACAAAGCAGTGGGTCTGTCATCACTTCCATTTGCAAAAGATGAAGACTGTCAATAATTAGTCCTGTCTGCAAGAGCATCTTGGGTTCTAATGGTTAGGGGAGCAATAAAGAGGTCAAGTGAGCAGTTATGAAGTAGATGAACAGAAGATGTTTTCCCTGATACCACGTGAGGAGAAACACTTTCCGAGATCCAAAGGAAATAAGAAACTTACATTGAAAAAAAAAAAAAAAAAAGAAAAGGGCTTCCCTGGTGGCGCAGTGGTTGAGAGTCCGCCTGCCGATGCAGGGGATACGGGTTCGTGCCCCGGTCCGGGAGGATCCCACGTGCAGCGGGGCGGCTGGGCCCGTGGGCCATGGCCGCTGAGCCTGCGCGTCCGGAGCCTGTGCCCCGCAACGGGAGAGGCCACAGCAGTGAGAGGCCCGCATACCACAAAAAAAAAAAAAAAAAAAAAGAAACTTACATTGAGATGATCAAGGCTAAGAAAGCCACTTGTGGAGGCATAAATATAATCATCAAACAGAGCTATTAGAAAATCATATTGGCCTCAAATCTGAAAGTAGAAATGGGATTCCTATCACTCCCCTAATCCTATTTTGGCGAGCGACACTTCCTGAGTTATTTTACCCAGTGATCCATTACCTAGGTTGTTCCTCTGCCCCAGAACTGTTCTAAGAGCTGTGATACTCTTTTCTACCCACCCCACTTCTTTCAACCACCTAGTTGCACTTTCCAAATACATAGCACTGAATCCACCATTCAACTGTTTTATCCTTCAGGGAGTGCTCTCTATATGTGCTTAGTGCTGAGTAGGAATATAATGTCCTTGACTTCAGGAATTTATAATCTACTGAGAGAGGCAAGACATATACATAGTATAAAGCAAGTCAAAGCAGTGTTTATAGAAACTAACATCGTCAAACAGATAGTCTTTAATTGGGCCTTAGGGATGGTGGAGTGGACATACTTGGCTCCATAACCAATATTCATTATTTGCTTTTTCACTATTAACAGCATTCAGACTTTAGCTTGGATAATATCTTCTACCATAAGCTCAAGTATTTGGAGGGAACCTGATCCCACCTCAAGTTTCAGGGGGATTTGTGGTTGGTTTAATTTAATCACGTGCACATTCCATTTCCTCTGGTCACATCATTGTTTGGTTGGGGCTGAGGATGGGGGATGGGAAGAGGAGACTATGACCCAATCAAGGTGAATTTCAGGACTCTTATTTGGAATACTGGGAAGAATTTCTCTCTTCCTCAAACAGCAGGGTACATGAATATGAAGCCTGCAACCACTAGAGCCATTTTTTTGCAGGTAGTAAGTCAGCCAGAGGGTCAAGGAAATATACAGACAAGGGCACTGCCAAGAGAACTGCTGAGAAACAGAGGTGGAGCCACTGGATCCAGCCAATCTAAAACCTGCCTTGGGACTTCCCTGGTGGTCCTGTGGTTAAGGTTCTGCGATCCCAATGCGGGGGGCCTGGGTTTGGTCCCTGGTCAGGGAACTAGATCCTGCATGCTGCAACTAAAGATCCCGCATTGCTGCAGCATGCTGCAATGAAGATCCTGCGTGCTGCAACTAAGACCCAGCACAGCCAAATAAATGAATAAATAAAAATTTAAAAAATAAAATAAAACCCTGCCTTGCCACCAGGCCAAACATTTCCTTATTGTTTAACCTAGTTTAAGGTTTTTGTTTGTCCGTTTGTTTTACGTGTAGCTGAAAGCCTTTTGATTTCAAATAAGTAGACAAAAGAGGCTGACGTGTTCCAGGCGTAAGTGGCATTGAAGAGATGCAAATAAGTCAGAAAACCCTTGAAGATAAAGAGTAGACCAACATGTTTGGGAGGGAGGGTCTATAGAATGTAACAGTAAAGACAAGCGTAAAAAAAGTGGTTCAGAGGTAGATGCAGAAAAAGTTAAAACTCTGGCTACAGATTTTGGACTTGTTTTGTAGGCAGGATCAGTTGTTGGATTTTGATTGGGTAATGTAAGAATAATAAACATTTACTGAGCACTTAATGTGCCAGGCATATACATGTATTACCTCATTTAATTCTGAGCTCTTTAATGAGGTGCTGTTTCCCTGTTCAACAGATGAGGAACATGCTTTGTAACATGGTTGATAAGTGGCAGAGCTGAGGTTAGAATCCTTGCATTCTGACCTTAGAGCTGGCACTCTGAACTGTTGCTTTAGTCTGTCTCCTACATGTCATAGTAAAAGGGGTGTTTTTATTTATTTATTTATTTTTATTTTTTTATTTTTTGCGGTATGCGGGCCTCTCACTGTTGTGGCCTCTCCCATTGCGGAGCACAGGCTGCGGACGCGCAGGCTCAGCGGCCATGGCTCACGGGCCCAGCCGCTCCGCGGCATGTGGGATCTTCCCGGACCAGGGCACGAACCCGTGTCTCCTGCATCGGCAGGCGGATTCTCAACCACTGCGCCACCAGGGAAGCCCAAAAGGGGTGTTTTTAAAGGTTGATCTGATAGCAGTGTACTGAATGATTTGGAGGGGAAAAGTAGAATTGACTGAAGCAAGGGGAAATAGTTCTGGCACAAAATTTTGGAACTGAAGAGAACATAGTGACAACCTTGTCCTGTCCATTTTATCTTTTTAATTTTTGACCGTGCCACACACATGCCATGCAGGATCTTATTTCCCGGACCAGGGATGGAACCTGCGCCCCCCTGCATTGGAAGAGCAGAGTCTTAACCACTGGACCGACAGGGAAGTCCTAGCCCTATTCATTTTATAGATGAGTCTGGGGCTCAAAGATTGTGATACCTAAAAGGACATAACTAATTGGTGGTATAGAGTCCAAGTCCAGTGATCTTTCTCTGACTAGGATATTGCAATTATTTAAGTGGGATGTGATAATAACCTAGGTTAGAGTGGTGGCAATGAGAATAGTTTACGGGATATCTCTGAGATGTGATAAAGAAATAATTGATAGTATGCAGGGGCTGATTACATATAAGAAAAAACATAAGGAGTAATCACAGATGTTTTCGACATTCCTGCCACAGATGATTTGGGCCTGGGAGGTGGGAGTGGGAATAATGATTCCAATGACAGAAAAATAGAAGTTGGAAAAGGAACTTTTTGTTGTTGCTGGGGAAGGGATAGTGGATAAATTCTGTTTTAGGCATATTAAGTTTGAGGTGGTAGTGGAATCCTCAAGTATAAATACTTCATAGACAGCTGAGAAGAAGTGAAATGAGATACAGTTTTAGATATTAGTTTCATTGAGGTAGACGTTGAAACCAAAATTTTGTCATTAAATATCAAGTGAGAGTAAAACAAAGTGTGGGCATTATTATTACTATTATTATTATTTTTAATCTCCTGCATCCACCTGGGGTCCTTTTAGTTACTTGAAAAAACATTAGGGGAATAAACTTTCAGTTATTTGAAAAGACTTTTGAAATGTTTCTACTGGATTTGAATAAAAATCTTCCAATCAACAGTGGAGAAAGGTAAGCAATAACTTGCTTAAGGTTGTACCTTATCATGGTCATCAATTCAATACATATTTGTATATTAGAAACTCTATAAGGTAATTAATTCCTATGTGTGTATATTTTAACAGTAGGGTGGCCAAAGTCCTTCCACTTTACTTTTGGTACTGCTTGCATTTTATGAAAGATTTTCATCTATAGTTTTAGAGTAAAATCTGACTATATCCCAATTATCCTTATACCATCAATTCTTTTTGAACCTATTTCCCCCACTTTTTGTGGCTGCAGTAAAATTTACCTTCATGCCACCATTTTCTTCCTTATGCTTTCTATAATGTGATTTTCATCTGTGAATCTGAAACATCATTTGCTCATTTTCACATTTCACAGTGTTTTTTCTTATCAAGAAAAAATGGCTTGGAATGTAATGATTTAAAAAAATAAGTTGAGGGCTTCCCTCAACTTATGGCGCAGTGGTTGAGAGTCCGCCTGCTGATGCAGGGGACGCGGGTTCGTGCCCCAGTCCGGGAAGATCCCACGTGCCGCGGAGCGGCTGGGCCCGTGAGCCATGGCCGCTGAGCCTGCGCGTCTGGAGCCTGTGCTCCGCAACGGGAGAGGCCACAGCAGTGAGAGGTCCGCGTACTGCAAAAAAAAAAAAAAAAAAAAAAAAAAAGTTGATATAAATGAGAACTAAAAAATTGTCTTCTTTTTCTGCTGACATTGTAAATATTATGGTTATTTCCCCAACATCTATTTCAGTCTTCCCCTTTTATGTGGCAACCACGTGGTTTGGGTAGGCCAAGCCTCTTGCTACAATGATGGAATCAGGTTAGTCACACCTAAGTCATCATGCCCTGGCCCCCAGGGATGAATGAGAAGTGCTCTAATTAGTGCACAGTTTAGAACTTCTGTTGAATGGATATGGTAGCAGACTAGCTTAGGTATGAAGAGGCCCTGATTATTTTTGTCAGCCATATTATGTCAGTGAAAGTAATCATTGTTAAAATAAAGTCAACACCATGCACAGATTTAGAATGAAACTGAGTCCTTGATGAAACATAGCTAGACTGCTAGACCAATCAATTCTGAAACCTTATCCACTTCTGGATTTTCTAGTTAAATGAGCCAATAACTTTCCTTATTTGTCAGTTTGTGTCGAATTTTTCTGTATACATCACTGAAAGCATCCCATGAGGTAAAGCATTTTTTCTCTGTTGGTAAGCTTACTGTTGTTATGGGGAAAAGTCCTGGAATAGACTTTTTCTTTAAACTTCTATACTCCGTTTCTTATTCTTGACTAAACTACTCGTGACAGTTGCACAAGGCTTTAAAATTGAACCTTATTTACTTATTGCTTACATATGGGGAATAAGGTATCTTTTATCAGTTTCACAGACTTACTTAAAAATGAGCTCATTTTCTCAAGGGTGTTATGATCTTGAGACGTCTTCTGGGATTTTCAAACCTTGGTGTTGTTTCTCAAAAGAAAACAATGTTGAGTCTGCCATGATCTCCTCACCTTCAATATGGTTTTCAAACATTCCCATTTCTTTCTTTCTTTTTAAATGTCTTTTCAGCTCTTCTGCCCATTTTTATTTATTTATTTATTGTTTTTTTTTTTTGCTGTACGCGGGCCTCTCACTGTCGTGGCCTCTACCGTTGCCGAGCACAGGCTCCGGACGTGCAGGCTCAGCAGCCATGGCTCACGGGCCCAGCCGCTCCGCGGCATGTGGGATCTTCCCGGACTGGGGCACGAACCTGTGTCCCCTGCATCGGCAGGTGGACTCTCAACCACTGCGCCACCAGGGAAGCCCCCATTTTTATTTTTCAATTTGAATTTCTTTTTAAAAAAATTAATTAATTAATTAATATTTTATTTTTGGCTGTGTTGGGTCTTCGTTGCTGCACGCAGTCTTTCTCTAGTTGTGGCGAGCAGGGGCTACTCTGTTGTGGTGTGCAGCCTTCTCATTGCGGTGGCCTCTCTCCTCTAGGCGCGTGGGCTTCAGTAGTTGTAGCAGATGGGCTCAATAGTTGTGGCTTGCGGGCTCTGGAGGGCAGGCTCAGTAGTTATGGCATAGGGGCCTTGTTGCTCTGCGGCATGTGGGATCTTCCCGGACCAGGGATCAAACCCATGTCTCTTCTATTGGCAGGTGGATTCTTAACCACTGTGCCACTAGGGAAGTCCTGTTCCCGTTTCTTAATTCATTGTCACACTTAAAAAAAAATACTAAACTATCTTACAAATAAACAAAGAATAAAGATAATGGAATGTTTTTCCTAATGTTGACTCCTTGCAATACAGATGCCTAGATGAGCCTCTATTAGTGCTGTCCAGTAGAAATTTCTTCTGAGGTGAAAATGTTCTATATTGATGCTGTGCAAAATGGTAGCCATTAGCCACATACAGTTATTGAGCACTTGAAATGTGACTAGCATAACTGAAGAATTGAATTTTTAAAAAAATTTTATTGAAATATAGTTGATTTACAATGTTGTGTTAGTTTCAGGTATACAGCAAAGTGATTCCATTATATATATATATAGATAGATAGATAGATAGATATAGATAGATATAGATATTCTTTTTTTGATTCTTTTTCATTATAGGTTATTACAGGATATTGAGTATAGTTCCTTGTGCTATAGTAGGTCCTTGTTGGTCCATATCTATTTTATATATAGTAGTGTGTATATTTTAATCCTAAACTCCTAATTTATCCCTTCCCCCCTTTCCCCTCTGGTAACCATGTTTGTTTTCAATGTCAGTAAGTCTATTTCTGTTTTATAAATAGTTTAATTTGTATTATTTTTAAAAAATTCCACGTGTAAGCAGATATGATATTTGTCTTTCTTTGTCTGACTTACTTCACTTAGTAAGATAATCTCTAGGTCCATCCATGTTGCTGCAGATGGCATTATTTCATTCTTTTTTATGGCCAAATAATATTCCATTGTGTATATATACCACATATTCTTTATCCATTCATCTGTTGATGCACATTTAGGTTGCTTCCATGTCTTGGCTGTTGTAAACAGTGCTATGAACATTGGGGTGCATGTATCCTTTCGAATTTTAGTTTTCTCCAGATATATGCCCAGGAGTGGGATCGCTGGATCATATGAAGAACTGATTATTTTTTTTTGGTTGTGCCATGTGGCATGCAGGATCTTAGTTCCCCAACCAGGGATTGAATCCATGCCCTCTGCATTGGGAGCATGGAGTCTTAACCACTGGACTGCCAGGGAAGTCCCCAAGAATTGAATTTTTAATGTTACTTAATTTTAAGTAATTTAGTAATAAATTAATATAAATGTAAATTTACTAGCCACCTGTGGCTAGTGTGGCTATGGCTAGTGGCTACCATATCAGACAACACAGCTCTAGATCAACCTTAGACTATTACAGAGTTAAACAGAAAAAATGGCAAAAGATTGTTGTAGCCAAACAAGTGTACATTTTTTGGCTGCGCTGCATGGCTTGTGGGATCTTAGTTCCCTGACCAGGGATCAAACCCATGCCCCCTGCAATGAAAGCACAGAGTCCTAACCACTGGACTGCCAGGGAATTCCCAAAACAAGTGTACTTTTACAGTCTTTTCTTATCTTTGGGATGAAGTTCAACATTGATTTAATGAGATTTTATTCGTTTAAATCAAATGAAGTGATAAGAATTCCCTGGCGGTCCAGTGGTTCGGACTTGGTGCTTTCACTGCCATGGGCTCCGGTTTGATCCCTGATTGGGAAATTAAGATCCTGTAAGCCATGCAGTGAGGCAAAACAAAACAAAACAAACAGACAAAACAAAAACAGAAACAAAAAAACCCCAAACACCAAATTAAGTGAGTTTACTGGATTCTTTTGTGGACTCTTCTCTCTCCCTCACCTGTCCCAGCTGATTGGTCACTAAGTCCTATTCTTCCTACATCTTCAGAATATCTTAAAGATATCACCTCCTTTCCATCTGCATTACCACTGTTTAGGTCCTATCTGACCTTTATTATTTTAACAGCTTCTCAATTTTCCTTTTTACTACCATGCTTGTTTCTCTCCATTTCACTTTCTACCTTTTTAATAGAGTAACCTTTCCTAAAAACAATGTCACCATATCACTTCCATTCTTTAGAATACACTTCACACTTAAAATGTGGTCCATGGATCAGCAGTGTAGGAGGCATTGCCTGGAGCTCATTGGAAATGCAGAATCTCAGTCTCCACCAAAACTAACTGAGTCAGAATCTGTATTTTTTTTTTTTTTTTGGTGGTACGCGGGCCTCTCACTGTTGTGGCCTCCCCCGTTGCGGAGCACAGGCTCCGGACGCGCAGGCTCAGCAGCCATGGCTGCTCCGCGGCATGTGGGATCTTCCCGGACCGGGGCACGAACCCGTGTGCCCTGCATCGGCAGGCGGACTCTCAACCACTGCGCCACCAGGGAAGCCCCCCCCAGAATCTGTATTTTAATGAAATATATAAAGGTGATTTTTATGCACATTCAAGTTCGAGAAGCACTGTTATAGGATGAAGTCCAAACTCTTTAACATACCATAGAGATTCAGGTCTAGCTCAGTTTCTGGCATCACCTCCGGCAACTGCCCCTTTCCAATCTCTTAAAACCCATATTCAATGTTGTACAAAATAATTTGTAATTCTGAGTATTCACCTTTGTTCCGCTGCCTAAAAAACGTTTTTGCTCTGATCTTCAATACCCATTTGAAACTTTTCTTTCTATGGTTTCTCATAAGAGTTAGGTTTATCTTCTTTGTACTCTACAGAATTTTATAGATACCTCTCTTACCGCATGTAGCAAATGGATTCTAAGTACTTGTGTGTCTCTCATACTACACTGTGAACTTTTTGATGTAGACATTTTTCATATAGTCATGCTGTTCTCAATAGTTCCTGATCCATGCTTGCTGTTTGAATGATATGTTTCCGAAGAGAGTATTAGATAATGGCAGTATTTCATACAATGGCTACATTCAAAAGGTAGAAAGAATCCTTATAGAGGATTTTTATTTTACAAGAGGAAAACTGAAGCCCCCAAAGTTGAATGACTTTCTCCAAGTTATTGGCATGGTGACATTCTTCTCTGTATATACTAGGCACCCCACAAAGTATCCAGCCAATAAATATGATAAACTTATTTTTCTCTCTCTGGTTTTTGGATGAACTAAATTTCCCTTGACTAAGTAAGGTAAAGACTCTAATAAACTTGGATTATTCTCTATCTCTTCTGCTTATCTTTTCCTCACCTTTCCCTTGTGGGAAATGACAGGACTCTTTTCTATCTCCTCTTCACTTTAGTGTCATATGACGCTAATCAGAGAGATAGTGAAGTAATTAGGGATGCAGTACCATCAGTACACAGCTGATAGTAAGCTTTGCATCTCCTTTCATCAGATCTAAGATGCGGTTTCTTGAATTTCAGTGTCTGGCGGAGTAAAGGACATGGACGAAGCAGTTGGATCAGGCACCATCTTGATAAGACCAAAGCAATCCTCACAGGCAGGGGGAGATATCTGAAGTATACAGCAGTCAGTTGACATTGCAAAAGATAAACCCACCCCTTGTCTCTGAAAGCCACAGTATTGTGGGAAATCTTGGATTGCAGGCTATTCCTACGTGATTAGATTTTGGCCAGATTTCTACAATCCCTTCCTACAGGCTCTCAAATAAAAACCATGATCTTTTCTTCTAGTTGGGAAGCCTCCTTTGCCTTTATCTCTTGCACTGTATTTCAGCCTATGTTGATGACTTCTATACCAATTATTTATTATGCTTGGCTTACAAATCCTCGGCAGTTTGATTCATTTTGCCATGATTCTTTGTTAAAAGGTGGGCTCTGTTTTCCTGGTATTCCTTTTAGCTATTTCTGGATTCCAGCTGGGGTAAACATCTTGTCCTAGGGGAGAATATAATTTAATTAGAGTGATTTACTTTTTAAAAATTTACTCTTTTGTAATGGAGAACTAACTCTATTTCAAACAAATTTATTAAATGTCTACCATATAGTGTGGTAATTACAGGATGCTTATGACATAGACCTTTCCTCTGGGAAATACTGTTTGAATTTTATAGAAATTTCTATACCCATTATGTATTGTACACCTGAGCCTAATTCATATTACACTAAGTATAGCATGACTGTAAAATTTGAGGTACAAACTGGGATACTTTGAAAGGAGTTGCAACTAATAATTACACCTGATCAACAGATTAAACAAGGACTGTCCTGGGCAAACTGGGATAGTGTCGGGCAAACTGGAACATTAACAAAACATTTATTTCTGTTATAATTTTTTTTGGCATTTTAAGTATTATAGTTATTAGGGAGCAGTTTGGGTTAAATGTAACTATTTTATGATGCCTATTACATGCCAGACACTACAGTAAAGTATACTCACATTTTAGTCAGGGAAACAGAATATATACATATAGCTATATTAAACAATTGTATATAGTGGCATGAATACTGGATAGAAAGTCAGGATACCTAGATTGAAAATTTGCCTTGAAATTCAATCTCTTCCTTTGGTCGAATCACTAAACCTCTCAGGCTGTCTTCTTACTTATAAAATGGAATGGTACTTATTCTTTGTAGGATGGTGTGAGAAGGTGGTAAAAAATGTGAAAGCAGCTAACATACTATCTATCCAACAAATAATGAATGCTCGACCATGAATGTCGACTTTGTTGATTTTCTAGTTTAATGAAAGGCACCTAGAGTGGAAGTTAGAGACTCATTTTTTTTTCTAAAAACTTTTATTACAAAGAAATTTTTACCATCATCTTCCACGGCCAATTTCGTCCCATGCACACCCCGATCCATATTATTTTGAAGCAAACTCAGATAACACATAATTTCATCTATAAGTATTTTAGAATGTATCACTAAGGATTCTTTACTTTTTAAAAACATCATCACAATATCATTATTAACCAAAGAAAGCAACAATAATTCCCCATTATCATCAGGTACCTAGTTACTGTCCAAATTTTCAGTTCTCTTATAAAAGATTTTTCACTCTTTTTTTAAAAAAATCAAGGTCCAAATGAGGTCCACAAATCCTTATACTTTGTTGATGTCTTTTAAGTTCCACTTAGAATATAGATCCCCCCTCCATCTCTTTTTAATTTTTTTTCCCTTGCAATATATTTGCTGAAAAAACTGGGTTTTAGGGAATTCCCTGGTGGTCCAGTGGTTAGGACTCTGCATTTCCACTGCTGGGGGCCCAGGTTTGATTCCCTGGTCAGGGAACTAGGATCCCGCAGGTTGTGCAGCACGGTCAAAACAAAAAAAAAAAAAAAAGAAAAAAGAACAAAAACAGCAGTTGGGTTTTGCCCTGTGAAATATTCTATAGAGTGTTCCACAGATTGCAATCCCATGGTGCAGTTTAATCATGGAATAAATTTTATTTGATATTAATACAAGTCTTGTTCAAGTAAGCTCTGTCATTAAGATGCACATTTGTATGTCTTGTATGGTATCTCATATATTGGGTCTACTTGCAATTTTCAAAGATTCCTATGGTGTTCCTACAATGTGCCCGAGTGGGGTAGAAGCACTGTGTTTAAGAGAGCAGAGACTAGAATTGAGACACTTCATTGTGAATTCTGGTTCCACCACTCACTAGTTGTCTGAAGTAAGCCTCCCTTTTTCAGTTTCTAAAATGGGGTTAATATCTCAGTGGGTCATTGTTAGGATTAGGTAAGTGAAGTGCTTAGCATGCTATCTGACACACAGGATGGCTCTTAAGTGTTATAAATATTTTTTACAATGAGGACAGTAAATTTGGCCTCGAGTTTTCAATGAAGTTGGGGAGATGGAACGGGTACAAAAAAGTAAATAAGTATAAATAAATATAGTCAAGGTGATCATGGAGACTGAGACTTAAAATGGAACTTGATGGAGGAATAGCTCTGAGAAGAGAGTTTTATTATATACCTGCTACTCTGCATGATGCTGTAAGCCCAGTTGTTCAGTCCTCACAACCACACTATGAGGGAACATTTCTTACCAGGTCATGCGTGAGAAGTCTGAGGCTCCAAGAGGTCACTATCTTGTTCCAGGTCACCAGTTAGTGGGGGACCATGGTGTAGTTTAATATGTTCCTCTGTTCTCAGTATTTCCTGTAAATTGGTAGGTGGATCTAGAAGATGTTGTAAATTCAGGTTTGATTTTTTTTTTTTTGGCCAGACAACTTCACAGGTTGTATAGTTTTTCCATCAGGAAGCACATAATGCCTGGTTGATTATCTTTTATGATGTTAGCAGCTGTTGCTATTTAATTGATATTTAATGACTAGATGTATTTTTTTCATCAAGGGTTTTATATTTATTTCTGATCTTATAAAATTCACTTGTTTTTTTTTACTTCTGAAAATGATCAGAGTTGTAATTAAGATGAAGATATAATTAAGAAAATATTTATATCAGTTACACCTATATATCCCAACCTCCAATACTGTCCTATTTCACTTTAAAGATGTGCTCATTGATTGCTAGGAGGGAATAAAAATAGAAATAACTTTATAATGCTATAAGTGAAAGATGATTAGAATATGATTTTCCCAGACCTTTTTAATATAAATGGCTCTATGAGTTTTATGACATAATAATTAAGTAACAACCTCCTATATTGCTAGATACACAAAAAGTAATTAATAAAACTTATCTACACTAACATCCTCGAAATTTTTCATTACTTCTTGGCTTCAAATACCAATAATTAAACTGTACTAATCTGTAGCTTCTTTTCTAGGAACAAACAATGTATTCTTTCTCTGATGCTGTGCTCTTTTGTTAATCACCAATTTAATATTCTTATTTTTATTTAAAATTACAGTATGGTCCTATAGTCACAGTTAAGCACTTTGAGTTACTTTTCCAATAATGCTGATTAACTTTTGATGAAGCAGTCATATCCTTCCACCCAGTTCCTGGTCAAGAAATAACATGTTGTCATCTGACAACTGGCAAAGATTAACAGTCAGCTGTGGCCACTGACTGACTCACCCAGGGATTTAAACCATGACCTTGGCCTCATTATCATGCTGTTATAATCTACTGAGCAAAATAGCCAGAAAAATAAATTCTGAAGACAGGAAGTAAAAAATTCTGCTATTTGTATCTCCAAACCTAAACCACTGCACATCTGTGTCCTTTCAACAATTCTCTTAGCAGGTGTTTTGGAAATGGATGAGGAATTGAAGGCAAGATATTCTCCTGAAAATCAAAGCTGATCATGTCAGTTCTCTGGCTAAAGAAACGCCACTGCCTGCCTAATGCCTAAAGGACAAATTCAAATTCTTCAGCAGAGCATATAAGGTTGTAGCAGAATCTTGCCACAGCCTATTTTCCTAGCCTTATCTCTTGCTTCAACTCCCTGCTTCCCTTTCTTCATACTCCAGTAACAGTGATTTTTCTCATTGTTTTGTGACTGCTCATGTAATTGTGCATATATTTATCGAGTCTCTGTAATATACGAGACAGTTTGATAGGCCCTAGGGAAACTGGAGTGAAAGTCATATTCCTTGCCCTTAAAGAATTCATGGTCTAGTTGAGGAGGCAGACAGGGAAATAAATGGCTCCAACAGTGTGTGACAAGCGCTATCTGTGAGCAGGGTATGTGCAGTGCTAAGAGATCCTGGGGCAAACAGGAGGAAGAAGGAAAAAAGGGAGGCATGAGCCCATGGTGGAGAAGACAAAGAAGTTAACTGACAGAGAGGGAGGTTATGGGAGAGGGAATAGAAAGGGTGGTCCAAGTTGAGGGAATAGAAAGTCCCAAAGACGAGAAACTTTACATATTCAGTAAAGTGCAAGTCAGTTGTCACGGCTGAAGAGGGGTGCGTGTTCGTAGCCTGGGTTGGAGATAAGGCTACAGAGGTAGGCAGTAGCTGAATCCTAAAGGAGCCTCTATTTACCTTGACAAAGAGTTTGGATCTTACTTCTCTGCAACTGTGTTTCCCTCTTTCGAGGCTGCTTTTTCCTTCTCGCCCACCCAACTTAAACCAGTCATGGCAAATTCTCTCCCCAGAAATTCATTCAACAAGTATTTGTTGGAATACTTACTATATGCCATGTATTGTTCTAGGTGCTTGGGATACATGAGTAAAAACCCTACTCTGTCCCTGTGCTTATATTGTAGTGGGGGAAGTTAAAGGTTAATGATAAACTTAATAAGCTGGGATATTATTCAACTTCGAGTGAAAGTAAAGTTGGAGAGTGGTAAGTGTTATGGAAAAAAGAAAAAGTAGGGTAAGGTAAAGGAGACTGGAGTGACCGGGGAGCAGGTGGGGCAGGCTAGAGTATTAAACAGGATGGATAACTAAGCAGAAGTATGCAGGAGAAGAGGAGTCAGCTAAGTGGATATCTTGGTGAATAGTGTTTTGGGCAGAAGAACAGCTAAAGGAAAGCCTACAAGGGAGTAGTAGATGAGGTCAGAGAGGTTATGTGGGACTTGCAGGCCATTTAAGGAGTTTAGTTCTGACCCAGTCCAGTGGGGAGCCACCACAGCATTTTGATCAGTGTAGTGATGTGGTCTGACTGTTTTAGGAGGCTTTCTCTTTATGCTGTGTTGAAAAAAAGACTGTAAAGCCACAAGGATAGAAGCAGGGAGATCTATTAGGAGAAACTGAGATGATTCCAAGCATTGTGAGGCAGCCAGATCTCTTAGCAGAGTACTGAGCCCTCAGTAAATTCTAGTGATTATTTCAGTTTATGATTTTAGTTTAGATATACCTCCTATAAATTATTTAGTAGATTACAAGTAATTAGCCCTTACTCACACGTAAAAATGAAAGTCCACGGGCTTACAGTCTTCACAAACTTATGCTTCTATAGGAACTGAAGAAAGGACTTATATTTTGGAGTTAGTTTGTGGCCTGTCAAAAAGACCTTGAAAACTCAATGAAGGATGAAGATGAAGATGGCTAGTTACTTCTAAAGGTAAATAAGAACAATGCACTTTCAACTCAACTTCAGATGTGTTCATATATTTGAGGGACATGCCCAAGTAAAACATAATGCCATACAAGATATAATGAGATGTGATAAAACATTTTAGGTAAAATACTAAACCGGAACAGAGAAAACAAAACACTTCTAAGATCCATATTGTAGTAAAATCAAAAGATAGAGACCTTTGGAAGGTATTTTAGTTCTCAGCAGAGCAATCTTACTTTAAATTGGGCCTACTACTTTGAAAAGTAGCCCGTTTGAAATTCTATGGGATTCTATCTATATGTTATATAAATACTGTGACAAATTTTTATTTTGAAAAGGTGTACGAATCAGGGTGGAAGATGATTTTAAGATGCTTCCAGTGCTAAGGATTCCCTTTAATAGGAAAAACACATGTAGTTGTTTGTAGTAAAGAAATGTAAAAAGGAAACACACTTCTGCTTTATTCAATCCTGTAAGAAGTCAGGTGTCCCAGTGATACCAGCTCATGCACACTGCATTTTATATGCTGGCACTGTCTCCAGGCAGGTAAGAGGCAGCGGGGGCTCTGAGAGACAGCTGCAGGCACCCAGCATGCTTTGTGTCTGGTAGAAAACAGTCCCTGGCCCAGGGTGTGACTCTACTGTAAAGGAAGCCAAAGTCTTCCAATTTGGACAACCTCTTTTAGGTTCACATTTTATGTACTCAAAATAAGTATCCTATTTTAGCCTCAGGGTAGTCTGTTTCTGCTTGGGTTGATAGCTGGCTGGGGAGTGGAGGTGGTGTTACTTCAAACCTGGCTCAGAAACAGTTGAGTAAGGTAGAGTGTTCCACCCATCCTTTTTGTTTTTAGTTCTGTTCTCCTTTCTTTTAAAGGAGCTTTTAGTGTATTTCAGTGGCAGTGAGGGTTTCCAAGGCAAAGGTCACAGATATATGTATTGACTGGTACCTGTCATTGCATATGAATGGAAAGGAAAGTGTGGATATTATTTAAAAACTCAACATTTAAATCTTAGGTAAAAAGAAAAATCAGTCTCTCTAGACGTGTTCTCTTTGTTTTCCACTTCCCGGTTTCTCCTCCATTATCTTTTATTGTAATGCACCTAGTGTAATCCCCAACCTTTATATTAGCCACTTGGGGAATTTTCAAAATATACCCATGACCAGGGTCCTAACCCCAGAGCCTGATTCATTTGCTCTAGGGTTACACTCAGGTGGTATTTGAAAAAAGTGACCCAGGTAATTTTAATGTGCGGCCAGCGTTTAAAATCACTACGGTTTCAAACAGGAGTAAAAGTATCTAGGTTCCAGCTGCAGTGCTGCCATTTACTTGCTGGCTGATCTTAGTCTTCTATTTCCCATAGGATAATAAGGTTGGATTAGAGATATATAAAAATTCTCTTAACTCTACAACAAAATTACATAAATTGGGATTCATATGATCGCATCAAACTAGCTCCAAAGAGATGAAAATGGAATTATTTAGAGTGTGAGAGTCTGATTTGAAGTAGGTAATATACATACATACATACATAAAAGTACTTAAGTAAACTTTTCCCTCTTCCCAATTACAAGGGGTGGGAGAAAAGAAACATAAGACGTTAATGCTTAGAAATCACAAGAGACTTCGAGGGCTGCAGTGTCTATCCCCAGCTCTCTTAAGTTGGGAGCTAGTCAGGTGGTACCTGGGGGACAGAGAGGGAGGAGAGTTTGCTACACACCAAGAAGATACATATAATACAAACCCCAAAGGGCTTACACTACTCAACAGAGCGTAATCTGGCCCGGTACTAAACAGAACTAGCGTGGAACGTGGGGTAGGGGTGTGTACATATACGTAGACACACACCCGCGCACGCGCACACCCCCTCCCCGCCAACTCTGTCATCCACGGTGCTTGCGGAGAGCAGGCAGAAGGGCTGATCCCTGGCAACCCGCCCCCGGGCCTCAACCCCACCCCTCTCCACCAGCTCCCCGTCCCGCCCGCACCCAGAGGGCTGTGGGCCGGGCCCAGCCCCACCAATAACAGAAGGCAGCGGCAGCCACGGCCATCCTCCAGGAGCGGGTTTTCTGTCCACTCTCAACCTCTTTCATCTTACCCGTCCCTGTGCTCGGAAGACCAGACTCTGACACTAACCCCATCCCCTGGCTTCCCTGCCAGTTCTCTCTAGACTAGGCCCTCCAAAAAGGACCAAATAGAACCGAAGCCATCCTTAGTCCTTTCGCGCTCCCACTCGCAGCCTCTTGGCTCGTCCTCATCCTCACACCTGTCCCAGACAAACCCTATCTTCCCCAACCTCACCTCCCCGCTTCTCCAGGCTCTCCTACGCCCTCGGCTCAGTAGTTCTCCGAGCATTCTTTGCCATGGGGACCCCACGCCACGCTTACACTCTCCCCCCTTCCAGGACCCCTCCCACGACATCTCGAGAGTCCCTCCACGCGCGCACACTCTTTCACCTGCAGCCAGACACCAGGCCCGGCCCTCGCCCTCCCGTTCCAAAACCCTGGGAGCCCTCACTCCCGATCACACCCGCTCTCCGGACGCGACATGCCCCGCCGCCAGTGCCCACACCCCTAGTCTTCTACCTCTCCAGTTGACCCACAGGGCGCCCCCATCCACCTCGGCTCTCGCTCTTTCCTCTCTCCCGACGCCGGCTCGCACGCTCCCATTCGCCACACCCCCGCCCTTGAAACTCCCGCTCCCTGCCTCCTCCCGCCTCACACTCTTAGCCTCACAACATCTCCCCGTCCGGCCCCACTCCACAGATCGCGTTCGGGAGGGGTGGCCGCCGCCCGCTGGGCGTCCGCCGTGCCCGGGCCTCAGCGGCCGGGAGGTGACGCGGCCCCGCGGGAGGAGCCCGGGAGGCGGAGGGGCGGAGGAGGCGCGGCGGCGGCGGCGGCGGCAGCGGCGTAGGGAGCGGGCCCACCGCACCCACTCTACGGACCCAAGGGCGGCGGCGGCGGCGGCTGAGGGACCCTGGGCGGGCGTGTGATGAGGAAGGACCGGCGCCCGACCCTGCTGCGCGTCGGAGCTCGCTTGGATGCGGGCGTTGGCAGCCGCGTAGCCCTGGCCCCGGGACTCTCCGCCGCTAGCCCTTGTCATCCCTTCTCCGCTTTCGCTTCCCCGCTCTAGCCCGCAGGGGTCTCTGGCGGCCGTCCCCTGCCCCGCGGCCCTCTCCTCGTCGTGGCTAGAGTGGGGGGGGGGGTCCTCCCTCCGCGGCGCCGGGAGCCCTGTGACGCGTCAGCCGGCTGGACGGCTCAGCTGCTTCTCTGGGAAATTAGCCCCTGCTTCCTCTCTCCCCCCTCTGCGCCCCTCCGGCTCGCGGGACGCTGCCTCTGGGCGCTCTGAGCGAGTTCCCTGGACTCCCCCGGGGGGCTGGGTCGCAGCCTCCTCTTTCTCCTCTGGAGCGGGGCGCGCACCCCCCGCCCTCGCCGCGACCGTACACACTCGCGCCCGGCCGGCGCGCCGCCCTCGTGCCCGCTCCCTCCAGTCACCCCACCCTTAGTCGTCCCCGCCACCTTTTACTCCACCACCCTCGCCCGCCGCTCCGCTCACTCCGCGGCCCGGCCCGGCCTCCCGCCCCTCTCTCCCTCAAACCGCTCACTTGCCAGCCCTTCGCCCCCGGGAAGAAGACACATTTCTCGGAGCGCACTCATCAGTCCTCCCTTCCCCCGCGCTCGCCCTCCCCTCCCCCCGCTCTTTCTATCTTGGAGGAGGGGGCCTGTCGCCTGGGATTGAAGGCCATTGATTTGTATGCATTTGTCCCAGCGCCGGAGGCTGCCCCAGCCGCCCGCGCGGGTGCCGCCGCCGCCGCCAGTGGAGTTGCCTCCCTGCTTCCCTAGGGTGGTTAGACTCCACCAAATATGTCGGCTCCTGTCGGGCCGCGGGGCCGCCCGGCTCCCACCCCGGCGGCCTCTCAGCCGCCTCTGCAGCCCGAGATGCCCGACCTCAGCCACCTCACGGAGGAGGAGAGGAAAATCATCCTGGCCGTCATGGATAGGCAGAAGAAAGAAGAGGAGAAGGAGCAGTCGGTGCTCAAGTAAGGACCTGGCTCCATCTTCCCGCCTCCCTCCCAGCCCTCCGCCCCCTCGGTCGCTGCCCTGCGGTCGCCTGCGCGCCCCGGATCGCCGCCCTCCCTCCCGCCGGCGGCGCCCGGGCCACGAGGGTTGCGACCGGCGGCGGCCGCCGGGGCTGCTTTGTGGGTGTCAGAGCGCGGGTGTGTGTGTCGGGGAGGGAGGGCGCCGAGGCCGGCTGAGGGGAGGGTCGCGAGCCTTTGGGCGTTGTAATTTTCCCGGGCGTCCTTCTGGCTTTCCCCGCGGGCCAGTTCGGCTCCGGGGCCCCGGCGGGGCTGGGGCTGAGCCCAGGCTCCGCGCGTCCCTTCTCCCTTCCCGCCGCCCCCGCGCGGAGGCAGTGACTGGGGCAAGGAATCCAATATGGCCGTGCACAGGTGCTCCCCGGCCGGGACCCGGGCAAAGGCGCGCCGGCCGGGGATCAGGGCGCCGCCGGGGGCGCCTCGTCGCCGCCTCCGCAGGGCGGCTCGGAGAGCAGAGCTGCCCACTGTCGTCGCGGGCAGGAGGGAGGCTGTGCGGGCGAGGGGCCTAAGCTCTGCCGCGTTTCGGGTGGGTGTGCGGCCGCCGCCATCTTCCACCCCCTCCCCCTCGGCGGGTTCTAACACCCTGCACTCTGCTGCTCTTCCTGTTTGCAACTAGTAAATCTGTTTAATCCTGAAGGGACTCTGAAGAGACTCCAGTTCCTCCCATTACTGCGCTTTGGGATGCTTCCTACCTTGTGAAGTTCTACTATTCGTGCTGATAGGCTAGGCAGCCGGGATCTTGCCGAGGGTGGGACGGTGAAAGCAGCACCCAGGCACCCGCGCAGTTTAGCGGCTGTGTAATTTCAGCACCAGGGAACTGTCCTGACAGATATCTGTAGCTTTGAGACTCCTTTTCTTGTCAGTCTGGCAGAGATTTGTTTCTGCAGGTTTGCTTTTAAATGTTTTACGGTTATTTGATTTCTCAGTTACTACTTGAAAGAGAGTGCGCAGAAGATGTGTAACCCTTCTGATATTTTTCCAACTCAACTCTTTCATTTTTGCTTGAAATGCATTATTCATTGAGATTAATTTGTACAGTTTATATGCCAAAGGTGCGACAGTTATTTTCTGTGTTATCAAATATACTTTTCCCATATTCTCCACAGAAACACATAGTTGAAAGTGTAAGAGTTCCTCTAGGAGGGAACTAACACACTGACCTCTGATCATTAACTTTTAAAAACAGGTTGTTGCATTCAGTATTCTTTAGCACTTACAAAGAAACAATTTTCTGTCTATACATACATATTTGCATATTTTAATGAAAAATACTCCTTTAAATAATAACAAATATCTCAAATATATTTACATGTCCAAGAAAAATACTAGTTCTCAAAAATATTGAAGCACTAAGAGAGCAAATGCGCTCCTAACATATTAACTGAAATAAAGAAGAATTGCTTCTTTGAAACTTATTTCTGGGTTTGAATACTTGTTTGGGAGTGTGATTTATTAGTAGGCTCGGGAAATGAAAAAGGTTAAGAGATCTGAGTAGCTTATTTCAACTAATAAAGAATAAAACATTATTTTAAAAAGTTTTTTGAGCATACTTCTAATTTTGCTCAACTTTACTATGTATACTAACAATGCCAAGCTTTTTGATGACTTAGATTTGATATTTAGATATATGAATCTGTATTTTTCACTATAATTGCTACAAAATAAGTATTTTCAAAATCATGCTCAAATTAAATGTGGTTTTATTTCTTTGACTCGCATATTTAGATGTAGAATGTGTTTTTATTTTTTTATGGTATGCTAAATCATGGTACTTACTGGCTAGTTCACTATAGTTCCAAATCTATTTATTGTTCTAATATCTAGAAATTTAAATGAAGTTTTGAGTACTGAATTAAGAATTACTCAAAATGAACTATATGTTATAGAGTGTGAAAGGGTTTTCCAGGTAGGTACATGTGAATATATTATATTTCTATGTAAACCTACATACTGTGCAAATCATATAAAGTTTGTGCATTCATATTTGCATAGTTTAGGTAGAAACAAGCATTCTCTACAATATAGTTATACAGTATATGAAATTACATTGATGAAAAATCTGTTCATATTTATTTAAAATATCTATTTGCATTTTTACCTAACTGATACTTGGAAGGAGTCATACCTCAAAATGATCTACATGGTTTTGGAATTATTTTTATATTCATTTTAAACAAGAAGCTATTTGGAGGTTAAAGCATAATATATTGGAAACTTTAATTTTTAATGTTCTTTAAAAATACTTTTGGCTTTTTGTAATAAAATAAGAGTAGGCAAAGAAAATGAGGAAAAGAATAGACTTTATAATAGAATGATAATGAAAGACAAATTGTTTTGAAGAATTTGACAATTTACTAAGTAATATATTTTCAGTGTTGTTTATTAAGTTACAAATGCTATTTATAAGAAAAAAATAATACTAAAATTCTTCAATGATTACTATTTCCCATTAAGTTTTAGGGGCCATTTATCTGGTCATGACTACCCTTTGTTTCTCTTTAGTGATGTCCATTTAATTGCATGTTAACATTTATTCTGAGAGAAGGTCATGGGCAGAGAGAAATAAACTGAAATTCAAATTCATGTCTGCTGCCTTTTAACAACTATGTTAAAAAATAAGTTTGCTGTGTGAAAAATTGAAACTGTTGCATGAAAATATTTTTGCATGATCTGTGAGTTTCAATATTCATGTAAAGTATTCATACAAAGTGGAGTGTGCATACCCAAGGGCATCATAAGATGATGTATTGGATTACAGGAAGAAAATAATTAAAACATATTTACATTTCTATTTGAAAAAGAAAGAAATTAAGCTTTACTAATACTTAATATATAGATTGACAGTGTGAAGCTGCATATAATTTATAAATAAATATACATACTTTAAGAAGTTCATGCCTGAGATATTTTTAGTGAGAGAGGTGAGCGATCAAAACTGATTGAGACCACTACAGTAATCTCCCTTCTAAGGAGCCTGAATAATTAAAAACTATTTATATTTATTTAATCATTAGCAATTTCTTCAAAGTCTAGCAGAATATCCACATACTCTGGAAGTCTTTGGTCACCATCAGATAATACCATTTTACGTGTGAGTGAGATATTAGGCCTTTGGAAGCATTTTCTTTTTTGGAGGCATTTTCATATCAGTAGATCAATAATTACTTTTTTTATCCTTATATAAATTCCTTTAACAGTATTAGTTTGGATAACGCAATCTATCAATAAAATCTGTAATGTCCTTTTTTTTCATTAATTTATTTTATTTAGTTATTTTTGGCTGTGTTGGGTTTTGTAAGCTGTGCGTGGGCTTTCTCTAGTTGTGGCAAGTGGAGGCTACTCTTCGCTGTGGTGCATGGGGTTCTCATTGCGGTGGCCTCTCTCGTTGCGGAGCACGGGCTCTAGTGCGGGCTTCAGAAGTTGTGGCACACGGGCTTAGTAGTTGTGGCTCGCAGGCTTAGTTGCTCCGTGGCATGTGGGATCTTCCCGGACCAGGGCTCGAACCCATGTCCCTGAGTTGGCAGGCAGATTTTTAACCACTGCACCACCAGGGAAGCCCTGTAATGTCCTTTCATGGATTAAAGTTTTTTTTTTTTTTGGTACGCGGGCCTCTCCGTGGCCTCTCCCGTTGCGGAGCACAGGCTCCGGACGCGCAGGCTCAACGGCCATGGCTCACGGGCCTAGCCACTCCGCGGCATGTGGAATCTTCCCGGACCAGGGCACGAACCCGTATCCCCTGCATCGTCAGGCGGACTCTCAACCACTGCGCCACCAGGGAAGCCCTGATTAAAGTTTTTAAACCTTGTCTTTCAAGACTAAACTTCTTGAGGGCAAGAATAAAAACTTACCCTTCTTTTCTTTGGAGTTTGTGTTTTGCAGCATCCTTAACACCTGCACGTGGTAGGTACCTAGTAAGCAATGTTGATTAAATTGTAGCAATGTTCATTAACAAGTAGTTTACCAAACTTGTTGGGAAAATGAAATTTTTTGGACAAAAGTACATAATTTATTAAAAGTTTATATTTTCCAGCGAGTTTTTGTTGTTGTTTATTGTTTGATTTTGGTGTGATATTGTGAAAAAAATGTATGAGGAAAGCAAACCTACTGAAATCAACAGAAAATTATTCACTCAGGAAATACTTATTGAGTTTCTACTATCTGCATAACATAGTCTTTAAGATGAGGTGTTTTTGCCACAAATTAGAAATTATGTGTTTCTTGACGTGTAAATTATCTTTTCATTCTCAGTTTAGATTTTCTGTTAATGTCAAAGGGGTAATTTGCTCCCCCAATAAAAGAAGATGATAAGTAAAAATTTCCATGATAGATCAAGGTAATAATTTAGCTTATATTTAAAAACATAGGTAAGCAGTTCTAATTTTTCTAATTTTTTTTAATAATTCAATTTTGTAAGTACTTTCCAAAGTCAATTTATAAGCTCCTTTATTTAATAGGTAACACATACATAATGTAAAAAATTTCTTAGCTACCTATTTTCCCTAGCCAGAGGCAACTGCTGTTGCCAGTATATTGTATACTCTTTCAGAAATATTCTATCCATGAGAGTAGATATGTGTGTATATCAAATACTGTGTGTCTGTATATGTAGGTATGTGCACACACATATGAGTTTATATTTATAAACATAAAGAAACACAAATGTGTCCTGCAGTTTACTTTTTAGGAGATCAATTCCATACCTGTGAATATATGTGCCTAATTCATTTTAATGGCTGTGTAATATCCCATTTTATGAATGTTCTGTAACTTCTTTAACTAGTGTCATATTCTTAGGTATTTAAGTTGTTTCTAATTATTTTGCCATTAGAAATAATGCTGTGATAAATATCTTTGTACATATGTCATTTCCCACATGTGTGAATATGTCTGGAATAAATTCCTAGAAATGGGATTGTTTGGTCAAAAGGTCATAAAATATAACTTATATTTTTTATAACTTACATAAAATAAAAAAATTAAATTTTAATAAATATTAAAAAATAATAAATATTAAATTTCATAAAGGAAGTATGCATAAGTGACATATACTAGGGAGGTTTTCCCACATCCTTGTTAACTCAGTATGTGATAGTCTTTGCCAATGTTTTGGTGAAAAATATGCCATTCTAGATTTAATTGCAGTTTTCTTACTATCAGGGAGGTTGAGAGCCATTTACATTTGTTTAGAGCCTTTTGTATTTCTTTTTCTGCTTGTCATTTTTAGTGATTTGTTGAATCTCTTTATTTGTCACCTGTTTTATGACCTTGTTTATAACTTTTTTTTACTAGTCAGGGTTTTAAAAAATGTATTTAAATTTATTACTTTTTGTTTTATGGCTTTTGGGTTTTGTGATATGCTTAGAATGATCTTCCTCATTCTAATATTTAAAATACTACCATATTTTTTCTTATAGCTAAATGAAATTATAAGAGTCAGATAAATGATGTAACAATCACGAAGACCTAAATAAAAATCGTTATTGTACATGTAAATAACCATGGTCATTGCCAAAACTTGAAACTCTATTGTTTTTAAGGATTCAAAATGCATTCTAAAAAATTGATTGGCATTTTATGAGAGAGTACCTAATAAATTCTTTATATATATTCTATATTTTAAAGTAAGTAGGACAATTAAATAATATCTTGTTGACATTATATATTGATAAAAAATTGATTGTACAGTGTGATGAAGAGAGGTAGTGGAGGCAAGTGTGCTGGGCCAGATGGATTTTGACTTGAAGCTTTATTTTACTAATTAATAACTGTAAGTTCTTGCTTACATTATTAAACTCTCTCAGCCCGTGTTTCCTCATCTGTATTATCTGAGTAATAACATCTACCTTGAAGGATTGTTGTAATCAATGTAGACTAGTTAAGTGTCCTGGCACAAATAGGTGTGAAATAAATAGTTGTTATTAATTGATTATAGACAGGAGTCTCTAAACCTTAATATTATAGCATTCTTGGGTGAAATTTGTCCCCCCTCCCCTTTTTTTTGAGAGATTCTTTTCCTTGTCTACTGGGAAGTCAAATTATGCCTGGAGGACTTTTAGGTGACTTCATTATTTGTCTAGAAGGCTAAGAATGAGGAGAGGTAAGGTGATGAATTGGAAGCAGTTTCCTCAGCAAAAACCATTAATAAGGAGTCTGATAACTAAGGTGTAGCAGTGAAAATAATACTGACACCATGTTATTGGTTATTGGCAAGATATTGATTGTCCTAGGTGAATGTGAGGGAACTAATTTGTGGAAATTACATTGTGATTGTTCTTAGATTTGCCTGGATCAATTTTTCACTCTATTAGTAAATCAAAAATATATATTTACTTATTTGTCTTATTCATATATAAGGACTAAGAATCTTATCAGGTTAATCTAATTCTGAAGCATGGTTTTTAGAGTTTAGAATGCTCATCTCCTTTCCTTTGCCCCTTAAATACACACAATTTTTGTATGCCTGCCTCTTTCTCATCCTTCTGGCCTTAGCTTCAAATTTGTCTCCTGAGAGAGTGCTTTCCTGCCCATGCTTAGAAAGCATGGGCAGGAAAGCGTTTTCTTTTATTCTTCATCACATCTTTAATATTTCCCCAATTATTCTTATCAAAATTTACATTAGAATCTTTGTTTATAATCTGTGTACCCTGCTGGATTATAAACTCCCAGAGAACAGGCACCATGTCTGTCTCGTTTATCATTTCAGCCTCAGCTTCTTTTTTTTTTTTTTTGCGGTACGCGGGCCCCTCACTCTTGTGGCCTCTCCCATTGAGGAGCACAGGCCCTGGACGCGCAGGCTCAGCGGCCATGGCTCCCGGGCCCAGCCGCTCCGCGGCACGTGGGATCTTCCCGGAATGGAGCACGAACCCGTGTCCCCTGCATCGGCAGGCGGACTCCCAACCACTGCGCCACCAGGGGAGCCCCAGCCTCAGCTTCTAATCTAACACAATGCCTTACACATTGTAGCACTCAAAAATATTAGTTGGGTGAATGAATGCAACACTGGGAATTAAATGCTCACTTAGAAATTAAATGTTCATTTAGAAATTAAATGTTCATTTAGATAGTGCTTGCTTTCAAGGTAAAATTCAGTAATCTAAAAGAAAAGGGTTTGCTTAGGTAGTAGTGCCCTAGTTTTTGAAATGAAATGTAAGTTTTAAACATACGTCCAGTTTGCTTATTTTACTGGAAGCAAACTTACAGTATTTTTGTATGATTGCAGCTCATCTTTTGGACTAAGAGCATATCTGTTTTGACTAGAAACCAGAAGAATATTGTGATATATCATTTTCCATTTAAAGAATATTGCAAATTAAGGAACATTTTACTTTAAAAATGATTACTTTACTTTTAAAGCATTTGCAAATTTCCAGTTTGTTTAACAGAGCTGAATGGTAAGGAACATACAGAATGTGTTGGTTAGAAATAATTCATTTCCTCCAGGAGTGGGCAATCCAATGCCAAGCATAATCATATGAACACATAAAGATGTAAAGTGCCATGAAAAAACACTGTAAAGTTGTTTTTAGCACATTATAACCATAGCAAAAAATATGTTAGATAATCCAGGGAGTCGTTTGTTGTCTCTTTGGTATTGTTTGAGGGTTTCAGTTTATTCTTTTAAAATCTCTAGAAATTTCACTCCTAGTTATTAAAGATAGTAGAGACTAGAGATATCAATACTTTTGTATTCTCTAGTCATGTAAGGAAATGCAGACATCTCTGGGTGTTAAAAACACTTTTAACCATTATCAGCTAATCCTTCAGGAACTCACTGTAAGAACCATGATAAAACACAATTAAACTATTGCATAATAAGTGCTAGGAGACCACTGAGCACAGTATATCATGGCTATATTCATACAAGAGGAGTGCCTGATCCAGTCTTGGGGAGATAACATCTAGGCTGAGTCTCAAAGGATGAGTAGATGTTAGCTGGGCAGAGGAAGATGTTGCGAACAAAAATACTAAAACTCCCACATCTCTCTCCCCCAAAACTTTACCTTTCATTTGTAAAAGAGAGGCAGGAAATGGTGGAGAAACTCACTTGAAGTGGTTCAGAAGGTCTGGAACACAGGATTTAAATGGAGGTGAGTTAGTAGAAGAGACTGGAGAGATGGCAAGGTTCAGAGTTGAAAAGATTTTACATGCTATTCTTTGGATTTGGATTTAATCCTGAAGGCAGTAGGGAGTCCAGGAAGGATTTTAAGCACGGGTGCAATATAATCAGACTTTTGTTGTCAAACTACCTCCCCCTGCCACTTTTACAAGTATAATGGGTTGATGAGACTACGTAATGCTAGAGACAAGGGCAGTAGTTGGGAGACTCTTACAGTAATTTGGGTGATAAATGATGAAGATATGAAATAAGGCAGTCATGGTCGAGGTGGAGAGGCAGGACAGATTTTGAAAAATTTAGGAGCCAAATGGCCACGATTTGACAACTGTGTGTAAAGGGTGAAGTAAGTTCTTACGATGCCTGACTTGCTCAACTGACTGCTGTATACATAATACCGATTTGTCTTTGTCTGCTTATGTCACTGACAGTCAGCTCTCTGAACCCATCTAGTTTCAGGACCAGTGTTCTCTTGAGAGGGTGGTGGGGAAGTGGCTTCTTTTATTGTTTTAGTTATTTTAAAGAGTTTATAACATGAATATGAGTACTAGAAGTGACTACAACTTGGAGTGTAGTGGGGGTAGGATCGAAATAATAGAACAGTAATAAAAAGGGAGAAAGGAAAGAAGGCAAAGAAAAAGGGGAGAACAAGGTCAAGACTATTTGAATCCATTCCTAATAGGAAGGAACCCTAATAAATATCTTTGCTTATAATACTTTTTCCTGCTGGATATATTAACGCCATGTAAACTTTTCCAGGTCTGTCTTCCTTTTATTGAACATTGCTTGCTCCCATTGACAATTTAGTTTCAGTGAATTTTTCACCAACTGGTTTTGTTTCATTCTTTGGGTGTTTAAAACTATTATGCAGTCTTTGTTGTATATGTTAGATTTAATTAGGACAAACTTCCTTTTTTTGTATATCTTCCTATATCACTTCTGAGGAAATTTTGGAAATGCGAGTATATTTTAGGAAAATATAGAGAGGAGATTAGCTGTGGAAATGACATGTTGCAGTTGATGAAGATTCTTTTCCTCTTTATATGAGCTTACTGAATTATTGCAGAATTTATAAGTTTTGTTGGATTTTATGATGGGAAGTTCTAGAAATAGGATTAGAGCTAGGATTATAGAAAGGGAAAAGTTGAGAACAGGTTTAGACTCAGGAGTGATATAATATTGTTTCACCTACTTTCTCTCTATAATTGTTACCAAAAAACTGGTGGGCAACTACATAGTATAAATTAAGCTAAGAATGAACAACTTTTATATAGTTTATATATTATGAACATGTATTATATCTATATTATATATACATGTCAAAAAGCTCTAATTTATATTTTCCATACAACATCCCGCAACTAGGCTTCTGGGATGCTAAAACTGGGAGAAAAGGATACACTAAATAATATAGCTAGATAGCAGAATAACCACATGGTGTTTATTGGTATTTGATGCTTTGGTATTGTTCACTTGACAGATGGAGATGATGCTCACATCCATCTTGTTTTGTTGGCATATGAGGTGTCTATTACAATTGTTGTAATGGTTTGCTTCTCAGGCACATACATGAAAAATCTGTTTAATCACATATCACATCACACATAATTCCTTTTGACTGAAAGCTGAAGTAATTAATTAATGCTTTTATTGGCACAAAATTTTTTTTGTCGAAAATGAATTTTGTGGTGGAGGTAGCTAGGTGTTCATCAAAGATTTATATTCCTCTTTCATAGAGCTGTTGCTATGCAATAGCCGTCTAGCCCTGGACTACCTTTTCCAGCTCCTCTTGTATCTAGGTGGGTTCATGTAATAGAGCTCCGGCTGATGATTATCCTCCCCCTCTGCCCCCCAACCCTGCATTAGATTTTGCATGAATAAGAGATATACTTCTGTGTTAAGTCATTGTGATTTTGGAGGCATATCTTTTTTTTTTTTTTTTTTTTGTGGTACGCGGGCCTCTCACTGTTGTGGCCTCTCCCATTGCGGAGTGCAGGCTCCAGACGCACAGGCTCAGTGGCCATGGCTCATGGGCCCAGTCGCTCTGCGGCATGTGGGATCTTCCCGGACCGGGGCACGAACCCGTGTCCCCTGCATCGGTAGGCGGATTCTCAACCACTGCGCCACCAGGGAAGGCCTGGAGGCATATCTTTTACTGTGGCTAATATCACCTAATCTAATACAAATTCTCTTATGATTACTGCCTGTTATTTATTTAACTTTGGAAAAGCTTTAACGTTCACATCTGCACTGGTCAAATCCAGAAGTACTTCCATGGTACTGAATTTTACCATCACAGGCTGATCTCTCTTCAACGATTGTCTGGTCTAACCTAACCTAAGTCTTAACTCAGTCATTGATTCTTGAATACAGAATTTATCAGGAAGTGTCTTTTCCACCTGTTTGGTGACAATTGGGCCGTATCCCAACTGAGGATTTGTTGTTAAAGTTTCGGGAAAGTACTTATACTGTATCTTAACAGAGATACTTGCTCTGGAAGCTAACATAGCATATAGACTTAATGATGAGAAAGAAAAATTCACAACGCTAAGGATCCATTTTAGAACAAATTGAAGCTTCATGTTAAAAGTTTTGCATGTTGAAGGCTAATGGTTAAACTCCATCTCCAAACTTTTTGGCTCACGGGCCCAGCTGCTCTGCGGCATGTGAGATCTTTCCGGACCGGGGCACGAACCTGTGTCCCCTGCGTCGGCAGGCGGACTCTCAACCACTGCGCCACCAGGGAAGCCCTCCAAACTCTAAAGGTTAGGAAGATTTACAAAACTGGGAGGTGAATTTTATACGACCAAGGGAGATATAGTTTAATGTTGTTGAACTTTACCACTGCATTTTACGTATTTTTCCATTCACTGCTCCAGATCTACTCCATTTTTTTTCCCCCACTTTGCTTTGTACTATAGGAGGCTGACCTCTGTGGATTGCAACAGCAGGCTCCCTTGTTCTCTGACCTCCAGGTGGGTTCTGTTGATGTGAGACGTTGGCAGATTGGATGGAAGGAGAATGAGGTCAGGTTATCTGTTCCCAAGTTTCCTCCATACCAGTCTGGTGGCCCTCTTAGTATAGCTGTTTTTCTTCTGGTTCTGGAAATTGCTTCCCACTGTTGCTAGCCCCCATACTACACTGTCACTTGTTGGTTTCCTTAAACCCTGCCCACACCTTTGTAAAACAGTCCCTTTATTAAACTCTCTTTAGTTACTCTGTTTGAATATGCCATCTGTTTCTTGCCAGGACTCAGACTGATACACCGGAGTTCAGTAAAAATTTATTGGGATTATGAATGTGAATGGACCATGACTTTAGGTATTCACAACCCACTTCCTTCTATGTAATCATAGTAATCTTTTTACGAATCCCTCTCTGTATCATGTTCTTTAATTCTTTGATTATGCACATCCTCTTACTTTACCTGATATGCTGTTTTGTGCTTAGCTCCATTGCTGTGAAGAGATACATCTGTCTGATGTATTTCCGCCAGTTGGGTGTCTATCCTTTCAATTTCCATAGCACTTTGTAAATAATTATTTTATAATGTTTCAGATTTTCAATATCAGTTACTAATCTCTATGTTCTTCTTAGTATAATAGGTTTCTTTGATGTCATGGACCAAGTTTTAATCATCTTTTTATGCCCAGGGTAGTACCAGGCACATAGTTGTGAGTCAATAAACATTTGTTAATAAAACGTGGAGGTCATGGGAGTCATTCTAATTTCCTCCCTCTTCCTCAGCCCTCAAATATAATCAGTTACCAAATCCTGTCATTATTATCTCCCAAATATCTTTGAAATCTGTCTCCTTCTCTCCATCTTCATTGTCACTGCATTGTTTCATGCCTTTACTATATTTTCCTTAATTATTCATTTCTAAACACAGATCTTTTCTTCAGGCTCACTTCCTGTAATCCAACCTCTATAATAGTACAACACTCTAACATACAAATTTAATGTTCTTAATATTCTTCAGTACCTCCCCATTGCATTTATGATATAGTCCAAACTTCTAGGTATATCATAGAAGTACCTTTGAGATATTTTATCAACCTTTATATCCTGGCAGTCTTTCATGAGCACTGCCTGTTTTGATTGTATCAAAATATTTGAAGTGAGTTCCCTATTTTTTTTTTTCCATCTTCTGTTGTAGGTTAGCATATACTGTTCTCTATGACTAGAAAGCCCTAGCCACTTTTCTCTGGCTAAGTCCTCCTAGGTCTTAACTGAGATTCATCTCAGGTTTCCAACCTTTTGGAAACTGGGTTAGATGACTCTCGTTTGTGCTCTTACAAACTCTTGTTATATACTTCTATTATATACATTAATACTACATTAATGCTCAATAGCCAACATTTATTGAATGCTTGCTGTGCTGTTGCTATGCTATATTATATATGCATTATCTGATTCAGCCGCTACAACAATCTTATGAGATAGTTATTATTTTCCCCAGTTTCACTGATAAAAAAAAATAAAGACTCCAGTTATATGCTCAGAGTTTTCAGTAGGGAGCTAGGATTTAAGCCCAAGCAGTCATATTCCAGAATTTGTACTCTTAATAACCACACCTTATTATGTTATAGTTGTTGACTTCTTCCTCTTTTCTGATAGGTTGTAGAAAAAGGACAGTGTTCCCAGTGGGTGGTCCATTGTAAGTGCATATAAATTTTTTTTAGAATGAATGATTAAATCTGGCACTACCTAACTGATGGAGTGGATAGCTGCTAATACCTCAAGAAATGATATCTTTAGGATTTAGTGGTCACATTTGTAAGAAGTTTATTGTTACTTCTCTTGGACATGAGAGCTATTGGTTATGGTGCATGGTATTAAACTAACAAGTAGTGGGCAGCAGATGAAAACAGTTGAACAAAATACATTTAATAAGTATTATTTTTTACATTTAAAAAACTTTTCATTTAATAAACATTTATTCAAGGATGTGAGAGATTAAGCCACCTTTTACTGGTGCACCAGTAGACACTGTTTTTTTGCTATAGTGTCAAGTATTTTTCTATTTGAAATAGTAGTTAGCATTTTAGAGAATTCCACCAAGAAAAAATTCTCTGGACAATAATAATGGTGGTATTGCAGGAGTAGGAAGCTTTGAGGACAAAACATCTTTGTTAAGACCGGGTTCAATGTCTAGGATATGAGGTGATGAAGTTGATTTCTAGATGATAAAGAATATTAGCATATGGTCAGTGACCACTCTTCAAATATGTTAACAAGGATAAGGTAACGTGGTAACAAACTTGAGCCAAAGAAATGAACCAGAAGGTGTGTGTAATAGCTGCTTCATTTGAGGTAATCTATGGCTAAGATTTCCTTAAAGAGGGTTTACCCTACCTATACCTCATGTTTAATTTCTTAAAAAAATTTCCCCCTTACTTTGTAATTATATTCTTAATGGTAAAATTCCAGTATATTTTTGTTGATATGATAGTAAGAGCTTAGAGTACTCCTAGAGATGTGTTGTTGTGGTACCATTGGTTGTTTTAGCTGAGGTCTGAAGAGGAATGTGTAAAATTGAGGAAAGAGAAGTAGAAATTCAAGAGTATGAGACTAGTGTTCACTTTTTATCTTAAGCCTCTTCCATATAGGGTTTTCTTTGAATTTGAATATATCTCTAGACTTGTAGCAGTAATTGAAAGAGGGAATTAATTTTTCTTCAGTGTGTGCTATGTACTAGGATCCAGGTTATAAAGCTTATGAGTAACAACACAGATCTGACCTAGATCTTTCTAGCTCCAAAACCCAGTCTCTTTCCATCATATTGCTGTTTAATCTTATGGAAAATAGTTAAGAGCCTAGTGCTGAAGCACTTGGACTCTGGAGTCAGACAAGCTTGGGTTTGAATCCCAGCTCTGTTACTTGGTAGTTGTGCACCTCAGTGTCTATCTGTAAAACGGGGATAATAATACCTACTTCATAAGCTGTTATGAAGATTGAGTTTACATTTATAAAGCTCTTAGAAGAGTTCCTAGCACATAATAAACATCATGTGTTTGTTAAATAAATAAATTAGCTGAAAGAGGAAAGCATTGATAACTATGGAGAATATCAATCCACTTTATCTTCAATAAATACTTTTATGAATCCCCAATATTTTAATACCTGTTGAAAAGACATTGCTACTTCCTTTAATAAAGTATGACCTAGATCGATCTTCCAAGGTTATAAGTAGTATCCCTTGTATTAATTAGTTTTCTACTACTAACAAACTTAGTGGCTTAAAACAATACAAATGTATTATCATACAGTTCTGCTAAGTCAGAAGTCTGACATGGGTCTTACTGGACAAAATCAAAAGAACTGGCTGTGTTTCTTTCTGGAAGGTAGCAGGGGATGTTTCCTTGCTCATTTGGATTGTTGAAAGAATTCAGTTCCTTGAAGTTATAGGACTGAGATCCCCATTTCCTTCTTGGCTATCAGCTGAATGCTGTTTTGACCTCCTAGAGACCTCTCTCCAGTCTTGCACATAGCCTCCTACATCTCAGAACCATCAATGGGGCATTCAGTTCTTCTCAAGATGCCATCTCTTTGACCGTTCTTCTGTTACTGCCTCTCTCTCTGTCCACAGCTGGGAAAGATTTTTCTCTATTGGACACACCCAGATATTGCAGAATAATCTTCCCATCTTAATCACATCTCTAAAATCTCTTTTACCATGTAAGCATACATATATTCATTTTCCTGGGATTAGAACGTGAACATCTTTGGGCAACCATTATTCTCCTTACATTTCTATAGTAAGTGCCACTAGATATAAGTTTGGTATATGTTTTTATAAAGGAGACATTGAGCTACTCTTATTTTTAAAAATGTATTTTGATTTCAGAGACACAAATTCTAGAATGGTATCTCTGAAATAATATTTTACAATAGGTTTTTTAACATATTTTTTACCTATTTTACAATGGGTGCTTTTCCATAGGTTTATTATACTTTATTGCCCTCAAATTACTGCCAATCTGCTCTTCACTTTTCATTTATTTAAGTTTCCTCTTGAATTAAAATACTGGTCAAATGGGAAGTGGGGTTGGGGGGTTGGGGGCAAGCAGTGAGAATTGTTCTTAGCTCTGCACATAAAGAACACTTAAGTACTCTTCCTGAATAGTCTTTTCCGTTAGTAATTGGATTTATTTTTATAGATAGAGGAGTAAATAAATTTGCCATATGACTAACATAGTGAAGAGTTATTGAAACCTTTCCAAATGCAACATTTTCATTATCTGATGGCCATTTTAAAAGACTCAGTATAAACTTTATATTATAGTATGAGTAAATAAAGATTGGAATTTATCTTTTGATGAGAATGTAGTTTCTCTTGGCATGTTTGGTTGAAGAGCCGTTTCTTACCCCACAATAAATGTGCTTTCATATATTATTTTTCTTTCTTATAATTTTTAGCCAAGAAGTCTGATTTAATGAAAAGATGTAGTATGTAGTATGACTTAAATTTTATGTCTGGTTAAAATATAATCTATTGTTTTCACTTTAGTACATGAAATATTAAAAGTAGCCATTAAATAGCTAGAAAAAGAAAATAACCAAGGCTGTCCTTCAGAACTACTAACACAAATTCATGTTTTAGCATATGTTTTTTGTTTTTTTAATATATGTTAGTAATTACCTTTTTTTTTTTTTTTTGGCTGTATTCGGTGTTCGTTGCTGTGTGCGGGCTTTCTCTAGTTGCAGCGAGCAGAGGCTACTCTTCGTTGCGGTGCACGGGCTTCTCATTGTGGTGGCTTCTCTTGTTGCAGAGCACGGGCTCTAGGCATGTGGGCTTCCGTAGTTGCAGCACGCATGCTCAGAGGTTGCGGCATGTGGGCCCTAAAGTGCATGGGCTTCAGTAGTTGTGGTGTGTGGGCTCTGTGGTTGCGGCTTGTGGGCTGTAGAGTGCAGGCTCAGTAGTTGTGGTGCACGGGCTTAGTTGCTCCACAGCATGTAGGATCTTCCTGGACCAGGGATTGAACCCGTGTCCCCTGCATTGGCAGGAAGATTCTTAACCACTGCGCCACCAGGGAAGTCCAGCATATAGTTTTATATGTTGGAGTAGACTAGATAACAGAGTCCAATCAGGAGACAGAAACTACAATAGTAATTTGAACAGGGAAATTTTAATATAAAGTTTATTAACTTGTAGCAGAGAACAGCCACCTCCTTTAGGGCTGAGGCTGAGTACTCAAGGAAGGAACAAACTTGGAAGAGGTCCCTTCCCCCATGACTAAGGTTGAAATTCAGACCCTTTTGGAGGTCGTGGCAGTGTCCCATTGAGCTGCCATCAGCTGGGGCAAGCAGGCAGGAAATCATCTGCGGGGATGTTGGCTGCTGAGAAGATAGCTGGAGTGCTCAGGAAAGTCCCTCACTGGGGAGCCACCCATGGGTGTCCATGAAACTTGTTGGGATACTGCCTGCTGGGATGCTGCTGAAATTTCTGGAACGATGCCTGTTGGGGTGCTGTTGAAAAGTGCTAGGAGAGTGAGTGCCACTGGGTATCCTGTAAGCTCCTGGCAGCCAAGCATCGCAGGAAACACTACAGAGCTCCCAGAACCAAAAAGAAAAGCCCCTTCTTCCTTTTGCTCTGGCTCCCTCTACTGACAAAACTTAACATTGTGCCAACTGGTAAAGGAGAAATGGTCATAGAGTCCAGATCCAGTATCACCAAGTAGGACAAAGAAGGATGGATTAGGAGCTGAGAGGCAATACATGTATAAATTTACGGTAGGCTGTGCTATCCTCAAATATCAGTAGCTTAAAACAATATAGGTTTCTTTTTCATGCTATATGTTTTTTTCTGGCTCAATTGGGGTCTTCACTCCATTGTCAACACTGAGAGCAGATGAAGAGAGAGACTGGTGAATTGCAAGTTATCTCTTAAAGTTTCCTCTCAGAAATATGTATATAACTTCTGCTCACATTTCATTGGCCATACATAGAAAATTACATGATCATGCCTAACTCAGGGTAGAAAAGTGTAATCCTACCATGAACTGAAGCAGACTCAGAAATATTTGTTGAAAAATATAACTACTACAGGATTGACAGGATTGGTATTAGAAAGTTTGTCAATCCCTAGGATAATTATTTATAATTCTGCCTTTAAAAATTGTTTAATTTGCTTTGTAGTTTTTAGGAATTTTAGTGAAAAATAGTATCAACATAAAAAGTGATGGTGCTCTTAACTTCTGGGTCAGTTACCTCAAATCTGACAGTGACCTTACTCATTTGTGTAAAATAGTGAGGGTGAAACATATTTAAGCAGCAGGAAATATATTTTTTGACGGTTAGATAGACTTTACTTTAAATTTTTGCATTTAAAATTTTTATATTAACTTATGCTTACATGATATTACATGAAATATGAAATGTGTCTTTTTATGCAGAAAAAGGTTTTTTCATTTATGGTCAATCTTGGATAAGGAATAAAAAACAAGATTTGGGTATCTGAATTAGAGTCCTGGCAGCATCATTTACAAGCTATGTTATCTTGAAGAAGTCACTTCAACTCCCTAAACTCTAAATGGATATCGAAAACACAGGTCCAAAATTCCTTAACTGAAACTTGTTTTGCCAGCTGTGTTTTAGAATGCAGGTATTTTGGATTTTAGAAATGTAAAGGTGCATATACCACGGAAATGTGCAACTCTTAGCGGGTCAGGACAGCAGCCCCTAAGCGAACACATTTATATTTCTCTAGTGAAACATGAATATTTACAAGTAGGTTAAATAAATACTATATAAAGCCTCATGCTAATTCATTCAGATCAAGAATTTTGGCACAGACTCACAAAAAAAGTTCTGTTTTCAGAGCTTTTGGATTTTGGAATCATGGGTAAGGAATTAGGGTCTGTAGTATCTTTCTCATAGGGTTAAGGTGGCACTGTAAATGAAAGTGCCTGTGAGCTATAAATTGCTATAACATGTTAATTGTCATAGTCACAGTGGCCATTGATGTTATAACTGTTACCAGCCATTTAAAATATTCCTATATTGCTATGTGCCTGAAAGATGGGAGGAAGGGATGGAGTGGTAGAAGCTAGTTGGCAGGGGTCAGTTGTCCAGGGCCTTGTATGAAGGACTGGTGTTCAACTGATGTGTACCAGTGCAGAGATACTAGTTATTAAAATATTGAATCACTTTCATGCAGACTGGTAACTTTTATTGGAGAATGTTACCTAATGGTGTTGTCCAGTGCAATCTGTAGGGGTGAATGACATGTCCTAGTAACGTTGCTGGTGTGGATTAATGTGGTCCTTGGAAGGCACATAGTGACTGGAGCTGGAGCTTTAGTGCCTGCCTAATACTTCAGCATTTCCTGTTGTTGGAGATAATGGAACAGGCTGCAGTGCAGGTAGTTTCTGTGGCACCATTTTTGGGGGGAATATCCTGAGGCACAGGGGTTTCATACGTTGTAGGAAACACTAGCATCCATATGCTATGTGACAATGACATGCAGGCAGCATGCCCAGTTGCCTTACAGCTGCAGCAAAGTGCTGCTGGGTACCAGGAACTAATGACTGTCATTTTAATGAGAAAGATGTTGGGAAAAGCTTGGTATGGTTCTAAATATCAAATCATGGCCCCCTTTAAAGAGATTAAATCAACACTTCTAAAACTTAACAAATGATTTGGAAATTGTTAAAATGACTATGTGTATAATTTATGCTACAACTCTTATTACAGTAGTCCCTCTTAATCAGCTGGGGATATGTTCCACAGCCCCCAGAGGATGCTTGAAACTGCGGATAGTACTGAACCCCATATATGCTATTTTTTCCTGTATGTAAGTACCTATGATAAAGTTTAATTTATAAATTAGGCACAGTAAGAGATTAACAACAATAACTAAAAATAACATAGAACAATTATAACAATATACTGTAATAAAGGTTATGTGAATGTGCTCTCTCAAAGTATTGTACAAATTTAATGGTTTTTCCATCTTATCATTCAAGTGGCCATAACTTTTGAAGTTTGAGGTGCGACAGCAAAACTAGTGCAAATTTTTTTCCTTCTTCACAGTTTCACAGACAGTAAATCTGTGAAATCTTACAATAAATCTTAGCAACCTCAGCATACAATTTTTTTCTTTCATTATTAAGTTGAGAACTTTCACCTTTTCACTTAAAGGAAACATATTATGGCTTCTCTTTGGCATTTACAAATTGCCAGCATCGCTAGCCTTGTGCTCTGGGACCATTATTAAGTAAAATAAGGGTTATTTGAACAGAAGCACTGTGATACTGTGACAGTTGATCTGATCACCAGAAAGGCTACTAGGTGACAAATAGGCAGGGTGAGCTGGGCAAAGGGATATTCACATCCTGCGGGGGACAGAGCAGGACAGCTTAAGATTTCATCACACAGTTCAGAATGATGTGCAGTTTAAAACTTATGAATTGTTTATTTCTGAAATAAACACTTTCCATTTAATATTTTTTGACTCCTGTTGATCGTGGATCACTGAAGCTGCAGTAAGCAAAACCGCAGTTAAGGAGGGACTACTGTACACAGTAAGCATCTATAGCTTATTTGGAAAAAGAAATTTATTTATTTATTTTAAAATTTATTTATAATTTTTAAAAACTTTATACAATTTTTAAAAGTTACTTTCCATTTATAGTCATTTCAAAATATTGACTATATTCCCCATGTTGTACAACACATCCTTGATCCTATCTTATGCCCAATAGAAATGTACTTTTAATGTTAATTTATATATTTATTTGTATATTAATTTTATATGGCTGTATCAGTTGTTAAATATTTAGAACCATCTATGCTTGTATGCCATGTTAAGAAATTTGAATTTATATCACTGGCATGTTTGATTGTCATGAAAGATTTTGAAATAAGAGCATGTTAGGGCCTGTATATTCATAAATTCCATTGATTTAGTGTCAGAAAATCTAGCTAGTGTGAGAATTCTCACCAGTGTGTTTCCACCAGTATTGCCACTGTCTTGTATTCTGGGATCTTGTGTTTCTATCCTGGATTTGTTTTCTGTATAGTTTCAGAGTACCATCTTAAAAATCAAATTTAAATCATTCATTCCCTAGTTTAAAGACCTCTTTAGCTTTCCTCTTGCTTTGGATAAAATTCAGGCTCCTCACTTTTGTACACAAGTTCCTTCACAGTCTCTCCCCAAACTATCTTTCCAGCTCATCATCCACCTTTCCCTTTCATAGATCTTTTCTTGTAGCCATAAGATTTTCACTGTTCCTGGAGCACTGAAGTAGGGAAAGGGGGACCCTCTTATAAGGGGAGCATATATGGAATATATGATTTAGTGAATTGATATATCATATATACTATGTATCTTAAATATTTGAGATTGGGAACAAATCAGTGGTGCTTTCATTTAAAAAGTTATGCTAAAACTATCTTTTTTTAAAAAAATTAATTATTTGGCTGTGCTGGGCCTTAGTTGCAGCATGTGGTATCTTTGTTGCTGTGTGCAGGATCTTCACTTGCGGAGTGTGGAATTTTTAGTTGAGGCATGTGGGATCTTTAGTTGCGGCACGCAAGATGTTTAGTTGCAGCATGCATTATCTTTAGTTGCGGCATGCGGGATCTAGTTCCCTGACCAGGGATTGAACCCTGGTCCCCTGCACTGGGAGCACAGAGTCTTAGCTGCTGGACCACCAGGGAAGTCCCTAAAACCATCTTTTGAAGAGACTCACATACCACTAAGGGCATAAAACTCTCATTACTCATTTTCTTCAACTTCAATAGGAAATCTTATGGAATTATTTTGGAACACATGCTTCCAATCTGCCACCAGATTTTGCAGCAGGAATTTATATAACCATGCCATAGCTCAAACTGTCGTGAGACAGTTTACCATATGTTTCAATATTTCCAATGTTTTCAAACACTCTCCTCTTTCCCACCCTTTCCAGTTCACATTTCTCAGCTCTGTCCCGGCTTTTACCCTATAATTCTCATTCATTTCTGTGATTCATGAATAATCTCTGTTATAGCCTTTCCGTTGAGAGTCAGTTCTCTACTGTTTCTCTTTTCCTGGACCCTTTTCTAGGCTATTAACATAAGCAATGCTTTATCCTCAGTTAGCACTCTTGATTCCTACTCTAGGTTCAGCAGTCTAATCTCAGTCCTTTATGGCTTTGCTACTTTGTCTTTTGCCTGTTTAAAGTAATTAGAGTCAGAAACATTATGATTTAGAGCTGGCTGGTTCCTTTAACAATATAAGATGGAGTTCTAGTAAAAATTTCCCTCTTATGGATCCTGTTTTTGTCTGGTTAGAATTTAGGGGAATTTATATAGTCTAAGTCAATTCAGATAGCTTATATAAATAGCCAGATTTTTATGATTGCAAATATTGATTTTTCTTCTTATTTTCCTCCTTAGTCTATGTTTCCTTAGCTGGTTTCAAGGAGTTAAAGCAATGCAGTGTGTAAGCAGTGTAACAGGAAGGCTTTGGCATTAGTCAACTCTGGGTCATATCCTAGTTTGCCAGTTACTAGTTATGTGACCTTGTGCAAGTCACTTAATCTCTTGGATTCTCTGTTGCTTTAACTATAAATTGAGGACAATAACACCTGTTTCATAGGGTTGTGGTGAGATGCAAGTATAATGTACCAGGTACACAGAAGATTTATGATAAACATTAATAGGAAAAAATAAGCGCTATGCATTTTAGGTAACTTTTTCTGCTACCAATCTTGTGCTTGCCATCCCTATATGAAGTTAGATTCATTCGTTTATATGAAGGTCAATCTTGAGATTAGAAGATGAGACTAGAGTGAGAGGAAGTGAGAAGAACATTGGTGAAATTCATCTGGGTATTTGTCCTTGAACATTTTCTTCATTAAAAGATTTTTTATTTTTTATTTTTTTTGCGGTATGCGGGCCTCTCACTGTTGTGGCCTCTCCCGTTGCGGAGCACAGGCTCCGGACGTGCAGGCCCAGCGGCCATGGCTCACGGGCTCAGTTGCTCCGCGGCATGTGGGATCTTCCCGGACCAGGGCACGAACCCGTGTCTCCTGCATCGGCAGGCGGATTCTCAACCACTGCGCCACCAGGGAAGCCCTAAAAGATTCTTTAGATTGAGTATAGCAAATGGACCTCTTGAGTCAGAAAGGTAGTTTAAAAATTTTTTTAAAATAAAACAACATGCTGAAAATAGTTAATCAGAATCTCAGCTTTGCTCTATTCTTGTCATTAGTAACCTGACAATTGTATCTTAAAATCTTTCTGTAACTAATTAAAAAGTAATAGTATTAATACAGTTGTTTTAAAAAATTCTTCAAATAGCTTATCCAAATGTAAGCCCTGCTATGGACTTAAAACGTAGTTTGACAAGTGTGTATTTCAAAGATGTTCATAACTTTTTCAAATTGACCAGATAGTGTACTTCTAAATTTATAATAATTCTCTTTGGGAGAATGGATTCTCCTCCATTCTTGTTTTTTATTTTCTTTCTTTCTTTCTTTTTTTTTTTTTTAATGCGGTACGCGGGCCTCTCACTGCTGTGGCCTCTCCCGCCGTGGAGCACAGGCTCCGGACGCACAGGCCCAGCGGCCATGACTCACGGGCCCAGCCGCTCCGCGGCATGTGGGATCTTCCTGGACCGGGGCACGAACCCGTGTCCCCTGCATCGGCAGGCGGACTCTCAACCACTGTGCCACCAGGGTAGCACCCATTCTTGTTTTTAATACCTGCAGAACATTTAATTGCAATTACAGCAAAAAAAAGTTCAGCATTCCAGTATTCATTTTTGCTGTATGTTTTGCCTTTATCTCTGCCCCGGAGTCAAGCCATATGTGGAACACAGCATTATTTCCTGGATTTTAAAACTTTACTCATAACAGACAGCCGTGTTCATAGAATTTCTCTGGAGATTTAGGGATAATGATGATGGGGTTTCCACATAGTGGATAATTCAAAGTTGAATTAGACTCTCCCATTCTTAAAAATTCTCTGAGCCTTTTTCTGCCTATTTGGGTTCCAGTTTATGGCATGTTGTTAGCCCTTCCTTCTTTTTGCTTTCCCTTTCTTTTCTCCTCCATTTGCTGCCCACTCACTTCCTCCCCACTCTGCAATTTCTATTACTGATAATTTATATATATATATATCAGGTTAGCTACGTTTTTTTGTTTTTGGTCATGCCACGTTGTTTGCGGGATCTTATTTCCTCACCAGGGATTTAACCTGGGCCCTGGGCACTGAAAGCGCTGAATCTTAACCACTGGACTGCCAGGGAATTCCCAGGTTAGCTATGTTTTTGTTTTTTTCTTTCAGTCTATTCCCTTGAAGTTCCCCTTCCACTGTGAAGTAGCTTATCCAGATATTTTCCTATTTTTTTCTCTATTCTGTTGCAAACATTTTTCTGTAAATTGCTGTTTAGTTTCTCTTGGTTGGTTTTTAGGGGATTCCTTCAGACTATATGTTCACTTGGACCTGAATAATATTAAAATGTGGGTAAGAGTTTTACAGCATCTACTTAAGAGAAAGGTTAAAGAACACGAGGTGACTTATAATTAAATTTCACCAATCTTTTCCTTAGGTTTATATGGAGTAGAGTGATAACCTTGATTAATAAATCCTCTGAGGACATAGCTCTTAGTAAAATAGAAAAAAAAATCATTAGTCTTGTGAAACAGGATTGTTGTGATTTTTGTGGCCCAAAGACCATGTTTCTAATGATAATGCAGTTTCTATTTATCTGCCCAGGTTTGATGATAAAGAGGACTGGGCCACGGTACAATAGAGAACTTGTTGGAACCTGATCTTGGGTGGCCTCGGCCTGCAGCGGCTTGAAGCAGGATTTTGGTTCCTGGCCAGCGATTGAAGTCAGGCTGAGGCAGTGGCAGCACTGAATCCTACCATTAGACCACCAGGGGCCAGTGGCCAGTGACAAGGCCCTGGCCCGTCAGCTTCGTAGAAATAAATTTCCACAAAGAGACGGAAAGCAGTGAAACAAGTAAAGTGTTTATTAGGAGGAAAAAGAATACGTGTGAATAGGCACACATGGGTGGGCTCAGAGAGAGAGCAGTGCCCTTGTGGTAGTTTGAATCACTTATATGGGGCATTTCTTCCAGGTTTCCTTTGGCCAGTCATCTTGCTTTGCCTGGTTTTGAGTCTGTACTTGGTTTAATCTCAGGGTCCTCCCATGTGTGTGTGCATCTCGTAGCCAAGATGGATTCCAGCGAAGAGGCCTATGGGTAGGTTGACATCATTCCGTTTTTTACCTCCAAAGAGCATCTCTGTGCTTGTATACTCAGGAAGGTCTCCTTGACCTCGAGAATGAGAAATATGTGGTCTCTGTCTGTTATCTGGGCAGGGCTCAGCTTGTCTCTTGCTCCTGCTATTTTGGAGTATCTGTCCACAGGGGACAAACTCCAGATGCTCAGCCTGGGGCCCATCTATCTCCTGCCTCAGAACCTATCTTGCATTCTTCCTAGTTTTCCCATTTGATACTTTTCCCTATTTGCAAATGACTTCTTTGGGCATTTACTGCCATCCTATTCTTTAATCTTCTCAATCTCTACCACTTAGAAAAAGAGTGATCAATCATTTATATTTTCTCAAATGGAAAATAATTAAAAAAGTAAAATTTCCAAGTGGCTAATAATGAAGTTATAACCTTAAGCAGATATGTATTTATAGGTTCAGCCAGTTATTAGTAAGTTATGTGTATGAGAAGACAGGGCAAGAATTGTGTATGATGTATCACTCTATTCCTTTTTGAGATTAGTTAGCATAATGCCTGACACATAGTAGGTGTTCAGTAATAAGTTAATGAAGGAATTAAAGACACCTTGTTTAAAGAGTTTCAAGGTACTGATAGAAGATATGAAAGGGGTACAGTGACAGGGAACTTTAGAGTAGCATTAGAAATACTCTAAAAGCTGAGTCTGAAGGTAAACCTGAATTAATCATTTTGGTATAGCCATTAATGAGGATGTGGGATGTGTGTGTGTGTATGTGTGCATGTGTGTGTGTGAGAAAGAGAGGGAGGGACAGATGCAGAGACATACACACATACATAGATATGTATGGGGGAAGCACATGAGAAATGGTTTACTCTTCACCATAGAGGAGTAAGTGTGAAGGTCTTGAATCTTCAGTATCCATTCTGTGTTAATGGATTTCCTGCCAAAGTGTACAGAGTATTTCTAATACTACTGTAAAATTCCCTGTCACTGTACCCCTTCATTTCCTGCCAAACTGCCACCTTCAATTTTGGATTGAGCATCAACTTACTTGCCATCTATTATTTGCCTAAAAAGGTTATGATTGACTTTGATTCTGTCTGCTTTTCTGGATGCCTTAGGAGTAAAGATGAATTAGAAGTAGAATGATCTAGTTATAAAATAAAACCCAGTTTAGAATCATCCATATCATTGATTAGATGAATGATTTTCCAGGATTATAAGTGACTCTAACCAATTGTTAAAACAAATATAACTCCTCTGTGGGGGAAGATAACATCATCCTAGGCCTCAGATAATTTCTATAGTTTTTACATAAAATGTTTTGCATGCACACCAAAAATAACCTGTCATACAGGAGACAAGATGATATGACTGCAACTAAGAGAAACAAAGACCATAGCAACGGGCTCACAAGGGATTCAGATAATGGAGTTCTCAGATACTCAATAGATCAAGCAGACAAAAAATTAATAGTAACTTAGAATATGTGAACAAAATGATTAATGTGCTGTACCTTATGACATATTAGAGCACTGCACCCAACAACTGCAGAATACATACTCTTTTCAAATGCACATGGAATACCAAAATTGACTATATCCTGGATCATAAAGCAATTCCCAACAAAAATCAGACAATTGAAATATACAGAGTATGTTCTCTGACCACAGTGCTGGAAATCAATAAAAAATTGATAATTAGAAAATTCACATGTATTTAGAAATCAAGAAATCCACTTCCAAAAATCCAAGGATTAAAGAAGAAATCAAAAGAAACATTTAAAGATATTTCTACATGTATGATATTGACACCACAACTTGTCAAAATTTGTATGATGCAGTCCTTTGAAGGTAATTAATAGCTTTAAGGGCATATATCATGAAATAAGAATGGGCGAATATTTATGATCTAAGCATTCATCTCAAGAGAGTAAGAACAGACTCTCCAGCAAATTAAACCCAAAGAAAGCAGAATGAAGTAGATAATAAAGACAAGAGAGATTATTGAAAGGAAAAGCAAACCTAAAAGAGAGATCAACAAAGAAAAGATTAATAAAAATTTTAAAAAAGTATCACTGATAGCACTGTTAAAAAAAAGTAAAGAGAGAAAATATGGAGCTAACCAATACCAGGAATGAAAAAGAATACATCACTGTAGACCCTATAGACATTAAGAAAAGTAATTAAAGGCTATTATGATCTATCTTATGATGATACAGTTAAAATTCATCAATATGGACAAGTTCCTAGAAAAGGCAACTTACTAAAAGCTTACTAAAATTACTACAAGAAGAAACAAAAAACTTGAACTATCCTATAACTCTTAATGAAATTGAGTTTGTAATTTAGGGACTTTCTCACAAGGAAAACTTTAAGACCAGATGACTTACTAGACATATAAGAAGGAAATAATACTTATCTTAAACTCAGAGAATAGGAAAAATGATATGAAACATTCTTTAGATAAATTAAATAGGATTAAATAATGTTGATTAAGTTGGAAAGCCCAATGTTATTAAAATGTTAATTCTCCCCAAATTGATCTGTTTCAGTGTAATCCCAATGAAAATTACAGCAGTTTATTTTTTAAGTAAACTGATAGGCTAATTCTAAAATTTATGTGGAAATGCAAAGGACCAAGAACAGTCAAAGACACTCTTTTGGAAGAATAAAGTTAAAGCAATTGCTATACTAGATATTAAGAATTACTATGCTACCATAATTAAGATTTTGAGTTAATGGTGCAAAGGTTGACAAATATATCAGTGTAACAGAATAGAGAATCCAGAAACAAAACCATGGATGTGTGGACACTTGGATTTAGAAAGGCACAGCAAAGCAGTGGGGAGAGACTGTCTTTTCAATAAATGGTACAACATCAATTGTGATATGCTGGTGGAAAAAAATTTATATTTTCCTCATACTTTACACTATTCCCAGATATCAATACCAGCTCTAAAGGTGAAAACATAAAAATAAAGTTTCTAAAAGATAATTTGGGAAAATAATCTTCATGACTTGGAATGTGAAAAGAATTCTTAATAGGAGAAAACAGTAACTATATAGAAAATGATCGTAAATTGTATTATATTGATAAGAACTTGTGTTCATCAGAAAATACCTCCTAAAGAGTACAAAGCAAGTCAGAGAGTAGAAGGTATTTGAAAATTTGGATGAAAATCATAACATGACTGGAAATACAGTCACAGTATCTCTTTTTTTTTTTTTTTTTTTTTGCGGTACGCGGGCCTCTCCCGTTGCGGAGCACAGGCTCCAGACGCGCAGGCCCATAGAGATTTATCTCTATGATGTTTTCCCCACTTTTAATGTGCTATAATTCTATTAATAGAAAAATATTTAATTTTTTACCCACTTATTGTATTATGAAACTAATGAATTTTAGTTTAGTTTTTTTTTTGTTGTTGTTGTTGTTTTTTGTGGTACGTGGGCCTCTCACTGTTGTGGCCTCTCCCGTTGCGGAGCAGAGGCTCCGGACGCGCAGGCCCACTGGCCACGGCCCATGGGCCCAGCCGCTCCACAGCACGTGGGATCTTCCCGGACCGGGGCACAAACCTGTGTCCCCTGCATCGGCAGGCGGACTCTCAACCACTGCACCACCAGGGAAGCCCTTACTTTAGTTTTTTTAATGATTATTGAAATATAGAACTTTTAAGAGTTTGAACAGTACATATCCAATTTCTGCTAATTCTTGTAACATTCACTGTTCTATGGTTATGACTTTAAAATTGTATCTGATACAGAAGATACATTTAGTATCAATACTTAATGTCATTTAAAATTATTTAAAAACTCTAAGAAATAAATTGGTCACGCTTTGAACAACAGAACATTTACTATAATGTTGATTGGCTTTATTGGATTCAGGAAACAGCATAGGTTTTGGAAGCAGACAAAGCTGGTATGGAGTATTTCTTCTGCCATCTATTATTGGCCTTTAATAAATTATTTACCCTGAGGGACTGTAATTTAAGGTAATAGTATCTACCCAGGGCTGGGAGAAGTGATGAAACATACGAAGTACCAAATACAGTGTGTAGCCATAGTGTTTACAGTTAATAATTATTTATTTTCTCTTCTGTTCTAGTCTCAATGCCCCAGGGGCTCTCTACCTGAGGCTACATAAAGACCAGAGAAATATTTAGAAATGACACACTATGCAACGTTCAATAATTAACTAAGGTTAATTTAGGTATAAATATGTACAGTAAAGTACAATAATATGCAGATATAACTATTGTGTGCTTCTAATGTTAATTTCCAATTATTCTCCATTAAGTTATGGAGAAATGCTCAGCCAGGTGAGGCTGAAGGAAATTGCCTTCTTTCATAGTTTGGGTCTTTATTGTCCACAAATATGATCCTCTGTTTCATTCAAATTACATCACAGAATTATGATTCATTATGTCTAAAATGTGGTCCTAGGAGTGGAGGAAAAAGTTCTCTAGGACGTTCTTATTTTTAAATCTCTCACTCCGTTGATGGGTTTTGGCTAGGGGTTAGCAAATTACTGCCTATGAGCCAAATCTAATTCACTCTTATTTTGTATGACCTGTGAGAATGATTTTTACATTTTTAAGTATTTTTAAAAAATCAAAAGAATATTTTATGACTCCTGAAAACCATATGGAATTCAAATTCCAGTGTTTATGAATAAAGTTTCATTGGAGCGCAGTCATGCTCGTTTGCTTGTCTTGTTTATGGCTGTTTTGCACTTGTACATCAAAGTTTAGTAGTTGAGACAGTGACTGTATGTGGCACTCTCTGCACTTTGCATTCCTGGTTGTTCCATTTCAAATTGCAGTGTTGCAGTTAAAACTCAACAGTATTTTGAGTGCTATGTGTACTGCTGTACTACTGTGATATTTAGTTCTATTTATTTTTTACTGACCAGCGCATACCCATCATGTCAATACAATAAGAGAAGAAAAAAGTGACTTCAAATGTTGTACTTTTAAAGCATAGTAGAGTGGGTGGATTATTTTGTTATCAAGTTAGTTGACAAAACATTGTGTTGATTATGTATTGATGCTATAGTTGTGCTAAAAGAATACAGTATATGTAGATATTATGTTACTAAGCACCTATCAATATTCCCATCTAGGGAGAATTAGAAAATTTAAAAAATGAAAATGAGTCTTGAATCAAAAATTTCTGAATGGCTAATTTATTAGCCAATCCATTTACCATGGTGAGTTAATTAAATCACATTTGATTGCAGCAACTGAAAAAAAATGTACCCAGAGAAAATAAGCTTGTTTAAGACTGTTAACCCTTTCAATGAGAACAGATTCTCAAAGAGTTGAGGGCATTAGGAGCAACATCTTATGGTGAATTGAAAAACAAGACAAATGATTTTGAGTGCTTTTTCTTGGCTCTTGACAAGTTGACAGGTTGTTACTGATACTGCTCTGTTTATTTGAAAAGTCAGTACTGTTTGAAGTGACTGAAGAATAAGCCTATATGAATAGTCAACGTGGAACAACAAGATGCAACAACATTTTCAAAGAATTTGAGAAAACACTAATTCAGTATGACCTGAAGTGAAATCTGCTAAGATGTATTAAAAATGGTGATGATAGAAATAAGTTATAGGGGCTTCCCTGGTGGCACAGTGCTTGAGAATCTGCCTGCCAATGCAGCGGACACGGGTTCGAGCCCTGGTCTGGGAAGATCCCACATGCCGCGGAGCAACTGGGCCCGTGAGCCACAATTACTGAGCCTGCGCGTCTGGAGCCTGTGATCCGCAACAAGAGAGGCCGCAATAGCGAGAGGCCCGCGCACCGTGATGAAGAGTGGCCCCCGCGTGCCACAACTAGAGAAAGCCCTCGCACAGAAACGAAAACCCAACACAGCCATAAATAAATAAATAAAAAGTATAGGTAGAGAAAGGCTAAGTTGGACAGATTTACAAAGACTGTGAAAATATAAGCTGTTTAAAGCCCGTGGTTATTTACTGTGTTATTTATAAGTAGGTACTTTGCAGAAAATATTTGAATCATCATGGATTATTGAAGCAGTAGTGTCAACGGTAAAACTTCATTCCCTCTTGAACCATTAGTTCTGTGCATTTTTGTCAGAAATAGACATTGACTATCATGACTTGCTCTATCACATAGAAGTTTAATGGCTTAGAAGTGCTAAAATTTTATTGCCATTTTTTGAGCTTAGGGCTCACATTTGAACTGTTTCTGCATGAGAAAAACACCCTTATCCACTGTTATTGAACAGTGAATGGCTCTGGAAATTTGCTTTTGCTGCAGAATTGATAAAGTTTATGAGTTCAAACTGTAATTACAAGGCAGAACTGTGCTTATATGTGGAATGTATACTGTTGTAAAGTCATTTCAGTGACAACTAATATTTATCACAAATAATTTCAATTGCTTTATATGTTTCCCATGCTGCCAAAAGTTAAAACAAGTAGGAAGCTCTCCATTCCCACACAAGTTTCCGTTGGATCTATTTTCTCAGCTCAAACTTTGATTCCAACAGCATTTTTCAGACTTTGATGCAAGTGCAAAAAATTTACATATTTAAAGCTTCATTTAACTATGCAATTGAAGAGCTACCACTCAAACTTAATCTGCAATGTAATGATGTGCTAAATGGCAAATATCAAGAGAAGAATCTAATTCAATTCCCTGCATCCTCTTAGTGAAGAATATAGTCAATTAAATCATATTCTCATGGATATGGATATCAGTACTTGATATTTCTTATCTGTGTCAAAAGACGTTTTTAAGATGAAATATATAAAATTATATTCTAGATCAGCATTAACAGAAGAACATTTGCAATTGATTTGGGTGGTTTGGAGGACTAACTTTGAATCCCAACTAAATAAAGTGTTATTCTCCCCACAAAGTAATTCTGTATATTCTCATTAATAGACCTATATTATTGCACTCAATTGTTTGAATTTTATCAATAGAAATTCTGTGGAAATGTGTTTATTGTCTTGTTATATTAGTAGTACATATTATCCCTAATTTTGTCTTTTGACCCCAAAGCCTAAAATATTTACTATCTGGCCCTTTAAAGAAAAAGTTTGTTGACCTTTGATATAGGCCAGTAAGTACTAGTAGATACTAATCTGAAGTCTGTACACTGTGTTGGCTTTCTTCTTTGAGTAATCAAGAGGAATCTTAAGCTTGAAATGTCCAGTTTACTACTGCCTCTTTCTTGCTAAAAGAAATTTTTTTGAGGAACCTTTGAATAATTTGTTATTTACAACTTCAGAATATAATTATATATGGTTGGTCTCAACATTATCATGTCCTTTTTTGCATCCTTTACAAAGTGTAGACTAACCAGAAACAACCGTAAACTGTGGATAGAACTAGAACAACCATCTTCATCATGAACTCGGAAAGTCAGAGCTCCTTTCTCCCAATGAAATTATATCCTAGCATTGTCAGAATTAGCTCTAGTAGAGATTAGGCTAGTAGGAGTAGGGTAGGTGTGGAGGGTTAGTATAAGTCCTTCTTCCTCCCTTGCTATGCAGCCTATCAGTTCACCCTTAATTACTTCTAAATAGTCTAGCAATGAGCTATACTGCTAGAAAAGCCTTATCTACACCCATATTCTAAGCTTTTGACTCTGATATTAGAAACTACCAAGAGCCTTGTTCATAAATGTGATTATTCATTCCATAAATGGCATATCAGCCGCAAATATATCTCCAGGATTTTAATATTATAATGTTTAACCCCATCCTTGAGGTGATCACAGTCAAAAGAACTGCTTAGAATACCTGCAGAGCTTTGTCAGAGTTCTACGTTAGCTTTTGACTAGCTTCCAAGAGCCAGTAGTGAACCTTGGCCATATGGTCTGCTTCTGCACTTTTAGTTCTTGTTGAAAGGTGAGGCAAAAAATTGGGTTGATGATAGGCTTAGAGTTAGGCTTTCAGGTAGCTAAATGTGACAAGATGAGTAGGGCTCAACTTTGACAATCTTCTGAATAAGCTTAGAGTGAAGGAGAGAAGGTGAAAAGGCATAAGGAACAAAGCTAAGGAAGGGACTAAAATTTAGAGTGGCAGACACTGTGCTAGGTGCTCTACATGTATCATTTTATTAAATTACAGCAAAAAATCTGAGAGTGAGGCACTACCATGCTTATTTTATAGATGAAACTCAGAGATCAAGTAATTTAAAATAGTAAGTAGTAGATTAGAGACCAGGCCATCTGTCTTCAGTGCTTGACTCCAATGATACAGTTGACACAAGTAGATACTATAGCAGGAGAAATAGCCAAAAATAAAACAACAGTTTAGGACACCTCTGACCTCAGCTTCATCATATTTTGTTTTATTGGGAAGTCCAATTGTGTTTGATCCAAACTTTTTTCCTGGGAATGGAACTGCAGAGAATATTCTGATCTCTATTTTTGTTGTTAAACTTTAGGAGGAAGCTCTTTTGATTTTGCCTTAGTAGAAACACATACGGGCACTTCTGTGGGTATTGGGTTGAAGACAGATTTTACATAAGAAAAAACTTTTAAGTTTATTCATATATTTTTGTAGATGTGCTACATGTGTAGAGGAAGCTTAAAGAGTTTCCATGGACCTAAGAAAAAACAATAAGAATTAATTAATGAGAAAGTATTAATATGGTGTGTAGAAATTGTGAAAAGAATCTCAAGATATACACTGGTCAGACTGACTGAGTAATGTCTATTTTTGAACTGTAAAGTTTAGAAAAGATAAGAAGAAATCTACTGAAGGAAATCCTCAGATGTTGTCAATAGGCTGTAAAACAAAAACAAACTAACAATTGATTAATTCACTGATCTATTCATCTAACTTTTTTTTTTTTTTTTTTTTTTTGCGGTACGTGGGCCTCTCACTGTTGTGGCCTCTCCCGTTGTGGAGCACAGGCTCTGGACGTGCAGGCTCAGAGGCTATGGCTCATGGGCCCAGCCGCTCCGCAGCATGTGGGATCTTCCCGGACCGGGGCATGAACCCGTGTCCCCGGCATTGGCAGGCGGACTGTCAACCACTGCGCCACCAGGGAAGCCCTATTCATCTAACTTTTATCTCCACCATGAATAGCATCCTTGCTAGGTGCTGGGGAATATAAAAATGAACAAGACATGGTCTTTGTTGTAATCTCTCGAAGTCATGGTTTTCTCTTTCATTAAATTAGTTTATAATACTTAACTTTAAAGGACTTTTCTGTGAGTTTTACATAAGAGAATATATTAAAATTCTTATAACGCATTTAGCCACATAATAGAGATTCAATTAATACCATAGTCTAGTAAAGGAGACCAAGAAGTGAACAGTGATTGTAATTGTAATTGAGATATTTACAAATGGTATGGGTATAACTCCTCAGAGCAGATGGCAATGAATTCTGAAGAAGGTTGAATACAATTGAGAAACTGAGTTTTAGAAATGAAAACTTATAACAGTTCAAAAGGTGTCTCACAAGGTACTTCCTTGGTGGTCCGGTGGGTAAGACTCTGTGCTCCCAATGCAGGGGACCTGGGTTCAATACCTGTTCAGGAAACTAGATCCTGCATGCATACTGCAACTAAGAGTTCACATGCTGCAACTAAGAGTCTGCACATTACAACTAAGAGTTCTTATGCTGCAACTAAAAGCCCTCATGCTGCAACTGAAAAAGATCCTGCATGCCACAACAAATATCCTGAGTGCTGCAACTAAGATGCGGTGCAGCCTAAAGAAGTAAATAAATAAATATTAAGGTGACTCACAAACTGGAGAACACTTATACCACAGAAGTCCACCCACTGGAGTGAAGTTTCTGAGCCCCATGCCAGGCTTCCCAACCTGGGAGTCTGGCAATGGGAAGAGGAATCCCTAGAGAATCAGACTTTGAGGATAGTGGGATTAGACTGCAGGACTTTGACAGGACTGGGGGAAACAGAGACTCCACTCTTGGAGGGCACACACAAAGTAGTGTGTGCATCAGGACCCACGGGAAGGAGAAATAACCCCATAGGAGACTGACCAGGCCTACTTCCTAGTGTTGAAGAGTCTCCGGGAGAGGCGGGGGGTGGCTCTGTCTCACCGCGAGGACAGGGACACTGGCAGCAGAAGTTCTGGGAAGTACTACTTGGTGTGAGTCATCCCAGAGTCCGCCAATAGCCCCACCAAAGAATGCAGGTAGGCTCCAGTGTTGGGTCACCTCAGACCAAACAACCAACGGGGAGGGAACCCAGTCCCACCCATCAGACAAGTGGATTAAAGTTTTACTGACCTCTGCCCACCAGAGCAACAGCCAGCTCTACCCACCACCAGTCCCTCCCATCAGGAAACTTTGCACAAGCCTCTTAGATAGCCTCATCTACCAGAGGGCAGACAGCAGAAGCAAGAAGAACTACAATCCTGCAGCCTGTGGAACAAAAACCACATTCACAGAAAGATAGACAAGATGAAAAGGCAGAGAGATATATACCACATGAAGGAACAAGATAAAACCCCAGAAAAACAACTAAATTAAGTGGAAATAGGCAACCTTCCAGAAAAAGAATTCAGAATAATGATAGTGCAGATGATCCAGGACCTCGGAAAAAGAATGGAGGCAAAGATCGAGAAGATGCAAGAAATGTTTAACAAAGATCTAGAAGAATTAAAGAACAAACAAACAGAGATGAACAATACAATAACTGAAACAAAAACTACACTAGAAGGAATCAATAGCAGAATAACTGAGGCAGAAGAACGGATAAGTGACCTGGAAGACAGAACAGTGGAATTCACTGCTGCAAAACAGAATAAGGAAAAAAAGAATGAAAAGAAATGAAGACAGCCTAAGAGACCTCTGGGACAACATTAAACGCAACAACGTTCACATTATAGGGGTCCCAGAAGGAGAAGAGAGAGAGAGAAACGTCCCGAGAAAATATTTGAAGAGATTATAGTCGAAAAGTTCCCTAACATGGGAAAGGAAATGGCCACCCATGTCCAGGAAGCACAGCGAGTCCTATACAGGATAAACCCAAGGAGAAACATGCCAAGACACATAGTAATCAAATTGACAAAACTTAAAGACAAAGAAAAATTACTGAAAGCAGCAAGGGGAAAATGACAAATAACATAAAAGGGAACTCCCATAAGGTTAACAGCTGATTTCTCAGTAAAAACTCTAAAGTCAGAAGGGAGTGGCATGATATACTTAAAGTGATGAAAGGGAAGAACCTGCAACGAAGATTACTCTACCCAGGAAGGATCTCATGCAGATTCCATGGAGAAATCAAAAGCTTTACAGACAAGCAGAAGCTAAGAGAATTCAGCACCACCAAAACAGCTCTACAACAAATGCTAAAGGAACTTCTCTAAGGGGGAAACACAAGAGAAGAAAAGGATGTACAAAAACAAACCCATAACAATTAAGAAAATGGACATAGGAACATACATATCGATAAGTACCTTAAATGTGAATGGATTAAATGCTCCAACCAAAAGACACAGGCTTGCTGAATGGATACAAAACCAGGACCCATATATATGCTGTCTACAAGAGACCCACTTCAGAGCTAGGGACGCATACAGACTGAAAGTGAGGGGATGGAAAAAGATATTCCTTGCAAATGGAAATCAAAAGAAAGCTGGAGTAGCAATACTGATATCAGATAAAATAGATTTTAAAATAAAGAGTGTTACAGGAGACAAGGAAGGACACTACATAATGGTCAAGGGATCAATCAAAGAAGAAGATACAACAATTATAAATATATATGCACCCAACACAGGAGCCCCTCAATACATAAGGCAACTGCTAACAGCTATAAAAGAGGAAATCGACAGTAACACAATAATAGTGGCGGACTTTAACACCTCACTTACACCAATGGACAGATCATCCAAACAGAAAATTAATGAGGAGAAAGTAGATTTAAATTACATAATAGACCAGATAGATTTAATTGATATTTATAGGACATTCCATCCTAAAACAGCAGATTACACTTTCTTCTCAAGTGTGCATGGAACATTCTCCAGGATAGATTACATCTTGGGTCACAAATCAAGCCTCAGTAAATTTAGGAAAATTGAAATCATATCAAGCATCTTTTCTGACCACAATGCTATGAGATTAGAAATCAATTATAGGGAAAAAAATGTAAAAAACAGAAACACACGGATGCTAAACAATACGTTACTAAATAACCAAGAGATCACTGAAGAAATCAAAGAGGAAATCAAAAAATACCTAGAGACAAATGACAATGAAAAAATGACGATCCAAACCCTATGGGATGCAGCATAAGCAGTTCTAAAAGGGAAGTTTATAGCTACACAAGCCTACCTCAAGAAACAAGAAAAATCTCAAATAAACAATCTAAGCTTACACCTAAAGGAACTAGAGAAAGAAGAACAAACAAAACCCAAAGTTAGCAGAAAGAAAGAAATCATAAAGATCAGAGAAGAAATAAATGAAATAGAAACAAAGAAAACAATAGCAAAGATCAATAAAACTAAAAGCTGGTTGTTTGAGAAGATAAATAAAATTGATAAACCATTAGCCAGACTCATCAAGAAAAAGAGGGGGAGGACTCAAATCAATAAAATTAGAAATGAAAAAGAAGTTACAACAGACACGGCAGAAACACAAAGCATCCTAAGAGACTACTACAAGCAACGCTATGCTAATAAAATGGACAACCTGGAAGAAAAGACAAATTCTTAGAAAGGTATATAACCTTCCAAGACTGAACCAGGAAGAAATAGAAAACATGAACAGACCAATCACAAGTAATGAGATTGAAACTGTGATTTAAAATCTTCCAACTGGGACTTCCCTGGTGGCACAGTGGTTAAGAATCCACCTGCCAATGCAGGGGACACAGGTTCGAGCCCTGGTCCTGAAGATCCCGCATGCCGGGGAGCAACTAAGCCCATGCGCCACAACTACTGAGCTTGTGCTCTAGAGCCCTCGAGCCACAACTACTGAGTCCATGTGCCACAACTACTGAAGCCTCCGGGTGCCTAGAGCCTATGATCCTCAACAAGAGAAGCCACCACAATGAGAAGGCCGCACAGTAGCCCCTGCTCAACACAAGTAGAGAAAGCCCATGTGCAGCAATGAAGACCCAACACAGTCAAAAATAAATAATAAATAAATACATTTATAAAGAAAGAAAGAAAGAACGTGTATATCATCCTAAGGAGGAAGGCTAAAGACAAACCTGTATGGTATACCAAATACTATCCTAAACGTTTAAAAAAAAAAAAATCTTCCAACAGACAAAAGTCCAGGACCAGATAGCTTCACAGGTGAATTCTATCAAACATTTAGAGAAGAACTAACACTCATCCTTCTCAAACTCTTCCAAAAAATTGCAGAGGAAGGAACACTCCCAAACTCATTCTATGAGGCCACAATCACCCTGATACCAAAACCAGACAAAGATACTACAAAAAAGAAAATTACAGACCACTATCACTGATGAATATAGATGCAAAAATCCTCAACAAAATGCTAGCAAACAGAATCCAACAACACATTAAAAGGATCATACACCATGATCAAGTGGGATTTATCCCAGGGATGCAAGGATTCTTCAATATATGCAAATCAATCAATGTGATACACCATATTAATAAATTGAAGAAGAAAAACCAACCATACCATCATCTCAAGAGATGCAGAAAAAGCTTTTGACAAAATTCAACACCCATTTATCATAAAGCCTCTCCAGAAAGTGTGCATAGAGGGAACCTACCTCAACATAATAAAGGCCATATATGAGAAATCCACAGCAAACATCATTCTCAATGGTGAAAAACTGAAAGCATTTCCTCTAAGATCAGGAACAATACAAGGATGTCCACTCTCACCACTATTATACAACATAGTTTTGGAAGTTCTAGCCACAGCAATCAGAGAAGAAAAAGGAATAAAAGGAATACAAATTGGAAAAGAAGAAGTAAAACTGTCACTGTTTGCAGGTGACATGATACTATACATAGAGAATCCTAAAGATGCCGTCAGAAAACTACTAGAGCTAATCAATGTATTTGGTAAAGTTGCAGGATACAAAATTAATGCATGGAAATCTCTTGCATTCCTTTACACTAATGATGAAAAATCTGAAAAAGAAATTAAGGAAACACTCCCATTTACCATTGCAAGAAAAAGAATAAAATACCTAGGAATAAACCTACCTAGGGAGACAAAAGACCTGTATGCAGAAAACTATAAGACACTGAAGAAAGAAATTAAAGATGCTACCAACAGATGGAGAGATACACCATGTTCTTGGATTGGAAGAATCAATATTGTGAAAATGACTATACTACCCAAAGCAATCTACAGATTCAATGCAATCCCTATCAAATTACCAATGACATTTTTTATAGAACTTGAACAAAAAATCTTAATATTTGTATGGAGACACAAAAGACCCCGAACAGCCAAAGCAATCTGGAGGGAAAAAAACGGAGCTGGAAGAATCAGACTCCCTGACTTCAGTCTATACTACAAAGCTACAGTAATCAAGACAATATGGTACTGGCAGAAAAAAGAAATATAGATCAATGGAACAGGATAGAAAGCCCAGAGGTAAACCCACACACCTATGGTCAACTAATCTATGACAAAGGAGGCAAGGATATACAATGGAGAAAAGACAGTCTCCTCAATAAGTGGTGCTGGGAAAACTGGACAGCTACATGTAAAAGGATGAACTTAGAACACTCCCTAACACCATACACACAAAATAACGCAAAATGGAATAGAGACCAAATGTAAGACTGTACACTATAAAACTCTTAGAGGAAAATATAGGAAGAACACTCTTTGATATAAATGACAGCAAGATCTTTTTTGATCCACCTCCTAGAGTAATGGAAATAACAAAAATAAACAAATGGAACCTAATGAAACTTCAAAGCTTTTGCACAGCAAAGGAATCCATAAACAAGATGAAAAGACAACCCTCAGAATGGGAGAAAATATTTGCAAATGAATCAACGGACAAAGGATTAATCTCCAAAATATGTAAACAGCTCATGCAGCTCCATATTAAAAACACAAACAACCCAATCCAAAAATGGGCAGAAGACCTAAATAGACATTTCTGCAAAGAAGACATACAGATGGCCAAGAAGCACATAAAAAGCTGCTCAACATCACTAATTATTAGAGAAATGCAAATCTAAACTACAATGAGGTATCACCTCACACCAGTTAGAATGGCCATCATCAGAAAATCTACAAACAACAAATGCTGGAGAGGGTGTGGAGAAAAGGGAACCCTCCTGCACTGTTGGTGGGAATGTAAATTGATACAGCCACTATGGAGAACAGTATGGAGGTTCCTTAAATAACTAAAAGTAGAAGTAATATATGATCCGGCAATCCCATGACTGGGCATATACACAGAGAAAACCAGAATTCAAAAAGACACATGCACCCCAATGTTTATTGCAGCACTATTTACAGTAGCCATGTCATGGAAGCAACCTAAATGCCCATCGAGAGATGAATGGATAAAGAAGATGTGGTACATTTATACAATGGAATATTACTCGGCCATAAAAAGGAACGAAATTAGGTCATTTGTAGAGAAGTGGATGGATCCAGAGACTGTCATACAGAGTGAAGTAAGTCAGAAGGAGAAAAACAAGTATCATATATTAACGCGTATATGTGCAACCTCAAAAAATGGTACAGAGGAATCAGTTTGCAGGGCAGAAATAGAGAACAAATGTATGGACACCAAGGGGAGAAAGTGGCGGAGGTGGGGGTGGTGGTGTGTTGAATTGGGAGATTGGGATTGTCATGTATATACTGATGTGTATAAAACGCATGACTAGTAAGAACCTGCTGTATAAAATGTAAATAAAACAAAAAGAATATTTAAAAAAAATTGAAATTCTTACCAACAGAAGAAGAAAAAAACCCAGGAGCAGCAACAACAAAAGGTGTCTCATGAAATTCCTACTTTATTTAGAGATATTGTTGGGGATGTGACAGTTTTGGTAAGTCCTGATATTTTTACCAAAGAATAGTTCTCCCAGTTCTCTGTTGTACTAGTGCATTGATTTAAGATCCTGGATTTGAATTCCAAGCCTGGTTTTTAAGCATCTGACCTTCAAATTACTTAATTTCTTTTGCATCAGCTTTGTCATATAAAATAGGGGTGATAGTACTTACTTCGTAAGGTAGTATTTACATGTCTGAAGTGGTAAGCAGTCAATAAAGGGAAACTATAATTTTTAATACTGTAGTACTTAGCAGTAGTCAAATAGTCCCTGATTTCTACTTGATTATAGTTTTTGCCATCGTCTTTTTCTTTAACCTTTCAACTAATGGGGAAATGCAAGTGTTAGTCTTCTGTGGCATATTTTTTTCTATCAAATGGTGGGGATGGGAGCTGTTTAGCTATATAGAAGTAACCCTGTGGCTCTCTGGTTGGCTATGTGTTATATTTTGGTTATTTGCAAAAAAAGAAAAATAAAAGGTAACTAGAGGTTTATGGCCAATGAAGTCAATTTCTGTTGTATAGAGAACATGTGGAATTAGCCTTATTGTAGTCCCCTAAAGCAGGAAAAATAATATTATTCTTATTTTACAGCTGAGGAAACTGAGACTTAAGTTAGGTGACATCCAGAGTCATACTGGGAGAGCCAGGACTTGATCTAGGTTTTTTTAAGTTTTTATATCTGCCTCTCCTTCAATGGGAAATTTTATATATTAGCTCAGCCAGCACATGCTATGTCCAGATCAAGTTACCCATAAAACTCAATATTCTGCAAGTTATCTTATTTCTTTTATGTTGTTGACAATCCATTACCTGGCAGTTGGACATGTTCTCAGTATTTCTGTTTCCTTCGTATACCAGATATATATTTCTACAGGAAAAAAATGTTATTGATAAAAGTTAGGTGAACCAAAAAAAACCCCCCAGAACAAGAACTTAACTAACAAATAATGTGACGTCTTTAGCAGGGTTTCCTACTGTCATTCATTGCAACCTTATAGTATTCAGCTATAGTTTAGTTTTTGTTAGTGGGCCTAGGGACCTAAAGATACTTCTATGGGAATATGCATTCTAGGTTACAAACAGTCAATTTAAGAAAGATAATTCTGGAGTATAATCTATTTGAAAGTTGGAGACAGTTTGCACAAATAGAGTTTGGATCAGTGGTACCAGAAATGCAAATATCAAGATAGAAACCTTACCTTTAAAGGATTGGTGAGAATAAAATGAAATGATATTATATATATTATGTTATAAAGTACCTAACATAGTGCTTGCCTCTGTAATTGCTAGTAGATTCTCAAAAAATGATAGATTCTTTCTCCCTTTCACCCATAATACTGATCCTTAACGATTACCAACAGTACTTAATATAATCTCCATTCTGTCTCTGACCTAGGACAGAACAACCTTATCTTGACACCAGGCTGCTAGCCAGTGTCTTGTCAAAGCCTTTCAAGGCTCTTCTTAACTGCCAGCATCAAATGGTTCATTCACTTTGAATAGACCGTTAACTCCTGAGAGTGTCGTATTCTTATTTTTCTTTCTTGGTGTTCTCGGGAAAAATGTCCACGTGTATTCCTTCTGATTTTCTTATTCTTCCCCACCTTTAGGCAAAATGAAAAGAGTAAACATAGTTATATATTGGTGTTAGATGTGATATTTTAAAAATAAACTTATTTATTTATTTTTGGCTATGTTGAGCCTTCGTTGCTGCGTGCGGGCTTTCTCTAGTTGCAGCGAGCAGGGGCCACTCTTCGTTGTAGTGCACGGGCTTCTCATTGTGGTGGCTTCTCTTGTTGCAGAGTGTGGTTCTAGGCACGTGGGCTTAAGTAGTTGTGGCATGTGGGCTTGGTTACTCCTCACCATGTGGGATCTTCCTGGACCAGGGCTCGAACCCGTGTCCCCTGCATTGGCCGGCAGATTATCATCCACTGCGCCACCAGGGAAGCCCAGGAGCACAGTCTTAAAAGAGATGGACTTGTGAAAACAAGACACTGCAGTACATTTTGATGCTTGAGAGGATACTACGGCGGCTCGCAAGAGGAAGGGCCTAGCTTCCTGCTGGGGAGGAAGAAGCTTCCAGAGGTGAATGATGACCACCCGAAGCCGCTGGTTCTGGCGTGTTGCCTGGGTGATAATTTTAAAGCCTCATGGTTTATATATCACTTAGCAAACATTTATCACCTACTATGTTCTAGGCATTGTTCTGGAACTGTGGGACACAGCAATGAATGAAACCATCAAATAAACCCATCGATAATTTCTACCCCTGTGGACTTTACATTCTATATCAGTGTTATTTCCGTAAGTAATGACAGTAACAATTTTCTGGCTCCATACATTTTTGCTTTTTTCAACACTCTTTCAGGTATAATTCAGGCCTAACAGGCCACAATTTTGAAAGTGTATATAAGTCAAGCACAACAAAATAGTTTTATATGTATTTGTATGTACATTATATTTAGGTATTGTAGAAGGTGTACTGAAAGTGGGTAATCTGTGCTCTAGTTCTCACTCTCCTCTAACTAAATGTGCAGCTTGGCAGGTTATATAAACTCCTCCAACCACGTGTAAAATTGTAAGGAACTCTAAGTTTCCTTCAGCTCTAAGAAATTTTTGACATTTTAAAGTTTTTAAAAAGGTATATAAAAAGTAGCTTCTCTATAGAATGTTATTGTTCTAATGATAGTGTTATCTCAGTGTGGATCCAGAATTCAAACCTTTTTCTTTGTAAGTTAAAACTGCATCACCTACACCAACTATACTGAATGAGAAGCAAGGAGACTAGGTAAGAAGGCTACTGATACACCAAAATCCTTACATCTTTGCAGTTTCTATACTTCAGCATTTCTGTTTTAAAATTTCCCATCCTGGTTATGGGTAAGGATTTACCCAAAGATCTGAACATGGAACATTCTCTTTTATGATAAATATCCAACAACCTCAATATTGGTTAAATAGATATGGTAAAAGCATATACAACAAAAGATAAGTTTTGGTAGAGAAGCACAGTTTTAAAATGATGCTACATTCTTTAGCTTTTAGGTTTAAAGAAATCCCTTTCTCTGTTGCTGGCCACTGTTGCATGTTTTCAAGAATAGGTGAGGAGTGTGAATAGAAATTAAAAAGAACCAATGCCATATCACCTAGCATAGTGCTAAGTACATGGAAGATATTCGATAAGTACTTATTGATATTGATTCATTAGATTGTCAAGAACTGTGAAAAGTCTGAGATTCTACTCTACTTACAAGTTAGCCTGCCACAGTTTCATGGATGCTGGTAGAAGATATGAGACTCTGGGTCAGAGAGGAAGGACAGTTTATTACTCACAGCAATAGCAGTAGCCAGAGCGTGATCATTGCTGCCACTCTCTGAACACCTATTCCCACATGGTAACATGAAGAGGGCCAGATAATACCTGCACGTGCAGTGGGTTGAGTTATAGCAGCAGAACTCTGAGCCTCAGAACCTCAAATCTTTCATAACATGCAATGAGCATGCTTGCCCTTTGCTCCAGAAGGAGACATCTTTTTCTGCTAAGGCTGTAACCGTATCTGCCCTTGCCTTTGGAGGCCCATCTTATCAAGGTCTGTTTTCTATACCAGGGGTCCCCAACTCCTTGGACGTGGACTGGTAGCTGTCCACGGCCTGTTATGAACCAGGCAGTACAGCAGGAAGTGAGCTGCGGGCGAGTGAGTGAAGCTTCATCTGCCGCTCCCCATCGCTGGCATTACTGCCTGAACCATCCACCCCCCCATCCCCCCCGCCCAAAAGGTTGGGGGCCGCTGTTCTATACAGACATCCTTGAGAAGGTACTACAAAAGAATCAGAAGTCAGTGCCTCTGTTCACAAGACAGGCTGAAAAGAGAGACTCATGGAGAATTGTCTTCCAACATAAATTCTTTACTAGAATTATTGTTATATTAAAGGATGAAAAGGCAAATTTAGATTTCATCTTCTTTATCTCTATTCACTAAAATACTAGAAACTGATAAGCATGTGACCTTTATTTAAAAATCTTCAGAGAAGAGTACACTCTGAAAGTAGTATTTAAGTAAATTCTTGAATGTTGTTGAATATACACATCAAACATTTGACTATATTTACATTTTGAATCAAGGGGGATGGAAAGGTAGCTTATATAACAATTCAAGTGCTTTTCATATAAAGTAATGAGACTGCATGTCAATGTCCAGGCATTTAGAGAGTGTTCAAAAACACAAGCTGAACATATTGTACAACCATGACATTTAAGATGTTTTAAATTAAAAAAGTTTAATTCAAGACTTTCATTGACTTTTTCAAATACCTTAATGAAGTGAAACCCCAGATACTATGTTTATGTTCTTCTGAGGTTCTGTTAATGAATATAGATGTACCCCTTATGTTAAGTTGGAATTGGTTAGCCACTTGACTAGTATTGCTTGCAAACAAACCAATAAACAACAACAACAAAAAACCCCTCAAACCAAAGACCAATGAAAACAAACCAGCAACCAAAATTACTGCCTGTATCTTTAAATTCTTATATGTGTTTTGGAATTTGTTTGACAAAGTTAAGTTGGTTTTAAAATTTAGCACAGTGACTCAGTTGCAGCTGTTCCAAATAATTGGTCATGAGCTTTTTATACTATCTGGCTTAATTTAACAGAGTACAGCTTCCTGCCATTTTTTCTTCTCTGTGATCCAGAATCTGAAATATACACATCTTAAGGGATTATATCAATTGTTCATATTTAAGAATAACAATCTAGCATAGGCTTTATGAAGAGCAGTTTTTATACACTTTTTATTTTAGATACTTTCATCTGGATAGACAAAAAAATAATAGGAATTGCAGTGTATTTTTAAAATAAGAAACCTGTGCTCATTGTATGAATTTAGAAAACTCAGGCATATAAAGAAGTAACCCTTACACTTAGAGATAGCTACTTAAACATTTGGCATATGACCCAATAACTACGTCTTGACATCTGATTTACTAGTTTTGCAATGATTAAAACTATTTATATATTATTGTGGTGGAAGTCAATACATACATAAACAAATCACCAGTCCTGATTCAGTGAGAACCATTTCCCTTAAAAAAACAACAACAATATACTTCCTTACTCACATTAGCAACAATACAACCACAGCAACAAAACAAAAAGGTGTGCTCCTAATATATCTTAACTTGATAAACATTAGCTACTTGACAACCTTAAAGATGAGTTAGCGCCTACCTGACCGGGTTACTCAAGATCTTTATATAGGCAGGTGTTTTCCCTTGGACTGTTTTCGTGTCCTCAAAGCACAGTTTATACTGTGGCACTGCAATGTTTAAGTCTGTTGCACATTTTTGGTCCTAATTCTCCTGTATAGAAGAGGAACATAACATTTGTAACACATGCACTGAAGTTAATTTCTCTGTTCAACTCTTAACTCATGTATTTATTTGAAATACAATTATAGGGAAAAATGAACTGGTTTTTAATAAACATATCAGATCCTATACCTTTGAACAGACATTTATTCCTTTAAAGTAGTCATCTTGGGAGACTATAGGTTTATTCCAACTATTCTGTCATTACTGTTTACATGCTTTGGGGATTAGGCACGGGCATCTTTTGTAAGAGTGAAAGCACGCAACAGAGTAAAAGAACAGAAAGAGCAAGAGCATTGGCAGGAGAGTCCCACTGTTGTGGGACATGGTTCCATCCTCATATTTTCAGCCAAACATGTAGAGAAGCCTTGTACTGGGGACTCTGGCTGGATCCTATTTAGACTCTCAACTGAGACCTGATGGACATATGGGCTAAAGAAATGTATGTGTATAGAAGTTGATCATCTCTGATTAAGATTTACACCTAGCATCAGAATACATAGCATCAGTGCGTTGATTAGGGAGAATATTCCAGGTACATTTTCACAAAGCTACCTTCCAGCAACTCTCTTTAGTTCCAGTGTTTTTTGTTAAGATGTAGAGGTGCTAAAGTGAAGGAGGGAGAGAGAGGAAATCTTGGTTCTGATTTTGTGATATTTAGTTTTTCAGCAAATGTTGGCAATGTCACGGAAAACCCGAACGAACTTTTTGGCCAACCCAATATTTTTGCCTCCTATAGAATTGTATTAATATGATTACTTAAATCGAAAAAATAGAAAATTGAGAAGACTGAAATATAGAATTTTACTAAGGGTGAAAAGAGGTCAAGACTAGTGCTGTAGTCTTAGAGTGCCAGAGAGCAAGAAGAGGGCTCTCTTTCCCAGTTCTTTCAGGGATACCCCCAAACTTTATCATTCTCTTTGAATTTTCACCTCCTTTCCCATACTCTTCACTCTCAATTGGTGACCTGACTTCCTACTTCATTGGGAAAATGGAGTCCATAACACATGAAATCTCTCATTTTTATACATTCTACTTGATATTTGCTTGTATATATTGATATATAATTGTATTTATATTTTGTGGTGAACATTTGTTGGTTATTTCCCCCAGGATATTTTCCTATTCCTCCTAACAGTATCCAGTCTCCTATTCTTACAGTTTAGGTGGTAGCTACTCTGGAACAAGATGTAGGGAATGTTCAAGAGCAGTGGTGATCTTGTTCTATATCCTTTCCCATATCCTTGTTCTATATGTTTTTTTTTTGCGATACACGGGCTTCTCACTGTTGTGGTCCTCCCATTGGGGAGCACAGGCTCCGGACGCGCAGGCTCAGCGGCCCTGGCTCACAAGCCCAGCTGCTCCACGGCATGTGGGATCTTCCCGGACCGGGGCACGAACCCGTGTCCCCTGCATCGGCAGGCGGGTTCTCGACCACTGCGCCACCAGGGAAGCCCTATATGTTGTTTTAATTATTCCTATTTTATACTAACCCTTCATTTTCTTGGCTAAATTCTTAATCGGTTCTCTCTCTCTGCCACTCTCTCTTTCTCCAACTTTATTGAAATATAATTCATGTATACAAATCACTCTTTCAAAGTGTATAATTTAATATTTTTTAGTATATTCACAGTGTTGAGCCATCACCATGATTTAATTGTAGAACGTTTTTCTCTCCCTAAAAAAATCCCGGTACCCATTAGCACTCATTAATCCCTTTCCCCATCCTAAGCAACCATAACCTACTTTTTATCTCTGTGGATTTGCCTATTCTGGACCTTCTGTATAAATCGGATCATACAATATGTTGTCTTTGTGACTGTTTTCTTTCACTCAGTATAACTTTTTCAAGGGTCATCCATGCTGTAACATGTGTCAGTACATCATTTTTTTTTTCCGACTGGGATAAAATACACATAACAAAATCTATCATTTTAATCATTTTAAAATGTACAATTCAGGGGCTTCCCTGGTGGTGCAGTGGTTGAGAGTCCGCCTGCCGATGCAGGGGACATGGGTTCGTGCTCCGGTCCGGGAAGATTGCACATGATGCGGAGCGGCTGGGCCCGTGAGCCGTGGCTGCTGGGCCTGTGCGTCCGGAGCCTGTGCTCCACAACAGGAGAGGCCACAACAGTGAGAGGCCCGCATACCCACCCCCACAAATGTACAATTCAGTGGCATGTAGTACATTCACACTGTTGTGTAACTGTCACAACTACCTAGTTCCAGAACATTTTCATCACCTAAAAAAGAAACCCTGTACCTCTTAAAGTCACTCCCCATCACCCCCTCCCCCAGCCTCTAATTTGGCAGCCACTAATTTGGCAACCACTAATCTGCTTTTGGATTTGCTTATTCTGGGTATTTCATATAAATTAAATCATGTAAGGTGAAGTCTTTTGTGTCTGGTTTCTTATTTTCTTAAATTTATTTTATTGAAGTATAGTTGATTTACAATGTTGTGTTGATTTCTGCTGTACAGCAAATTGATTCAGTTTTATATATATATATATATATATATATATATATATATATATATATATATATATACACATTCTTTTTCATATTTTTTCCATTATGGTTTACCATAGGATATTGAATATAGTTCCCTGTGCTGTATACAGTATGACGTTGTTTATCCATTCTATGATAATAGTTTGTATCTGCGAATCCAAAACTCCTAATCCATCCCTTCCCCAACCCCCCTTGACAATCACAAGTCTGTTCTCTATGTCTGTGAGTCTGTTTCTGTTTCATAGATAAATTCATTTGTGTCATATTTTAGATTCCACATACAAGTAATATCATATGGTATTTGTCTTTCTCTTTCTGATTTACTTCACTATGTATGATAATCTCTAGGTCTAGCCAAGTTGCTGCAAATGGCATTATTACATTCCTCTTTATGCTGATTAGTCTTCCATTGTATGTATATGTATATATACCACATCTTCTTTATCCATTCATCTGTCGATGGACATTTAGGTTGTTTCCATGTCTTGGCTATTGTAAATAGTGTTGCAATGAACATTGGGGTGCATGTATCTTTTCAAATTATGTTTTTCTCTGGATATATGCCCAGCAGTGAAATTGCAGGATCATATGGCAACTCTACTTTTAGGTTTTTGAGGAACTTTCATACTGTTTTCCACAGTGGCTGCACCAACTTACATTCCCACCAATAGTTTAGGAGGGTCCCCTTTTCCCCACACCCTCTGCAGCATTTATTATTTATAGACATTTTAATGATGGCTATTCTGTGTGTGTAAGATGGTACCTCATTGTAGTTTTGATTTCCACTTCTCAAATAATTAACAATATTGAGCATCTTTTCATGGGCCTGTTGGCACTCTGTATGTCTTTTCTAGAGAAATGTCTATTTATATCTTCTGCCCATTTTTTTGATTTTGTTGTTGTTGTTGTTATTGAGTTGTGTGAACTGTTTATATATTTTGGAAATTAAGCTCTTGTTGGTTGCATCATTTGCAAATACTTTCTCCCAGTCCATAGGTTGTCTTCTCATTTTGTTTATTGTTTCCTTTGCTGTACAAAATGTGTCTGGCTTCTTTTATTTAGCATAATGTTTTCAAGGTTTACCCATGTCATAACATTTATATTATTTCATTTTTCTTAAATGACAGGAGAATAGTCCAGTTATTGGATATACTAAATTGTATTTATCCATTAATCCGTTTTTATTATTAACATTTAAAAAATTGATGTATAATTGACTTACAGTATTATATATTAGTTTCAGGTGTATAACATGGTGGTTCAGTATTTTTATACATTACAAAATGATCACCATGATAAGTCTAGTTGCTGTCACCATACAAAGTTATTACAATATTATTGACTATATTCCCTATGCTGTACATTACATCCATGTGACTTATTTATTTAGTAACTAGAAGTTTGTACCTCTTAATCTCCCTCACCTAATTCTTTGCTTTATTTTTTTAAATTTAATTTTATTTTTTGCGGTACACGGGCCTCTCACTGTTGTGGCCTCTCCCATTGCAGAGCACGGGCTCTGGACGCGCAGGCTCCACAGCATGTGGATCTTCCCAGACTGGGGCACGAACCTGCGTCCCCTGCATCGGCAGGCGGACTCGCAACCACTGCGCCACCAGGGAAGCCCTCCCTCACCTATTTCATTCATCCCTTCCACCCTCCCTCCCCTCTGGCAACCACAGGTTTGATCCCATTACCTATGAGTCTGTTTCTGTTACATTTGTTCTATTGTTTTGATTTTTATTTTCCATGTATAACTGAAATCATATGGTATTTGTCTTTCTCTGTTGGACTTATTTCACTTAGCATAATACTCTCTAGGTTCATCCATGTTGGTGCAAATGGCAAGATTTTATTCTTCTATGTGGCAGAGTAATATTCCATTGTATACATATATCACATCTTTATCCATTCATCTATTGATGAGCATTTAGATTGCTTCCATATCTTGGCTATTGTAAATAATGTTCTAATGAACATAGTGGTGCATACATCTTTTCAAATTGGTTTTTTCTTTGTTTTTTGTTTTTTTTGAAAAAATAACCAGAAGTGGAATTGCTGGCTTATATTATAGTTCTATTTTTAATTTTTTTTTGAGGAATCTCCATGCTGTTTCTGTAGTGGTTGCACCAATTTACATTCCCACCAACAGTGAACTAGGGTTCCCTTTTCTGCACATCCTCAATAACTCTAGTTACTTGTTGTCTTTTTGATAATAGCAATTCTGACAGATGTGAGTTGATATCTCATTGTGGTTTGGATTTGCATTTCCCTGATGATTAGTGATGTTGAGCATCTTTTCATGTACCTGTTGGCCATCTGTGTGTCTTCTTTGGGAAAACGTCTAGTCACATCCTCTGCTCATTTTAAAATCAGGTTGTATGTTTTTTTGATGTCGAGTTGTATGAGTTTTCTGTATATTTTTGATATTAACCCCTTATCTGGTATATTGTTTGCAAATATCTTCTCACATTCACTAGGCTACCTTTTCATTTTGGTGGTAGTTTTCTTTTTTTTTTTTTAACATCTTTATTGGAGTATAATTGCTTTACGATGGTGTGTTAGTTTGTGCTTTATAATAAAGTGAATCTGTTAGTTTCTGCTTTATAACAAAGTGAATCAGTTATACATATACATATGTTCCCATATCTCTTCCCTCTTGCATCTCCCTCCCTCCGACCCTCCCTATCCCACCCCTCTAGGTGGTCACAAAGCACTGAGCTGATCTCCCTGTGCTATGCAGCTGCTTCCTACTAGCTATCTATTTTATGTTTGGTAGTGTATATATGTTGTTGGTAGTTTTCTTGGCTCTGCAAAAGCTTTTCAGCTTGATGTAGACCCATTTGTTTATTTTTTCTTTTGTTTAACTTGCTTGAGAAGACATATCCCCCCCAAAATTGCTAAGACCGATGTCAAAGAGCATACTGTGTTTTCTTCTAAGAGTGTTATGGTTTCATGTCTTAGATTTAAGTCCATAATCTATATTAAGCTCATTTTTGTACACGGTGTGAGAAAGTATGAAAGTACTCCAGTTTGATTCTTTTGCATTTAGCTTCCCAGATTTTCCAACACCATTTATTGAAGAGGCTATTTTTTCCCCATTGTATATTCTTGCCTCCTTTGTCATAGATTAGTTGCCCATACAAGTGTGGGTTTATTTTTAGGAACTCTATTCTGCTCCATTGATCTACATGTCTGTTTTTGTGCCAGTACCATGCTGTTTTTTTTTCTTTTAGTATTAGTTGTTCTTTTTGTTTGTTGTTTTTTTATACTGCAGGTTCTTATTAGTCATCAATTTTATATGCATCAGTGTATACATGTCAATCCCAACCGCCCAATTGGGAGCCCCACCATCCCCACCACACCGAGGTTTTCCTCCCTTGGTGTCCATACGTTTGTTCTCTACATCTGTGTCTCAACTTCTGCCCTGCAAACCAGTTCATCTGTACCATTTTTCGAGGTTCCACACACATGCATTAATATACAATATTTATTTTTCTCTTTCTGATTTACTTCACTTTGTATGATGGTCTTTAGATCCACCCACGTCTCAACAAATGACTCAATTTCGTTCCTTTTTATAGCTGAGTAATATTCCATTGTATGTATGTACCACAACTTCTTTATCCATTCATCTGTCGATGGGCATTTAGGTTGCTTCCGTGACCTGGCTATTGTAAATAGTGCTTCAATGAACATTGGGGTGCATGTGTCTTTTTGAATTATGGTTTTCTCTGGGTGTATGCCCAGTAGTGGGATTGCTGGATCATATGGTACTTCTACTTTTAGTTTTTCAAGGAACCTCCATACTGTTCACCATAGTGGCTGTATCAATTTACATTCCCACCAACAGTGCAAGCGGGTTCCCTTTTCTCCACACCCTCTCCAGCATTTGTTGTTTGTAGATTTTCTGATGATGCCATTCTAACTGGTGTGAGGTGATACCTCATTGTAGTTTTGATTTGCATTTCTCTAATAATTAGTGATGTTGAGCAGCCTTTTATGTGCTTCTTGGCCATCTGTATGTCTTCTATGGAGAAATGTCTATTTAGGTCTTCTGCCCATGTTTGGATTGGGTTGTTTGTTTCTTTATTATTGAGCTGAATGAGCTGTTTATATATTTTGGAGATTAATCCTTTGTCCATTGATTCATTTACAAATATTTTCTCCCATTCTGAGGGGCGTCTTTTTGTCTTATTTATGGTTTCCTTTGCTGTGCAAAAGCTTTGAAGTTTCATTAGGTCCCATTTGTTTATTTTTGTTTTTGTTTCCATTACTCTAGAAAGTGGATCAAAAAAGATCTTGCAGTGATTTATGCCAAAGAATGTCCTTCCTATGTTTTCATCTAAGAGTTTTATAGTGTCTGGTCTTACATTTAGGTCTTGAATCCCTTTTGAGTTTGTTTTTATGTATGGTGTTAGGGAGTGTTCTAAGTTCATTCTTTTACATGTAGCTGTCCAGTTTTCCCAGCACCACTTATTGAAGAGACTGTCTTTTCTCCACTGTATATCTTTGCCTCCTTTGTCATAGATTAGTTGACCGTAGGTGCGTGGGTTTACCTCTGGGCTTTCTGTCTTGTTCCATTGATTATGTTTCTGTTTATGTGCCAGTACCATATTGTCTTGATTACTATAGCTTTGTAGTATACTCTGAAGTCAGGGAGTCTGATTCCTCCAGCTCCGTTTTTTTTCCCTCAAGACTGCTTTGGCTATTCTGGATCTTTTGTATCTCCATCCAAATTTTAAGATGATTTGTTCTAGTTCTCTAAAAAATGCTATTGGTAATTTGATAGGGATTGCATTGAATCTGTAGATTGCTTTGGGAAGTATAGTCATTTTTACAATATTGATTCTTCCTATCCAAGAACATGGTATATCTCTCCATCTGTTGGTATCATCTGATTTCTTTCATAAGTGTCTTATAGTTTTCTGCATACAGGTCTTTGTCTCCCTAGGTAGGTTTATTCCTAGGTATTTTATTCTTTTTCTTGCAATGGTAAATGGGAGTGTTTCCATAATTTCTCTTTCAGATTTTTCATCGTTAGTGTATAGGAATGCAAGAGATTTCTGTGTATTAATTTTGTATCCTGCAACTTTAGCAGATACATTGATTAGGTCTAGTAGTTTTCTGGTGGCATGTTTAGGATTCTCAGTATCCTGTCCTCTGCACACAGTGACAGTTTTACTTCTTCTTCTCCAATTTGTATTCCTTTTATTTCTTTTTCTTCTCTGATTGCCGTGGCTAGGACCTGCAAAACTATGTTGAATAATAGTGGTGAGAGTGGACATCCTTGTCTTGTTCCTGATCTTAGAGGAAATGCTTTCAGTTTTTCACCATTGAGAATGATGTTTGCTGTGTTTGTTGTATGTGGCCTTTATTATGTTGAGGCAGGTTCTCTCTATGACCACTTTCTGGAGAGTTTTTATCATAAATTGATGTTGAATTTTGTCAAAAGCTTTTTCTGCATCTATTGAGATGATGATAAGGTTTTTCTTCTTCAATTTATTAATATGGAGTATCACATTGATTGATTTGCATATATTGAAGAATCCTTGCATCCCTGGGATAAATCCCACTTTATTGTGGTTTATGATCCTTTTAATGTGTTGCTGGATTCTGTTTGCTAGTATTTTGTTGAGGATTTTTATATCTATATTAATCAGTGATATTGGTCTGTAATTTTCTTTTTTTGTAGTATCTTTGTCTGGTTTTGGTATCAGGGTGATTGTAGCCTCACAGAATGAGTTGGGGAGTGTTCCTTCCTCTGCAATTTTTTGGAAGAGTTTGAGAAGGATGGGTGTTAGCTCTTCTCTAAATGTTTGATAGAATTCACCTGTGAAGCCATCTTCTCCTGGACTTTTGTTTGTTGGAAGATTTTTAATCACAGTTTCAATTTCATTACTTGTGATTGGTCTGTTCATATTTTCTGTTTCTTCCTGGTTCAGTCTTGGAAGGTTATACCTTTCTAAGAATTTGTCCATTTCTTCCAGGTTGTCCATTTTATTGCCATATTGTTGCTTGTAGTAGTCTCTTAGGATGGTTTCTATTTCTGCGGTGTCTGTTGTAACTTCTCCTTTTTCATTTCTAACTTTATTGATTTGAGTTCTCTACCTCTTTTTCTTGATGAGTCTGGCTAATGGTTTATCAATTTTGTTTATCTTCTCAAAGAACCAGCTTTCAGTTTTATTGATCTTTGCTATTGTTTTCTTTGTTTCTATTTCATTTATTTCTGCTCTGATCTTTATGATTTCTTTCCTTCTGCTAACTTTGGGTTTTGTTTGTTCTTCTTTCTCTAGTTCCTTTAGGTGTATGATTAGATTATTTGTGATTTTTCTTGTTTCTTGAGGTAGGCTTGTATAGCTATAAACTTCCCTCTTAGAACTGCTTATGCTGCATCCCATAGGGTTTGGATCTTCGTGTTTTTATTGTCATTTGTCTCTAGGTATTTTTTGATTTCCTCTTTGATTTCTTCAGTGATCTCTTGGTTATTTAGTAACATATTGTTTAGCATCCATGTGTTTGTGTTTTTTGTGATTTTTCCCCGGTAATTCATTTCTAATCTCATAGCACTGTGGTCAGAAAAGACGCTTGATATGATTTCAGGTTTCTTAAATTTACTGAGGCTTGATTTGTGATTCAAGGTGTGATCTACCCTGGATAATGTTCCATGCGCACTTGAGAAGAAAGTGTAATCTGCTGTTTTAGGATGGAATGTCCTATAAATATCAATTAAATCTATCTGGTCTATTGTGTCATTTAAATCTACTTTCTCCTCATTAATTTTCTGTTTGGATGATCTGTCCATTGTTGTAAGTGAGGTGTTAAAGTCCGCTACTATAATTGTGTTACTGTCGATTTCCTCTTTTATAGCTGTTAGCAGTTGCCTTATGTATTGAGGGGCTCCTGTGTTGGGTGCATATATATTTATAATTGTTGTATCTTCTTCTTTGATTGATCCCTTGTCCATTATGTAGTGTCCTTTCTTGTCTCTTGTAACATTCTTTATTTTAAAGTCTGTTATATCTGATATGAGTATAGCTACTCCAGCTTTCTTTTGATTTCCATTTGCATGGAATATCTTTTTCCATCCCCTCACTTTCAGTCTGTATGCGTCCCTAGCTCTGAAGTGGGTCTCTTGTAGACAGCATATATATGGGTCCTGGTTTTGTATCCATTCAGCAAGCCTGTGTCTTTTGGTTGGAGCATTTAATCCATTCACATTTAAGGTACTTATCGATATGTATGTTTCTATGACCATTTTCTTAATTGTTATGGGTTTGTTTTTGTACGTCCTTTACTTCTCTTGTGTTTCCCACTTAGAGAAGTTCCTTTAGCATTTATTGTAGAGCTGTTTTGGTGGTGCTGAATTTTCTTAGCTTTTGTTTGTCTGTGAAGCTTTTGATTTCTCCATTGAATCTGCATGCGGTCCTTGCTGGGTAGAGTAATCTTAGTTGCAGGTTCTTCCCTTTCATCACTTTAAGTATATCATGCCACTCCCTTTTGGCTTGTAGAGTTTCTGCTGAGAAATCAGCTGTTAACCTTATGGGAGTTCCCTTGTATGTTATTTGTCATTTTCCCCTTGCTGCTTTCAGTAATTTTTCTTTGTCTTTAAGTTTTGTCAATTTGATTACTATGTGTCTTGGCGTGTTTCTCCTTGGGTTTATCCTGTATGGGACTCGCTGTGCTTCCTGGACATAGGTGGCTATTTCCTTTCCCATGTTAGGGAAGTTTTTGACTGTCATCTCTTCAAATATTTTCTCTGATCCTTTCTCTCTCTCTTCTCCTTCTGGGACCCCTGTAATGTGAACGTTGTTGCGTTTAATGTTGTCCCAGAGGTCTCTCAGGCTGTCTTCATTTCTTTTCATTCTTTTTTCTTTATTCTGTTTTGCAGCAGTGAATTCCACCGTTCTGTCTTCCAGGTCACTTATCCATTCTTCTGCCTCAGTTATTCTGCTATTGATTCCTTCTAGTGTAGTTTTTATTTCAGTTATTGTATTGTTCATCTCTGTTTGTTTGTTCTTTAATTCTTCTAGATCTTTGTTAAACATTTCTTGCATCTTCTCGATCTTTGCCTCCATTCTTTTTCCGAGGTCCTGGATCATCTGCACTATCATTATTCTGAATTCTTTTTCTGGAAGGTTGCCTATTTCCACTTAATTTAGTTGTTTTTCTGGGGTTTTATCTTGTTCCTTCATGTGGTATATGTCTCTCTGCCTTTTCATCTTGTCTATCTTTCTGTGAATGTGGTTTTTGTTCCACAGGCTGCAGGATTGTAGTTCTTCTTGCTTCTGCTGTCTGCCCTCTGGTGGATGAGGCTGTCTAAGAGGCTTGATGGGAGGGCCTGGTGGTGGGCAGAGTTGACTGTTGCTCTGGTGGGCAGAGCTCAGTAAAACTTTAATCCACTTTACTGTTGATGGGTGGGACTGGGTTCCCTCCCTGTTGGTTGTTTGGTCTGAGGTGACCCAACACTGGAGCCTACCTGCGTTCTTTGGTGGGCCTATTGGCAGACTCTGGGATGACTCACACCAAGTAGTACTTCCCAGAACTTCTGCTGCCAGTGTCCCTGTCCTAACCGTGAAACAGAGCCACTGCCCGCCTCTGCAGATGACCCTCCAACACTAGCAGGTGGGTCTGGTTCCGTTTCTCCTGAGGTCACTGCTCCTTCCCCTAGGTCCCGATGTGCATTCTACTTTGTGTGTGCCCTCCAAGAGAGGAGTCTCTGTTTCCCCCAATCCTGTCGAAGTCCTGAATCAAATCCTGCTCGCCTTCAAAGTCCAATTCTCTGGGGATTCCTTCTCTCATTGCTGCACCTCCTGGTTGTGAAGCCTGACTTGCGGCTCAGAACCTTCACTCCAGTGGGAGGACTTCTGTGGTATAGTTTTTCTGCAGTTTGTGAGTTGCCCACCCAGCAGTTATGGGATTTGATTTTATTGTCATTGCACCCCTCCTACTATCTCATTGCAGGTTCTCCTTTGTCTTCTGATGTGGGGTATATTTTTTGGTGAGTTCCAGTGTCTTTCTGTTGATGATTGTTCAGCAGTTAGTTGTGATTCCAGTGCTTTCAGACGAGGGACTGAGCACATGTCCTTCTACTCCACCATCTTGAACCAATCTGTATTTTATTCTTTTTGATGCAATTGTAAATGGGATTGCTTTCTTAATTTCTCTTTCTGATAGTTTGTTGTTCATGTATAGAAGTGCCACAGATTTCTGTATACTGATTTTGTATTCTGCAACTTTACTGAATTCATTGCTGAGTTTTCATAGTTTTTTGGTGGTGTCTTTAGGATTTTCTATATATGGTATCATGCCATCTGCAAACAGTGACAATTTTATTCCTTCCTTTCTAATTTGGTTTCCTTTTATTTCTTTTTCTCTTCTAACTGCTGTGCCTAAAACTTCCAATACTATGTTAAATAAAAGTGATGAGAGGGGGCATCCTTGTCTTGTTCCTAATCTTATGGTAAAATGCTTTCAGGTCGTCATCATTGAGTATTGTGTTAGCTGTAGGTTTTTTGTATATGGCCTTTATTATGTTGAGGTATGTTCACTCTATATCCACTTTGTTGAGAGGTTTTATCATAAATGGGTGTTGAATTTTGTCAAAAGGTTTTTCTGCATCTATTCAGATGATCATGATTTTTATTCTTTTATTCTATAATTTGTTAATGTGTTAGGTTTATCACATTGATTGATTTTGCAGATATTGAACCATTGTTGCATCCCTGGTATAAATTGCACTTGATCATGATGTATGATCCTCTTACTGTGTTGTTGAATTCAGTTTGCTAGTATTTTGTTGAGGATTTTTGCATTTATGTTTATCAGTGTTATTGGCCTGTAGTTTTGTTTTCTTGTGGTGTCTGTCTGGTTTTCATATCAGGGTGATGCTGGCTTGGTAGAATGGCTTTGGAAGTGTTCCTTCCTGTTTGACATTTTGGAATAGTTTGAGAAGGATAGGTGTTAACTCTCCTTTAAATGTTTGGTAGAATTCACCCATGAAGCCGTCTGGTCCTGGGCTTTTGTTTGTTGGAAGTTTTAAAATTACTGATTCAATGTCATTACTTGTAATTGGTCTCTCTGTTTTCTGTTTCTTCTTGATTCAGTCTTGTAAGATTGTATGCTTCTAGAAAATTATCCATTCATTCCAAGTTGTCCAATTCATTGGTGTATAGTTGTTTGTAGTAATCTCTTATGCCCCTTTGCTTTATGATTTTAGGCGATCCTATGTTGGTTGTGTATATATTACAATTTTTATATCTTCTTGTTGGATTTTGTAGTGTTTTTCTTTGTCTTTTGTTACATTCTTTGTTTTGGAGTCTATTTTGATATGTATATATGTATGTATGTATGTATATATATATATATATGTATATTCCCCAGGTTTTATTTTCATTTCCATTTGCATGGAATAACTTTTTGCATACTCTCACTTTAAGTCTGTATGTGTCTTTGGACCTGAAGTAAGCCTCTTATAGGCAGCAGTTTTCTTTTTTTTTTGAGTTTGAATTTTTTATTTTTTTCAAACAATTATTATTAGTATTGTTTTACATCTTTATTGGAGTATAATTGCTTTACATTGTTGTTAGTTGCTGCTGTATAGCAAACTGAATCAGCTATATGTATACATATATCCCCATATCCCCTGCCTCTTGCACCTCCCTCCCACCCTCCTATCCCACCCCTATAGGTGGTCACAGAGCACAGAGCTGAACTCCCTGTGCTATGCAGGTGCTTCCCACTAGTTATCTATTTTACATTTGGTAGTGTATATATGTCAGTGCTACTCTCTAACTTAGTTCCAGCTTCCCTTTCCCCCGTCTCCGTTTCCTCAAGTCCATTCTCTACAGCTTGGTCTTTATTCCTGTCCTGCCCCTAGGTTCATCAGAACCATTTTTTAAAATTTAGACTCTATATTTATGTGTTAGAATACAGTATTGTTTTTCTCCTTCTGACTTACTTCACTCTGTATGACAGACGTTAGGTCCATCCACCTCACTACAAATAACTCAATTTAATTTCTTTTTATGGCTGAGTAATATTCCATTGTATATATGTGCCACATCTTCTTTACCCATTCATCTGTCGATGGACACTTAGGTTGCTTCCATGTCCTGGCTATTGTAAATAGAGCTGCAGTGAACATTGTGGTACATGACTCTTTGAATTATGGTTTTCTCAGGGTATATGCCCAGTGTTGGGATTGCTGGGTCATATGGTAGTACTATTTTTAGTTTTTTAAGGAACCGCCATACTGTTCTCCATAGTGGCTGTATCAATTTACATTCCCACCAATAGTGCAAGAGGGTTCCCTTATCTCCACACCCTCTCCAGCATTTATTGTTTGTAGATTTTTTTGATGATGGCTGTGATGACTGGTGTGAGGTGATACCTCATTGTTGTTTTGATTTGCATTTCTCTAATGATTAGTGATGCTGAGCATCCTTTCATGTGTTTGTTGGCAATCTGTATAACTTCTTCGGAGAAAAGTGTATTTAGGTCTTCTGCCCATTTTTGGGTTGGGTTGTTTGTTTTTTTGATATTGAGCTGCATGAGCTGCTTGTATATTTTGGAGATTAATCCTTTGTGAGTTGCTTCGTTTGCAAATGTTTTCTCCCATTCCGAGAGTTGTCTTTCTGTCTTGTTTACGGTTTCCTTTGCTATGCAAAAGCTTTTAAGTTTCATTAGGTCCCTTTTGCATATTTTTGTTTTTATATGCATTACTCTAGGAGGTGGGTCAAAAAGGATCTTGTTGTGATTTATGTCATAGAGTGTTCTGCCTATATTTTCCTCTAAGAGTTTTATAGTGTCTGGCCTTACATTTAGGTCTTTAATCCATTTTGAGTTATTATTTTTGTGTATGGTATTAGGAAGTGTTCTAATTTCATTCTTTTACATGTAGCTGTCCAGTTTTGCCAGCACCACCTATTGAGGAGGCTGTCTTTTCTCCATTGTATATTCTTTTCTTTTTTTTTTTTTTTTGTTTTTGTTTTTGCGGTACCTCGGCCTCTCCTGTTGTGGCCTCTCCCGTTGTGGAGCACAGGCTCCGGACACGCAGGCTCAGCAGCCATGGCTCACAGGCCCAGTTGCTCCGCGGCATGTGGGATCTTCCCGGACCGGTGCATGAACCCGTGTCCCCTGCATCGGCAGGCAGATTCTCAATCACTGCGCCACCAGGGAAGCCCCAATGTCTTGGTTTTTAAATAGTGTGTTGTTTAGCCTCCATGTGTTTGTATTTCTTACAGATTTTTTCCTGTAATTGATATTTAGTCTCATAGCGTTGTGGTCGGAAAAGATACTTGATATGATTTCAATTTTCTTAAATTTACCAAGGCTTTCTTTGTGACCCAAGATATGATCTGTCCTGGAGAATGTTTCATGAGTACTTGAGAGCAATGTGTATTCTGTTGTTTTTGGATGGAATGTCCTATAAATGTCAAATAAGTCCATCTTGTTTAATGTATCATTTAAAGCTTGTGTTTCCTTGTTTATTTTCATTTTGGATGATCTGTCCATTGGTGAAAGTGGAGTGTTAAAGTCTCCTACTATGATTGTGTTATTGTCGACTTCCCATTTTATGGCTGTTAGCATTTCCCTTTAGTATTGAGGTGCTCCTATGATGGGTGCATAAACATTTACAATTATTATATCTTCTTCCTGGATTGATTCCTTGATCATTATGTAGTGTCCTTTGTCTCTTGTAATAGTCTTTATTTTAAAGTGTATTTTTTTTCTGATATGAGAATTGCTACTCCAGCTTTCTTTTGATTTCCATTTGCATGGAATATCTTTTTGCATCCCCTCACTTTCAGTCTGTAATGTGTCCCTAGTTGTAAAGTGGGTCTCTTGTAGACAACATACGTATTGGTCTTGTCTTTGTATCCATTCATCCAGTCCATATCTTTTGGTTGGAGCATTTAATACATTTACGTTTAAGGTAAATATTGATATGTATGTTTCTACTACCATTTTCTTAATTGTTTCATGTTTGTTATTGTAGGTCTTTTCCTTCTCTGTCTTTCCTGCCTGGAGAAGTTACTTTAGCATTTGTTGTAAAGCTGGTTCAGTGATGCTGAATTCTCTTAGCTTTTCCTTGTCTATAAAGGTTTTAATTTCTCTGTTGAATCTGAATGAGATCCTTGTTGGTTCGAGTAACCTTGGTTGTAGATTTTCCCCTTTCATCACTTTAAATATGTCCTGCCACTTCCTTCTGTCTTGAAGAGTTTCTACTGAAATATCAGCTGTTAACCTTATGTGAGTTTCCTTGTACGTTATTTGTTGTTTTTCCTTTGCTGTTTTTAATATTTTTTCTTTGTATTTAATTTTTGACAGTTTGATTAATATGTGTCTTGGCCTGTTTCTCCTTGGATTTATCCTGTATGGGACTCTCTGCACCCCTGGACTTGATTGACTATTTCCTTTCCCGTATTAGGGAAGTTGTCAATTATAATCTCTTCAAATATTTTCTCTGTCCCTTTCTTTTTCTCTTCTTCTTCTGGGACCCCTATAATTCGAATGTTGGTGATTTAATGTTCTCTCAGAAGTCTCTAAGACTGTCCTCTATTCTTTTCATTCTTTTTTCTGCTGTTCAGTAGTTATTTCCACTCTTTTATCTTCCAGGTCACTCATCTGTTCTTCTTCCTCAGTTATTCTGCTATTGATTCCTTCTAGAGACTTTTTAATTTCAGTTATTGTTTTGGTCATCATTGTTTGTTTGCTGTTTAGTTCTTCTAGATCCTTGTTAAACATTTCTTTTATTTTCTCCATTCTATTTTCATGATTTTGGCATATCTTTACTGTCATTACTCTGAATTCTTTTTCAGGTAGACTATTTCCTCTTCATTTGTTTGGTCTGGTAGGTTTTTACCTTGCTCCTTCATCTGTTGTGTGTTTCTCTGTCTTCTCATTTTGCTTAACTTACTGTGTTTGGGGTCTCCTTTTTGCAGGCTGCAGGTTCGTAGTTCCCGTTGTTTTTGGTGTCTTTCCGCAGTGGCTAAGGTTGGTTCAATGTTTTGTGTAGGATTACTGGTGGAGGGAACTAGTGCCTGTATTTTGGTAGGTGAGGCTGGATATTGTCTTTGTGGTTAGCAGCACCACGTCTGGTTGTGTGTTTTGGGGTGTCTGTGATCTTATTATGATTTTAGGCAGCCTCTCTGCTAATGGGCTGGGTTGTGTTTCTGTGTTGCTAGTTGTTTGGCATAGGGTGTCAAGCACTGTAGCTTGCTGGTTGTTGTGTGTAGCTGGGTCTTGGTGTGAGATGGAGATCTCTCGGATAGCTTTCGCCGTTTGATATTACATGGAGCCAGGAGGTCTCTGGTGGACCAACGTCCTGAACTCGGCTTTCCCACTTCAGAGACACAGGCCTGACACCCAGCCGGAGCACCATGACCCTGTCAGTAATACGGCTCTGAAGAAAAGGGAGAAAAAAGAAAGAAAAAAAAATTACTAAAATAAAAAAATTATTAAAAACAGAAAAATTAAAAAGTAATGTAAAAAAGAAAAAAAGCAAGAAAGAATGAAGGAAGGGAGCATGCAAACCAAAAACCAGATCCACCAATGATAACAAGCACTAAAAAGTATACTAAAAAAAAAAAGAAAGAAAAAGAAAAAACGGACAGACAGAACCCTAGGACAAATGGTAAAAGCAAAGATATACAGACAAAATCACACACAGAAGCATACACACTCACAAAAAGAGCAAAAGGAGGGCTTCCCTGGTGGCACAGTGGTTGAGAGTCCGCCTGCCGATGCAGGGGACACTGGTTCATGCCCCAGTCTGGGAAGATCCCTCATGCCGCGGAGTGGCTAGGCCCGTGAGCCATGGCCAATGAGCCTGTGCGTTTGGAGCCTGTGTTCCGCAAAGGGAGAGGCCACAACAGTGAGAGGCCCGCGTACTGCAAAAAAAAAAAAAGTTCAGATTGGGTCTCACAGATCTAAAATTGAAGTATTGTCAGGTTTCTTCTTTTTGGAGTCTCTAGAGAAGAATCCCTTTCCAGCTTCTACAGGCTGTCCTTATCCCTTGGTTTGTAATTCCATATTTCATTGTGTTTTCTCTTTTTGCTCCTGTTGTCACATTGCCTTCTTTTCTGACTTTCTTGCATCCCTCTTATAAAGATTACATTTGGCCCACACAGATAGTCTAGGATTATGTTCTCATCTAAAGATCCTTAACTTAATCATATCAGCAAGGTTCCTTTTCCAACATAAGATTACATATTCACAGGGTCTGAGGATTAGGATGTGGACATCTTTGAAGGGTCATTATTTGGCCTACCGCAATCCCCAAACTGGAAACAACTTAAAAGTTCATTGAGAATAGAATGGATAAATGCACAGTGGTATATTCATACAATTGAATGCTAAACAGTAATTCAAATGAAAGAACTAATACTAAACCCAGAAATGTGGATAAATCTTTCACAAACATAACGTTTACAAAAGAAGCCAGATATTGAAAGAATATGTAGTTTGTGATTCTCTTTTTATAAATTTCAAAAACAGGTAGAAAGAACCTATAGCTATTGAAGTCATCAAAGTGGTTAACTTTGGCAAGTCTTAATGACTGAGAGCACAAAGAGACCTTTTGGAGTGCTGGTAATAATCTAATGATTTTGGTTCTGATTACATAGGTGTAATCTGTTTGTAAAACTTAATTGATCTGTACACATATGATCTGAGCACTTTTATATTATATTCCAGTAAAGGAACTCTGAGTAACTATGACTTCAGTTTATAAGTGTTTGATTAGGGGAATTACCAACTCTTTTCCAGTCAAATTTATGGAGTTAAATGCCACGGATGAGGGGGCAAGGGAAGTGAGTTATACAGAGTAGAGAAATGAAATTAGATGAAAATAACGTTCAGGAAGAGAACATAGATACGATTCAAGTAGAAAAACCAATTTTTGTGCAATAGTGACAGAATAGCTAGAGAAGAGCAGTGAAAGAATATCTTAGGTTGGGTTACTGAGGAAATACATTCCGAGATAGAGATTTGCCTCCAGAAGTTTATTGGAGAGTTCTCTTGGTAATACCAGGGAGGGAGTGAAGGAAGCAGAACTAAGGAGAAGGAGAATTTGAACTGTGATACAGTTGTAACAAGGCCCTTAACTGAGTCCAGGGGTGAGTTCTGGAGGTGGAATGGCCCTTCAGGGTTTCCCTGAGTTGAGGCAAAGTTGCTGGGCATTTGCATGTCCTTATCCCTGGTTATTGGTTGTGAGCTGCCCTTGGGAAGCTAATAAACTTGAATGAGGAAGTTCCCTTCAGTTAAGGGAAGTTTCTGGGGAGGCATTCCTTTGTAAGCTGTCATCAGGCAATACTCTTGAAAGCACTGGCATTTCACATGACTTTATCCTGAAAGGGTATCTTAACAGTGCACCACAGCATCCACCACAAAAAGGTACAGGTCTGCTTGATTAACAGGCATGTTTGACAGTTCTGGTGAAATACAAGCATTAAAAGAATCATATAACAATAAGAGGGAATAAATTAGGGAAATTATGTTATGGAAATATCAGATCTGGAACTGACTAAATTTCAGAAGTCAGGTATAGTGAAGAAGTTGGGTATATGTTGATATCCTCTATTGTGGTTTGGGAAGGAAACGGAGAATTAGAATCCTAAAGTTGTGAAAGGAGCTCCTAAGTATCTAAAGCAAATATAAATAGACCTGAAGGGAGAAATCGACAGCAATACAACAATGGCAGGGGACTTCAGTTCCCCACTTTCAATAATAAACAGATCATTCAGACAGAAAATTAATAAGGAAACACTGGACTTAAACTACACATTAGACCAGATGAACCTAACAAACATTTACAGAATATTCCATCCAGTAGTGGCAGAATACACATTCTTCTCAAGTGCACATAGAATATTCTCCAGGATAGATCATATGTTAGGCCACAAAATAAGTCTTAATAAATTTCAGAAGATTGAAATCATATCAAGCATCTTTTCCAACCATGATAGTATGAAAGTATAATCAGTTACAAGAAGAAAACTGGAAAACTTATAGAATATGGTGACTAAAAAATATGCTACTGAACAACCAATAGGTCAAAGAAGAAATCAAAAGGGAAATTGAAAAATATCTTGAGAGGAACAAAAATAGAAATACAACATACAAAAATTTATAGGATGCAGTAAAAGCAGTTCTAAGAGGGAAGTTCATAGTGATAAAAGCCTATCTCAAGAAATACGAAAAGTCTCAAGTAAATAACCTAACATTACACCTCAAGGAATTTTAGAAAAAGGAGAACAAATGAAGACCAAAATTAGTAGAAGGAAGGAAATAACAAAGATCAGAGAAGAAATAAATAAAATAGAGACTAAAAGACAATAGAAAAGAATAATACTGTTTTTTAGATAAAAAATAGACAAATATTTAGCTGGATTCACCAATTTAAAAAGAGAAAGGACTCAAGTAAAATTAGAAATGAAAGCAAAGATGTTACAACTGATACCACAGAAATACAAAGCATCATAAGAGGCTGCTATGAACAATTATATTGGACAGCCTACAAGAAATGAAAGAAATTTCTAGAAAGTACAACTTTCCAAGACTGAATCATGAAGACATAGAAAATTTGAATAGACTGATTACTAGTAAGGAGAGTGAATCAATAGTCAAAAACCTCCCAGCAAACAAAAGTCCAGGACCAGATGGCTTCACTGGTGAATTCTACCAAAATTTAAAGAACCTTACCAATCCGTCACAGATTCTTTTAGAAATTGAAGATACTTCCAAATGGAAAATCCTTCCAAACTCACTGTATATGGCAATCCTTCACAAATTCTTTTAAAAATTAAAGAGACTTCCAAATTGACAATCCTTCTGAACTCATTGTATGTGGCCAGCATTACCCTGGTACCAAACCAGATAAGGATACAACAGGAAAAGAAAATTACAGGCCAATATCACTGATGAACATAGATGAAAAAATCCTTAACAATATATTAGCACACCAGATTCAACAGTACATTAAAAGCAGCATATCCCATGTTGAAGTGGGACTTATTCAAGGGATGCAAGGATGGTTCAACATATGCAAATCAATAAATATGATTCACCACCTTAACAAAATGAAGGATAAAAATCATATTATCATCTCAATTTATGCAGAAAAAGCATTTGATGAAATTTAACATCCATTCATGATAAGAACTCTCAACAAACTATGTAGAGAAGGAATGTACCTCAACATAATAAAGGTCATATTTGACAAGCCCACAGCTAACATCATACTGTTGTTGAAAAGCTGAAAGCTTTTCCTCTATTATCAGGAATAAGACATGGATGTTAACTCTCACACTTTTATTCAACACAGTGCTAGAAGTCCTAGCCAGAGCAATTAGTCAAAGAAAAGAAATAAAAGGCATTCACATCAGAAAGTAAGAAAGAAGTAAAACTATTACTATTGAAGATGACATGATACTATATACAGAAAACCCTGAAAATCCACCAAAAAACTGTTAGAATTAATTAACAAATTCAGTGAAGTTGCTGGATACATGATCAATACACAAAAATCAGTTGTGTTTCTATACACTACTAATGAACTACAAAGAGAAATTAAGAAAACAGCCCCACTTACAATTGCATCAAAAATAATAAAATACCTATTTAACCAAACTGGTGAAATATCTGTACACTGAAAACTATAAGACATTGATGAAAGAAATTGAAGGCAACACATACAAATGGGAAGATAGTCTGTGCTCATGTGTTGGAAACATTAATATTGTTAAATGTCTGTACTATCCAGAGTCATCTATAGAGTCACAGAAATCCCTATCAAAATTCCAATGACATTTTTCACAGAAATAGAACAAACAATTCTAAAATGTGTATGGAACCATAAAAATAGCCAAGTAATTGTGAGAAAGAACAAAATTGGAGGCATCACATTTCCTGATTTCAAACTATATTACAATGCTATAGTAATCAAAAGAGTATGATATTGGCATAAAAACAGACATGTAGATCAGTGGAACAGAAGAGAGAGCCCAGAATAAACCCATGCATAAATATTGTCAATTAATTTATGACAGAGGAGCCAAAAATGTGCAATGGGGAAAGGATAGTCTGTTCAATAAATGGTGTTAGAAATGCTGGACAGCCACATGCAAAAGAATGAAATTAGTCTTCTCTCATACTGTATACAAAAACCAACTCAAAATGGCTTAAATACTTGAGTGTAAGACCTGAAACCATAAAACTCCTAGAAGAAAACATAGGGGGGGTAAGCCCCTTGACGTTGGTCTTGGCAACGATTTTTTTGGATATGACACTAACAGCACAAGCAACAAATGCAAAAATAAACAAGCTGGCACTGTATCAAACTAAAAAGCTGGACAGCAAAAGAAACAGTCAACAAGAGGAAAAGGCAACCTATGGAATGGAAGAAAATATTTGCACATGATATATTGGATAAGGTATTAATATCCAAACTATTAAAGAACTCATACAAGTCAATAACAAAAGTACAAACAATCCAGTTAAAAAATAGGCAGAGGAATTGAATAGACATTTTTCCAAAGGAGACATACAAATGGCCAACAGGTTGATGAAAAGATGCTCAACATCACTAATCATCAGGGAAATACAAATCAAAATCACAATGAGATATTACCTCACATCTGTTAAAATAGCTATCATCAAAAAGACAAGAGATAACAAGCATTGGCATGGATGTGTAGAAAAGGGAACCCTTGTGCACTGTTAGTGGGAATGTAACTTGGTATAGCCACTATGGAAAACAGTATGGAGGTTCCTCAAAAAAACTAAAAGTAGAACTACTATATGATTCAGCAATTCTACTTCTGGATAAATAGCCAAAGGACATGAAAACAGGATATCAGAGAGATATGTGCACTCCCAATTTTTTTAAAAAAATTAATTTTATTGGAGTATAGTTGATTTACAATGTTGTGTTAGTTTCAGGTGTACAGCAAAGTGATTCACTTAAACATATACATATATTCATTCTTTTTAAGATTATTTTCCCAGGTAGGTTATCCCAGAATACTGAGTAGAGTTTCCTGTGCTTTACAGTAGGTCCTTGTTGGTTATCTATCTTACATATAGTAGTGTGTGTATATTCATCCCAAGCTCCTGATTTATCCCTCCCCCTGCAACGTTTCCCGTTTGGTAACCATTAGTTTGTTTTTGATGTCTGTAAGTCTGATTCTGTCTTGTAAATAAGTTCATTTGTTTCATTAAAAAAAAAATTAGATTCCACACATGAGTGATATCATATGATATTTGTCTTTCTCCGTCTGACTTACTTCATTTAGTATGGTAATCTCTAGGTCCACCCATGTTGCTGCAAACGGGATTTTTTCATTCTTTTTTATGTCTGAGTAATGGTCCATTGTATATATGTACCACATCTTCTTTATCCATTGCTCTGTTTATGGACATTTAGGTTGCTTCCATGTCTTGGCTATAGTAAGTAGTGCTGCAATGAACACTGGGGTCTGCACTCCCAATTTTATTGCACCATTATTCACAACGACCAAGATATGGAAACATCCTATGTCTCCATCAATGGATGGATGGATAAAGAGGATGGGATTACACAGACACAGACACAGACAGACACACACATACACGGACACAGACACACAGACACACACACACAGACACACACACGCACACAATGGAGTAGAAAATCCTGCCTTTTGTGACAACATGGATGGACCTTGAGGGCATTATGCTAAGTGAGATAAGTCAGACAGATAAGAAAGACAAATATGATATCACTTATATGTGGAATCTAAAAAAGCCAAGCTCAAATAGAATGGTAATTACCTGTGGGTGTGGGTATTGGGGAAGTGTTAAAGGGTACAAACTTACAGCTAGAAGATGAATAAGTTCTGGAGAGCTAATGCACAATATAGTGATTATGGTCAACAATATCATATACTTCAAAGTTGCTAAGAGACTGGATCTTAATTTTCTCACCACACACGTGCATGCACACACACACAGAAAAGATAATTATGTGATGTGATAGAGGTGTTAGCTAATGTTAAGGTTGCACTCATATTGCAGTATATAAATGTATAAAATCAACATATACGGGCTTCCCTGGTTGGCGCAGTGGGTGAGAGTCTGCCTGCTGATGCAGGGAATGTGGGATCGTGCCCTGGTTCGGGAAGATCCCACATGCAGCAGAGCGGCTGGGCCCGTGAGCCATGGCCGCTGAGCCTGCGCGTCCGGAGCCTGTGCTCCGCAATGGGAGAGTCCACAGCAGTGAGAGGCCCGCAAAACGCAAAAAAAAAAAAAAAAAAAAAAAAAAAAAAACCTTCAACATATACATCTTAAACTTTCACAATGTTATGTGTTAAATATATCTCAATAAAAAACCCAAACCAGGGGCTTCCCTGGTGGCGCAGTGGTTGGGAGTCCGCCTGCCGATGCAGGGGACGCGGGTTCGTGCCCCGGTCCGGGAAGATCCCACATGCCGCGGAGCAGCTGGGCCCGTGAGCCATGGCCGCTGAGCCTGCGCATCCGGAGCCTGTGCTTCGCAACGGGAGAGGCCACAGCTGTGAGAGGCCCGCGTAACGCAAAACAAACAAACAAAAAACCCAAACCAAAACAAATAACTGAATAAAAATAGTGAAATGGTTATTTTTGGTAACCTATTTCCTACTACTAGGTTATTTTTAATATTTCTTTCTTACAAACCATGTGGCAGTGAACATGCTTGTACATTCTTGGATTGTAGGGTATTTGCACTTTTGCTCCTTTAAATTTTTCTAAATTGCTCTTCTGAAATTTTTCTTTGACGAAAACTTTTTTTTGGTAAAAGTTTTTGTAATTTCCTACTTAATAAGTCAATTGATTAGGGACAATTTCTAAATTTTAAAATTGTTGATATTACTAGTGTTATATACATTTTATTTTATACAATATTTAATTATCTAAAATTGGTATTTGTTTTTATTCTATTAGCTTGTTACTGAAACGTAGCTGTGAATAATTCTTTGCCAATTAATTTAGGTGTTCATCAATTAATATGATAGCTAATACCACATACGCCTTTTAAAAAATTTGTTTGTGGCACATTTGCCTAATGATGAACTTGATTGAATAGGTTTTGGTGAATTTTACTAGGTGGTGAATTAGTTCTTCTCATAAATATAAATATCTGATTCTGATAAATTTAAATCTGACCTCAGTTTGAACTTTCCCTTAATTTGTTACATAATTGCTGAATCTTGTTCTTTTCTAAGAAAAAAAAAGCAAAAAACAAAAAAACCTATCCAGTTATTTTTCAAAGACACAGCTTAAATATTGCCAAATGGTGATCACTTTGTAGCAACTGCATCAGTAATTTATTGAATTCTCTTGCAAATAGTTTTTTATTAGTAAAGACTAAGACAGAGATAAATAAAAAAATTAGTTCCTTGTCATATAAATCTTCAAGTATTTTTCCAGTATAACAGCATAGGTATTTTTATAGCATAATTATATGCGTGAAGTATTAAAGAAACTGGATCTGTAAAGAATGTAAAACAATGTGGCAGAAATTAAATTTGATTCTAAATTTTGGCAGTCAAAAATTATCAAATAGAGGAAGAACATATGTTTATTTAGTCAGTCGAGCATTTCAATTAAAATGGGTCAAAATTATTGACAGGAAAGAGATGTTAATTAATAGAGCATAATAAACCAAGACCGTATTTTTTAAACTATACTGAGTTTTAGCTGCATATAAAGTTTTAGTTCTCTGATAGCCTGAGAGAACACACATAATAGCACAGTTCCATGCCTTTCTGCTCTCATGCATGAGGCAGCCAAATGCCATCAGCCTTTTTTCCTTTCTGGCATAGCACATTATTTTCTTTTGGCCTTGTTTCCCTTTGTATGCCTGTGTTTGCTTTCCCTTTTGGCTCTGGCTCCATTTAGCCTCCTGCTTCAGGTTCTAATTTTTTTTAACCTGTCTCTGCTTATCTTCCATTCTCTGCTTCCTTTGTCAGCCCAGTGGGTCCTACACCTCCTGCCTCTCTGCCTACTTAATTTTTATTTCCTTTTCTCCGCTCAGTGCTTATGCCTACCTTATGGTCCTAGTAAACCCTCCTCTTGTGACTTATCCTCCTCTGCACTCCTTTACATGGAGAATTACAGTGATTTAAACCTATTGGGGGACCCAACAGCATATCATAGCTGCATGTATAATAGGTGATTATAAAGGCACCTCATGTTATTTGGCTATTTTTGAGCCTTAACCTGCTCTCCTAAACTCTAGGAATATTCTGAAGGTCATGAGGAACTCAGAAGATATGGATTTGGCCTGAGTTTATAAGGTATAATCTACATGTAGTTACTGTAGAGGAGTGTTTTTCAAACTGTGGCTCATGAAATCAAATTAACCAACTAGCAATTAAAAGAAAGAGTAAATTGAAAAGAACAGACTCGTGTATTACACTTAGTAAGTATTTTGTCATGGAATTTTATTATATGCACTTATATAAATGTATATTCTGTGTGTAAAATGTATTTCTTACTGTGGGTCATGTTAAAAAATATTTGAATGTCATTGAGTAGAAAATTAACTTTTGATCTGGCTGCTTTCAGATGATACTTATTCAAAGAGATCAATCCATATTGAAAGAGTGGGTTTGAACTAGATTTACAGTAGAAGCCCTTGAATTCTATCACAAAGCTTTGCATGAGCCCCAGAACAACATTACTGTATCTGAGATGCCTGACTCAGCATTTAATTTGGTGACGCCACCATGGAAACTGGGATTGCAAAGTAATTCAGCAGCATGTGGCATTTGAAGCTCTGTTGCAGATCCCTTCATTCTGTACTACATTTAGAAGTGACTAGGTTAATAAAAGTGGGCTGAAAGATGTGCAGATATTGATGTCCTTATTCATCTTCCTATTCATAGCTTACAAAATTAAATTCATTGAGATAATGATTTTTTTGTCAGAAAAATATGCAGTAGGGGATTGTGTATTGTGTTAGGACCAGAAATTTGGCTGACTTCAGTGGTAGCAAATTTCCAACAAATAAGAACATAGCACAGGGAGATCAGCTCGGTGCTTTGTGACCACCTAGAGGGGTGGGATAGGTAGGGTGGGAGGGAGGGAGATGCAAGAGGGAAGACATATGGGGACATATGTATATGTATAACTGATTCACTTTGTTATAAAGCAGAAACTCACACCATTGTAAAGCAATTATACTCCAATAAAGATGTTAAAAAAAAAAAGAACAAATAGTGTTAGAAGCAAATCCTTATCCTTATGCTCTGTCCTGGTACCAGGACATTATTTGTCACTTGCCTGAATGAGGAGTGTTCTTCGAACCTTATGCTATCATATGAACATGGTTTTCAGCAGTAAGTCCTATTTTCAGAATATTTCAGACCAAGAGCATCTCTTCCATAGTTTAAGGTACAGAAATCTGAGGTTTCAGCTAAATACTTGCTCAAAAACTTGAGATAGGACTTCCCTGGTGGCACAAAGGTTAAGAATCCACCTGCCAATGCAGGGGACACGGGTTCAAGCCCTAGTCCGGGAAGATTCCACATGCCATGGAGCAACTAAGCCCGTGCACCACAACTACTGAGCCTGTGCTCTAGAGCCCATGAGCCACAACTACTGAAGCCCACGAGCCACAACTACTGAGCCCACGGACCACAACTACTGAAGCCTGCATGCCTAGAGCCCGTACCCTGTAACAAGAGAAGCTACTGCAATGAGAAGCCCTCACACCGCAATTAAGAGTAGACCCCCCCCCCCCAACTCGCCGCAACTAGAGAAAGCCCGAGTGCAGCAACGAAGACCCAATGCAAGCAAAAAAAAAAAAAAAACTTGAGATAGAGCTGCTACTGCTTTTTTTTTTTTTTTTTTTTTTTTTTAAGTTCTGGCTTTGCATGGAAGCAAGCTAAGTGTCCATAGACAGACAGATGAATGGATAAAGAAGATGTGGCACATATATACAATGGAATATTACTCAGCCATAAAAAGAAACGAAATTGAGTTATTTGTAGTGAGGTGGATGGACCTAGAGTCTATCATACAGAGTGAAGTAAGTCAGAAAGAGAAAAACAAATGCCGTATGCTAACACATATATATGGAATCTAAAAAAAAAAGGTTCTGAAGAACCTAGGGGCAGGACAGGAATAAAGATGCAGATGTAGAGAATGCACTTGAGGACACAGGGAGGGGCAAGGGTAAGCTGGGACGAGGTGAGAGAGTAGCATTGACATATATACACTACCAAATGTAAAATAGATAGCTAGCGGGAAGCAGCAACGCAAGAGGGAGGGGATATCGGGATATATGTATATGTACAGCTGATTCACTTTGTTATACAGCAGCAACTAACTCAACAAGGTAAAGCAATTATACTCCAATAAAGATGTTAAAAAAATAAAATACAACAACAACAACAACAACAAAGTCCTGGCTTTGACCACACGTAGTTCTATAGTCTGCTTCTATGCAGAAATAGCATGTCCAAGGTAGCATCTTTTTTTTTTTAACAATAAATTACTTTCTTTACCATCTGTGTATCTTCTAGTTAAAATGTATTGCTCTTTCAGTTAACTCAAAGACCTACTCTTAGCCACAATAGCCTTGAATATTTTGTTCTCTCAGTTTTTGCCAAGGGCTAGGGAGAGATAGCTGATATGAAAGAGTTGTCTAAAAAGCATATTAAAAGTTTTCTTCTCCTTCTCCTCCTCTTTATTTTCTTCTTAACAACAACAACAGCAACAACAACAAGTACTCCTACTCCTACCAATTGTTGAGCACTTAATATGTGGACTAGGACATTTCTATATGTTTTGTCTGTATTTTATTCAAATGTCAAATTGTGAAGTAGATATTGTTTTTAATCCCCATTTTTACAAATGAGGAAACTCAGGATCAGAGAGAGAAGGGAATTGTTCAAGGTATCACAGGTTGCAGTGAAATCAAGATATAAACATAGTGTGTCTGACTCCAGAGTTTATATTCTTAAAATTATGGTGATTACAGCCACTCGCTTTTCTTCTCAAGCTTCCACAATTGTTCTCTATGTGAAAGATCAGCAGAAAGCTGTATAAATATCTAAGTATATCTCTGTACTGCCTATAAGGGCTTCCCTGGTGGCGCAGTGGTTGAGAATCCGCCTGCCGATGCAGGAGACACGGGTTCGTGCCCCGGTCCAGGAAGATCCCACACGCCGCGGAGCAACTAAGCCCGTGAGCCATGGCCGCTAGGCCTGCGCGTCCGGAGCCTGTGCTCCGCAACGGGAGAGGCCACAACAGTGAGAGGCCTGCATACCGCAAAAAAAAAAAAAAAAAAAAAAAAGATATGTACTGCCTATAAAACTGATTCAATATTATGTTTTTGAAAATTGCCAAGAGTCCCCCAGAATTAACAGCTGTGTCATTTCTACATGTTTTGGAATAATGTTATTTAATATTTTGTTCACTGCTCTTTATATGGAGACCCTTGTGACAAATTCTTAACAGAGATTGGGAACTTTTTTTTTTTTTTTGCCGTACGTGGGCCTCTCACTGTTGTGGCCTCTCCTGCTGTGGAGCACAGGCTCTGGATGTGAAGGCTCAGTGGCCATGGCTCACGGGCCCAGCCACTCCACTGCATGTGGGATCTTCCCGGACCAGGGCATGAACCCACGTCCCCTGCATCGGCAGGCGGACTCTCAACCACTGCGCCACCAGGGAAGCCCGGGAACTCTTGACTTTACTGGAGAACTGGCATTTTTTTTGTTGTTGTTGTTGTTGTTTTTACAGCTATGTATCTCATTACATTTCTCTTTCATTTCCAATTGCTAATTAGCTTTTTTATGTTTTTATCTTTTGTTTGTATCTTCCTGGATAATAGCTATCGTAACAAAACTCTGGCTTATTATATACTAGGTACTGTGCTAAATACTTTTCATGCATTGTTTAACTTAATTCTCACAACAACCTCAGATATTATCCCTGTTTTTAAGATGGTAAGATCCCTGAGTCTTAGAGACGTTAAGTAACTTGCCCCAGTGACCTAGCAATAGCAAAGACTGGCTTAGAATTCAGCTCTTTTTGACTCCTAATCCTATGTTTTTGACACAATACTAGAATACTTAACCACGGTTTATTCTTTGCAGCCACCTCACAAGGACAATATTATTTACCTGTATTTCAAAGGTAAAAAAGTTAAAATATTCCACACAGCTAGAAAGTGTCGGAGCTAGGCTTCTTAGAACTAAGCGACCCCAAATCCTATACTCTTTCCATTAAATTTATTATAAACCACTTCAGAGTACTTTTATTTTAAGCCAGTTCAATACCTTTTTGAAACAGGTGGAGGCGTAAGTAAATTAATACATATAGAGCAGACAAATGAGGTATATCTGGAAACACTTTCATGTGTGCCTAAAGAATACTTGTTTGATTAATTGGGAAAGGTAATATTGTTTTTTTTTCTTTTGTGAAATATAGAAGAGCATAAAATGTGGCCATGGGGTACTAGACATTTCAATCTGCCTCCATTAAGGTGCTTTCTCCCTGAGTGTAGGCATCATTAGATTTATTATGATTTTTAAAGTAATAATTTAAAATATTATTGTGGCACTTCGATGGTCCTAATACAGCTGATATTATAAACCTAGGCTTATATCTGTTCTTTAAATTAGCTTACAATGATTTAGAGGTCTAGGGAGCTCTAATCTAATTTTCCACTATTACCCAACCCAGATGTCTGTGAATCAGATGTCACTGGTAAAATAAGCTTCAGTCAGGGAGACAACTTACTGCTTAGCTGTATCTATTAGGCTTGGTCATGTGGTAGCCAAGAGTCTTACTACTTTTTTTTTTTTTTTTTTTTTTTTTTGGTACGCGGGCCTCTCACTGTTGTGGCCTCTCCTGTTGCGGAGCACAGGCTCCGGACGCGCAGGCTCAGCGGCCATGGCTCACGGGCCCAGCCGCTCCGCGGCATGTGGGATCTTCCCGGTCCGGGGCACGAACCCTCGTCCCCTGCATCGGCAGGCGGATTCTCAACCACTGCTCCACCAGGGAAGCCCAGAGTCTTACTACTTTTTAACCGATGTTAGAAGAATAGAATTACAGAATGAGTGGTTACTAGACACACTTGCTCATGTGTTATAATTTCTTCATTTCTTTCAATTTACATGAAGCACCATGGAAATACTCATTTGTGTGTGTGTTCCTCAGTTGGTTAGTATTTAAGAAAAACAGACTTGCCGTGTTGAGTCAGTTCCATCTCTTTTGAGCCTAAAACATTGTTTTTAACAGTGATATCCTTGGATGATGCACTGGAACTCAGACTTATCCTTCGTAATGCTAGTCTCAAAATATATGGGATGTTACCCTACCCCACTCCCCAGTACCCCGTCACTAACATTTCTTACAAGGCATTCCTTGTTTTTATATTTTCATCGTATTTAGAAGGCGGAGTACCTGTGTTTTTTCTTGAGAAACTTATTCTCACTTGAAAACCCAAGATCTACTGTAATATGGAGAATCCTGCTAAAAATTATCATGCTATGACAGGGCAGTCAGTGCTTATTATTTGTTATTTTTAAACTTTCTGATATAAGGCAGTAATACTTCTTCGTGCCTATTCTCAATTTATCTCCTTAAACTTGAATAGAAGTCCCTTGTCCTCTACTTATTATGTTCATTCTTTATTTAGGTTTTAGTTCTATCTCCTTTCAGCCTCATTTTTTTCAGACTGAATTTTAAAAATCTGACCTGATTTCAGCCCCATTCCCTTATAGATATCAATTGATCTTGCCTTGGATCTTTTGTAACTACATATAATGTCTTTCTTGGGATAGAATGACTTAAAGAATGTAATGTAAAATGTTGGTTTCAGTTTAGAAAAAAAAAAAAAGATACCGTAATTCCTTTTGTTCATGTCAAGTGCATTGATGATATCGTCTTCTTGTGCTGATGCTGGCCGTAATAGAACACTGAGCTTTTCTGAATGATAGAGACCTTAGATGTGGAGAGATTTAAATTAATCCATCTAGTATTATATTACATATGATAGTTATATGTATATGTAATAATATATCTGGTATTCCAGTTGAGTGATTTTTCTCGATTTTATATTTCCTTAGGCACAGTTGCTATAGATTGCTTTCTTTCCTGTGTGTGGGCCATACTTCCTTGTTTCTTTGCATATCTCCTAGTTTTTTGATGAAAACTGGACATAATATATTGTGATAGTTTTGGAATAAGATTCTCCTCCTTCCCCAGGGTTTGTTTTTGCTGTTTACTGTTGTTTGTTTGATGACTTTTCTAAACTAATTCTGTAAAGTCTGTTTTCTTTGTCATGGATGATCACTGAAATCTCTACTTGGTTAGCTTGGTGGTCAGCTAATGATTAGACAGAGATTTCCTTAAATGCCTGCAACAATTTTTGCAGAGGGTCTCTGTGTGGGTGTTGAGGCATGCCTTCAACATTCAGCCAAGCAGGTTGACAACTCTGCCTTTGCCTTCACTTCCTGCTTGCATTGTCCCAAAGGTCAGCCAGAGGTGAGAGCTTAGAGCCTTCCTGTTTTCCTGTGCAGAGGCACAGTCCTATGCACCTGTGTGGCCTTCTATAGTCCCAGGAATATGTTAGAGCTTTCAAAGCCCCTATGAACATGTCATTCCTTTTAAACTTTTTGGTTAGTCTATTATTTGCTCCAGTTGTTATCCACTCTCTCTAATTGTTTTTGACAAAGTCCTCCAGGGAAAAGACTTTTTTTGTATTGGGCGGGCTCCAAGTCAGGTAAAATAAAAAGCCTTGCAAAGGCGGCTCTTCCAGGGTACCACCAGACAGGTCAAATAACGACACTTCTCTGGGAAGGAGGCTTTGAAGGCCCTCCAACCCTATTCTGCCCCTTCTTCCTGTTTTTTATTTTAGTGTGTATTCAACCTGTTTAGGTTAAATATGCACATCCTGGCCCACTTTTTTTGGGTTATGGTTAAAATGACAGTTTAGTTTTTGAAAACTTTCCAGTGTTCTTCTGGTTTGCCTTACTTATGTGTTATCCAGAGGCCAATGTGGAACCTGGGTGGTATTTCACACTGTAGTTCTCAAACCTTTTGTTGTGTTAATTTTGGTTAGCTTTATGCACTGGCTGCACATAGATCTGCTGAGGACTTCCTATGCAGATTTAGAAAATCCTTCACTCTAATCCCTTCCTCTTGATAATCTTCCCTCCACTCTCCAGTTGGGAAGAAATGGTGTTCTGCCTCATGATTACATCATGTAGATGGAGGACAGGGCACTTATCTTGCTGCAGCACCCAGAGTGGGGAGAATGGTGTACCATTTCATTATTGCAGAGCAAGGATGCAAGACAGGCTCTGCTCAGAGTCTGTAGCTGGGAGAGGGACCTATTTCCTTATTACAGGATGAGGATAGAAGGCTGGGCTCTTCTCATAGTCCCCACAGCTGGGGAGGGGGTACTGTGGAGATGATAGACAGGGCTCTTCTCTTAATCTCTGCAGTTGTAGGGCTTAGTGGAGAGTGGAGAGAAGTAATCTATCTTTTTTCATGCTGTTTGCCTGGAGTGGGGCAGGTACTGTAAATGTTCTGCTGGACTGCTTTTTTCCTAATCCTTTGGCTAGAGATATCAGGCTTTTCTTGGGACTTTTGTTGTTGTTGTGCCTGCTGGTGTTTCTGGGTTGTGGATCTCTTTAGTGCTTATGTTAGGACATATAGGACATGGGGGTAAAAAAGAGGCCTCAGATATCTCATTCCCAGAGGTTTTTCCTTGAGTCTCAAGGTTCTTATCCAGTCCACGTTCTTTTCTTTGTCTTCTAGTGTTTTCTGTCAGTTGCTTTTTGAATTTTATTGGGAGTTTAAAGATTATATTAGTAAGGGAAATAGGATGGTGTGTGTTTACTCTGTCTTGTCTGGAATTAGATATAGTTACTTTTCATTTTCCTAATCTTTTGTTTTCTCACTATATTTGTTTACCCCAGTGCATTTTCATTCCTTATATAATTTGGCAATAATATTACATTAATTACAAAGAAGTCACAGATAACACTGGATTATGAAATTGTTAGATGGGTCTAGTTAATATGTATCCAGGCTCTCTGTAACTTTGGAGCACCAATAGCCATGAAAAGAGATGCAAATTAGGTACCCAGTTATATAAAGAAGCAGGTGCATTTAGGTTTTTCAAAGGCACTAGATTAGCATAAATTTGAAGCAACTGAAGTGAAGTATGCTTTATCTAAACGTAAAGCATAAAAAATGATTACTTTCTACTCTGAATAAAATGATCTCAACTCATTACTATTTTCTATTTTGATTTGACTATCATCTTACAGTGAGAGAATTCAGTTCTCCATTGTAAAATTGAGAACCTTTTATTTTGATGAACTGCTTAATTGTTATAATTTTTAGCTGATGTCCACATTTTTGCAGTAGCAATCCTTTATTTGCCTTTACTTATGGACTTCTTTGTTTTTATTGTTATTATTACTATTATTATTGTTTTTTTCTTTCTTGGTTTCTGCTAGTGTATTACTTCTTCAATGACTGCCCTATTAAGTTTCTATACAGATCAAAGAAAAATTGTCAGGAGCGAATGATTGTAATCAGTTGGTAATAGAAGAGGGTGACAGCTTAATAATCATGAATTGATTATCCTCAATCTATGAATCAAAATTCAAGTATTTAACTTTAACAATTATCTGAATAGAAATACCTGAAAGAGACATCCTCATGCGAGTTAATCATAAATTTAAATCTATCGCCTATGTTTCTGATAATGTACCACCTGAAGTATTAAAATATAGGGAAATTCATAATTCACTCATTCATTTAACATTTATTTTACCCTTATTATATGACAGACATTGTGTTAGGTTTTGGAGTCACAAAAAAGAGTAAGACATGGTCCCTATTCTTAAGGAGTTCATACTCTATTGAGAAATATAAATATTAAGAAATATTTATATTCCTGGTAGTGTGTATCCATGTGTGTATGTATGTGTGTGTATATGTATATATTTAAATGTATATATATTTATAAAATAGTATTAATATAAATATATAAAAAAGTATGTACATATATACATATATATGAATAGAATCATTGTAGAAGGCAAGCACATATGCAGTCTATGTATTTTATCAATGTACAACTATACATGTTAATGTCAGACCTGTGTACACTCAATAAATATTTGAAATGTTAACTGAATTAACATAGATGATATTTACTCATTTTGCTTTTTCTTAAAACTCATTATACCCATTATTAAAACTGTGATCTTGAAGATATTGTTAAACTATATGATCTTTAGTCATCAATACGTTAAGTTGGGCTTTGTTAGAAATAATTCTTACTCTGTATGTTGTAAGAATTAAATTAATGCATGAGAGAGCATTTTATAAACTCTAAGGTACTAAGTTAAAATAAAGAATCCTATACTTGACTTTGTATATGAATACAAAGCCAAACAAAAGCAAAGTGTTCTATTTAAAATCCATTTTCTCATTTCTGCCTTTGCAGTACTTTGGTCTAGAATATAGCTCTCAAACTAGAATTTGAGTTCTTTGAGTAGTACCTACTCTAGTTCTAGACAGTAAGTAGTTCTAGGCAGTAAGGATAGAGTAGTAACCAAGACAGATAATGACATATTCTGAGTCTTTATCTGTCTTGGTTACTACTTTATCCTTACTGCCTAGAACTATGGCTGATATAGTAGGTGCTTAAAAAATATTTGTTGATGGACAGCTTTGCTTTGTAGTTAGAAGGTTTCATTATGCTCTGAAACAAACAAAACCCCTCAACCCTTTACATACTTATCCCTTCCCCCGCCAAAAAAAACATTGTATATGTTAATAGAAGAATGAACAGGAAAGGTAGCCAATGCAAACAGGAAACATTAATTATATAGAAAAGTGTGACAAGAGCTTCCCTGGTGGCGCAGTGGTTGAGAGTCCGCCTGCCGACGCAGGGGGCGCGGGTTCGTGCCCGGTCTGGGAGGATCCCACGTGCCGCGGAGCGGCTGGGCCCCGAGAGCCATGGCCGCTGGGCCTGTGGGTCCAGAGCTTGTGCTCCGTGGCGGGAGGGGCCCCAGCGGTGAGTGGCCCGTGTACCGCAAAAAAACCCCAAACAAACAAAAAGTGTGACAAAACATAAACTCGAGTTCTGTAGGTATTGCATTTGAATCCTGTACTCTCCTTGACCCCTTCACATTCCTCCCCCTAAAAAGGGAACAGTGTTTTTCTGTACACTATTTTATTACTTTTTGTGTGGATATGTAGGTATAAATATGCATTGCTTAAAAATTAAAAATAGTGGGCTTCCCTGGTGGCGCAGTGGTTGAGAGTCCGCCTGCCGATGCAGGGGACACGTGTTCATGTCCCAGTACGGGAAGATCCCACATGCCGCAGAGCGGCTGGGCCCGTGAGCCATGGCCGCTGAGCCTGCGCGTCCGGAGCCTGTGCTCCGCAACGGGAGAGGCCACAACGGTGAGAGGCCCGCGTACCGCAAAAACAACAACAACAACAAAAAAAATTAAAAATAAAGATAAGTATAAAGATAAGTATGACTCATCTTTAAAATGAGGATAATAATAGTACCTCTTTTAGAGTTAAGAGGGTTAAATGAGTTAATGTTAGTAAATTACTTAGAACAATGCCTGGTACGTAGTGAATCACTATGTAGTTGTTTGTGTACTAAAATAGAATAAAATCCCACAAGTGAATGACTTCCACTATTCAGATTATGCACATACACATATACGCCAGAGGTTAGATTACTTATTTAAGAATTTTCACAGTGACAGTAAGGGAAAGAAATTCTGATGATGAACCTTGTTAAACAGCAAAGCAGAAACATAATCTTCCCCTTGTTTTTCTGAGAGTAAATGGCATCAATCAGTATTCAAATATAATTGGATTTCCTTTCTTTTTCTTATTGATTTGTAAGAATTCTTTGAATATTCTAGACATTAATGCCTTTTTAATGTTGCAGGTATTTTCTCCCAGTGTGTTACCTTCCTGTTATGGTAGGCGTCCCATGATGTCCTTCATTAAACAGACATCTTTAATTTTTATGTAGTCAAATGTATATTTTTTTACTTCATTGTCATATTAAGAAATCTTTATTCACTACAAGATGTTAATAAGATGTTTTCTCTATTTTCTTATGTTAGTTTTAAAGTTTTATCTTTCTCATTTAGTACTTTATTTAGTACTTTATAATCAATTTGGAATTTTTTTTTTCTTTTAATGGCTTGAAGCAGGGCTTGTCAAACTACAGCACCCAGTCCAAGTCTGGCTCAAATCTGGCTGAATTTTTGTACTGCCTATGAGTAAAGAATGGTTTTATATTTTTAAATGTTAAAAAAAATCAAAGAATAAGAATACTTTGTGATATGTGAAAATTATATGAAATTCAGTTTTTGGTATTTCATAAATAAAGCTTTATTGGAACACAGCCATGTTCTTTCATTTATGTATTGTCTATGGCTGCTTTTCTGCTAAAATGGCAGTGTTGAGTAGTTGCAACAGGGACTGTAAAGCCTGCAAAGCATAAAATGTTTACACTCTGGCCCTATAGAATAATTTGCCGACCCCTGGTATAAAGATATACGTAGTTTCACTTTTCCTCTTTTTTTTTTTTTTTTTGCGGTACGCGGGCCTCTCACTGTTGTGGCCCCTCCCGCCGCGGAGCACGAGCTCCGTTCGCGCAGGCTCAGCGGCCATGGCTCACGGGCCCAGCCGCTCCGCGGCATGTGGGATCTTCCCGGACCGGGGCATGAACCTGTGTCCCCTGCGTCGGCAGGCGGACTCTCAACCACTGCGCCACCAGGGAAGCCCTCACTTTTCCTCTTATAGTGAGTTTCTATGATATTATCAACCAAGACATTGCATTTTTTTCTTCCATTCATTTGTGATACTGCCTATTTTACGGATTTTGTTTTCTTTAATCACTATGGCTTTGTGTTTTAGCCATTTAAACTGTAGGGGTCCTTAAAAGCGGGTTCCTTTTTACAATCAGCATCAACTTTGTCTTTTCTGGATTTAATTGATCAATATTTTCCTGTTTGTGGTCCTTTTCTCTTAGACATTAAGAACAGTCCCTCTTACACCCTTGTGCTGAAAGTCATCAGATGATGTTTATTTAATGTGATGAATCTGCCTAGAGGTAGAGGTCTGAACTTGGTGACCTCCTTTAGTCCCTTCCTTTTTTTCATTTCTTTTTTTTTTTTTAAACTGAAAAACACTCTGGTTTAATTCTTATGTGTGTAACAAGGAAGTGAGTCAACATTTATTGAGAGTCCATTATGTGTCACTCAATGTACCACATGTTTTTATAATATTCCAAACATATAGAAACGTTTAGAGTAATAAACATGTGCCATGTATTTTCATCCTTTATTTTATTTAATTCTAACTACCACTCTATGAGGTAGCTAGCTATTTTAGTTCCCATTTCTACAAGTGGATTATAAAATGGTTAAGTAACTTGCCAGGTAGTGAACATTGGAGCCAATATTCAAACCTCAGTCTGCTTGACTCCAAAGCCCATACTCTTCCATATAAAAACTGAAAAATTAAAATGGGAGATCATGTTATCAACCTCCAATATGTCAGAACAAAATCCTCATCATCCTCATTGTCTTTGAGAGTATCTTGTGGATAGGGTCAGACACTTAAGTGTCTTTCTTTATTCCTTTTAAGTTTTTTTTTTTCTGAAAAACCTCATTATTTTAAGTGCTCTCATATGTTGTGACAGCAGGTTCCTTTGTCAGCCATATCCTGTTCAGAATAAATAACCTGTACTATGCCAGCATGATTTATTGCTGCTACTTCCTTTCTTTATGTTTTGAGTAATTTTATCATAAAAGGATATAAAGTGTTTTAGACATGTGCAAATGCCTGAGTGACTAGAGCAGTTCACCTGGCTGCTTGGCTACCTGCCTGTGGACAGTGCTTCATTTGATAGCAGAGACGGTAGGAGAACAAATTAGGATTTTTAAACAGGACCAGTATACTGAATCCTATCACCATTTCTCCTCTAACGACCTCCACAGAGAATTTATGGGTTTCAAAGGATCAGAGTACATATAAATATGATTCTTCGAGCAATCTAAGCCACCGTGATGAGGACAGAAAGAGCTTGTTTAGCAAGTTCCCTTGCTGAACAGGTGTTGCTAATTGTAAATCCCTTTTCTTGGGTACTTTGAAAATGGGTTTTACATATCTATGTGTAAGATTAATCTTTAAACTGCCTATAAGCATAGGGTACACTGGATGGTTTCTTCTTTTTTAAACCAGGTGATATCTTAAAAATATTATATATATTTTATTATGAGAAAATAGAATTACATTAGAGAAGATTTGGAAAATAGAGGCAGGAATCTACCCACAATCTTGCTACTCTAATAAAAACAGTAATAATATTTTGATGTATTTCGTGCTTGTCTTAAAAAAAATCTTATGCATTAAAA